>NC_141694.1:666403880-667603880 GCF_964263255.1 Lissotriton vulgaris
AAACCCACCAACCACCTCCAACCAACTCTGCAAAGAAACTGGAACAAAATCACCACGGACCAGATCTCCGCATCGCTCCTTCTAAACACCCCAGCCCACTCTTCTAACGCAAACGAAGCCGCCGCCAACCTCACCCTATGGTTATCCAACACCGCCGACACCTTAGCACCACTGAAGAAACGTCAAAGCAAACCTGGCAGCAAAAAGGCCTCATGGTTCAACGATGATCTTAAGAAGTCCAAGAAACTCTGCCGCTCCCTTGAAAAGGCCTGGAAAAAAGACCCAACCACTAGCACCAAGGACGCCTTCAAAAACGCCACCCGCACTCACCACCAACTAATCCGAAAGGCCAAGAAAACAGCATTCAAGGATCGACTTGACAACAACGCCCACAACAGCAAGGAACTTTTCAACATCGTCAAGGAATTTTCCAATCCCTTGGCCAACTCCAACGACATCACCCCCTCTCAAGCCCTCTGCGACTCCCTAGCCTCATTCTTCCACAACAAGATTGCAGACATCCACAACAGCTTCGACAACCAACCCGGAAACCAACCCACCCTACCATTTGCTGAACATTCTCCCCCCGTGAACACCCTTAACGACTGGAACCCAATCTCCACTGAGGACACAATCCGCCTGATGAATTCCATCCACTCTGGATCCCCCACAGACCCATGTCCTCACCACATCTTCAACAAAGCAGACTCCCTCATAGCACCGCACCTCCGAGACGTCATCAACTGCTCCTTCAACTCCGCCACCTTCCCGGAAGACTGGAAACACGCTGAACTCACCGCTCTTCTGAAAAAACCCACAGCGGACCCCACCGAACTCAAAAATTACCGCCCCATCTCGCTCCTCCCATTCCCGGCCAAAGTCATCGAGAAAGCTGTCAACAACCAGCTCGCCGCCTTCCTCGAAGCCAACAAATCCCTCGACTCCTCACAATCTGGCTTCCGAGCAAAACACAGCACTGAGACCGCCCTCATTGCAGCAACAGACGACATTCGAACTCTACTGGACAATGGAGACACAGTCGCCCTCATCCTCCTCGACCTCTCTGCAGCATTCGACACAGTCTGCCACAGCACTCTTTTACAACGCCTCAATAACATCGGAATCCAAGGAAAAGCACTTGAATGGATCACCTCGTTCCTCACCGGAAGAACCCAGAGAGTCCGCCTCCCACCATTCAAGTCCGAGGCCACTGAAGTCATCTGTGGCGTACCACAAGGATCCTCACTCAGCCCCACCCTCTTCAACGTATACATGAGCCCCCTCGCGGCCATCGCCCGCCAACACAACCTCAACATCATCTCTTACGCGGATGACACTCAACTAATCCTTTCTCTCACCCATGACCCCAGCACCGCCAAAACTAACCAACACGAAGGAATGAAAGAAGTTGCCGAATGGATGAAACAAAGCCATCTGAAACTGAACTCAGACAAAACTGAAGTCCTCATCTTAGGTACATCCCCCTCTGCATGGGACGACTCCTGGTGGCCGGAAGCCCTCGGAAAAGCACCCATCCCGACAGACCACGCACGGAACCTAGGCGTCATCCTGGATTCTTCACTCTCAATGAACAGACAAGTCAGCGCCGTATCCTCTTCCTGCTTCAACATTCTTCGCATGCTCAGAAAAACATTTCGCTGGATCCCCACCGAAACAAGGAAAACAGTCACCCATGCTCTGGTCACGAGCCGACTGGACTACGGAAACACCCTCTACGCAGGCACTACCGCTAAACTCCAGAAGAAACTCCAACGAATCCAAAACGCCTCAGCCAGGATCATATTAGACATCCCACGCAACGAACACATCTCTGGTCACCTTAAAGACCTCCACTGGCTACCCGTCAATAAGAGGATCACTTTCCGACTGCTAACCCACGCACACAAATCACTCTACGACATCGGACCAGAATGCCTCAACTCACGACTGTCCTTCTACACCCCCTCCCGCCAACTACGTTCTTCCAGCCAAGCCCTCGCCACTGTACCTCGCATCAACAAGACCACCATGGGAGGCAGATCCTTCTCATACCTGGCTGCTAAAACATGGAACTCACTCCCCGCTTACCTTCGCCTTACCCAGAACCACCTAGCATTCAGAAAGCAACTTAAAACGTGGATATTTGACAAGTAATCCTCCCCCCCTTTCTAAGCGCCTTGAGACCCTCTGGGTATGTAGTGCGCTATATAAATTCTCTGACTTGACTTGACTTGACTATTAGACGTCAAGATCTAAATCAGCCCCTAAGACTTGACTTTAGTTGAGACTTTGGCATCCATGAAAGATTTGGGACAAAAGCGTATCTCAGGAAGGATTTTGTGGTTTATTAATGCATTTGTTTGCATTTACAGTGTATTGTGACAGCACACATTTGCTAGGCATCCACTACATCTAGGCTTGCTTTAAAGTCCTGTATGCTGTCTCAACTACTGCATTTTTCTGTTGAAAGAATAGATGCAAGAATTTCAACTAAACATTTATGGCAGGCAAAGCAATAACCAAAGCATTCACAAGGAAAGCTGGGAAATTGAGTAGAATTTGCAAACTGTGCACATCGGCTAACAAGAGCAAATGATCAAACAAGATTGCATGACATTGCAGCAAAATCCACAAAAATCTACAGCAACCAAAATATTTGTGTATTGGTTGAAAAGAGGACGCCAGGAAATAAGATCTAAATGCACCACTTTAAATGTTCAGAATTCTTAAGGAGTGTGGTAGTCTAAGGTCAGAATGAAAGATGATTTTCTTACTGGACACACTTGGCACTCTGACACATATTTTGGTCCGTTTCGAAGTCAAATGTAACCAATATCTTTACGAAAGAAGCTTTTAAGCAGCTGTACCCGCATGAACCCAGTAGAATCGTTTCTTTGCACACTGCTGAAATAAAATCCTCCCATTTTCCTTTTTGTTTCAGTTTAAATATATCTATCTCTTGTTTCAGGAATTGACACAATTGGTTTGCATTCAGATTCCAGCAGATATATTTTCTCGACTTGGATGGTTTTCAGTGGAATCTTTGTTTTTAAAAGTTTTCCTGTGTTGTTAATGATATAAATGAGTCGGTTTTAGTTTGCAAACTAGTTGTAATTGCAATTTTGTGTCCTTTATATTTGCAGTCAAATTCCTCACGCATTACAATAAGAGTATACATCTTATACCTGGTGTGATATATTGTATTGTACATTCATCAGAGCTAGATTATTTTGGCACTGAGAAACATTTTGCCATAGTTCTTGTGCCTTTATCTGCTGTCCATTTTAGTATCTGCATCAATGTTGCAACCATTGTTATATGTCAATATATAAGTCTGAATCTGAAACATTCAAAATAGGAGTTTGTGAATCTGTTCTTTGTAATATTCTAGCTTAGCATAAGATTGAAATGGCTTCAATTGCAAGACCTCAACTTTGCTCCCCTAGGGTGCAGAATATTTGGTTTTTTCCGTTTTGCCTTACAATATTCTGAGCTATGTATAAAAACCCTGTGTGGTACAAATCCGAAGGCATTCTATGTGAAGGAAGTGTACTTATTACTAATACTGCATGACCTTTTAATTTCTGAGTGAAGGGCAGACTGAAACTCAATATCTGTTGCTGACTTAATGGATTCATACTGTAGCCATTTTATGTGCAATGCTCTAGAGGTAAGTACGATTGCCTTTAAGGTAGCTTCCAAAAGGGATATTGAAGATACAGGAACCTATTCACAAGCTGAATTTTGTAGTCTGTTTAGTTGTACCACAATAATATTACAAACATATTGCAAAATACTCTTCACTAACCTTCATGCAAAGATCTCTCCCTCTAGCTCTCCAATATTTTTGGGGACTTTGGAGAGCTACACACATTAGTAGTAAATGTTCGAGGGGCGGGGAAAGGCTGGAAAATGGAAAATCCCTACTACTAAAGGGTGAGAGGTGTTGGAAGGAATTAGGAAGAGTGAAGTGTAGAGTAAGGTGGGGTTTAGGGAGCAACATACATCCATCAACAAAGGATTAAGCACAGTGGTTTCAAAGGTGGTGGTTCAAAAAAAAATAGCAAAATTGCCTCATGCATGGTTTAAAAGTTCCAAAATCTTTATTCTTTCAATGTTCAAATGGACAAAAATCACAGTCCAGCCAACGAGTTTCGTTCCAGCCCGAAGTTTTTCAAGGCTGCAATGTTATACATATGATTGTTAAAAATATATTATAAAATATATGCAAGAACTATTTATAAAACCACATTGCACTTTGGTTGAATTTGGACCTTATTAATTTGCATACCCTGTCTCTTACCAACAATGTATGCCTATTTTTTTTGCATAAATACATACTTTTCACAAAATATTCTGATATTTGTATTATGGCCAGAAGACCTACTTTTATTTATATATCCCACATAGGGAATTGATTATGAGAGTTGTCAAAATCTTACATATATTTACTGATTTCAAATTCATTATTAACCAATTTCCAAAACATCATTAGATAGGTAGATTCAGGTTTAAAACCTTTGGGGAAGTTAAGATCCAAATGAGCCAAATCTAGAAATTATTCTCTGCTGGTTATTATATTGTGTGACTCAGCTAGGCTGTGTAGTAAATCCACATCACTAATAGTAAGTCTATTGTGTTCAACCAATTTGATTGAAGTATTTTGAGTGGCGTTACTTTTGACAGCATACAAGTTTTTGAATTTTAATTTCTTTATCAACTTAAGAGGACATTATGGCTCTGTGTGTGGTCAAAATGGCCTTGCTGCATTGTACTGTGTCAAATTATGATCAATTTGGGCCATTATTGGTAGCCACAAATTCATCTGAGCTGCTGTCTACCTCTCCATAATGTATAGTTACTCCTCTAGTCAGTGCATGGTTTAGGTTTTCGCATAGAAAGGGTAAAGTGTGGATTTGTGACTGAAGACTCCTATTTAGTACTAAATAATAGAGCAGACGTGACTCCTGATTGATATTGGTTCTGGAACAAACAGTACAAGTACTATGACAGTTGACACTGCTTATGCTCAGGCGCTATTGCAAAATTCTTCTTATTGAAATTGCTGATACTTGTTGTAACATAAAAACAGTAAGAACACCTGGAGTGAGAAGAGGGCAAAACAGAAGTGATGTGAGACAAGGGTAATGAGTGAAAATAAGAGTGCATAATAAAATAGAGGGGACTAATTCACAAAAAGTAGAGGATGGGAGGTACATGACAGGATGAGTGAGAGGGAGATGAGTAACAAGAAAGGAGTAGAAGAGAGAGGGCAAATTAGAGGAGAAAAGAGAGGAACTGCAGAACAAAGAAAATAGAAGAGAAAAGGAGGTAAATGCTTTTAGTTGTGTACCACAACACCACCTCCTCCACATCACACCTATCAATGTCTGTCAAACATAAGACTTGACCTTTCTCACTTGTCTGGCATGTCACTACTTATCTTCACCAGTCATGCAGCTCACCATTTCTCAAGTCTTGTCAGTCAGTCAAAATATCTTTATTTGTCTGACTTCCAGCAATAAAAGAATGCATCATAAAAAAAAGCATTTTAAAACATGAATTAAAAATATAATACAGACAATGGATAATATGCTTCGAAGCAATGGTAATTCATATTCGGGATATATTAGGAGTAATTCAATAGATTGATATTTCTACAAAATAGCAGCATAAACTAGAAGAAGTGTATAATAAACTTCATAACAAACCCCTTTCCCGTGGGCCAGAGATAAATCATTAAAACAAGACAAAAAAGATAATTTCCCAACAATATCAGGCAGACGAACAGCTGCAGAGATGTATCGGTAAATCAGTAAACAAGTGAATTCGGCATTTAAAAGCTGAAGATGATATAAAGCTGGCCGACAATTCCTAATATTTAAAAACTTTAAAAGAGAAATGAAAAAGTCTTGGCTTGATATAAAGTTGACAGAAGAAAAAAAATGAAGCGTGCTCTGTGTAGACTTGGAATCACAAGGGCACAGATCCAGTTTAGCTTCACAATAGGCTTTGCTGGAGTAAGAGACCAAAAAGTGCGAGAATGGCAAACTTAAATCTGATGAGGTACAACTATTTGGTATGACTGAAGTAAAAAGAGAGGTAAGGCTCAACAACTGGAGAACGTACTAGAAGCAAATGTTCTGAGACTCTCTTTTTTACCATCTTTAAATTCTCACTAGATAATTTTAGACAGGTCAGGCGATCCATTTTCAGTTTAGTTTTTGGAATCTTAGCAATGTTACCTGGATTATAAAAACTATCTGCCAGCCCCAGTGACTATAGCTGTTTTTATGTAGCTGAGCCAGGGTATCTTCAACATATGATCCAGTTTAAAACATTCTAAAATAATTGCGCGATTAAGGTCTGACTCTTCCTTCACCCAAATTGAGCACCACAGTAAAGTTGGTTTAATGTGTATACGAAAAGACAAAGGAATCAAACCAAGTTATCTATGACAAACAGTGGCAGAAAGACTATTGGGAACTGTCAACAAACGTCTCATGAAGGTGTTCTCAGCTCTTTGGAGACGCACCTGATTACAAGAGCCCCATACTCCAGCCCCATACAAAATAACAGAACATGAGCGAGCCTTATAGATGTTAATTATTGTGTTAATCGGTCATGAGCCCTGCTTTTTTGTGAACCTAAATACTGCCTCCAGGTTTTGATTAAAACTACTGACCCTTGTTTCGACTAGATGGTGCCAGGTGCTTTTCTGGTCGAACAGGATTCCCAGGTAAGAAAAAGTAGGGACATTGGATAGCTTTTCATTTTTAATAAAAATGATTTTTAAAATGGGGGGGAGTTGCCCACCACAATGGTGTAGGATTTTCTATATTAGTCCTTAAACCCAGTTCATTCATGCAGCCGTTTAACCTGTTCACTAGCTTCTGAAGGTCCACACTGGTTTCAGATATTAAGACACAGTCATCAGCATAAAGTACTGCCAGGAGATTTCTCATACCTATCTCTGAGGCATCCACATTCCCATGATTAATGTAACTCTCCAAGTCATTTTTATACTTACAAAAATAAAAAGGGGGCTAGGAAACAGGCTTGGCCGACCCCACGGTTCATTTTGATGGGAGCAGAGAGTTCTTCAACCACTCCATATCTGACCCTCCCAGTCACATTTTGATGCATTTTGGCTAAAAGATAGACTATGGATGGTTCAATGCCCAAATCCAGCATTTTTTCCCATAATCTCCCTCTCTGCACCCAGTCAAAAGCTGACATAAGATCCATAAACCCAAGATAGAGAGATCTGGGCTTGGCTATTGTATACTTACTTATGACCAGTTGCAGATTAAGACATTGTTCAATGGTTCCCATGCCCCTCCTGAAGCCATACTGTACATTTGAAAACTCCCGCTTTTGGTTACACAGGTCTCCAGCCGTTCTAATATGACCCCACCTATCAATTTACAAGTACAGTCAATTAATGAGATAGGCTGATAACATTTTGGGTCCGACCTATCCCTTTTTTTGATAATGGTGACTATTATCACGGATCCCCATGATTTAAGAGGGCCCTGGTTTGCTACACAACTTAAAATATTGGTCAGCAGAGGGAGCAATAGAGCAGGGTTGGGGAAAAACAAATCAGCGGGGACGCTGTCAGGGCCAGGAGCCTCATTCTTCACTGTTTGGTGTAATGACCTTTCAACTTCATCAGGCGTTGGTTGAGCCAACTCTGGCATCCCTTTATTTAAAATGGGACAGTGCTCACCATTGGAGACACACGTAGCTGTTTGCATTTTGCATGGGCCAAGGGCACGATTGGCATTGCGTTCCTTGGACAGTCTCTCTCTTTCTCTCTCTCCCTGTCTTTTGCTGAGTGCCTGACACACCATCTTATCTTGGATATTGTCTTGCAGGCTGTGACTCACAGATTGTCCAGGGATGCCCCATCATGACTCTTCAGAATAGTTGTTTGGAGACAAATTAGTATGTGGGATTTTGTTTGGTCTTTCAATGGTGCATGAATGACTCAGGATTTCTGTACTCACATGAGTGTTGATTACTGCCATTGTGCCACATCAGGTGGGTGCTTTCTTCCATGTTTTTGGGCCATTGATGTGCAGTGTTTTGGTCCGGTGGTGGTGGGGTGTGCAATGGGTGGGTGCCCGGGGGGATCCTGGATTATAACCTGACAGTGGGCCCATGAACAGGAGTGTCACCGGGATACCCGTGCATGGGATGCACTGATCTTTGGCGTATGTGCTGGCAGTTGTACATGGGAGATTGCACAACTCCTCGTGAGCAGTGACAACATCGAGGCGCTACCCTATTGGGCCGTGCTGCGGATTGGGGAAACGGCGTGGACTGAGCACATCTGCCCAGAGCAGTTAATAGATTAGGTCAACGATTTGCTATTGGAACACATTGCCCATGAAGCTGCACTGGCATTCATGGACGAGTAACTACGTTCCTGCAGCCACAACGGATTGTCACCCACTGCACAGGTCCCAACACCTTGTTGTATCATGGGGAATGCACACATATCACACCATAACAGTGGACATATCTGCCTTTGTCTGGATTTAGAATGCATGTGCGAGAAACTACGCGTGTGTACACACACCTGTGAAGGTGAGGCACTTCCATGGTTGGAGCAGCACAGCGTCGTTTGGCAATCTTCACAAATTGGACATATTGCTGGGGGGAGTACACACATGGCAATGTAGCATGACATGTGACCTTGTAGGACTCTTCTACATGATCACTGTCAGCAGAGCAGACAGTCGGCGCTGTCCAGTGGTACAGCGCTATGCAGACTCCATGGGCTGTGAGTCGTGTCCCCTGGCACTGGGCAATGGACAGAAGACAAACATCACATGACTCGTCCAACAAGGCAGGTGGGCTGAGACCATTGCCATCCGTAACGATTTGTGTACATTTTTGCACCGTCATGTCTTGCACCTCAACACGTTCATCAACAGGTTCCCATGCTGCGTGTATGTGTCTCAAGCATGTTCCTGCCTGTTGTGGCCCTTGCCTTGTCCATACTGACACACAAATGCCAATAAAGTCTACGCTACTTCGATACTGTCCAAATGTGATGAGTGTTGATTAAAACAGATTGTGTCCACACAGAAGTTCTGGTGACACATATGATGTACAACACCACTTCTGGCCTGCTACCAATTTGGTCATTCCTACACCCAGCCCTATTCAATACATGGACGTGTGCCTACATTGGGGGGTAGGGAGATTATCTTTCATGTATACTGAGCCCACAGCTAATACTCATTTTTACAGGCATCCAACTGGCCATGTGGCTCAGGGCTCAACATGTGCATTGATGTCATTTGCACGGGTGTACCTTCTTGTGCAATCATTGTCCATACATACAACCATACTTTCACTCTTGACTGAACATAGTCATGACACATCTGTGTGATTTCAAATGTTTTATTCACATTCTGGTGCATTCCGGAGCTGGATCTGTACATGGCCATGCCAAGCCCACATTACATGGGAGCCAAGTTGTAGGCAAACCAGAGTCCTCTGGGGATTAGTAAGTGATTTGGGAGAGGGAGAGTGCTGTATTATTGTCCACCAGTGAAGATATGTCAGTCCATGCAGTTGTCCAGGTTTATGTCGCAGAGTGTTCTGGGGGTCAGTGGAAGGTTTTGTCCCAGGGCATGGTGCAAAGGGCAGAACCAGGCAGGGACAGGTCATATGGCGGTGATGGAGGCTACTACCTCCTTCCTCACATACTAATTACCATCCACATCATAGTCCTCTGATTCTTCCTCAGTGTCCAGTGTGTCCGGTGTGTGTAGCGGGGTAATGGCTGCATCACTGGGTGCCACTGACACATCAGGATGCAATGGTGAGTGGGCTGCATCACTGTGTGCCACTGACAGATCAGGGGTCGGAGAGGTGTGTGTTACAGTTCCCGCTGTAGTCATCTGTGCCGGCTCAGTGGCAGCAATGGCTGGATGATATAGAGCAAGGCATGTAATATCTCAGCTACATCTCGCTGGCGTTCAGCCTTGGCAGCCAAACTTCAAGCCTGCATCTGCACCATGGTCTCAATTGTACTGCACATCTGTGCCAACTCTGTGCTTTCATCTGTGGTGCCTGTCTGACTAGACAGTTCCTGTATCCGAGAGATGGTCCCAGCGATGTCAGCCAAGGATTGTCGTGGAACATGGTGCAGACAGTGTGTGTCTGTTAGGGACTGTAAGTGGTTCCTGATGGGACTCAGACATCCACATATGGCATCGAGTTTGGCTGCTACGAGCTTGAAACCGAACTTCAGCTGATCAGCCAACTCCACCTGGCAACCCAACACACTGTGTTGGAATCCATGTGTTGTTCATGGGGGTCATGGAGACAGCTGTGGTGGTGTGTGTTTCCTGCTCTGTGGCCTGTGCAGGTGGTGGGTCACCTCGAGGCAGCTGGGCTGGCCTGCTCCTGGGGGTGGGGTGCAGAGGCTGTCCATCATCCGTTGGAGGGAGCCTGAACAGATGTGGTGGTTGTTCACTTCATCATCACTGATGGGATTTGTGGTCTGCTCTACAGTAAGTGTTATTTATTCCCCTGCAATGTTAAGGGGATATGCATGCTAACAGAGGTGGAGTGGTGTGGCTCACTGGTTAGAGGCGGCAGACCCGTAAGCAGAGGACGGCCCGGGACCAGGGTTCGATTCCCGACGCGGCAGGGTCGTGGACCAGGGTCAGCGGGCTCGATAATTCTCGCCTCGGTGCCTACTCCAGTCAGGGACCACACTCAGCAACTCTGGGCATTAGCTTGCCTCATCTTCACAACGGCCCCCCCAGACCGCCGGGGATGCTTGGTCGCACCTTAGAGATACCCATTAGGGACCATCTCTCAGGGTGAGCCAGGACGGGTTCCCCAGCGTGGAGATACTCCCCCGGGAGTCGATTCCTAGCGCTATATAAACCCGCAATTAAGAGGTTCCCATGTATGTTGCCGCTTTGCAGATGTTTACTTGCAGACTGCATGACAATGCACATTGTGACTGTCTTGGTGGAGCTGGCTATTTGATGGCAGATGGTGGGTTTTCCGAGTACATGAGGGATATGTGGTAGTATCCGTACATTGTCATCACACAGTGTCAGGCAATGCCAAATTTAAGTGGCAAGTTACTACGCACAAGCTGAACCTGTTGTTTCCTCTGTCCAGTGGTGTAGGTTTTGCACCTTGTCCCACATTGCCCTCATAGGTGCTGCACTGTGATTGATATGTGTGTGTGCTGCATAGTGGGGTGTCTGCCCTGCAGCTCTGATATTGTGGACCCTGGTCCCTTTGAGGTGGTGTGTCTTTGAAGTGTATGCTTTTCATGGCTGGGATGTTTGCGACTTGTGTCATTGTGCTCTTGCACAGATGTTGTGGCCTTGTGCATTGTATGTCTGCTGCGTGTATTGGATGGCATGGGTTGTAGGTGCACGTGGATGTGTCAGAGTGTGACCTGCTCCTTTACGGATGTGTTCCACACTGGGCCACCTCCACGTGATTCATGCACAAGTTAATTTATGTGGGCTGCTGCCATGCTATTGGTCATGTAGTGTCACTTGCTTCCTCAGTGTGGATAAAGCAGCCGCTGCTTTTCTGGTTTCATCACATGTGCATGGAGGGGCATACTTGGTGTTTCTATATGTGCTGCCCTGTGCCAAGGGTATCAGGGACATGTTCCACTGACATTGTGCATGTGCGGTGTGCTTCACATGATCGTGCATGTGTGCCATTGTGCCCATCTCCCCCCGCCGCCCCCAGTACCTGGTCGTTACTCACCCTGTTGCTGTTGAGTCAGGTTATATCATGCTGTGTTCAGGCCTCTGACTCCTGCCACTGTCTCCACACTAGTGACTGTGGCCACCATTTCCTCCAGCTCAACCAGCTCCTCCTGTGGCGCAAACTCCCACCTCCAGTCTCCGTTGCTATCTTCCTGTTGGCAAGTTTCTGTTTGGTCTGCCTTTGCACATCATGCCAACACCTCTTGACCTCCTCCATGAACCTCCATGCCACTCTGACTCCATTTGTGTTGCCAGTGCCACAGTGGAGCTGACAACTAACAGTTGTTGGTAGTGTTCTATCTAAGCGTGGGCGTAAAATCCGTTCCGCGGGCGAATTTGCGGATTTTTGACGATTTCGCGATCCACGAATCTCACGAATTTACCCAATAATCCACAAATTCGCAAGCTACGAATTATTTTGCTTGGTCGCGCTTGAAAAATACAATATCGCGCGCGGGGCGTTGACTCTGAGCCTGCCGAGTTGTTTTTCTCCCGGTTTTGCGTGTGCTGCGCCATTTTCGATCTTGCTGCGTGATCGCGCAAGAGTTTTTCGAACGCAATTACGTCATCGCGGCTTGCCATCTTGCACGGCGAACGCGAGTACGTCATAAATGCCCGCGACAGCGCGCAGCTGACTTCTGGCGGGAGGTTCGAACAGCTCGCGTTCCCGAAATTGCAAAAATTGCAATTCTGCACCAGAAATCCACTGCAGGAAGCATAAACCTTGTGAAAATGATGATTTTGATCCGAATAACTCCTCAGATTGACATTTGACTGCACTTTTTGGTGCAGGAGTCCATTTTTTGGGGTGGGGTGGGAGGAAAGAAGTGCCTCAGAGTCTTCAACTTCCTGTTCCTGTCCAGCAGGCTCCTCCCAGTGCTTTGTGCATGTACTGGCCACTTTTCATTTGGCTGTTGAGCTGGAAGGATTACCTTCTGTGATTGCTGCTGGATTTGTATTTGAGGACTTTTTGGAGTTTGGATCACTCTTGGACTTGAGATTTTACAGTAAGTTGGTGTTCTTTGTTTGGAGCATTGCAGTTGAGGCAACTACAGTTCTAAAACTTTTTTCACAACTTTAACAAAATATATATTGTGGTGGGTATCCACAGCATCCAGTAGGCCCAGGGTTAGTCATGGGTGCATGATACAACTGTTTCTGTGTTTTTTTTAACTTAATTCTCATTTATGTCATGGAATTTTAGCTCACTGTTATATGTTGAATTTGTTTTTAAATTTTGTGTTGCCTGTAAAGCCTCACAAGCCAGTAGGCCCAGGTGTAGTGAGTGGTGCCTGGGCCTAGTCTTTCTGTGGGGTGTCTTGAATTTAAGCATCATTGTGGGCATGGATGGCATGGGATTGTGGTGACTTTTATGTGTTTTTCGATTTTTTGGGGTGTTGTTGGGGACTGGCCATGTGGGTGGGGGCCATTTTGAGGCCTGGTCTAGACAGGGCCTGGCCATGTGGCTGGGGGTCAAGGGGCCATTTTGAAGCCAGGCAGTGTGCTCAGGCCTGCACACAGTTTGACTTGCTTTTATCCATTAGGCCCAGGGGTACTCAGTGGTGCATGGACCAAGTCTTGAATTTAAACATGATTGAGGGCATGGATGGCATGGGATTGTGGTGATTTTTATGTGTTTTTTGATTTTTTGGGATGTTCTTGGGGACTGGCCATGTAGGTGGGGGCCATTTTGAGGGCTGGGCATGTGCTAGGGGTCAAGGGGCCATTTTGAAGGCAGGCAGTGTGCTCAGGCCTGCACCCAGTTTGCCTAGCTTTCATCCATTATGCCCAGGGGTACTCAGTGGTGCATGGGCCTGGTCTTTCTGTGGGGTGGCTTGAATTTAAACATGATTGAGGGCATGGATGGCATGGGATTATGGTGATTTTTATGTGTTTTTCGATTTTTTGGGGTGTTCTTGGGGACTGGCCATGTGGGTGGGGGCCATTTTGAGGGCTGGTACAGGCAGGGCCTGGCCATTTTTTGGGGTGTATAACTGATGTTCCTCTGGCTTCCATTGCTTTTAGGTGCACAAGAGAACCACCAGCGCCAGGAAGAAGTGACGTCACGTGACAACTCTGCAACTCTTGCAACTGCGACCTGCTGTTCTGACATCTCAAGAAGATGGCCCCAAAGAAAGTTGGCCATAGCGCCTCAGCGAAAAAACTTGCCCGTGCCACTGCCAGTAAGAAGGAGCAGAAGAAGCAAGTGGCACCACCTATCAAGGAGACTGGTGTGCCCACCCACACCTTTTTTGGGAGAAAAAAACGACGCCTGCAGCAGCAGCGATGCCTGCCAGGGACCAAGCTGGAAGCAGCACCTCCGCTTCATTGAGCTCAGTGCCACCACGCCAACTTAGTTCCAAGACCACCATGAGTGCTGCTGCGGCAGCCACTTTGGTTTTATGAATCACCATCGACCAGTGATCTTGGCTCATCACAAGAAAGTACCATCCAATCAATGCCGGGTGTAACTCAGCTGGCAAGTGTTCAACAACCACAGCCGCAACGACAACCACAAGTGCAACCAGTACAAGCGAAATTACATGGGCAAGGAGAGGCGCAAGTACATGGGCAAGGAGAGGCGCAAGTTATGGGCAAGGAGAGGCGCAAGTACATGGGCAAGGAGAGCCACAAGTACATGGGTAAGCAGAGGCGCAAGTACATGGGCAAGGAGAGGCGCAAGTACATGGGCAAGGAGAGGAGCAAGTAGAGGTGCATGGAGAGTTGCAAGTAGAGGTTAATGGAGCCGCACAACTGCCTACAACGCTTGTTCCTCCAGAAGTAGGGGCACATCAGGAAACTGATATTCAAGAGGAGGTATCATCCGAGGAAGGCACTCCTCCGATGATGATCCACCATTGGCTACCAGATCCCCAGCAAGAAAAAGGTCAAGGAGGGCTTCTACTACTACAAGTTCTTCTTCAAGCCCCCTTCATTCTGATGACCTTGATCCTGATTGGAACCCACAAATGCAGTCTGAGAGTGAGGCACGCCATGAGCCGACAAAGGTAGCTAAGCCTAAAAGGAAGGTTCTCCCAAGGCTTCGACTTATGGGTGATGATGATTAACAAGAAGTGGTGTCTTGTGCTGCTGATGAATAGTCTGATGACGACCCAGTCATCACAGACGTCACTGCAGCCCCAGCGGGCATGCAGCAGACTAACATTGTCACCCTATCCTGAATGGCTGCTGAGCGGGATGACAATGTGGGCGGCGTGGCACTGGTACCACCACCAACGCAGTTAACTACAACACCAAAATGAACTACAGCTTCCATATTTTCTCGTCAGAAGGGCCGGCATGGACCTCCATCCAGCTCGACCTCCATTACCTCAAGTAGTGGTGGTGTAAGTCAACTACAGAAACAAATTCAGCCACGCCCATCCTCCACTTCATCTGGCATTGAAAGTCAAAGTAGCTCCTCCACCACCAGCAGACATCTCCAGTCCCCAGTTTGGGACTTCTTTACTGTTAGCAAAAAGGCGGAAAACATGGTCGTTTGTTCGATTTGTAAAGTATTAGTTAGTCGGGGTAAGCTTGGTTCCAACTATGGTGCCGGAGGCCAGAGAGGTCATCTCAAACGACACCACCATATCCAGTGGTATAGGCACCTAAGTGACATTGAGGAAGCCAAAACAAATCCAAATGTATCCCTTCATATTGCATCTGATGATGATGAGAGGCTGATCGTGCAGGAGGGAAGTGAAGAAGCAACAGCCATTTTTTCTGGTACACCCAGTACCCCTGGCAGTAGCACTGCAGTGGTAGCGCCCACACCCTCTACCCCTGCAACATGTATGAAGCACACTAAGAGTCTGGGACAGACACCAATGCCAAAAACTAAATCACTGAGCCAAACTGGTTTGAAGTCTGCATCATCATCATCGTCATCATCATCACGTAAAATGGTCCAGCCCACCATTACCAGCATGTTTTGGTCGGAACCGCCATTTGAACGCAACCACCCAACGGTGCATCTGTATAACGCCAAGCTGGCTAAAATGCTAGCGCTGGACCTTCTCCTTTTCTCTTTCGTGGAAGGGGTGGGTTTTCGTGAATTGGTGGCAACAGACTGCCCTAAATGGAAGGTTCCTAGCAGGTCCTATTTTGCATGGGTTGCTGTTCCAGCACTACATCAAGATGTGCTGGAGGTGATTGGCGCAGCTATTCTGAAGAGTGCTGTTCACACTATCCACATGACAACAGACATGTGGACCAGTTGCCAAGCCCTTGATTACATGTGCATCACTGCACATTGGGCCTCTTTTGCAGGAGTCGAAAAACAGTTAAAACACAAAGATGTTGACACGGAGGAAGTTTTTCAAGATACTCGCAAACATGCAACCGTAGGCATGTTTGGCATGGAGAAATCTCACACTGCAAGTAACCTTTTGGGGGAGTTTAACAGGAAGGTCACTGAATGGTTGCATCCAAGAAATCGCACAGTTGGTTATGTTTCCACGGATAATGGCAGTAATATAGTTAAGGCCATGGAGCACGGCGGCTATTTCAGAGTGCCGTATTTGGCGCACATTATTAACATCGTGGTGCAAGCCTTCATGAAAGCGGAAGCGCCAGTCGTCAAATTACTGACCATCTGCCGAAAAATCTGCACACATTTCAGCCATTCTTTTAAGGCCCGGAAGCAGCTGAGGAGCCTTCAATATGAACGTAAACTGCCAGTCAAAGGACTAATCCAGGAGGTAGCAACACGCTGGAACTCAACCTTTTACATACTTGAGCGTCTGTCTGAGCAGTGGGAGGTAATACATGAGTTGGTCTTTAAACTGGGTTCTACTCATAAAGACATGAGGCTAGAGTTGGAGGAATGGAAGCTAATTGCAAGCCTGACAGACATGCTTCGTCCTTTTGAGCTCTTCACGCGTGAAGTCAGCAGGGAGGACTGTTCTTTGAGCAAAGCTATCCCATTGTTGCGCATGCTAGAGCACCAACTGAAGGAGGTGTGTTCAACATTCCGACATGATGGTGAAAAGCGAGAAGCATATGATTTGGCGGAAAAGTTATTAAGGCGCCTACTTGACAATGAAAGGCTTAAAAAGATACATACAGAACAACATTACATTTGTGCCACTATTCTTGATCCACGGTACAAAAAGGCAGTGGCTAGCAAAGCATTCATTCCTTTTGATGAAGCAGATATTTCAAAGTACAAACATTTGCTAGCTGTGTCAGCTACTCGGTTCAAAAGAGAGCGGCAGAACCTTTAAGGAGGCAGCACAAGTACAACTGAATCAGCAGGCTATCCGGCATCAAGTTCCACTTGTCAATCCGTGGCCGAAGGGAGTCACTTTCCCTCACAGCCGTGAACGACACCAGCAACCATATCATCATCCTCACCTGCACCAGGCCGCAAACAAATACTGTCGGAAGGGGATTGGCTAACTCAGCAAGGGTTAGCTCGGTCCACAGATGGAAAGGTCGCAGATGGTACGCAAAGTGGATCAACACTGGAGAACCTTGAGTCGATGGTGCAGGCCTATCTGGATGACCCAACAGAGGTCTGTCATAATGAGAACACATTGGGATATTGGTATACGAAAAGCTCTGTATGGCGACTGATCACCAACCTGGCTCTAAATTATTTGTCTTGCCCACTCGCAAGCGTGTCTTCTGAACGTGTTTTCAGTGCTGCTGGTGCCATTGTTACTTCAAAAAAGACCCGCCTTTTGCCCAAAAACTTGGAGAGGTTAACAATAATCAAGATGAATCAGCACTTCATACCACCCGATTACAAAATACATGAATGCACGCAGGAAGAAGAGGACACCGACTTTGGTGACGCCGACGGAAGTTCTTCTCGGTCACCAGACCTACTCCAGTCTCAATTCGTAGACTTGGAGGACGAGCTCTGCTTCCCTGACAATGAGGCCTGAAAATTACTTCCTTTTTTTCTGTACTTATTCACTTTTATTCCTGTGTGTCTTTCTTTGTTTTGCTACTTTTACCACAACAAAACTCTAATCACCTAATCACAATAAGTCCATCATCTTATTTTCCTTATTGATTTGAAGGTGCCGCAGTCTGCATTCAGATGTTCACAAGTTCACAACTCAATCATGCTCCTCTATCCTCCTCCTCCAGACTCCCCCTATCCATTTCCCTCAAGGTAGATGGATGGATTATGGAGAAAAAACAAACTTTTTCTTCGTAGACGAGTCCCCTCAAGTGGGACTGAAATAACCGACTGACTGCATGCTTGCTGATTGTTGACAGACCTACTTCTGAAATTTAAAGGAGAGGCTGCCCTGTGGGCCCTCACTTTCCGAAGAAGATGCGGACAAAAAGTAGAACAGGCAATGAATAATGAGAAGATGGCATGTTGCAGTGGACAGCAATGGCTGTCTGTCTCTGTTGAAACCAATTGCTGTTTGTTTGTTGTGAACAGCGCAATTTGCCATGTTTTGAATATACCAGTATTGCAGCTTTTTGGGGGTTTCTTTGTAGGTGTTCCAGATTTGCGGTGCTGGGTTGGGGGGTCTGGGATCACTTCTGGCACAGTCTAATGTTGATTGCATTTGTTTTTCAGGAAATCCAAGGTGGAAAAGGGAGTCAGGGCCTCGCTGCACAGCGTATTTGGACTGAATTGAAGGTAGTAGGCCCATTTTTGCCTTTTGCCTGTTTGGGGGTGTTCTGCTTTTTTGCGGGTGGCTGCAGGGGTCTGGGGGCATAGCTCGGAAGGTCTAATATCGGAATCAAGTGTTTTGGGCCAAATCCATGGTGAAATAATTTTGGCGTTTTTGCTCAGTTGCCTGTGTTTGGGGTGCTGTTTGGGGGGGCTTCCAGGTTTTTGTGGGTGGGTTTTGGGGTCTGGGAGCACTGCTGGGTATGGATACTTTTGATTGCAAGAGGTTTGAAGCAAATCTATGGTGGCAAAGGGGAGTTAGGGCCTAGCTGCAGAGCGCGCGTGGAGTGATTTTGGAAATTTGCCTGAAAATTTCTAAGTCCCCATTTTTGTAGTTTTGCTTTTTGGCTGTTTGGGGGTCTTCTACTTCTTTCCGCCGGGGTTGACGGTTCTGGGGCCATTGCTGGGAATGTCTAATACCGGATAAAAGTGGTTTGGACAAAATCGGAGGTGAATTTCTTTATGCGTTTTTGCTGACTTCCTTGTCTTTGTCCGGGTGTTTGGGGGTGAGTTTTGGGGTCTGGGAGAACTGCTGGCACAGTCTAATGTTGATTGCATTTGTTTTTCAGGAAATCCATGGTGGAAAAGGGAGTCAGGGCCTAGCTGCACAGCGTATTTGGACTGAATTGAAGGTAGTAGGCCCATTTTTGCTTTTTGCCTGTTTGGGGGATGTTCTGCTTTTTTGTGGGTGGGTTGGCAGGTCTTGGGGCATTGCTAGGAAGGTCTAATACCGGATAAAAGTGGTTTGGAGAAAATCCATGCTGAAAAGCGTTTTGGCACTTTTTTAACTTAGGGCTCGTTAGGGTTAGCACTAGCAACAGGATTGCATGTGTTTCAGGGTGTTCTAGATTTTTGAAACTGAGTTCTGGGGTCTTAGAGCACTCGTGGGAATGTGTAATGTTGGTTGCAAGTGGTGTGAAGAAAATCCATGGTGGGAAAGGGGGGATTTGGCCTAGTTAAAGAACGCGTTTGCCACTATTCTTAACGTAGGGCTCGTTAGGGTTAGCAGTATTGTATTGCATGTGTTTGGGCAGGGGTTCTAGATTTTCTAGAGGTAGCAGCAGTATTCTAGAGGTAGCAGCAGTATTCTGCACGTTTTTGGGGGGGTAGTGTGGGGTGTTCTAGATTTTGGGGATTGTCATCTCTGAAAGTGACAGTATAATTTTTGCACTACACAGCGTGCCTTATATATTTTTTTCTCCGAGGTGTCTTTAACACTTACTGTTGTGTTTTTCTATCATCAATTACAGGCAGGCTTTTACCCTGTGCCATCAATGTATCACTCAGGCTTACAATTAGCGATCCGCAAATCCGCATCAGGCAGGCAGTGGACAGTGTGTCTGGTCACCAAGATTGATCGACGGAGCATCCAATGGAATGAAGGAGTACCGTGAATAAGAGAAATGGCTGGATGCATCAACTTCACAAATTCAACGGGACAACTTCAAAAAACAGTAACAGTATCCAAAATTCTCCTTATCTTTTAAATGATATTCTTGTGAACTTGAACTTACTTCTACGAGTGTGACTGTGCGTTTGTTTGATCTCTGCTTCAAATTCATCCCTCCAGCTATTTGATACGTCTTTGCTATGTTTAACCCTAATTTAATGTTCTAAGTGTTTATTCTTCCTGAGGGCAGAGAGGCAAGTGAAATTGCGTAATGACTGCAGCCCTGTAATGTCAACTTGTTTCTTTGTAGTTACTAGTAAGTTGCAGTAAGTAGTAGTACTACTTTTCAGTAACCTAACCATCCATTTAGTACTTCTGGCATGCAGTAGTGCACTTCCTTTATGTGCCTTTAAAGATTTATCAATATCTTCTAATCCAAAGATTTGTTTCTCTTCATTTGTTGTTTGACTGTCCATGCTGTGTTTTTTTCCTCTCTACCAAACATTCCCAAAAACCCCCATTCCCATCCAATTTTCAAACCCCTAACCCTCTTCCCCCGGGCTGTGTGGTATTTCATTGAGGTGTGACTAACAACAACAATAAATTCCACACACTTGCTGGGGAGGATAAGGTCAAAGCAACCAGAAGTTCATGTGCGCCATTGTGGATTGATAAGAACATCCTCCTCCTACACGACGTGAATAATCAAATGCTTAATGCTTACCTTACGTTGGCACTGCTTAGGCTACAATTTAGGGCACTGTTCTGTACCATACTATTTATTGTGCTGTTTCTAATGCTACGCTCAGGCCACTCAATGTTTAATTTCCTCTTTTTTTCATATGGTGATACTGCCAGGGTGTACCACTACTGCTACCAGCACAACAATGATATTGCATCTGTCGAGGATTCAAGTCAACAACCAACCTTAATCACCATTTGCAATGCAGCCAGCCCTGGGGCTACCCCGATCCTCAAACACAAATCACTGGTAAGATAAACATATTGGAGAGGTAGTAGAATAATGGGCTAGGAGGACTAAGTTGGGAGGAGAGCAGAGACTGACAGTACTACTAGTAAAGTACATAAAGTACAGTAGTAGGGCTACTAAATGTACTAACTCGGTTACTTGCATTTTGGTAGATTTCAGGACTAGATGTTTCATTCATGCTGGTAAGTTTGAAGAAAACAAACGTCCAGTAACCACCGCCAACCCCCACACAAAATAATATATTAACGTGTATACTGCGTTTTTGAAAGAA
Source organism: Lissotriton vulgaris (assembly GCF_964263255.1). Classification (NCBI taxonomy): domain Eukaryota; kingdom Metazoa; phylum Chordata; class Amphibia; order Caudata; family Salamandridae; genus Lissotriton; species Lissotriton vulgaris. The sequence goes on from NC_141694.1 coordinate 666,424,947, forward strand.
AAGTAATTATTAGAAAATATATATTCGTGTTGTTTTCAGCACAACAATAATAAAATAAATTACCCGAACTCACCCCCCCTCCCGAACCCAACCAATGTCAAAAAGTTCAAAAGTCCTCTTTCCCAAACACCCAATACCCACCCCCCAACAGTCTTTTAAAAAGGGGCAAGGGACAGTCACTTCCTCCGGTGGCGTAGTTTGGCAAGCTGTTGCTGCATGTCCCGCTGCTCTTTGCGGAGGTCCCGGAGCTGGCGCTAATGTTTTTGGGCCAACCGCTCCAGGTAGTCCACTCTTCTGCTTAGCCGGCGCACACGAACCATCCAGGATCTGGGGGGGCGCTGATGTTGTTGCTGCTGTGCGGCGGCGGCGGGAGGTTGTCGGGCCATGGCTCCGTTTCGCGGGAGGCTTCTGGCTGGTGGACCTGGGGACAGTGGAGGAGGATGTAGATGTTGATGTCTCCTCATGCTCCTGAGCCCACAACCACCGATACTCGGCACAAATAGCCTCCAGCTTACGGGCCCTGGCCCGGACAGCCATCTCCTTACGGGTGAGCTTTTTGAGAGTAGCATCTATGAATAAAGAAAGAAAAATACTGTAGCCAATAGTCTTTAACATAAAGTCAAAATAATTCAACGGAAGGTTGACACTCAGTAACACCATCAAGTAGCAAAAACAGTATAACATTTTGGCATGTATCTTTCCGCCGTCTTTGTAAGCATGTGACACTGTGAGTTTCAGGAATTTCACTAGCAGCACTATAGGTGGACTCACTACTACATAGAGAGTACTAAAAAAAGGCCTTTTTTACTTTTTTTCTCTTGTTTTGCAAAATAAATTACTGGTACGTGAACTTGTGGTAGCCGCCATAATGGCAGCTCACTCAGCTTTCACCCAAGAAAAACAGACACAGGCCAAGATGATGCAGACTCGCAGTACTTTAAGCAGTACATGCAAGTGGGGATAGGAATGTCTTACTTTTCTATAGGGGTGGCACTGCCACTGGCCATAATTCATCCACTCAGCGTCTGCTCTACTACATCATACACCTCTGCTATTGAAGAGCAGGATAAGAAGATAACATCCAGGCTTCCAAAGTACGTTTATGATTCTTCTTAATGTCTCAAATGTACCAAAATTTATTTTTGTCAACAAACAACTAACACCCTTTTCATAATATTTTGGAAACCGCCGTCTTCTTTCTTATGTTGAATTACATTCAACAAAACCATTCTTTAACTTTTCGTTCTTCACATCCCTAAACTACATCTGATATGACTTGGCTTGACAAAAAAATTTGCCAGCTGAGTTGAAGTGAAATAGAGGGGGCCATTGTTTACCAGAGAAGTACCGCCGCTAATGCTATTAAAAGTCAAGGTTGACTGTCTTCTCCGTGATAGCCCAAAAAGTAGTTCTAAATTAGTAAATGTTCTTGACAGTACAGAGTACTTATACTAGTGTACTGTGTACTACTGTACAGTACATCATACACTCCTTTGCGAGCCTACTCAAAAAATTTCAATAAGTAAGGAGTATAATAACTTACCACCGTCCGCCGCCGCTGAGTCTACCCCCCCAGCTCCTCCTGGTAGCATCCAGAGTGGACCCCTCCACACTGCTGGCCCCGGCACTGGTGGTCATCTGTGTCGCATCAGATGTTGTGACGTCTAGGAAAAACATGCCATATTTTCAGATGCCATACACAAACCCCTATTTTGTCTCGTAATGGAAGAAAATGTTACATAACACATTTTTTATTACTGGGATTGAAAAAAAGTAACGGTTTTGGGGAGGGTGTTAACCTTTTATATGCTTATTCCATTAAATGCTACACTTCTTCTTATGACAACTGATTAATGCTTGCTTAACGTGCCCCATTTTTATCATTACAGAAAGGAGATTCCATTGCCCTTCTGCCAGACGATTCACCAACTACTACTAAGTCATCACCAGCAGTACTTTAAGTACTTTAAAGAAGGTGGGGGCTCCCATACAGTTATTCTAATAATTTCATGTGACTGTTAACTATTATTAAGTTTGAGTCATACTAATTTAATTCATGGGAATGTTGTTTAAACTTTAACGTCATCTTCATCCATCAGAATACTACGCTATTAAAAATAAAGAAATAATGTTTTCATTTCTTAATTGAAAATAAAACTTTAAAACTAACAAACACGGTGCGGTTTTTGTTTATGAGTGAGTGAGTGAGTGAGTGAGCGGAAAGGTTTGAACTACTGCACTTGGCAGTCATGTTTCAGTGACTCAGATAGGCCGGTACTCGGAGGTAGTCTTCTTCTGTACTTCTGGGTCGTAAAATCATTGGTCAGACATTCTAGATAGTCGGTCAGGGGATTGGGGGTTCAACTTCTGTTCGGACTGAGGCATGTCGAAAGTCGAACTGCACCTATCATCAACAATGTCCTATTTATCTTGTCCATACTTCTTTGTGTGCAGAATAGTCCCTGAAACATTAGCGGTATGGGATGTGCTCCTCTCAAATCAAAAAGGCAACTGCTACCTTTTACTTGGTGTAAACAATGACATTTTGTTGTTGGAAATTGTCAAAGCACTTACATTAAGAAGACTGGAATAGACAGCAAGGGCAACCTAGAGGACTGCACTCAGTGCCTGAAGCTATTGCTGTATCAGAGTTTTGTTTCACACCGTTTGCCGAATGGGCAAGCTTAGCTACCTACACAGACCGACTCATAATTGTAAATAGTAGTAGCACAGAGAGTGATGGTAGAGGCAGGATAGGAATGTAGAAAGTAGTCTACATTAAACGAAGATCAAAGACTATTTTGTAAAACATAGAATTATTAGGAACCAGTTTATAATGAATAGGAGCTGTAAAAGTTAGGGAAGTATAAGTATTAATATAACAATAAAACAACTTACTGGGGCCAGCAGAAGAGCCTGCAAGGGACTGCTCCTGTCCAACTTCTGCCACCGGAGTCTCTGTCGCCACCGGCGCCTTGCCCCTGGGAGTTGCTGGTGATCATGAAATAAAGAAACACAACATGGATGATTGTGTTTTGGGAAATATTTGATTTCTTTGTACTCAATCTAAAATTATGTCGGGGAAACAAATTAACATCATTTGCATCTGATCTGGTCAACTAGGAGGATATTAGTAAAGTATTGGAGGATTCGCAGACCGTCTAATAGGAAAGTTATGTAATTCACTAACTACATCAACAACAAAAAGGTTCTACTACGACTGCCATCACTCAGCAGCACGAGACGTTGCGTGACAGACACAGTCCGTCATCATGACTGCAGACCACTTTCAAATGTCCTATAACAAGTAATAAATAATATACTCAACGTATCAATCCACCACTATCTCTTCAAAGTGGCAGCAGCAGGAGAACAAAGAAGGACTAGACTTGAGTCTACTGTCTCTAGCATTACGTAGTAATGCTCTCAAATGACTAAAAAGTTGCAAACAAGTAAGCATAGTAGCAACGTCAATAACCAGGCGAGCACCTGCAATGACAGAAGATATTTAAACATTAATTTCCTGCAATGTAATCTAATCAGCAGCATTCGTACTCTTCAGGAAAAAATAGATTAGCAATATAACAGAGCAGAAGGAAAAAAAGTAGTTATTAAATAGCTACTTACCAAGGCCAGGAATCTCCACACCTAGCAGGTCGATCATGTCATGCTCCTGGTCCTAGATGTCACTACACCGGTGCGTCACTTGGTGGTAGGTGCGCCGGACCCCAGACTCCTTATACGTGCGCCGGCACACGTTCTCCCACAGCTGGAGACGCTCCCGGAGGATGTAACCGGAAGCAATCCGCCCACATGCTGCCACGGTCTTAGGGTGGTGGACTTGGATAAAAACCATCAAGGCGGCCACCTCCACAACAGAGAAGATCTCCTTGGGCTGCACTCCCCCCCCTCCAACGCCCGCAAGGGAGCCGGGTACGTGGTGCTGGGCCCTTCCCCTTGCCCTTGTCACCTCCCTTAGCCATGGTCCTGGGCACAAGAAGAAGGAAAGAAGAATAGGTGTAAAAAAAAAAATAAGAGAGAGAGCGAAAGAAATAAAGTAGGTAATAAAGTAACAAAAAGTAAAAAAAACACAAAATATAGATGTAGGAAATTGAAGAGAGAGATATTAAGGAAAACAAAACAAAAAAAAGTTCAGAAAAACATAGGATTACAAAGATGTAAGGTGGATAGAAAGGTAGCATGCCCAAAACCATAGCAGTGAATGAAAAACAAGATGGCTGCGCCCATAGAGGACCGCGTGGGTAAGTTTGCGCGATATTTCCCCCGCGAGTACGCAAAAAACGCCCACGAATACGTAATCGGGCGCCGCATACGACACGAGAATGCAACAAGCGGCCGCACCCGTTACACGACCGCATGGGCAACCTCGGGGTCGGTGCGCTGCAAGCGGTCCGCGAATAAGCAAAAAAATGCCCGAACACGCAAAAAAAAGAAATCAGCAAATTCGAACGAATTTGCGGATTGCAAGATTGATTTCGTACGATTTCGTGTCCCGCGAATCTCGCGAAATGGCAGATAAACACATTTTGGAAAACTGAAAGCACTTAGCAGGTGCAAAAGTTCAAGCTAATTTGTAACCATTCTCTGTAGTGCTTCCTGAGGGGCCCCTCCAGAGTTCAGTTGCCTACTTTCAACTATTCTCTGACCCTGCTCTGACCCTCAAAGCAGGGTCAGAGAATAGTTACAAGTATGGCACAATGCTCCTGTAAAAAAAAAATAACTGCAACAGGAAGGTCTTACAGCTAAGGAAGCAGGTGCCAGACTTGAAGCACAAATTCAGTGACACATTAACCAGCACCAAATTAATTCATCTCAGTTGAGGCTGGGAAGGTGTGCTTTGCGTTCCCCTCATAATCTACAGTGGTGAACAAGAGGGTGGTAGTGGTGAACCAGAGGGTGCTGTGATAAACCAGAGGGGGACAGTGAGGATCCAGAGGGTGGCAGTGGCAAACCAGAGGGTGGCAGTGATAAACCAGAGGGTGGCAGGGATGAACCAGAGGATCGCAGTGATCAACCAGAGGGTGGCAGTGATGAACCAGAGGGTGGCAGGGTGGAACCAGAGGATGGCAGTGATTAACCAGAGGGTGGCAGCCTTGAACCAGAGGGTGGCAGTGATCAACCCGAGGGTGGCAGTGATGAACCAGAGGGCGCTGTGATAAACCAGAGGGGGACAGTGATGATCCAGAGGGTGGCAGTGGCAAACCAGAGGGTGGCAGTGATGAACCAGAGGGTGGCAGGGATGAACCAGAGGATAGCAGTGATCAACCAGAGGGTGGCAGTGATGATCCAGAGGGTGGCAGTGGCGAACCAGAGGAAGGCAGTAATGAACCAGAGGGTGGCAGTGATGAACCAGAGGGTGCTGTGATAAACCAGAGGGGGACCGTGATGATCCAGAGGATGGCAGTGATCAACCAGAGGGTGGCTGTGATGATCCAGAGGGTGGCAGTGGCGAACCAGAGGAAGGCAGTAATGAACCAGAGGGTGGCAGTGATGAACCAGAGGGTGCTGTGATAAACCAGAGGGGGACCGTGATGATCCAGAGGGTGGCAGTGGCAAACCCGAGGGTGGCAGTGATGAACCAGAGGGTGGCAGTGATGATCTAGAGGGTGGCAGTGGCAAACCAGAGGGTGGCAGTGATGAACCAGAGGGTGGCAGTGATGATCCAGAGGGTGGCAGTGATGGACCAGAGGGTGGCAGTGATGATCCAGAGGGTGGCAGTGGCAAACCAGAGGGTGCTGTGTGTGAGAAGTTGGCCTGGTATATGATGATCCTTATTCTAGTGAGCACCTTGCACCAGTCCAAACGACCCTTATGGTGATTGGTTGTAAGTCAACCTTATAGACCAGCTATCCTAGTGGTAGCATGGCCAAAAGCAGACTTAGGCTAAACTCAAGAGGGCATGTGAAGCCAGCTGTTTTACCAGATGCAATCCTTTAAATACCAAATGAAAGGACACCACACAAATTATATATTGTAAAATATATGTATTTATTTCTAGAATAATCCCCTTGACTCTTTATGAGCACAGGAGCACAAGCAATAAACAAAGAACACAGTATAACATACAATAAGATGCACAATTATGGATAGGCAGGGTGGCCACTCAAACCATGTATTAAGAAAGTGGTATAAGTATCACGTCATGAACAATGAACAGGCCTTGGGCCTAGGGAATCGCTGGGCCTACACTGGATTAACGAACGTTAGGACATAGGAGGGTGGCAGGGATGAACCAGAGGATGGCAGTGATCAACCAGAGGGTGGCAGTGATGATCCAGAGGGTAGCAGTGGCGAACCAGAGGGTGGCAGTAATAAACCAGAGGGTGGCAGTGATGAACCAGAGGGTGCTGTGCTAAACCAGAGGGGGACAGTGATGATCCAGAGGGTGGCAGTGGCAAACCAGAGGGTGGCAGTGATGAACCAGAGGGTGGCAGTGATGATCTAGAGGGTGGCAGTGGCAAACCAGAGGGTGGCAGTGATGAACCAGAGGGTGGCAGTGATGATCCAGAGGGTGGCAGTGATGGACCAGAGGGTGGCAGTGATGATCCAGAGGGTGGCAGTGGCAAACCAGAGGGTGCTGTGTGTGAGAAGTTGGCCTGGTATATGATGATCCTTATTCTAGTGAGCACCTTGCACCAGTCCAAACAACCCTTATGGTGATTGGTTGTAAGTCAACCTCATAGACCAGCTATCCTAGTGGTAGCATGGCCAAAAGCAGACTTAGGCTAAACTCAGAAGGGCATGTGAAGCCAGCTGTTTTACCATATGCAATCCTTTAAATACCAAATGAAAGGACACCACACAAATTATATATTATAAAATATATGTATTTATTTCTAGAATGATCCCCTTGACTCTTTATGAGCACAGGAGCACAAGCGTTAAACAAAGAACACAGTATACCATACAATAAGATGCACAATTATGGATAGGCAGGGTGGCCACTCAAACCATATATTAAGAAAGTGGTATAAGTACCACGTCACGAACAATGAACAGGCCTAGGGCCTAGGGAATCGCTGGGCCTACACTGGATTAACGAAGGTTAGGACATAGGAGGGTGGCAGGATGAACCAGAGGATGGCAGTGATCAACCAGAGGGTGGCAGTGATGAACCAGAGGGTGCTGTGATAAACCAGAGTGGGACAGTGATGATCCAGAGGGTGGCAGTGGCAAACCAGAGGGTGGCAGTGATGAACCAGAGGGTGGCAGGAATGAACCAGAGGGTGGCAGTGGCAAACCAGAGGGTGGCAGTAATGAACCAGAGGGTGGCAGTGATGAACCAGAGGGTGCTGTGCTAAACCAGAGGGGGACAGTGATGATCCAGAGGGTGGCAGTGGCAAACCCGAGGGTGGCAGTGATGAACCAGAGGGTGTCAGTGATGATCTAGAGGGTGGCAGTGGCAAACCAGAGGGTGGCAGTGATGAACCAGAGGGTGGCAGTGATGATCCAGAGGGTGGCAGTGATGGACCAGAGGGTGGCAGTGATGATCCAGAGGGTGGCAGTGGCAAACCAGAGGGTGCTGTGTGTGAGAAGTTGGCCTGGTATATGATGATCCTTATTCTAGTGAGCACCTTGCACCAGTCCAAACGACCCTTATGGTGATTGGTTGTAAGTCAACCTCATAGACCAGCTATCCTAGTGGTAGCATGGCCAAAAGCAGACTTAGGCTAAACTCAGAAGGGCATGTGAAGCCAGCTGTTTTACCATATGCAATCCTTTAAATACCAAATGAAAGGACACCACACAAATTATATATTATAAAATATATGTATTTATTTCTAGAATGATCCCCTTGACTCTTTATGAGCACAGGAGCACAAGCGTTAAACAAAGAACACAGTATACCATACAATAAGATGCACAATTATGGATAGGCAGGGTGGCCACTCAAACCATATATTAAGAAAGTGGTATAAGTACCACGTCACGAACAATAAACAGGCCTAGGGCCTAGGGAATCGCTGGGCCTACACTGGATTACGAAGGTTAGGACATAGGAGGGTGGCAGGATGAACCAGAGGATGGCAGTGATCAACCAGAGGGTGGCAGTGATGAACCAGAGGGTGCTGTGATAAACCAGAGTGGGACAGTGATGATCCAGAGGGTGGCAGTGGCAAACCAGAGGGTGGCAGTGATGAACCAGAGGGTGGCAGGAATGAACCAGAGGGTGGCAGTGGCGAACCAGAGGGAGGCGGTAATGAACCAGAGGGTGGCAGTGATGAACCAGAGGGTGCTGTGCTAAACCAGAGGGGGACAGTGATGATCCAGAGGGTGGCAGTGGCAAACCCGAGGGTGGCAGTGATGAACCAGAGGGTGGCAGTGATGATCTAGAGGGTGGCAGTGGCAAACCAGAGGGTGGCAGTGATGAACCAGAGGGTGGCAGTGATGATCCAGAGGGTGGCAGTGGCAAACCAGAGGGTGGCAGTGATGGACCAGAGGGTGGCAGTGATGATCCAGAGGGTGGCAGTGGCAAACCAGAGGGTGCTCTGTGTGAGAAGTTGTCCTGGTATATGATGATCACTATTCTAGTGAGCACCTTGCACCAGTCCAAACGACCCTTATGGTGATTGGTTGTAAGTCAACCTTATAGACCAGCTATCCTAGTGGTAGCATGGCCAAAAGCAGTCTTAGGCTAAACTCAAGAGTGCATGTGAAGCCAGCTGTTTTACCATATGCAATCCTTTAAATACCAAATGAAAGGACACCACACAAATTATATATTATAAAATATATGTATTTATTTCTAGAATAATCCCCTTGACTCTTTATGAGCACAGGAGCACAAGCGTTAAACAAAGAACACAGTTTAACATACAATAAGATGCACAATTATGGATAGGCAGGGTGGCCACTCAAGGGGAAAGAACATGAAGGGGTGTTCCCTTAGGAAACAAAATTCAACTCACATAAGCAGTTTAACCCACTCACCACAACAAGAATAAATTTATTCAAAAAGGTTTTTAATTTTTATTTTTTGCATATAAATATAAATATTGACATGATTTTTAGATAATTCCATTTAAGCAGTAAAAAACATTTAGAAAGAATTTACATAATCAAGAACGTGCAAAAACATTCTAAAACCTAGGACACGCAGTGATACTACAAAAAAAGGGGGTACCAAATAGATCCACTCATACATTCAAACATCCCTTTTATACAGTCCAATTCATACACAGATATTCACATCCATATCTCTACACACAAAGACAAGAAAAGCGTCGACGCGCGTTTCCGACAAGTGCCGAAAGGCTTCCTTCATCAGGGCGCACTTGGGATATTGAACTGGCAGACAATGAACATAATGTCTGTACCATGGTCCTGGGAAGCGGTCCTAGAAACAGCAAAACTGTGGGTAGGTGTTCTAAATACCCTACAGTAACGGAGCCTCTTTTGGATATGAAGAGGGGTCAGCAGATTTTGAAATAATGAACACGTGGGGGTAGCTCCCCAGGTTCCACAAGTCAATATTTTGTACTTTTAGCTGAGCCCACAGGGGATCCAAGCGTTAAAGGGGGCCAGGTTTAAAAGATAATCAGCGGAGACATTCCAGGTATCTCAAAAGTAATAATAAACGCTGACAGTGAACAGACGTTGAAAAATTACAAGTTGTAGCACCGGAGTCAGGGTTGATAAATAACGACCTCGTCGCAAAAGGAATGAGCGATGCTTCATAAGCGATGAAGGAACGGAGAGCATCAGGATATTAGACCACCTCCGACCCAGTGATTAGGGGGCCTGAAGCGGCTCGGCGGTCAACGATTAAGTGGGGTCCTGGATAGAGATGAACACGGGACTCCTACCCACTCCGGCGAACGGGTTTGTCGGTCAGCCACTCAAACCATATATTAAGAAAGTGGTATAAGTACCACATCACGAACAATGAACAGGCCTAGGGCCTAGGGAATTGCTGGGCCTACACAGGACTAACGAAGGTGAGGACATAGAAGGCCCACAGGATGCGGGTGCAGTGTTTATAGGCAACCGCTTTTACCATACCGGTCAATGGTGCGTAAAAATCCGAAAGTTATAGGTTTAGGAGACTTCAGACTGGACTAGAACTTAGCCACCAAAAAGTAGGACACTAGAGGTGTAAACCACTATAGGAGCACCAGTGTAATCTCGTTACCTCACCCACAGGAAGCGGGTGCATAGGTGCCAAAGTGCGTTGGGTTTCTTCGTGGAGTTCTATGGAGCCTGGAGGTAAAGATGCTGCAGGCGGCCAGGAGAGAAGAGTCCGGTTGGATCCAAGGGTGGATCGAAGATGTAGAGTACCTGAAAGCAGAGGGGACAAAGTCTAGGGGGCATATTACCAAGCAATAGCGATAATTATCGCTATTGCTTGGTTAGCGTGACGAAATTAACGCCGAGGTGCGCCGATTTTTATCGCAGATAAACCTTGGTATTACCAAGGTTTATCGCAAATGCAATAGAAATCGGCCGCAATGCATGAATATCGCTGAAAAGTCAGCGATATTCATGCATTAGCGAGCTAATGCTCTTAGCCATGTTATCCACTTCCCATTGGATAACATGTCTAAGAACTGCTCAGGGCAAGTGTTAGCTTTTGGAGATATTCGCGCTTAGCGCGAATATCTCCAAAAGTTGGTAATAGGAGATAGCGATGTTAGCAACTGTTTCCAGTCGCTAACATCTTGGCACGCCCACTTTGCATGTCATTAGTGATAAATATCACTGACATGCAAAGTGGGGCCCAAGATGGTCGCTATCTCCTACTAGCTGTCGCTAACTGGTGTTAGCGACAGCTAGATAATAGGGAGATAATTTTATCTCCGCTTTCTTGGCTTTTAAAGCCAAAAAAGCGGAGATAAACCCCCTTGATAATATGCCCCTAGGTCACTAGCCAGTGAACAGGATGGAACCAGGACGGAACCAGGCAGTGTCGGGTTGCGATCAGGTGCTGTTGAGTAGTTTGTCTCAGCTGCCACGTGGACCAGGAAGGATCAAAGATGACCAGCTGGTGGACACCAGATGTCCCACAAAGGCTCTTACTGTCAGCAGTGTTGGTTTTCGAATTGGAGTCACCAAACCTTGGCAAATGCAACCCAAGCAGGACTCGAAGATGTCTTTTGGATCGGACCGGGAAGGTCAGATCGATGGCTCCTTTTAAGGGGAGCTAGGGCCAGTCTTGAGCAACCAAACCATGAGTGTAGTTTCGATGGATCGTTGTCACAGAGGCCACTAGCCAATGGGCAAGTGACCGGACTATGCGGCAAGCAGGAAAAGTGCAAAAGGGCCCCACGCAGCACCCGGTGAGTGTGGAGGGGTGATCTTTAGAGCACAGGCTGCTTGGGGCTGGGGCTTCTCAAACCCCCAAGCACAGCGTCGAGGGTGCCTCGGGAGCTGCACAGGAAGCACTTTGTCTACTCTTCAAGATGGCCGGTCCCACGTCTCTCATCGCCTCCACGGGTCTCAGCTTTGCAGGGCTGTGGATCGGGCTGTTGGATGTCTGGGAGTCTGGGTCTTGTTGATCTCTGTTGTTCGAGCTCCAGCGGGAGCAACAGCAAAGAAAGTCTTGATGCGCTGATGGTGCCTGCTTGCACAGGGTGGCCACTCCTTGACCACAAAGAAGATTCTTCAGTCTTCCACGTCGAGTGGGATGTCGAAGGGTCCAGAGTTTCATTTCAAAGTTTCAGTCAGGATGATCTGGTTTGCATTGGCACAGCTCCTACCTTTATTCCAAATCTAGGTGCTGGATCTCCTGCTAGGTCCCTCCTATGGGTGGTACCCAGGAAGGGGGTGGTTACACCCCTTTCCCTTTGTCCAGTTTCACACCAGAGCTGGGGCTGGAGAGCCAAAGCACCGGTTTGAACTGGACTTTGCATGGGACACCTTGTATGCCCCAGGCAGTGTCTAGTTTCATTCAGCCCTCCCTGCCCCAATCCACAGCCTTGAACCAGAGGGTGGCAGTGATGAACCAGAGGGTGGCACTGGTGAAGCAGGGGCTGGCAGTGATGATCCAGAGGGTGGCAGGGATGAACTAGAGGATGGCAGTGATCAACCAGAAGGTGGCAGTGATGAACCAAAGGGTGCTGGGATAAACCAGAGGATGACAGTGATGATCCAGAGGGAGACAGTGGCAAACGAGAGGGTGGCAGTGATGAACCAGAGGGTGGCAGGGATGAACCAGAGGATGGCAGTGATCAACCAGAGGGTGGCAGTGATGAACCAGAGGGTGCTGTGATAAACCAGAGGGGGACAGTGATGATCCAGAGGGTGGCAGTGGCAAGCCAGAGGGTGGCAGTGATGAACCAGAGGGTGGCAGGGATGAACCAGAGGATGGCAGTGATCAACCAGAGGGTGGCAGTGATGAACCAGAGGGTGCTGTGATAAACCAGAGGGGAACAGTGATGATCCAGAGGGTGGCAGTGGCAAACCAGAGGGTGGCAGTGATGAACCAGAGGGTGGCAGGGATGAACCAGAGGATGGCAGTGATCAACCAGAGTGGGACAGTGATGATCCAGAGGGTGGCATTGGTGAACCAGTGGGTGGCAGTGATGAACCGGAGGGTTGCCGCGATAAACCACAGGGTTGCAAACAGGCTGGATATGTAGAAACAACATGGTTGCGACCGTTGCGATCACAGAAGTAAGTTTGCGTTCCTGAACTTGTACAAAACCCTCGCGAACTGGCAAAAACAGCAAATTCGCAAATTCGCACGAATTCGCAAATTTTGCAAATTGCGAGTTTGCTTTCGCACCAATTTGCGGATCGCGAATTCGCAAATTTCGCTCATGATAAGTTCTATCACCTCCATGACAATGATCCAGTCTTCCTGCCGCCTGAGCCCCATCTTCCTCTTCCTCTATTCCTTGCCATTCCCCCAACACGGGTTCCTGACTGGTCCTCTGTTAGGCTTGTGGGGTTCGGCTTCTCCTCTGAACTCGGTCCGGGTGCATCCTTGGTGCTACGCTGTTTGAATTGGTTTTGGCGTGATTTTTTGTTTTAGCTTTTATAGTGCGTTTGCCCGCATGACGCGTGGGTATTGCATGGCTGTCGCTGGTTATCAATGATTTTGGTATCGCGCTTTGGGACATCGCAACTTTTTGGGCGTTTGTGTCTTGCATTTTTTGTTAGTCGCGTTGGATTTTGCGCAGTCATTTGGCACGTTATCATGCTAGTATCGCATGGTGCCGCTTGGTTGAGAGTTGGACGTTAAGACTGTGTTATTTTCTTGTGCACCGTTGCGTTAAGTTACTTTTGTGATGGTTATCGCGCATTCTTGAGAATATGCCCCAATGTCACTCAATGAGATTACATAGAAGCAGTGGGAACGGAAACACTCTCTGCAAAATACCTATGCCTCCACGGGGGGGAACCTGAAAGCCTGGACAGTGGGCCACACTTCATTTTCTACATGTCTGATGAATTCCATGAGGATTGAACTTGGGAATTGTAGTGTATCAGGGACAAACAATAGAATAACCAAGTGACAGGCATGTGTAGGCAATGAGTAAATGCAACTTATGAAGGCAAACACATCACAACAGCTTCAGGCCCACATCTAGAGGAACAATCTGAAATGTATACAATGCAAAATGCACAGATGGTCAAGCAGAAAGTCACAAAGGAACGAGAAGTTGAAACCCTCCATGTGTGGATACACAAATATCCATCTTTAACACACCTAAAACATACCCAACCTACTTCACAGGGAGAAGAGCAATCTAGATGTGGTTGACTGTGGCCAAGCTGAAATACTTACCTAATGGAAAACCACACAATGCAATGTCATCCCCATTTAGTTTTCATCCCACATATCTACTCAACAAACATATACTCTAGTCCACTGAAACTCCAGAACAGGTGCAAAGGACAGATCACATTCACCACTACCACTGGACCACCAATCTGGCTCAAAGTTAAACAACTGCCATCGTATGTTCTTAAGGAAGCCAGCCCATAACCGCTAATAGCATGGAATTGAAAGAAGTGGCTAAGGTGTCAATTGGTACACAGTTTTAATTCAAAAGATAACACTGAAGGCCAATGGCCAGTTCAAAAGTTCAATTTGGCCCTGCACAATGCTGTACCACTCCACTTGCCTAACATGACACTGCCAGGGAAACCTACCCAGGAAGGGCCATCCAGTGGGTAGGCCAGGTACCACAAAGATTTGACTAGGGGGTGCTGGGGCCAGGATTGGGATCAACTGGGTCGACTATGGGAGGGAGGCCATGGTTGTGGCAGAGGGGAGTCTAAGAGGAAACTGAGAGTTTTCAATGGAAGCCTTGGCAGGTGGGAAGGACAAGGGATGGGCTTTGGGAGGTAGAGGTAGTGTCTGTCTGTGTAATGTGTGTGCTGGAATCTATTGGTTTGATGTCTGATGTGTCTGGACTGTGTATGTTGGTGCGGAATCTATGGGTATGTGTGAGTGGTGCTGGTGAGGGTGGTGAAGGTCTTTTCGGTGGGTTATTGTGTGGATCTTTGGTTGCTTTTGGTTGTAGGTGTGCTGCATGTGACTGTTGTTGTTGTGCTTACATTTGTGTTTGCTTGGGACAGGTATGGGTAAAAGGATTTGAGATGTGGAAGAGGCAAAAAGTTGGGTGGAAGACTGGTCTGGGGAGAAGGGTACCATCAGTGAAAAAGCCAGAGCCTAAAATGACCTCTGCAGGGAAGATATACTACTGTGAATGTCTTCCAGGAACTCCAGCATCTGCACAATCAGACTTGACTGCCCCCGGATGGCATTCAGCAGTGCATTCTGCCCAACAGAAGTCTGTCTCAGGAGGTCAATAGTCTGGTTACTAAGGGCAGCTGGGACAACGGGGCAGGGGACGCGGTGCCAGGACCAAAGAAGACTCCTTGGTGGGGAGCAATAGGGAGGGTGGCAATGGAATGGGGTTGCCAGACAAAGTTTGTGTGGTCACAGATCCTTTGGGCTCCACCACCACCAGGGAACTGCAACTGGAGGCTTACTCAGAAGATGAAGATGTAGACTCTTGCTCCTTCAGGGTATGCTCTTCAACCTCCGGGCCTCCGACTACATCAGTTTCAGTCTCCTGACAAGAGCAACTGTGGCCACTAGCATCCACAACGTCATTGGACCGTCTCCTCTGCTAGCCTCTGTTGATGGTTAAAAGACAATGGAAATAAGTATAAGACATCTGCATTAACTCAATGTACAAGCAATCTAAACAATACCATCATCAAATATGGGCACAGATCACTTCACCGACAAGGTCAGCTAAAATGTTCATGGAGAGAAGTTGGCCTAAGTTTAACTGTCAGCAGCAGCACAGATATCCATGATAGCAGGCCCCACCTATGGCTAGCGACCTTTCCACTCCACAATGGTCCTGGTGGTAACACCATCCTCAGGTTGCATGTGTACAACTCCATAGAATAGTGAAATACTTAAGAGGTACAGCTAAGCTCTAGTCCATGTTAATGAGCTGGCACCTGTGTCCAAAAGGGGAGATGCATGACACTACCCAAAATGTTTTGCAAACACAGACCATGGTATCACATTGTTTATAAACCCACATATGACCATACAATATCAGCATGTCACTCCCTAAACCATTTCAACAGTTTGCGAGACACAACTGTAAGTGGACATACCATCCTATACATAGCTTTAACATTAGGACAAGACTTATAAGATAGCCCAATGTCTCTACATATGTCTAACAAACCCTCCCATGTCTACACACCCCAATCTGTGTGTACACATCACTTGCATTCCCAACATTAATGAAAATGTACTTTACACATTGGCCCACACAAACACATAATGATGAACCTCAGCCATAATCTATGTATCAATACATCTTACATCATGGGTCATGCCAATGTGCAGATGATATCGCAAAGGATAAAACCTTCACATGCCATCATGTAAGCATAAATACAGATGGAACCAGTGTTGTTTGTCATCTCACAATAATAACAGGAGAAACATGTTAGTGCACAATGTCAGACTCCACACAATACTTACCCTCTCCTAGCTGCTGTTTGGCTCTCAACTGCCCATCAAGCTATGGGTAGGCCACTGCCAGGATGTATCCCATTAGGGGAGTCAGGGTCTGGCATGTGCCCCTACGACCTGCGGTGGGCTTTCCCAGCTGAGTTTCTGCAATGGTCCTAGTCCAGCATCTCAGGTCCTCCCACCTCTTCCTGCAGTGGATGATGTGCCAGCTATAGCCCCCAGGGACTGCATTTTGTCAGTGATGGTTTTCTACAATCCCTGCTTCAGATGAGCTTTGACCTGTATTGAAGCAAGAGAAAAAGCAAAATATTGTAACTGATAGTAAATGGGTCAATGTGGGTCTCTCACACATTTTTTAGATAGTTAGCACAAGCACGTAACATATCTTAATAAGCTGCAATTATATTCCTCACATACTTAGCACCAATTATCGGGTATACACAATTTTGTAGTCATCAGCAGACTATACTCTATCCTGATCGTGTAACTCACCGACAAACACATACCACCAACACCATGCAGGGCAGTGCCATCTTAAATTTAGTCTTGTGTGAACAACAGTTGCACACACCATACTATTCAGACCTTCTGAAGGGGAACACACTTGGGCATGTATGTGCACACCCTGCAACCGCTTGTCCCATTAACAACATGCATACACCACATGGCACACGGGTACATAGTGACATCAAACACAAAGGTCACAATGAAATGGCTCACATGGGTCATACTGACATATACCACTCTTGTTTGCTCTGGCCATTTGGATTGCAGAAAGAAATAACATACAATGCGTCACTGATTAGGAGTGGGTGCTACTACCATCACAGAACATAACTCCTGCCACATGTGGCACTGACATATGGCTGACATTAGCAAACTTCATTATACCCAGTCGTATATGTTACCTTTTAACAAATTGCTTAACCACAAAAGTTAATTGTATCACAAATGGGCAACTACCAGGACAGGCAACATGTTGCATGAGCATTAGGCCTGTACAATGCAAGTTATATGGAGAGTAACAACAGACCAGTGGAAATAAATGTCAATACCCAATCAAATCACACACATCCACTGTGTGGGCCAACCTAAAGAAGTCTCAGGTCAGGGGCTGAGCTCAGAGAACATACAGAAGTTTTACATGCACAAACAATCATGAAATAATAGTGGGGGATGGAATTCTTTTTGAGAACATCCAAGGATCTGCAGGGCTACAGGGAGCCAAACCTGTGACTCACATGGCCAGCCCACAGTGACTGTCTCTCAGCCTCTGGCATGGCCAATCATGGGCACAAATCTGCATCTACCCTTGCCCTCTGTAGCCAGTGTAGACTCAAACCACATATACAACACTTACAGAGCACTTCAAAGAATATGTTATATCTTTGTGTCATGCTAAATGTGACATTACCTTTGTGTGCTATTATGAGGGGGCCATTGTGGTATAGTTGCCTCCAAAAGTATACTTTGATGACTACAGATCTAGCCTGCATCTGTACATACACTGTACACATGCCTCACTTCATCTTTACCTGCTCATTACGGGACACATACACAACACAGACTGCAAGCTTAGAAATTGCCACCCCCTCTCCACCAGGAGTTTTGTATCACATGTGTTACATGGCACCAATAACAGAGCATATGTTCTAAACGTGCATGCTACCCAGGACTACTCTGTGCCTAAACATATGTCACAGTGATGATGTGAAGTACACAGAGTAAAGTACTTCGATATCCATCGCATGGATGTGTAATGCAGCGACACCAAAATTACACATATTTCATACTATATGACACACTGGACACCAAAGTCCCATCATAGCCTGGGAGACAGGAAGCAATGCAGTCCAACAGACTGAAGTAAGTTTGTGAGCCATAGAGCTGGCCATACATGGGGATGACCTTGTCCACCAGTTTCTCCAGTTCCTTTAGATAGAAGGCTGGGGCCTTCACCCCTTTTGCAAGGAACATAATAGCTCACAGAGACAGCAAACATCAGGTGATGTCGAGGAGTAGTCAATCGCAGCAGTGCCAGTAAGCAAGTGAAGAGTTTCAGCCACCACTATGTACATATATGCCACACAGGCAGTCCTCGGCATCAATGGATACAGTCATTGGTCCATGACCTTCAACTTCAGAAATGTAACCCAATGACTCTATCTGCCACAGTTGACTCTGCCTACAATGTGGTCAACTTCCGCCTGCGCTAGTCAAGTATTGAATATTCAATAAGCGACGTCAGGCAGCCTCCATTTAGGTGGTAGAAAGTGAATTATACCTCATGCATTTGACAGCGCCACAATCACCACAAGAATGTATTGACATGTCTACAGGGGGTGTAGACCAATTCTCTGAAACTACCAGTTCACATACAGTATTCTACAGCATTGCATCTGATGTCCCTGCTATTTCCACTGTGAGTGGGACCACAGAGAACGACTGGAAAAATGGGGAGCAAATATACATATATCGGACAGGAAGGTGTAGATGACACAATTATGTACAATGTGTACCTCACTGAAATGCATACATGTAGAGGCCAGATAGATAATTTAATGGGAAACAAATATGTCACTCAGTAAATAAGTGGTTTGATTTGTTATGCTTACATATCCAGAACCTTTTGTTCACATAAGGAAAATCGATAGTTGCCTCACAGATTTCACTGCAGACACTTTGATCCTTGTCAAAATATATGTACATCACACATAGAAAGTTGTAGGCAATAGCTAGATGCTAGGTCTCATTGACACTACCATTTCCAGAAAATGAAACCATGTCAATAAGTACTATACAACGAAGTGTAAGTACTCATACATGATAGCACTCACTTCACTATGTGGGTAACTGACACCCTCAAGGCCAGTGCCACAGTCAACGTTGCACATGGCTCTAAATTCCCATGTACACAGCAGCTGTGGCTTAATCGTTTACTGGGGACTAGCATAATCATAACCAACAGCCATGTTAAATATTGAAGGACAGAAGTCCGAATTTCCCCCTTGCTGGGGGCCTAGGTACAAGTAACTATAATTGTTAGCGTGATGTATCTATATATTCAGTTTATTCAGATGAGAAATATATCGATTGATTCGTTTTGGATAATAGCACACACATCTTCATGTATGTTTCATGTTAGAATAGTTAACAGAGATTAACTGACGCCATTTTGTGGCCTTAGCTCGACTCTCGGTTAAGGCAAACGTAACTTTCTGTTTGACAAGCAAGATCCCTGCGTTTGAGTCATAGACAGGCAGCTGAGGAAGGGTTGCTTCTTCCCTGGTTAGGGTCGTCAAGGTTGCAAGTGGGCGCGAGCCTGATAAGTACATTCCTTGAGGCGCCATGCGAGCCCTCCCGGACGGTAGGCAGAAGGGAGTCAACTTCTTTGACCTTGCTATAATGAACAGAGGTATTCTGATGCTGCTTTGTGTGTAAGCATGGGCAAAATTTGCAAATCTGGCGTTCGCGAATTTTGCGAATTTGCGAACTCGCAATCCGCAAAATCTGCGAATTCTCGCGAATTTGCAGAATTTGTTTTTTTGTGTTCGCAAGGATTTCTGCCAGTTCGCGAGGGTTTTGTACCAGTTCGCAATTGCGAACCTACACGTCGGCTCGCAACGGTCACAATTATGTTGTTTCTACGTCTGGTTCATCATCACAGGTTCCCAGCACCCTCTGTTTCACCCCTGCCACCCTCTGTTTCACCCATGCCACCCTCTGGTACATCAATGCCACCCTCTGGTTCATCATCACTGTAGATTATGGGGGGGAAAAGCAAGCACACCTGCCCTGCTTCAACTGACATGAATTAATTTGGGGTTGATTTATTAATGTGTCACTGTTTTAAAATTCCAGTCTCGCACCTGCTTCCTTATCTGTAATTTGCTTTCTGTTGCAGTGCAATTTTTTTTCCAGGACCTTTGCGGCCTACTTGTAGCTATTCTATGAGCCTGCTGTGAGGGTCAGAGCAGGGTCATACAATTGTTGCAACTAGCAACTGAACTCTGGAGGGGCCCCAGTCAGGAAGCACTACAGTGAATGGTTACTAATGACGAGTTTGAACTTTTGCACCTGCTGAATGCTTTCACTTTTGCAAAACTCGTTTTTCTGCAGAACAGCACTACAGCAACTGTAATGCCACAAACAAGCTTACTTGTGAAAGTTGATTTCTAATCCAAAAGTGATCCAAAGAAAGTCAAAAGGCCTCAAATCCAAAAAAGTGCAGGCAAATGTCAACCTGAGGAGTTATTCTGATAAAAATCATCATTTTCAGAAGGTCTATGCTGCTTGCTAGTGGATTTCTTGTGCAGAATTGCAATTTTTGTAATTTTGCGAGTGCGAGATTGTTGTTGCCCGCCGCACCTACATGTTCGCAATTGCGAACTTACACCACACGCCGCAAAATTGTATCACCAAGAAAAAAAAATCCGCTGCGTGCGAATTTGCGGATTTTCGGTAAATTCGTGAGCGTTCGCGGATTGCGAATTTACCGAAAATCCGCAAAATCCGCGAGTGGAACGGATTTTCCGCCCATGCTTATTTGTGTGCCATATATGGTCTTTCCTATGAAACCACCTGTACTAACTTGTATTTTTCCTTTCTTGGGTAACAGTTTGAGAATGTAACAGTATATATGCAAGGTATTGAGTATGTGCTGGCAGTCTTCTCTGCGAGCCTCAAGGGGTGAGGTCGGGAGAGGCTCCTCTGTCAGAGTCTTTGTTAATAAATGATTCAATCTTCTTCACTGCCAACTGACTGATTATTTGGTAATTGGTATTGGGAGCTATTGGTAGGTATAGCTCCAGAGGTTATTTAGTTTTTCGGTACTTCAATGTGGGATGGTGGATGTGCAAGTAGGCTCACAGCAGAATGTGAATGTGTGAGACAGGAAGATGTGTTAGGTGAAAGGCCACCACACATACGTGGACATATGCCTATTAAAACGTATACCACATAAGGCCTATATATATGTACATCCATGTGTGGTGATCCAAGCTAGTCACTGCAACACATATCCAAACTACACCATCACAAGACCTTTAAGCCAAATGAGGCTCACAATGTCCAAGAGTAGTCGAAATACCCTCCATATGACCTCCCACCTCATTCCATGTCATCCAACAGGCCCATCCATGGAACTGTTAGCCATTACAGGTGCATATTACTGGAGCACTATAGTCTCTGTTAATTGTACGTCATACTACATGTAGGAGCCCAATATGTAGTGACATATCACAAATACAATGACTACTCCACATTCAGAAACAGTGGCAAGACTCATGTGTATCAAACAAACTAATTTTTTGGGGGAAATCGCATATTTAAATAAAATGTATCAGGCCATTGGCCAGTCTACATTTGTGAAGGTGGGGGCAGGTGAGCAATAGGTTTGCCACCTATCCTGCTTACAAACCCTTGCTAGTTGGCGGGGGTCTTTGACCTGGGAGGGGGGGCTTGGCCTTGGGAGAGGGGGACTTTGCCTGGGGAGTGGTTTTTTTGGGCTTGGGATGGGGCTGCTCCTCCTTCAGATGGTGAATTTGGCAGTGGTGGCACTTGAGGTAGAAGAATAGGGATGGGAATGGACATAGGCGGTCTGGATTATGGGGGAGGAAAGAGGTTTTCAAAAAGGAAAAGCCCAAGGTAAAGGAAGTAGAAGGCCATATGTGGAGTAAGGTTGGGAGGTATAGGTGGCAAGTGTCTGGTATAGGTTGCTCTGAAGTGGATGCAGGTGTGATATCTTGGCTGATGTTGGATGGGATGGGAGTGATGGGTGTGCGGGTGCAGGTGTGCTGTCCTGGCTAATGTTGGATGGTGATGATGGGTGTGTGGGTGCATGTGGCTGTCTTGGCTGATGTTGGGTGGTGTCGATGGTTGTGTCCTGCATGTGTCTGTTTGGGTGGGTGCATACACCGGTGTGTGTGCTTGGGCCAGGCAGAGGAATAGGTTCTTGGGATGGGGATGGGGTAGAGTAAGGATGTGGGGTGGAAGGCTGGGATGGGTTTAAGGCTGCCAGAGCCTAAAACTATCCATGTAGGACACACCTACCACTGTGAATGCTACCCAGGTAGCTAACCATCTCCATTTGCTGGGTGCCCAGATACTGGATGGCATTCAAAGTGCAGTCTGACGAAAATAATTGTGTTTAAGAAGTTCAATACCCTCTTCACCAAGGGCAGGTGGGACACAGGGGCAGAGGCTGAGGTGCCTGGAGCTGAGGAGGAGGCTTCCCTCTCAGGAGAGTGGGCCTGGACAACTGGGAGGGGAGCAGCAGGGAGGGCAGAGATGGAACGGGGGTGATGGACAATGATGGCATAGCACCAGGATTGGTGGGGTCTACCACCACCAATGAGTGGCCATTGGAGTCCAACTTGGTGGATGCAGTCATGGAGTCCGGGTCAACCGTGGCACTCCCTTTGCCCTATTGACCTTTGGGTCCATCTGTATCAATGTTCCAACCGGACCCGCTTGGAACACCTGCTTCTCCAACATCCTGGGCCCTGTCTCCTCCACTTGCCTGGGTAGTTGCGGAAAGGACAAATGAGCCTGGTTAAATTCAACAGTGTCAACACACAGGAGGAACAGCTCACTACACGTAGCACAACAAAACTGCTGTTTTCACACCACCTACAAGGATGGCCAAATTGACTATAAGCTTAGCAGTAGCACATGCATGTATTCAATATGACTTCCCAACAGTTGCACACATAACATAACTATTTGTAAAGCGCACATTCACCACTATGGGTATCTTGGCTCTGCATAACAGTTGTTTTTTGTTACCCAACTCAATAGTACTCATTTTATCGACCTCAGATGGATGAAAGGCTATATGGACCCGCCGGGATTTGAACCTGTAACCATGTGGTCAAACACAGACCCCTGCAGTAGACGCATTAGTCCACTGAGCCACCACACCTCGCAATGATGTCTGGACCACAGACTGTCACAATTGCATGAATCACCTTGTCACAACTCAATCATCCTGCATATTACAGGGTAATACTTCATCCTGTATACTTTTCCCCTTTTCACATACTACAGTGACTATATGACATCAACTAGCATGGGCATTCTTACAGCAGCCCTACACATTCCACACAATAACCTGCTACAGCCTATAATCATTTCTGAAATCCACTTCCCTATTAACTTATATGAGCCTGATACATGTATCTCTCAGCAATATTTGTGGTAACAAGGAGAATGTATCTAGGAAAGTGCCCTGTCCACACTGTTCACATCACCACTTTTTTGCTCTTCTTCATATATTCTCTGGCACACAAATCTAAAAAATTCATAAAAGGGCATAATTAGCTATGCATCATGTGTCTCACACCAAAGTCTCTTAGAGACAATGTGTCTCACCTTTTATTGAGATGTCATCACATACATTTAAATGACTTACCACCACCTAGACCTAAGAGCATTGACATTCCAGTTTGGTGCACTCACCACAACCATTTCCCCATAGCATATTGTATAGCTATTACAACCAGGTAAGAGTGATGAGACACAGGCTATGTCCTGTACATGTAGTATGTTACACTTCAGACAATAGGTAAGGGATATCACAGCGCCTAACATTTTCTCAATTAGAAGTATTCCAATATATTACTGACAATAAACACTCACATTTGACTCCAACAAGTCTGATTTACACTACCTGTGGCATGTCAGCAGGCAATTACAGTTCCTTCACAATTCCACATGTGCATGTCACTTACATGTCTACTGACACCTCACCAGTATAGGATATCGCAAAGAAAGCAAACACAAGTAGGTGATGGACGGAGCACTGAAACTTTCAGATACTCACCCCTAGGCACTATTTGATCTGGGTTGAATCCACCATTGTACTTTAGCTCACTTTGCCACCCCAGTTCAGATCCAGCCCTATGCAAATCAGCCTTGACCCTGTTGCTCATGTGAATCAGCCAGGCTAGCTTGAATCCAGTGGCAAAGTGAGCAAGGGACCCATGTCTGGGCATACTCCACCAACTTAGGGTGCACAAAGTAAACACAAGGAGATGATGGACAGAGCGCTGAAACTTTTCAGATACTCACCCCCATTCACTATTAGATCTGGGTTGAATCCATCATCATTCTTTAGCTCACTTTGCCACTCCATTCAGATCCAGCATCTGAAAAGTTTTAGCACTCCGTCCGTCATCTCCTTGTGTGTGTTTTGTTTTCCTAAGTTGGCAGAGTATGCCGAGATGTCGGTCCCTTGCTCACTTTGCCGCTGGATTCAAGCTAGCCTGGCTGACGAGGGGTGTTACCCAGAATCCGGTCCCAGGATGCTTGTTTCAGGTCCAGGGAAGACCTGGCTTGGCAGTTTGGACTGGACTGTTCCCATGAGGAATAGGTTTAAGACTTATTTGCATATGGCTGGGCTGAACTAGAGTGGCAAAGTGAGATAAAGAACAATAATGGATTCAACTGACTACAACAGATGGGGACGTCCACTTCAATGAGGCCCATGAAAGAATATAGCAGCCAGTGGAGCAGGCTTTTGGGCTCCTGAAAGCCAGATACAGATGCCTGGACAGTATTGAGGGAGGTCACCGTGGCCTGCTGCATCTTTCACGACATTGCTCTGCGACAGAACATCTCTTACATCACAGAGGATGCAGGCTATGAAGACCCACCGGGAGGGGACACTGAAATGCCAAATGAAGATGGTGATATTGGTAAAGAGGATAGAGCAGATATGTGTCAGGAGGTCATCCAGACCTACTTCTCTTGAGTATAAATATGGTGTGAGATGTGATGAATGAAAAATCCAGGCAATCTTGTACTTGTGTTCTGAGGATAATTTTGAAGCAAGTAACCTGGACTATGTAGGTCTGGAAACATCTTGGCAAAGGTGTATGTTTTCGTAGTGTAGCCTTGTTCAGATGTAAATGTTGTTCAGGACTGTGTTCTATAGAACATCACAATATGATGTGTGGTATATGTATTTTTGCACAGCTAATCTCTCTGTGTTGGTCTGTTTTAAATAGCTTCACCATGTCATTTTTATTTGGACATTTCAGAGTTGTGGCATCAGCAGGTATATGTTGCTGTTCAGCCATTCTAAGTGGACATGGATTGTTCCTGGGAATGTGTTTCACAGAGTGTTGAAGCACAAATCTGATACCAAGACATCTTGGATGGAAGTTACCTGGCTTCCATTGGACTTTTTTCTTGTTTCGCGTTGATCCTAATGTAACAGGTGTGCTATCATGTGATCCTACAATTTGTAGTATTGTGACCAAATCATGCTCTCCTGCCTTCAAATTGTCTAATTCCTGATTGTCTACGAACTGGATGTAGGTGTTGCTGGGTTCCTCATTATTAGATGGAAGTTCTTGTAGCACACCACTGACATTTGTTTGTGCCAATCCACCAGATGCATGCTACAATTGATTGAGAAGCCCATGTGGTCAAAAACTGTGGTACTGACATGTCTGTGTACTAATTTATTTGATGTAATATTCCTTTTTGAGGACATCAACATGTCTGAAGCTGATGATGTAGACCTAATTTGTTGTTGGCTATTGTGTGGGGTGGTGTCAGATATGTCCCCTCTTAACATGTTGTGCAAGTCTGCAGGAGATGATGAGATCATTGACCCTTGATCACTTTATATGTGTCTGACATCATGTCATCCTATGAATTGACTAATGTAATAAACAGCAGTGGTCCTTGCAGGTAACTGCAGTGGGGTGGGGGAGATGTCTACAGACAAACAGGATTTTTTTATTTATTTCCATCATCTGTTGACGTCTCTCCTCCCATCCTGCCTCACCGCGCATATCTGCACAGAATGCTGCTGGTAATAAAGATGTTGTAAGCCCAGATACTCATATGTATGCCTTATTGTGGCACGGTAGTGGTCCAGATTTGTTCCTTTTTTGAAGAGACAACATATCCCTGCTTCCTTTCCACTTTTGACATAGCACAGTTCACATGGTTGTACTTTCACATTGTCATATGTGAGAATGATAACAATAGACAATGATTAGGTGACATGAGTTTTTTATTGAGTGAATGGACCATAGTAAGCGACTGAAGCATAATGAGTGGAAGAAATTATAACAAAGTGAGAAATTCAGTCACAGTGGCTGAAAACATGGGAGTAGAGTCCATTAATGTTGGAGTTCAAAGTCCTACATACTCCTCCCATCAGAAATGGAAATGACGGCCAGAAGGTCAACAAGATCAATGTGTTGTGCACATACAGTGGGACATTAGGACAGATCTCTCTTTCTGGTGGTGGCATCTTTCTTGCTATACGTCACCCCTGAAGTATTGCATGAATGTCCCCTCTTTCTGACAGAGGGGGGATCTTGAGCTGCTGTGCCAGGAGCACATGCAGGAGTATCCTCCTCTCTCAGGGTCTCCCTTCCTGTTGTTGCAGTAGATATTGATGCTCTGAATGTAGTAGGCCCACAGGACCGAGTAGATGATGGAGGAAAAGACCTGCAGAGTGTGATGTTAATGTCCCGCAGCACCCCTACCTGAGAGGCCACCTCAAAATGGAGACCAGCCACCTCACTGCATACACCAGTCACCTCAGTCTGAAGACCCCAACCTCAGTGTAAGTGCTGCTCACCTCCAACTGTATCCCGGCAACATCCTGGTATATGCCTTTGTGCAGCTCATTCATTTCCTCCATCTCTGTAACAACATGGCCCAACACACTGTGGGATCCCTGCTATAGTCCTAAGACTTGTGTAATTGCAGACTGTGTGTCCATACCCTCAGTGAGCTCCTTCTGGGAATCCACATTTACCCTCCCACAACAGTTAGCCCCACTGTCCAGTGCCCTAGACACAGCCTGCACTCTCCCACTGGGTCCTTGTCCTCACTGACTGGGGTGGTGGTGATGGCCATCTGACAGGCCAGGACTGGTGGCAAAGGATGGTACTGACATTTCTAGGTGCACTGGTTGTGGGGCCAGTGATTAGCTGTGGAATTGCGGCTGTGGTGAGAGGTTTGGACACAGTAACCCCCAACTGTAGACATCTGCCCAGGCTGACCAGATGGGCCAGGATGGTTATCAAAATCTAGTGGTTCAGGAGCATTGGCACCACGAGGGATTCATCTTGTTCCCGGGGTGTAGAAAGTCTCTAGAGAATTTCCTACCTCTGCTCAGATGCAGTGGTGGATTCACCTGTTGAGAAACAAAAATACATTATCAATGGCCGAATTTAGGTATGTACATCGAAGTTGTTTTGCGTCTGGTTAATAGTGGCAGTTCCTGTATGTGAGCCTACCTCCAGGTCACCGAGGTGTGAAGAGTGCCTGCAGGGTTGGAAGGGGCGGCCGGGCTTTGCTCCGCCGCAGCGCTTCTGCATTCAGCACTTCCGGCTGGCCGGGCTTGGCTCTGCCGGTCGGGAGCCCCCTCAACTACAACCCCCAGCAGCCCTGAGGTGAGAGCGCCTCCCCCAGCGTCAGCGTGTAGCGCCAGGAGGCGCATAAGGGGAGAACTCCTGCCGAGGACCGTGTGGCAGTTCCTGTATGTGAGCCTACCTCCAGGTCACCGTGGCTCCTTCTGTGGCGTGAAGAGTGCCTGCAGGGTCGGAAGGGGCGGCCGGGCTTTGCTACGCCGCAGCGCTTCTGCATTCAGCACTTCCGGCTGGCTGGGTTTGGCTCCTCTGGTCGGGAGCCCCCTCAACTACAAACCCCAGCAGCCCTGAGGTGAGAGCGCCTCCCCCAGCATCAGCGCGTAGCGCCAGGAGGCGCATAAGGGGAGAACTCCTCCCTCGTCCCGCGAGGACGCGCACGGGACACGCCGGGCTAAGCCCGGGCAAAGGGCGGGCCCTCTGAGGCCCTCAGAGACCGCAGGAGACCGGACCGGGCTACCCCCCTGACTTTTGCCACTCCCCGCATTTCCAAGGTAATCACCCCATCTTGCGGACGTATAAATATAACAGTTTGTAACCGGCCTGATGGAAGTCAAAAGTAAAAGTAAGAGCAGAGTGACGGATAGAAAAACACCGATGCATACACGCTCAACCACAAGGAAACAAACTTTGGCGCCAACCCCTCTACCCACTTTAACTGCAATTGATAGGATGCTGCAACAAACAATTGGAGTGGTTGTTAACGCTATCGAAAATACGGAAAGAAGACTCTCTTTACCGGCGAGTATTTGTTTAATAAGTCAAACGCCAGCAATTATTAATACACATGTTAGCGTTACAAATGAAACAACTATGTCCCATGATTCACTTTTGTTGGAATCATTTGCCGGTTTGCCAAGGTATGACTTAATCCAACCAGATGTACCACAACCTTTAGTACCTACTGTTTCTTGTACTAGGGAGAGTAGACTGTCAATAACACCTGACCTGTCAGCTAGCATATTGCCACAGCCCCTAACATATAGTGATGTGCCTGTAAACATTACGGAATTGGATGGTCGTGATACCAATACTGTCATTCCAACTGTACAAATTATTGATATCAGTCTGTCAAGTAGTGAAACTGACTGTGAGCCTGTACCTTCTAAAATGAAATTTACCCAAAGTCGTAAAAGGTTAATAATTAACAAACAGCCTAAAACATACAGAAGAAAAAAGAAGAGGGCTATACAAACTTTAGAAACCAATGAAAGAGAGGGTGAGATACAGCTGAACAGTGGAGGGAGACATGTAAAGGATACACAATTGCTGGAAATTCTAACCCCAACAAATGTCGAGGCACTCACAGCATGCCTCGAGAAAGTGGTAAAAACTTATATTGCACCAGTGATGGTATCTCTAGAAACTCTAAGTAAAAAAATAGAGAACCTGGAGAAATTGGGCATAGCCAACTTGGATATCTTAGAACATCTGGGCACGCAAGTCAGATACCACACAACTAATGTAGAATCTGGGAATCTGAGCAAAAACAAATTAAGTACAGTAAATTGCACTCCAAGTGTGCCCACTGTGGCGGCAAACCCGGTACCTTCTACAAGTGGAAGGCAGAGGCCAACACCCACCATCCCTAAGATAGTGGGTGGGCAAAAAGTAGTTGGGGGTCAAAGAAACACCAATGACCCCGCCAATAATAATCAGAGCCTACCTGTACCGAGGCGCCATATTAATAACGTCATTCCAGCCACTATTAATTTGCCACCTGATTGTAGACCGTTTGTAGCAATACTCGCTAATGTCCCCAAGTTGTTGCCCAACCAATTTGAAAATTAAGAAACCCTAAAAAATAAAACCCAGTACTGGTTGGTGAAAAACTGTGGTTTCCCAATAAGAGGTGCAGAAGAGATTATAACCACACAGAGGGTAGGTTGGGTGGGACCAAATAAAAAGGAGATAGATGGGGACTGTATAGTCATAACTTTTAGGACTACAGAATGGGCGAGAGATTCGATCTTACACGCACCTATGCCATCGAGCCACAAATATAACATCACGCTGTTCCCACTTGACTACTTCTATAGGAACCAGTCAGGAAGACAAATTATTACACATAATTTCCAACATCCAAGAGCGGCCTTTATTAAGTATCCTAATGTTGTATCCATCTGTCCCCCTTTACTCCCCAATCTATATGACAACTTTCTGGTCCCAACTTCTAATAGATTTCAGTTGCTCAACTCACTTGAGGAGAACGACTGACTGGATGATTTATCCTTGACCCCGCATTTTGGAAGCATTGAAATAGGTGATATATTAACTTTGGAAAAAGAGTCGGGTGATGAAACTATAACTGAGCCACATCTATTTTTGCCAAATAATGTGCTATATACAGGCAATGTTACAGATAATGTTATAGATGATAATATAACTGCAACAAATGTTAATGTTAACGTTATTCCGATTGTAAGTTTGGAAGCCTCACTTTTGTCTAACTACCCCGAAAGTACAGGTACCAGTTATGCTGACTCCCTTATAATTGGTACCTGGAATATATTTATTTATTTATTTATTTATGGAATTTTTAATGCGCAGCTAATACCCAAGGGTGTCTAGGCGCAGTATGATGCTTTAGGATACAGTGATCAGCACACAAACTTATTGCCAAGTCTTCAATGCCCTACGAAAACAAATGAGAGTAGGGGCAGTTTTGATGTGTGAGGGGAGAGAGTTCCACAGTCTAGGAGTTGCTACCAAGAATCGTCTGTCTCCCCAGGTGGCGGTTCTTGGTCGGGGAACAGATAGTCGACAACTAGCTGCTGATCTTAGGTTCCTTATAGGGGTGTATAGCTGAAATGCCTCTCTTAAAAACTTCGGGCCAGTATGATGAATGGCCTTATAGGCAATACATAAGGCTTTAAATTTGATCCTGCTCTCCACTCTTAGCCAATGAAGATGGCGTATAGCTGCCGAGATGGACTGGCGCCTTGGAATGTTGAGAAGGATTCTGGCTGCCATATTTTGAACAGATTGGAGCTTGTTCAGAATATATTTATGAGTGTTGAGAAAGAGGGCATTTCCGTAATCAAGCTTGGAAAACACCAAGGTGGTAATTAAGGTTTTTCCAGCTGATGATGGTAAGTACGGTAGCAGCTTTTTTATCTTTTTCAACGTAAAAAAGGCAGCTGAAACAACCTTATTTACATGATGTTTAAAGGACAGATGTTTGTCAAAGATCACTCCAAGATTCCTAACCTTTGCGACTGGGACCGGAGGAGGACCCATCTGAGTAGGCCACCAAATCGGGGACCATTCTGGGGAGATGTTACCAAAGGTCATACCCTCCGTTTTCTCCGCATTCAGTTTTAGGCAATTACTGTGCATCCAAGCTTGTACCTCCAGTATCCCCTCCTGAAAATTAGCTGCCACCACTGGGCCGTTCTTATGCACCGCCAACACAAGTTGGGTGTCATCAGCGTAGGTAGTTAGGCGCATCCCATGAGATTTTATGACCCTTGCCAGGTCTGCAACATAAATGTTAAAAAGCGCAGGGCTTAACGACGATCCTTGGGGGACCCCGCATGGCAGTTTAGAGGTCGGTGAATAATAATTGCCCAGTTTAACTGCCTGTTTGCGGTTAGCTAAAAAAGAAGCTATAAGATCTTTGGCCAGATTGTTAATCCCCAGGGCTGTGACACGGTCGACCAAGATGGCATGGTCGACCGTGTCAAAGGCCGCCAAGAGATCCAACAGAATGAATCGCGGGAATCGCTTCAAAATTATGCACCCCGTTTTGGGATAACTTCATCACATGTGGTTATGATATTATATGTCTACAAGAGACATGGCATATAGAACAAATAGAAGTTGAAGGTTATACCTCCTACAGTGTGGCAGCAGTAGCTTCCAAGGCTGGTAGAGCTAAGGGAGGCCTACTGACTTTGGTTTCAACTAAATTAACGGAATTTAATGTTGGGGGACACACTGTAGTTTGTCAGCATGCGTCTGTATTGCGACTAACACACAGTCATGGCAGGGACTTAATTATTGTAAATTTTTATAATAATATTGTGGGCCCTAAACGAGATAAGATTGTCCCCGACGTTGAATGTGCTATTGAAGCTGCAATTGTTCTCTCCAAGAACAATTTTGCAATACTGTGGACAGGCGACTTTAACATTCAAGCCTGTAGACATGCTCGGAAGGGGATTTGTGGTCATCACGAGGATTATGCAGGGGGTGATAGCGTTTACGTTAATCATTTCCCGCACAGTAATTATGGCAGCGCATTGAATAACTTAATAGCCAAATTTAATCTGGAACTGCTTGAATGTACAAAAACAAAAATAACAAAATGTGCCTAACATTTAGGGGGAGAGATGCCCATTCTAATATTGACCATATTTTGTTGTCTAATGGTTCGGTTTTTTCCAATGTTTGGGTAATAGAGCAGCCTGTGAGTGATCACAACAGCATTTCAGTGGAGTTAATGGGCTGGGGACAAAAACCGTTGTGCACGGAAGATCTGTCCATGGGATTTCTGCTGTGAGACCAATGGTACGAGAATTAAATGGGCTAAAATTGACCCTAACAAGTTAACGAAGGATGTTATTTGTAAATGCACCAGAGAGGTTGAATACTGCCTTGCACCTAATGTGATACCATCAGTCGTTCTCTCTAATTTTATGAAAATTGCATGCACAGTTGGAAATTCCTTGTTGAAAAGAAATAGAAGGATTAAAAGAAACAAAACTGTGTGGTTTGACAAACATTGTGCCAAGACTCTGAAAAGGTTGAAAAGTGTACTTGATGTTAAACCCAGAGATAAAGAAAGAGTTAGAGAAGAACGTATTAATTATAAATTGGCCTTGTCAACTAGGAAAAGGGAGTTACAGAATGATGCCTGGAATAAACTTGATATGGCCGTTGCAACTAAAAACCATAAACTGTTCTGGGAAACTATAAATGGCCCATTCTTAAAGAATGAAAATATTCCTGAGGTCAGTTCCCTCGTCAGCTGTCTTGCATGGATTGCACATTTCTCTGAGATTTCTAATTCTGATTTTAATCCAGATGGGTCTACTTTATGTTTTAAATGGAAGAAAATGCAGTTGTTTTTAACATTAAATGAAGTGACAGAGGCAATTAAAAACAGTAAGGGGGGTAAAGCACCTGGGCCCGATGGGGTACCCATGGACTTTTATAAACATGAAATATTACTATGGGCCCCAATCTTGACTCGTTATTTTAATGCAGCGATGGAAGGTAATTTACCACTGACATGGGGCCAATCAATCATTATACCCCTCTACAAAAAAGGATCCAGGTCAGAGGCAAGGAATTATCGTCCAATCTCACTTCTGGACTCGACAGTTAAAATCCTTAGTCGAGCCCTATTAGTGAGACTGGAAGCCTGGGCCGAGGAGAATAACATCCTGTCCCCTGTGCAGTATGGGGTCCGTTGGGGAATAGGAACAATGGAGCAGTGCGTGAACCTGGAACTCATAGTTGGCAAGTATACCAAAGCTAAACCTGGTAATCTTTACCTATGCTTTGCCGACTTGAGTTCCGCGTTCGATCTGGTGGAACACGCACTACTCTGGCCCACACTACTGGCAATGGGCGCCCCTACTGAAATTATCCATCTGCTTGCCCGCTTGTATAATAATCTAACAAGCAAAGTAAGGTTTGGACCAGATGGTGAGTGCACCCCTTTCTTTGAAGTCAAGAGAGGAATCCGTCAAGGATGCGTACTCGCCCCCCTATTATTTTCCCTTTTCATTAATCATGTTGATACAACTTTAAGAATGATTAATGGCAGACGCACCAACTATAAAAGGTAACCCTATCCCAGTCCTTTTATACGCGGACGACGCAGTCCTCCTCTCTAGGACCCATAATGGACTGCAACATTTAATTACTCAATTCCACGTATTTATAGAAAACAGGAAATTGAAAATTAATAAAGGGAAGACGGTTACCATGGTGTGTGGTAAGAAACCAAGAAAAAACAAGCCTTTTTTTGTAGAAGGGGGGAGATTAGAATCTGTTAATAGTTTCTGTTATTTAGGCATTACCTTCTCAGGAGATGGGAAATGGATAAATGAACAAAAAAGTGTTCTTTTTAAAATGGCCAGGAATACAAACTGTATTTTTAGATTTGCTGCTAAACTAGGGGATCGCAGAATTCATGAAATGCTAACCCTTTTTATCGCCAGATGCATTTCTTCAGCTATATATGGGGCCGGAGTTTGGGGGTACGATGCACAGAGTGCCAAAACTGTCCAGGGGAAGGAAAATGTGTTTTTAAAAAGATTAATCAGTGCCCCAGCTACGGCTTCAACGGAGTTAATACATAAGGAACTAGATTTGTATTATGTTAATGATCTAATTGCTCTCCGTCCCTTGTCCTTATGGCGTTCAATATGGGCAAAGGAGGAGACAAAGTTTACACAGGACGTAATAACTGATTGTATTAAACTTGATCATCGATCGAATATTCCTTGGCTGAACCATATACATCATTGGTATAAAACATTGTATGGTCTGGACATTTTTAATGATTTTATAATGGATCCTATATTATCAAAGCGGGAGTTGAAGGTCTCGTTTTTGAAATATACAGCAGAGACTAGAATGGAAAAATATAATAAACAAAGTACATTCAATCTCTATCAACAATATAACATCAACGTAGGTTTCCAATTTTACCTTGTAATAGTTAGTATTCCCTCCCATCGATTTGTGTTAACCCGTCTCCGCTTAGGAATTGTGCATCGCCTTGTGGCTTTCCCTGTGCCTAAAAAACCTGGAACTTGTCTGTGCCCATGTGATGGCAAATCAAACCAGAGCACGTGTCACTTTATGCTATCTTGCACTTTTTATATCTCTTTTAGGAAACATTATTTGAAACCCATCTTTTTAAAATATAATACGCATCATTTACAAACAGCAATGAAACTAGTGTTTAATCTAGAGTCCCCAGATGTATGCTTTTATGTGGCCACTTATATTTTAAAATGTATTTTTGCAAGAAAATCAATTATTACATGAACTTTCCCAGCTGCTAAATGTATTATGCACTTTAAAACAAGATGCTGTTGACATCATATATTATTATGCTAATTTGCACACATATGTTTGTTGGAGTAATTGCTGCTATTGTATAATATCCATCGTTGGAATGGCCTAGCACTTGCACTTTGTCATAGTTATTCCTTGTGAATAGCCAGACTAGGCGCTGCTATCTGCATATTGCACTTTAGGAAGGATGTTGCTGAATTCTTCTTTAGAATTGCCAATTTGCACATATACTAATATAGAGACGATACTTAGCACTTTAACCGCATATTTGCACACTATCAAAGGTCGTATAATTGTTAACATTACAGTTAAATGCATTTTTCTAAATGGCCTAATGATTTTGTACTATCAATGCTGCTAAATGTCTATATTTTTAAGCGCCATCTTGCTACATGTTTTTTTTTTTTTTGTAGCCTGCTTCAGTATTGTGTAAACTTTTATGTCTGTTGCTATATGGTTGTATTTCTTTACAAACCGAATAAAGCATCTTTGAATTGAATTGAATTGTGGCACTAGAAGGGATAAAGAGTAATTCATTGTTTCTTCAGTCAATGATTTCTATAGATTTGTATTTGATTACTAAATATTAGTTAGCATTCAAACTGTGCATCTGATTTATTCAGCTCATTTGATGTGATCCTACATGTGCTTTGGGGTTTGGGAATAACATAACATCTGCAACACTCAGCTATATACAATGTAATCATATCTTGTGTGTATTTGATTCCAAAGCATCTTTAGGTCGAATTGAGACATACAGGCAGTTTGGTTGTATAAGTGGCATTGTTCATCGTTTTCGGAAGGTATATTCAAGTGGGCATTGGAAATTAGCTATGTGTCTTTCATGGCCGACATATACTGGGGTACTCAACAGTTATAGCGTAACTCAGGCCAACAAAAGTGTTCAGATGTGTATTTCTGATGAACATTGTCTGTACTTTACACATTTCATGACTAGTGTAGCTCAGTAGTAAGGTGTGTCGCCTCTTAGATGTAGTAACAAGTAACAAGTCCAAATGGTAGCTGCAGTCAGTTCAATGTGACTTTAGCCAGACTTGAAATCTGCTAAGCTGCATGAGTTTTATAGCTCTGTAGTAATGATGGTCGACAGGTGAGAAGGGGTTAAGGAGTGTTGCCTCTTAGTCGGAGTGACAAGGCCTCAATGTAATAGTTGTAGCTAATAAATCTCACTTTACCAACTGTTGAGAAAAGGTACGCTGCGTGACTAGTGAAGCTCAGTAGTAAAATGACAGGTGAGAAGGTGGTAAGGAGTATTGCCTCTTAGTTGGGGTGACAAGGCCTCATGGTAGCTGCAGTCAGTTCAATGTGACAAGCAAACACAGTCTATCATTTTGGTTAGAATTGGGATGAAAAGGCATCATGGTAGTTGTAAACAGTTCAATATCACTTTATCAACAGTTGACAAAGGGAACGCCTCATGCCTAGTGTAGCTCAGTAGTAAGGTGTCCGACAAGAAGGGGCAAAAAGAGTGTAGCATCTTGGTTTGAGTTGGAGTGACAAGGCTTCATGGTAGTTTGGGTACCTTTTCTATCTCTACTTACCAGCACTTGAGAAATGATAGCCAGCATGACTAGTGAAGATCAGGAGTAAGATGGCCAACAAGTGAGAAGGGGCACAAGCAGTCTAGTATCTTGGTTAGAATTACAATGACAAGGCTTCATGGTAGCTGTAGTCAGTTCTATGACACTTTCCCAAAACTTGATGAACGTTAGGTGTACTGTAGCTGTTGATGACATGCATTTGTGATGGACGATACATTTCCATTTTGCCACGTCACGGGTCCAGGGTTGTTTATTTTGATGATGCAGCACTTACCGACAGCATTGCAACATGTGGCAGGTCAAAGATTTGTAAGCATGTTGTGTCATATGCATAAATATTCATTACCACAGACAAGCAGACATCTCAGATACTTTCAAGGATGCATGTTATAATAGTAGATGTAGGAGACGATAGTAAAGGCAGAGTTGGACTATATAACATCCACATTATATTGCAACAATGCAGACGAAATCACAATAGTACAACAAAACAGTAGTACACATCACTATCACAACAAAATGCCACACAAGAATTACGCACAAACTTTATTTTCTCACATTACCATATCTAAAATCCTGTTTTCATAGTAGCTGATAATAGGCGTTTAAAGCGAGCACTGCCTTAAGTTACCACCAAGGAAATAAAAAGTGATGTTCAAAAATGTTTTGTGATCCAGATAAAAGTATTCCAATATGGGAATATTACTTCCACAGCAATTATTTCCTTAAATGAAGCAAGGCAGATTGTGAGTTCACATTTGACTGAGAAAGGTTACAGGGATATGTAAGCCCTCCAGCATTACATGGAAATTATGTCGATGGAGTGTGGAAATCGTTTTTCCACCATGTTGCTAATTTTAAAGAACGTGTAGTTAACATTCACATATCACAGCCTTGCCATATGCATTATTTACTTAGATACTTTAAAGAGCATCGTTTCACTAAGGGACGCCAACCTAATCTGAAAGAAAGAGCATTTAAAATTTCCATCGAGCTTGAAACCTAATTATGTACAACATGTTTTATTAATCTAATGAGTCTGCCCCACGGTCAGTCCTTTCTGTGAGTGATGCTGATTGATATGACTTATGACAATAATTTTCCTTAGAACTTTTATTAGTGGTTTTGCAACTGATATCTAATTATCAAGCTCATGTAAGATGCCACTAAGCTATAAATGTCACATTTTGTAAGATACAATACATGGGTTTTCACTTCCATACAGTGGTTTTAATATAAATAGACACTGTTTTACACAGAAATAATTATGTGACCTCTGTGAGTTTATGTAAGTTCCTTATTTTCCTAATTATCACCAACTATTTTCCCCAACGTGGTGAGTCATTCTGGGGTGAAATTTCATTTATGCTGGCGCGTTCGAAAATTGTGCATTATGCTTGTTAGACGAAATCCCTGGAATTACGCCATTACATCTCATCGCTTTATTACATCGAATTTACTGCAAAATGTTTGAACAAGAACAAGGGAACAACACAAATGCAGAAGATGGTCATTCTCTGTATTTATGTTTTTGGAGCTATTTTTCATGTACAAGATATGGATTTCATGCAAAATTGTAACTCTAAGGGGCATAATCACAAGTAGCTATCGTGGAATTAACTGCACTTTATCGCAGCCAAAGTCGTGATAAATTTACCCCACCATTCACAAGCTGGTGCTAACAGCCCACAGCACCAGTTTACCTGCAATAGCAGCTGCAAAAATTTCACCACAGAGGACCCCTGCAACTATCGCTAATGAAATGCAGAGTAGGCATTCCCGTGACAAAAGCCGCGACAACACCACACCTCAACATTCACAACGACCGGACAGAACGGAGATAAGAACACACAACACACGAAAAGGCACGTTAGCCACAGGAATTTTACACTTGCTCTGACCTGGTGCAAAGTCGGACCACAGTCGGCACCACAAAAGGGAGCACAGCCCAAAGCCACTCCTGAAGACAAACAGATGCCATGTAGCAACTGAACATGCAGCACAGACACCCAAGAGTCCAAAACACCCACCGACACCACAACCATGCTGACAACATCCCCCCCGGGCCCACCCCCAAACCCGGACCAATAAACTACACACCAACACCACAAAACAAATATATTGCCTCAGGTCGCACAAGTAGGAAAGTCAACATACATGCCTGGCAAGAAAATGGAGAACCAATCATACATCAATGCAATCACCAACACAAAACACCATAGAAACAAAAACAATACACACCATTCGGATGAATCCTAATGGGTCCACACTGGACAATCCGTAGGACACAGCCTGCAAGACGAAATACAACAGATGAAGGTTTGCCATGTGCCCAACAAAGGAAAGAAAGGGAGAGAGAGAGGGAGAGAGATGGAGTGAGAGTGCACAAGCAGCACAAGGCCTTGCTGGGCACCTGGCACCACATGCCAACATGTGTGTGTATGGCCATCCGTACTCCATGAGCCCAAGGCTGTGTCCCAATCGCAGCCACAAAGCCACATCACATTCCGAAAATGCAAGTAGTAGTCAGACAAACCACCGGGATGAAAGCTCAATTGTCCCAATGCAGAAGGCGGGAGGACACCTGCACCTCTGACCTCGGTCCAGAACGCGCCTAGAACACCGTGAGAGAGATGCCATGGCAGATGTGGAAGGCTCCCACACCACGCATTGCGCAAAAGAACTATCCGACTCATCCACACCCCACACACCAAAGCTCCTGCCTGAGGTACCCCTGCATGGGATGGCCTTGACTCACACGGAAACGGCACACTATGCCGCCCAACTTTGCACACACATTCAAATCATTTCTCAGGGCCGTGGCATATCCTCCACACAACTGTCGCAGCACAGAAGAGTGCAGGTTCCATGAGAGGCACCAAGGCAATGGCAGGCCATACCGGGTACATGCACAACGCCTGTCACATGGGACACTACAGTGCACGCATGCAGCATTTACCGGGTGCAGTGCCACTGGCAGTGCTGAGGATAAGTTACCGGCTCAGCTTCCACATTGCCTTCATCATCTGCATCCAGCCCAGGTTCCACTGCTGTACATGCACATTTGAGTGTCCCATGGAAGTCTGCCTATCCAACACAGCCGTAGATGAATTGGACTATGACTTGAGTGTGCGCCCCTATTGGAACACGAACAGGAGTGTAACCGAGACAGCCGAGAATGGGATGCTTTGACATCTGCGTATGCACTGGCAGTTGTGCATGGGAGATTACACCATTCCTCGTGTGCAGTGACCACTTTGAGGCGCTACCCTATTGGGCTTTATTGCGGATTGGTATACCGGCGTGCGCTGAGCACACCTGCATGGACCAGTTAATGGATTGGCTTACCATTGTGTTCCTTCAACACGACAACAATGTAATATTGGAAAACATTGCATATAAAGCCGCGCGGGCATTCATGAACGAGTAACCATGTCCCTGCAGCCACATCTGACTGTCACCCACAACACAGGTCCCAACTACATGTTGCTCCATGTGCTACCACAACAGAGGACACGTCTGTAGGAGAGTAGGATCTACCTACTATGGTTACCCCCACTTTTTGTTGATGTTTCACAGTTTTTTGACTTTAGTCTGGTTGGGGCCCCGCTCTCCAGGACCCCAGCCTAGCTGCTTCCTCTCTAAATTGATTGCATGTACTATAGGTACACTCCAGTTTGGTTACTGGGGTACCCTTGTGAGTCCCTAGTTTATGGTACACCAGGTACCAAGGGCATTAGTACCCCAGAGGCCTACCATGGGCTGTAGCATGTATTATGCCACCCCTGGGAAGCCTTCCAAAATCACACCACAGGACTGCTACTGCAGCCTGGCTAAGGTGGTACATGCACCCCTTACTAAGATATAGGTTACCTATATCTACCTTAAATCACTGCACATAGAAAACCTATCAGTAACCCCAATGGCAGGCCTTATCAATCCTGAAGGCAGGGTGCTTGGTTTCATGTGAGAGGGTGCCCATGACGGAGCAGGGCCCCTCTGCAGCCTTAGGAACCTATTCTCAGGGGATGTTCTGTGATGCAGCCAGACCATATACTCTTAAGTGCATTATAACCTCGCTGTAAATGCTAACTTTGGGATGGCTGCATGGAAACATGTCATGTTTGGTGTCAAATACTTTGGAATCCTACCCTCCACCAGTTCTGGCAGCAGGGGTAAAATACCACTCTTCTAGTGGGAGAGACATGTACACACCGGTCTACCCGATAACAAGTTAAAGAGCTCTGCCAACACAAAATGGAAGCTGAAGCCACAGAAGAGAGTCTGGCCTTCTGCTGCTGACTGAAACTCTGTCAGGGGAGGCCTGGACAATAGCTTTCCTGTCACAGGGAGGTGTAACCACCTCCCAGATACGCCTTAGTGGATTGGGGCTGGGTGGGTGCACTCCAAGAGTGTTTTGAAGTCTGCACTGGGGGCACATTGGGTGTAGCTGTGCATAGCCAAGTTCAAACCAGTTGCAGGGGTCACCTGCCCCTGCTCTGGCATGACACTGGACACAGGAAAATGGGTGTAGCCACCCCTCTTTCCAAACCCTCCCATAAGTGGGTCCCCAGAGTTATCCAACCCCTTTCTAAGGTATAAGTAAGGAACCCCTGGCAACAGGACTTTAGATATCCCTGGACGAAACTCTACAACTGAATCCTGGAACTTCGACGCTCTACTCAAGACTTACCCTGGGCGCAGTGCTCCGCTCCGTCCACAGAGTGTGCGTAGTGTTGCCTACTTCGCGTTCCGCAAAGTAGGCGTAGTAGGCAGGCTACTCACACGCCGTGGAGGAGCGAAGTTGCCCATCACCTGCCTCCCGCCCACCCTCTTTTAAATGGCATGGTAATGTCTAAAAGCATAATGAAAGTAATTAAAAAGACTTACCAGAGATGGGCGTCTCGGGGCTCCCTCTTCCTGCTTAATCGCGAGTTCTTCCTGACAAATGCGCATGCTGTACTGATCTGTGATTGAGGCATGGATATGTCCTCCTTTGTGAGTCCCAGTAATCGGGGCAAATACAGATAGCAGCCTTTGATCAATGGAAAAGAGGCTTTGGTATTCAGGGACACGGGGGCAAGTGTCACACGGGGCAAGTGTCACAATGGTGACACAAGACCTTGTGGCTCCTGAGCAGATCATACTTCGTGAAACGTACCAAGTGGCCAATGCTAGCAATGTCAGGACTGACCATGCCCTGGCAGTTGTGAATTTCTCCTGGGGAGGGGAACTGGCCTCAAGAAGGTTCTGGTTAGTGCAGACCTCCCACTTGAATGCTTGCTTGCCAATGATTTAGAGACTTCAGCTTGGGCTGAAGTGGAGCTCAGGACCCATGCAGAAATGTTAGGAATCCCGGCACATGTGTTTGGTGGGCCTAGGTCAGAGGCCAAAATATAAAAATCTGAACTGGCCCGGATCCTGGAAGAATGGACCAGGTGCCTTCTAAGAAAAGGAGCGGTAGGGTTAAAGCAGTGCCTTCCGCCCTGACTAAGAATGCAGATCAGTCTCTTGAGGGAGATGATTGTAGTCCTGAAGAAGGAACTGTCCCAGATGAGCTTGAGCCTGATCTGGTTGAGTTCTTGAGGACAGGGGGCCCTTCCAGAGCAGATCTGAGCCAGGAGCAGCTGAGCTGCCCTTCTCTTGAACGCCTCAGACAGCAGGCTGCTGCTGAGGCTGGTGGGGATGCTAGTGGTACTCATAAGATATATTGGGATGATGGACTCCTGTACTCAGAGAGTAGAGACCCCAAGCCTTGTGCAGCCAGGAGGTTGGTTATACCTCTGAAGTTCAGGGGCTTCCTATTAACACTA
Organism: Lissotriton vulgaris; assembly: GCF_964263255.1. Lineage (NCBI taxonomy): Eukaryota > Metazoa > Chordata > Amphibia > Caudata > Salamandridae > Lissotriton > Lissotriton vulgaris. The sequence continues at coordinate 666,466,732 of NC_141694.1, forward strand.
GCCCATGATATTCCCTTAGCAGGTCACTTGGGCCAAAACAAGACCTGGGACAGGATTGTCCCTCACTTTCATAGGTCCCACATATCTGAAGACACCAAGGAGTTTTGTCACTCCTGTATCACCTGTCAATCCAGTGGCAAGACAGGTGGTACTACAAAGACCCCCCTTATACCACTACCAGTGGTAAGGGTTCCCTTTGAGAGAGTTGGGATTGATATTGTTGGTACCATGGATCCTCAGACAGCTTCTGGGCAAAGATGGCTGTAATGCCAGAAACCGGTCCTAGGAAGCTTGTTTCCGGTCCAGGGAAGGCATGGCTTGGCAGTTCGGGCTGGACTGTTCCCATGAGGCACAGGGTCAGACTGATTTGCATATGGCCATGGCTGAACTGGGGTGGCAGAGTGGGCTAAAGAACGGTGATGGATTAAACCAAGATCTGTTGACTGGGTGTAAGTGTTTCATTGGTTCAGATGCTCCGTCCATCACCACCACCTTTTGTACCGGTTGGAGCCTGTGGTCCCAGCAGCCTTCCATGACAAATGGAGTGGGCCCCATACAATTGTTGAACAGAAGGGAGAGGTTACCTATTTGGTAGACATTGGAATGCCCAGGAGCCCCCATAGGGTGCTCCATGGCAACAGACTGAAACTATATGTTTACAGGCCAGACATGGGCTTGCTTATGGCTACTGATGAGGGAAAGGAGAAAGAGAGTGATCCACTCCCTGACCTGCTCTCACAGAACCCTGATGATGGGTCAGTTAATGGTGTAGCCTTGGCAGGCAGCCTCACAGCCCAGCAGCAAGCTCATTGTAGACAAGTGCTCAATCAGTACAGATATATTTTCTCTCTGACTCCAAGTCAGACTACCTGGTGCACTCATGAAGTGGACACTGGAGACATTCTGCTTGTTAAAAATAAGATGTACAGGCAACCTGACCATGTCAGGGACTGTATCAGGACTAAATTCCAGAAGATGTTGGATTTTGGAGTTATTGAACCCTCCGATAGCCCTTGGGCTAGTCCAGTAGTCTTGGTACCTAAACCTTGCACCCAGGGTGGTAAGAGAGAGATGAGGTTTTGTGTAGACTACAGGGGTCTCATTGCAGTCACTAGGACTGATGCACATCCAATACCCAGAGCAGATGAGCTCATACACACTTTGGCCTCTGACAGGTTTCTGAGCATATTTGATCTGACAGCTGGCTACTGGCAGATCAGACTAGCTGATGATACAAAGCCGTAGACAGCATTTTCCAACCCTAGTGGGAACTACCAGTTTGTGGCGATGCCCTTTGGTTTGAAGAATGCACCTGCCACTTTTCAAAGATTGGTGAACAAAGGCCTAACCGGCCTGGAAGCCTATAGTGCAGCATATCTAGATGATATTGATGTATTTAGCCCCACCAGGGAGGATCACCTGGTCCACCAGAGTAATGTTTTGGAGGACCTGCAGAAAGCAGCCCTAACTATCAGAGGCTCCTAATTGCCAAATAGGGTAGAGTCAGGTTGTGTACCTGGGCCACCTTGTAGGTGGAGATCAGGTTCAACCATTGCAGAGCAAAATCGGGACCATCATGGACTGGGTTGCTCCCACTACCCAGACTCAGGTCAGAGCTTTCTTGGGCCTGACTGAGTACTACAGACTATTTTTCAAGGGGTTTGCATCCATTGTGACACCCCTGAATGACTTATCTTCCAAGAAAATGCTGAAGAAAGTTCAGTGGACAGTTAGCTGTCAAAAGGCATTTGATGACCTGAAGCAGGCCATATGCATTGCTCCCATTCTGCAAAGTCGTAACTACTACAAATAATTCATTGTCCAAACAGATGCATCTGAGTTGGGGGTAGGGGCTGTGCTGTCACAATTGAATGATGAAGGTCAGGACCAAATACAACAACAGACAAGAGAGAATCTAAGAGAGCAAGTTTGCCAACCTTTACCTCATTATCAAAGGGAAGCTTCTTATTATCCTAGAACATTTGGAAGTCCTAATCACAAGAACGGATTCCCATCACTCACTAATGGTGACATGCTTCATCATCTGGGTCTCCTCCTAGCGCCACACTAGTGACTCTAAGGGCTGCAACCCTCTCATAGGGAAAGGGGAGCTCGCAGATCTTTTAATCAAGAACTGTTGGTTATGTTCTCAAAATAACGCGATTAACTAATTGACCTACAGACGTGAGCGACTACTAAGTATGGGAAGAAATAAGTGCAGTGCAAACATTTTTTTCAAAAAGGTGAGTTAAAATTGGGCAGTGAGAGAAAAACGTTTATTGGTATCTTTCAGTGCTTAAATCTCAAAACAGTGCAAATGGACAGATTTCAACAAATAGCTGTCATGATGATTAAATGGGTCAACAAGTTTCAGCAAAATGAGGAAACAACTAATCCTCTGCCTTCTTCAGGACCTCAACAATATTGCTACTGACAAATGAAATAATAATACGACAAAGTGAAATATAATACAGGTTGGAATCAATACAACCTTATCACCTGGAGTCCTAGGTGTGTACCATATCCTCTGCAAGTGACGTGATGCAAATGGTAACTGTAACATAAAACATATTAAGTTTTAAGACATTTCTTTCCCTTATGTGTGAGATTAACAAACTTTCCAAGTCAGAACTCCCACCCACTAAACAGGACATATATCAACTTTATGCAGTCTGTTTCTAGTACTGATGTATCTCATCATCATCTACCGTATTACTGACTAGTAAACAAGCATTCATTATATGCTTACCTGTAATGCATGAGGATCAAACCTCACCTCACCTGGCTGCGTCTCAGGAAAAAGGAAGCACCGCTCTATGGGAAGACAAGAAGTAAACAGGACCACATCTGTTAAGGTGCCCTGCTCATCTTGTATTGCCTTGATTTGTCATTTAAAAATAGCATTGGCTATATTTTCACAAAAAACACACAAAACACAGACTTAATGTCAAGTGGCTGCTTGATTGAATGTACTAAGGTGAGTAATAATAAGTAATAAATAATAAAGGCTGGTGGACTTTTTTTTATATCTTATAGTCATGTTATCATGAATAAGACCAGTCACTTCAACCCCATTATGCCGATCAAACTAAGGACTTTCGATGTTATTGTCCTCATCACAATTTCATCATATATTTCCCTTGTTCTTGTGTCTATGCTCTCGATGAATACCCTCAGTGTTATCAACAGTAGTATTCATATATCGCACACATTACATAGCTGCATCTCGAGAAATGTATGTCTAAATCAAGCCACTATGTCCAATCCTGCTTTTAACCAGTTTGCCTGAGATGAAGCGGTCATCTACTGAATGTTGCTCTTGCCAATATTCTTCAAAACAATGCGTGGTGGTAATCAACTCACAGTACCCTATGTGTGCGGTTGTACCTACTAGGGGTGGACGTCAAATTCCTTTCCGCTCGCGGAATTTGCATTATTTTGACATGATCGCATTCTGCGGAGCACGGGAAAATGGCACATTTCCGTGATTCAATGCGTAGTGGAGATTTTTTTCATGTTCGTGCTTTGAAAATGCGTTCTTGCGTGCGCGTTCACCTTACCGGGATACCCGCATTCCCTGACGAGTTTTTGAATCTGTTTGCGTGCTCCACAAGATGTTTGTAGCCGGTCGCGCTACCTCGCGAGAGTTCGCAATCGCGATCACGTCATTTGCCTCACCATCAGACACCGCGAGAGTCTGAGATCGCAAGCACGTCGTTCTCCACCACGAGAGAGAGCGTGATGTCGAAAACACGTCAATCTCCAATGGGACAGAGAGCGTGAAGTCGCGAACATGTCGTTTTGGATGCACCATCGATATCCAGCGGAATTGTGATGAAGCTCGCGATCTCGAACACGTAAAATTTTCAATCTGGAGAAGAATATTATCTCTAGCAGCATAAAATCTTCTGTAAATGATGATTTGGATGAAAAAAACTCCTCAGATTGACAATTGGCTGCCCTTTTTTGTGCAAGGAGTCCTATTAAAATGGGGGGGGAGGGAGGAAGTGCCACAGAATCTCCAACTTTCTGTTCCTGTCCAGTAGGCTCCTCCCAGTGCTTTGTCCATCTCCTGTTCATTCTGCCTTTGGAGTTTGAGCTGGAAGGATCACTTTTTGTGTCTGCTGCATCATTATCATTGAATTTCAGGAGTTTTCAATTTGATATTTTACAAGTAAGTTGGTGTTGTGTCTGTTTGATTGGGGGCTTTGCAGTTGCTGCAACTACAATGTAGGTACTTATCATTCTTTTTTTTTTTTACTTGTTGTGGGTGGTCAGTAGGCCCAGAGCTAGTCATGGGTGGGTGCATGATGAAGCAACTGTTCCTTAGGTGTGTGTTGAATGTATTTAAAACATCATTTAGGGCATGGATGGCATTGAATTGAGTTGGAAAATGTGTTTTGTGGGTGGTATTTCTGTTTTTGGGTGTGTGTTAAAGAAATGCATTTTGGTGTGTGTCTGGTGTGTTGGTGTACAGTACACCCTGCAGACCTTGTTTTGCGCTGTGTAATTTTGTTTTTGCATTTTATTGCAATATAAAGGCAAAGCAGAGCAGTGTGGTTTAGCATGCATCCTTTGCCTGGCTTTTATAGACCTTTTGTCAGTTCATTGTTTCCAAGGCCTCCTGTTTGTTGCTTGTTTTGTGAGTGTCCATGTGGCTGGTGACCTTTTCTGATGGGATTTATTAGTGTGCTCCTTTTGCTATATAATTCAAAAAAGGGGGTGGTGATGAACAGAGTGTCTGAATTAAGCAGACCACTCTTACCCAGTCCAAAGATCAGGGCTTGATCCATCACCGTTATTTATCTCACTGCACCATCCCAGCTCAGAACCTGGCTATATGCAAATCAGTCTGTCCCTTGCCCAGTGCATCATGGGAACAGGGCAGACTAAACTACCAAGCCAATTCTTCACCAGAAAGGAGACAAGCTGCCGGGAACCGGTTTCTGGCATTTCAGCCGTCTTCGGCCCGGCTTGCTTGAATCCTGATGGTGCAGTGAGAAAGGGACTCATGTCTGAGTATACCCTGCCACACCTATAGTGGCCAAAAACGATTCAGAAAAGGGGGTGGTGATGAACAGAGTGTCTGAATTAAGCAGACCACTCTTACCCAGTCCAAAGATCAAAAAAACGGTGTTGGATCTAGCCCTGATCTCTTGACTGGGTGAGAGTATTCTGCTTAATTCAGAAACTCTGTCCATCACCACCCCTTGTTGTTAAATATTTTGTCCACCCTAAGCGTGGAAGGGTATACTCAGATGTGAGTCCCTTGCTCGTTGCACCATCAGGATTCAAGCAAGCCGGGCCGACGACGACTGAAATGCCAGAAACCGGTCCCCGGAAGCTTGTTTCCTTCCCAGTGTAAGAATTGGCTTGGTAGTTTGGTTTGCCCTGTTCCCATCATGCACTGGGACAGGAACAGACTAATTTGCATATAGCCAGGTTCTGAACTGGGATGGTGCAGTGAGCTAAAAAACGGTGTTGGATCTAGCCCTGATCTCTTGACTGGGTGGGAGTATTCTGCTTAATTCAGAAACTCTGTCCATCACCACCCCTTGTTGTTAAATATTTTGTCCACCCTAAGCGTGGAAGGGTATACTCAGATGTGAGTCCCTTGCTCGTTGCACCATCAGGATTCAAGCAAGCCGGGCCGACGACGGCTGAAATGCCAGAAACCGGTCCCCGGAAGCTTGTTTCCTTCCCAGTGTAAGAATTGGCTTGGTAGTTTGGTTTGCCCTGTTCCCATCATGCACTGGGACAGGAACAGACTAATTTGCATATAGCCAGGTTCTGAACTGGGATGGTGCAGTGAGCTAAAAAACGGTGTTGGATCTAGCCCTGATCTCTTGACTGGGTGAGAGTATTCTGCTTAATTCAGAAACTCTGTCCATCACCACCCCTTGTTGTTAAATATTTTGTCCACCCTAAGCGTGGAAGGGTATACTCAGATGTGAGTCCCTTGCTCGTTGCACCATCAGGATTCAAGCAAGCCGGGCCGACGACGGCTGAAATGCCAGAAACCGGTCCCAGGAAGCTTGTTTCCTTCCCAGTGTAAGAATTGGCTTGGTAGTTTGGTTTGCCCTGTTCCCATCATGCACTGGGACAGGAACAGACTAATTTGCATATAGCCAGGTTCTGAACTGGGATGGTGCAGTGAGCTAAAAAACGGTTTTGGATCTAGCCCTGATCTCTTGACTGGGTGAGAGTATTCTGCTTAATTCAGAAACTCTGTCCATCACCACCCCTTGTTGTTAAATATTTTGTCCACCCTAAGCGTGGAAGGGTATACTCAGATGTGAGTCCCTTGCTCGTTGCACCATCAGGATTCAAGCAAGCCGGGCCGACGACGGCTGAAATGCCAGAAACCGGTCCCCGGAAGCTTGTTTCCTTCCCAGTGTAAGAATTGGCTTGGTAGTTTGGTTTGCCCTGTTCCCATCATGCACTGGGACAGGAACAGACTAATTTGCATATAGCCAGGTTCTGAACTGGGATGGTGCAGTGAGCTAAAAAACGGTTTTGGATCTAGCCCTGATCTCTTGACTGGGTGAGAGTATTCTGCTTAATTCAGAAACTCTGTCCATCACCACCCCTTGTTGTTAAATATTTTGTCCACCCTAAGCGTGGAAGGGTATACTCAGATGTGAGTCCCTTGCTCGTTGCACCATCAGGATTCAAGCAAGCCGGGCCGACGACGGCTGAAATGCCAGAAACCGGTCCCCGGAAGCTTGTTTCCTTCCCAGTGTAAGAATTGGCTTGGTAGTTTGGTTTGCCCTGTTCCCATCATGCACTGGGACAGGAACAGACTAATTTGCATATAGCCAGGTTCTGAACTGGGATGGTGCAGTGAGCTAAAAAACGGTGTTGGATCTAGCCCTGATCTCTTGACTGGGTGAGAGTATTCTGCTTAATTCAGAAACTCTGTCCATCACCACCCCTTGTTGTTAAATATTTTGTCCACCCTAAGCGTGGAAGGGTATACTCAGATGTGAGTCCCTTGCTCGTTGCACCATCAGGATTCAAGCAAGCTGGGCCGACGATGGCTAAAATGCCAGAAACCGGTCCCCGGAAGCTTGTTTCCTTCCCAGTTTAAGAATTGGCTTGGTAGTTTGGTTTGCCCTGTTCCCATCATGCACTGGGACAGGAACAGACTAATTTGCATATAGCCAGGTTCTGAACTGGGATGGTGCAGTGAGCTAAAAAACGGTGTTGGATCTAGCCCTGATCTCTTGACTGGGTGAGAGTATTCTGCTTAATTCAGAAACTCTGTCCATCACCACCCCTTGTTGTTAAATATTTTGTCCACCCTGAGCGTGGAAGGGTATACTCAGATGTGATGTGAGTCCCTTGCTCGTTGCACCATCAGGATTCAAGCAAGCCGGGCCGACGACGGCTGAAATGCCAATAACCGGTCCCCGGAAGCTTGTTTCCTTCCCAGTGTAAGAATTGGCTTGGTAGTTTGGTTTGCCCTGTTCCCATCATGCACTGGGACAGGAACAGACTAATTTGCATATAGCCAGGTTCTGAACTGGGATGGTGCAGTGAGCTAAAAAACGGTGTTGGATCTAGCCCTGATCTCTTGACTGGGTGAGCGTATTCTGCTTAATTCAGAAACTCTGTCCATCACCACCCCTTGTTGTTAAATATTTTGTCCACCCTAAGCGTGGAAGGGTATACTCAGATGTGAGTCCCTTGCTCGTTGCACCATCAGGATTCAAGCAAGCCGGGCCGATGACGGCTGAAATGCCAGAAACCGGTCCCCGGAAGCTTGTTTCCTTCCCAGTGTAAGAATTGGCTTGGTAGTTTGGTTTGCTCTGTTCCCATCATGCACTGGGACAGGAACAGACTAATTTGCATATAGCCAGGTTCTGAACTGGGATGGTGCAGTGAGCTAAAAAACGGTGTTGGATCTAGCCCTGATCTCTTGACTGGGTGAGCGTATTCTGCTTAATTCAGAAACTCTGTCCATCACCACCCCTTGTTGTTAAATATTTTGTCCACCCTAAGCGTGGAAGGGTATACTCAGATGTGAGTCCCTTGCTCGTTGCACCATCAGGATTCAAGCAAGCCGGGCCGACGACGGCTGAAATGCCAGAAACCGGTCCCCGGAAGCTTGTTTCCTTCCCAGTGTAAGAATTGGCTTGGTAGTTTGGTTTGCCCTGTTCCCATCATGCACTGGGACAGGAACAGACTAATTTGCATATAGCCAGGTTCTGAACTGGGATGGTGCAGTGAGCTAAAAAACGGTGTTGGATCTAGCCCTGATCTCTTGACTGGGTGAGAGTATTCTGCTTAATTCAGAAACTCTGTCCATCACCACCCCTTGTTGTTAAATATTTTGTCCACCCTAAGCGTGGAAGGGTATACTCAGATGTGAGTCCCTTGCTCGTTGCACCATCAGGATTCAAGCAAGCCGGGCCGACGACGGCTGAAATGCCAGAAACCGGTCCCCGGAAGCTTGTTTCCTTCCCAGTGTAAGAATTGGCTTGGTAGTTTGGTTTGCCCTGTTCCCATCATGCACTGGGACAGGAACAGACTAATTTGCATATAGCCAGGTTCTGAACTGGGATGGTGCAGTGAGCTAAAAAACGGTGTTGGATCTAGCCCTGATCTCTTGACTGGGTGAGAGTATTCTGCTTAATTCAGAAACTCTGTCCATCACCACCCCTTGTTGTTAAATATTTTGTCCACCCTAAGCGTGGAAGGGTGTACTCAGATGTGAGTCCCTTGCTCGTTGCACCATCAGGATTCAAGCAAGCCGGGCCGACGACGGCTGAAATGCCAGAAACCGGTCCCCGGAAGCTTGTTTCCTTCCCAGTGTAAGAATTGGCTTGGTAGTTTGGTTTGCCCTGTTCCCATCATGCACTGGGACAGGAACAGACTAATTTACATATAGCCAGGTTCTGAACTGGGATGGTGCAGTGAGCTAAAAAACGGTGTTGGATCTAGCCCTGATCTCTTGACTGGGTGAGAGTATTCTGCTTAATTCAGAAACTCTGTCCATCACCACCCCTTGTTGTTAAACCTTTTGCTATATAGGCTTACATGGTATTCCTTTGTGGCCTAGGCTTCTTGTTTTGGGCCTGGCCATGAGGCTGACGCCCATTTTGAAAGTAGGCAGTGTGCTTTTTGCGATAGGCCTGCATTGTCTGTCTTCTGTTTCTTGCAGTTGGGTGGGCCTTGCCATGTGGCTGGTGGCCATTTTGTAGCCTAGGCCTGCAAACTTGTGTGGACTTGTCATCCAGTAGGCTCAGAGCAGGTAGCCACAGGTGCATTAATCAAGTGTTTCTGTGTGGTCTTTTGAACTTAAACATACCTTAGGGCATGGGTGGCATTGGATTGAGTTGGAAAATCTTTTTTATTTGGGTGGTGTTTCTGTTTTTGGGTGTGTGTTAAAGAAATGTCTTTGTGGTGTGTGTCTGGTGCGTTGGTATGCACCCTGCAGACATTGCTTTGGGTTGTGTATTTTCGTTTTTGCATTTTATTGCATTAAAAAGGCAAAGCAGTGTTGTTTATCATGCATCCTTTGCCTGGCTTTTATAGGCCTTTTGTCAGTTCATTGTTTCCCAGGCCTCCTGTTTGTTGCTTGTGATTTATGAGTGTCCATATGGCTGGCAGCCTTTTCTGGTGAGAGTTATTAGTGTGCTGCTTTTGCCATATAGGCCTGCATGGTTTTCCTATTGGCTTACTGCTTCCATCCATCCCCTTTGCCAGCAGCAGCTCCCTGAATGATATGATGGTCAAATAATTTAATACCAAACAGGGTTCACCCCACTTCCATTACATTTATATTTTGGTTGTTGTTCTTATTCTCTTTCCTATCCTTCCTGAGAGTGTAGTGTGTACACATTAGAATACCATAGCCCTTGTTAACAAAGTCTCACAAATTGCTAGACTATGGGCCAGATGTAGGTAAATCCCATTTACCGATTTTGAAATACCGAATTTTACCGATTTGGTATTTCAAAATCGGTAAATGGGATGTAGGTACCAACATCTGGATTTTTTACCGATACCTTGAAATTCGGTATTTACCGATTCGGTAAATACCGAATCGGTATTTGCTATTGAATCCTATGGGCCTTGAAGCCCATAGGATTCAATTCAAATACCGATTCGGTATTTACCGAATCGGTAAATACCGAATTTGTCAAGGGTGCAGGGGGTGTCGCTTTGACACCCTCTAGCACCCCCAAAACGGGCATGTGTGCAATGTGGCACACAGACATGCCCTAAGGGCACGTCTGTCTGTCACATGGCACATGTGTACATGCACAGATGTGCATGTACACAGGAATCGGTATTTTACCATGGATTTGTATTCCATGGTAAAATACTGATTCTGAAAGGCATGTGCCAATGGAAAATTGGCTACCCACATTGCATTTTCGGTAATTTTACCGAATCGGTAAATATTACAGAATCTGTAAATTTACCGATTCGGTAATAATAACGATTCGGTAAAATTACCGAATATGTGCCCCTACATCTCCATAGCCCTTTACCGATCGGAAACGGCCGAAAATCGGTATTTTTGGCCGATTCCGATCGGTAAAGGGCTACCTACATCTGGCCCTAAATCTTTTATTTGTTTGTTTGTACTAGTAGTAATTGCACCAGCACAACAAATGCAACATTTCACTGATGTTCTTCTCCTAGCGTATTTGCTTTTAGGTGCACAAAAAGACAGAGGAGGAGGTGTCATCATCATCACCCATTGTACTGCCAGACAGAAGTCCTGCTGTGTACCACATCACGCCCACGTGTGACCACAGACATCTCTGCAAGTTGTGCACCTGCGTCCCGCCTGAAACCTGAAGAAGATGTCCCCAAAGAAAGGTACCAAGTCCTCCAGTACCAAGAAAGTTGCAGGCGAGAAGAAAAAGGAACAGAAAAAGGAAGTGGCACTAACCACGGCTGGTGTGCCAACCAATGTGTTTTTTGGGACCAAAATAATTATGCCTACAACAGCGTTGTCCGGGAACCAAGCTGGAAGCAGCACCTCCGTACCAGCGGGCCAACCCCACCAACCTAGGAGTGTTGCAGAGGTAGCCAGTCTACTAACGAGCAGTGATGTTGGAATGTCATTATAGCAAAGTATTACACAATCAACGCAGGCGGAAACTCAGCAGATATCTGTGCCGCAGCAGGCTCAGCCGCAAGAACAGCAGCAGCCGCAAGAACAGCAGCAGCCGCAAGAACTGAAGCAGCTGCAAGAACAGCCACAATAACAGCCCACAATAGTAGTTGTTACTCCTGAAGTAGGGGTATTTCAGGAAATCGCGCTTCCTGCAAACAAAGTGGAGCAAACCACTGTTTCAGAAGATCCATTGTCTTTCAGAGCCCCAGCAAGGAAAAGGAGGGTTAGTCCATCATCTTCTTCTTCAAGCCCCGCTTCTGATGATCGTGATGCCACTTGGAAGACACCAGCTCAGTCTGAGAGTGATGCACGCCACATGAGAAGGCTAGTGAAATTGAAAGTTCCAGAAAGCCCTAGAGTTATTTAGGTAGATGTACAAGAGGAGGATGATGATGATGACCAGCTCATCATCAAAAACATCGCTTCCTCCCCAAAGGGGATGGAGACCAACCTTATTACCCTATCCAAAATTGCTGTGAGAGATGTAGCACGGATACCACCAACACAGGTAACACCACCACGACCTTCAGCTTCCGTATTTGCAAAGGCCCGGCAGGGACCTACATCCAGCTCAACCACCATCTCAGTAGGTAGTGGTAGAAGTCACAGTGTAGCTGCACAGAGTCACATTCCAAGCACACCCTCCAGTTCATCTGGTATTGAAAGGAGCACATCCAGCAGCACCAGAAAGTTCTCCTCCCTAGTTTGGGACTTCTTTTCGGTTAGCAGTAAGGAGGAGAACATTGCTATATGCTCAATTTGTCGACATGCTGTTCGGCGGGGTAAGCTTGGTACAAACTATGGTACCGGAGACCAAAAAAGTAATCTCAAAATACACCACAATATTGTGTGTGAGGCTCACCTACTTCCCTAAGAACAAAGTAAAACTCAACCCATTGATATTGGGCATGAAGAATCAGGAGACGATATTATCGCGGTGGAAGGTGAACAAGAGGGAGACATTTTTAGCCCTGTCCCCAGTAGTCTAGTGGTACCACCCAAATCCTCAACAACATCTCAGTGGCACCACAGTAAGAGCCATACTCAGAGTCAGGCTGAGACACCAAGGCGACCGAGTACTGCAATGAAGTGCGTCCGTCAGCCTAACTGGGTTAAGGAAAACAACAGCACCACAAAGGAAATAAATCCAGCCTACCATTGAGAGCATGCTTAGATTGGATGGGCAGTTCCAACGCAACCACCCAACGGCACGATTGTACAATGCGAAGCTGGCTAAAATAATAGCGCTGGACCTTCTCTCCTTTTCATTTGTGAAAGGGGTGGATTTCCTTGAATTTTTGTCAGCCATCTGCCCTAAATGGAAGGCTACCAGCTTGTCCTATTTCGCAAGAATTGCTCTTCTGGCACTACATCATGATGTGCTGGAATTGGTTGGACAAGCTTTGCAGCAGAGTGCGGTTGACAATATCCACCTGACAACAGACATGTGGACCAGTTGCCAAGCCACTGATTACATGTGCATCCCTGCACACTGGGTCTGGTTGGTGGGGGTTAGAGATAAGCTATCTGAAGTAGGTGCTGTTGACACAGCTGAGATTTTTAAAGCTACTCCGAAACATGCAACTGTAGCCATGTTCGCAGTAGAGAAATCTCATACTGCTGCAAACATTTTGGAAGAGTTTGCACCAAGGTTTTTGATTGGCTGCGTCCAAGAGGGCTTAATATTGGTTTAATTTCCACAGATAATGGCAGTAATATACTAAAGGCCATGGAGCTTTGTTCCTATTTCAGTGTTCCGTGTTTGGCGCACTGCATTAACATTATAAACATTATAGTTCAAGACTTTCAGAAAAAAGAAGCCATAGTCAGCAACTTACTGATCACCTGCCGAAGAATATGCACTAATTTCAGCCATTCTTTTAAAGCTCAGAAGCAGCTGAGGATCATTCAACATGACTGTAGAATGCCAGTAAAAGCACTCATTCAGGAGTTGGCAAGATGTTGGAACTCAACTTATTACATGCTTGACCGTCTGTTTGAGCAGTACAGGCCAATCAACGAATATGTCATGCGAAGAGGGGATGCTACTGGGAAAGGCATGACCCTTCAGATGGACCAATGGTGCCTAGTTAAATGCCTGACTGAGATGCTTCTTCCTTTTGAGGTCTTCTTACGTGAAGTCAGCAAGGAGGACAGTACTATGGGCCTAGCTATCCCATTATTGCAAATGCTAGAGCATCAGCTGAAGGAGGTGTCTGAAGCATACAAAGGTGTAGAGGAAAAAAAGAAGCATATGAGTTGGTGGAGAGCTTAGCCCGTCGCTTAGCTGACAATACAACGGTGCAAAATAAGATTTTGTCACAAGAACATTACATTTGTGCCATAATTCCATTTTCAGAGATGGATGTTGCCCTCTACAAAACTTGGATAGCTGAGTCAGTGAGTACGTTGGAAAATGAACGGCTGCTAATTAAAAGCCCGTTAGTTCAACTCACAACAAGTACTGCAGCAGGGCATCCGGCGTCAAGTTCAACTTCGGAGCCTGAGGGTAGTGCGTTTGGCTCAGAACACTCACCATCACTATCGACAACAGCAAGAACTGGATCATTAGGCCCAGTAAAATTGTTAAACGATTGGTATTTACATTTAGGCATTTGTAAGTCCAGTGCTGATGCAAAGAGAAAAGAGTCTAAATAAAGTGTAGCACCCCTAAACTTTGAGCGGATGGTCCAGGTCTATCTAGAAAACCCAACAGAGGTGTACATTGATCAAAACCCATTGCGGTATTGGTATGGGAACAGGGCCCAATGGCCACTGCTCAGCAGGCTGGCGATAAACTATCTGGCTTGCCCTGTCACAAGTGTCTCTTCTGAACATGTTTTCAGTGCTGCTGGTTCCATTGTAACAGTGAGAAGGACCAGTCTCTGCCCAAAAACATGGAGAGGGTAACCATGATAAAAATAAATCAGCACTTTATATCACTGAATTACACAATCAATGAATTAAGGGAGGAAGATGAGGACAGACACTCAGGTGACAGAAGTAGTGTGTTAGATCATGATTACCTACTTCTGGTTGAACCCCCAGAGTTTGAGGATGAGCTATACTTCCCTGACAATTAGGCTTGCAGTTCTTTCTGTCTTCCTCCCTTATTTTCTTTTATCAGTGACTCTGTCTTTCTGGTTAGAAACTTTGAATCACAGCAAATCCATCACCACCGTCTTCTACTGTTTTTATTGCAATATACAAGTTTCAGCTGTCTGCATTTCACAGTGCACTCCTCTGAATCCTGCTCCTCCATCCTCTTAAATCTCCCTAAATCCATTGCCCTCAAGACAGAGGATGATTGGATGATGCAAAATAGAAGAAAAAATAAATCTTTCTCAATCCCTCCAAAAGAAGCGGAACATGATGATGACTACTATAGCTATCCTCCTTTCTGACCCGAGAGAGACTACCCATTAACTGAAGATGAGAAGGAACAGGTAATGAATGATGCCATGCATTGGACGCTGACTGAGTGATTTTGTTGTTGTTTGTTGTGCATGAAGTTATTTTATTGTGTACTGTATGTAATAATCTACACACTAAAAGTAACTCAAGGCAATTTTTCCCTTCTTATAACTATTTTTAATAAGAAATTTGTACTTCTACTGCAGCTAGATACATTGCTTTTGAAAATAGGAAGGGGACTCAATCTGTACACCCCACACTGAGTAGGACAACAACACCATGATGATGATGGTGAGAGAGACGGCCCTTTCACTTCAGATGAGAAGGAACAGGTAATGGATGGCATGCATTGGACACCGACTCTGAGTGATTGGTGTTTGTGTTTTTGTTCTTTGTTGTGCATGAAGTGCAGTCAAAGTGTACTAGTATTTACTCTACACACTGTGCCTAAGTTAAACATCAAGCAAAGGTAAGAGAAGGTTGTTGGAGGCATAATTAATAGTGGATATGTTTTCTTGAATTCAATTCACACACCCCTTTGACTACAGTTGCAGAATGCATAGAGTAGAAGAGACTGACAGTACTAGTAGGACAAGTCACTCAGTGAGGGGTGTCGCATCTATCTGTTTGTGTCTTACAAAGTCAGCCAATTATTTAGATCAAACACTGGCTGTGGGCGGCGCTGCACTAGCAAGGAAACAGTGTTATGTAAAACAGTAACCCCACCCACCAAACATTAACAACATCATATGTAAAGTATACATTTATAATATAATACCCTAACAAAAATAAACTATGTAAAAAACAGAACATTTTACCCACCTCTCTCCCTAACCCCAACCAATGTCTGTAAAGAAAAATTCCAACCTAATGTCTAATTGTCCTAAACCCCAACGCCCGATTACCACCCACAAAAAGAATAAATAAAAAAGGGGCAATGAACAGGGTCTTATGTTCGGCGGGCTCGACTCTGGAGGACACGTACTTGCTCCTCTAGGAGGGCAACACAGAACTTCAAAGTGCCGCAGTTGCATCCACAGTGGGGGGGCAGCAGTGTTGTTAAAGCCGAAGGGGCAGCGGTGGGCGGCTGCCAGGCGGTGGCGCCATAAAACTGGAGGGCGGTGGCTGGGGCCCGAGGCATTGGAGGAGGCAGCAGCTGCTGCCACCTCCTCTTCCTTTTCTTCCAGAACCAACAGTCGACTGTATTCCGCTGTATGGCCTCCAGCTTCCAGCGCCAGACCTTGGCTGCCAACTCCTTCCTGTTTCCACTTGGAAGGAGTAGCTATATATCAAGAAGAAAAACAAGACTATTGTAAAATATACTCTTAGCAAAGCAGAAAAACAAATTAATTCTATATATAGTGGCACGGTAGCACTAGCAAGCACAGTACATAACATTTGTGGTATGTATCTATCCTCCCACTTCCTTTGCCTTTAACATTAGTGGGAGTTTCAGGCATTCTACAAACCATGCATCTGATTCCTATCAGCCACCTATGAATGCGTACATCCCACTTATCCTTCTCTGTCAGCCATAAATATTAAATCTCGCCCATCCTTCTTCCTTCTACCCTTCTTTCCCTTTTCGTTCAACCCATCTATCAAGGTCACCTGATCTGACTTTTAGTCTTCTCCATAAAACGTTGGCAGCTGAGTTGAAATCACATATAAGAGGCCATTGGTTACTCAATACTCCTGCCTCTAAAGCTTTTACTAATGCAAAGTAAAGGGTGTCTTCAACAGTTCACAACAACTTCTTACTTAGTAAGTCTCACCAGTACAGTATACAATACACTCTTGCAGTGAGTGTAATGTCAATAAGTAAGGATTAGGAATCTAACATACCACCGCCCGCCACTGCTGCTGGCTCACCCCCTGCAGCTCCTTCTACAATTGCCGCATCTTCTCCCTCAGCAGCTGCGTCGCCTTCACCGCTGGCCCCAGCACTGGTGGTTGGTAGTGTGCCTAGAAAAAACATTACACATTTTTTAGGTGTCATATACACCTCCCCCTATTTTTCAGTAGCAAGATTGAAAAATGAGTTAATAGTAATACATACATATACAAAATACATCACTAGTACAAATCAGGTAGTAGTAGAGTAGACACTAGTTGTTATATGGTACCTAGGGTCATTCTAGTCTTTGCTTAGTTAGCCCAAGCCATGCAACCATTTTACCTTTGTGTCTTTTATTTTTGCACACGTTACCTTGCAGCTTGTTGTATAAGATGCCTTTGAGCCCACATGAGCTCATACTGCTACTGTCTAAGCACTGCGTACAGGGTCAACCAAAACAAGCAACTTTGTTATGGAGTTCTGGTGTTAGTCCATATTGCTTATCCATAAAAATGCTACACTTTTTGGCACGACTGAGAAATGCTTGCAATATATTAACATGCACCATTTTTCTTTTTAACAGACGGAACGAAGATTCCCTTCTATGAACCAGAGCTTTGCAGAGCTTATGATGTAACCAGTGCTAGGTTCTTCTAATGTGAGGGATCCCCAGAATTCGATCAGATCTTAATTTACAATTTTATATAAACTATATTCCTACCAAGGGGATGGTGGTGCTTCCACCACTGTTCAGTTATTATCATGATTTCACATTTTTTCCCTTCGGTCTATGACTAATAGTTGTTGTAAGTGTAACTAAGTGTAAAAAAAAAAAATTTTTTAATCTTATGCATCTTTCTATTGGTGCTGCATTATAGAACAACGTACAGAGCTTGTCAGTTGCAAATAAAACTTTTGAACTTACATAGACTCAGTGGTATTTGGTGTGGATGGACTTACATGAGCGAGCGAGCGAAAGGAAGAGTGTGCATTTGCATTACTTCCATGACTGAGAGGTCGGGAGTGTTATGATCTGGGTTGTCTACTCATTGGGTAACTTGGGAAGGGGTTGAGAGCGCTAATAGTTATGAGACACTACTATAACTAGTTGGGCAGGGGATTGTGGTGGGTTCTGATTGAGGTGTGAGGAAGGTCCAACCTCCCATCAACAAATTACTATTTTCTTGTGCAAAGTTCTGTATGTGCAAAATCCCTCCAACAGTAGTAGTATGTCCTATCCTATCAAAATAGTAGAATGTGATTGGGCATTTTGTTGGTGGGTATTGTCGAAAAGCCTCAAGATTAATAAAGCCTCAAGATTAAGAAGACCAGAAGGAGTACAAGAGGACAACCCAAAGGACTGGACTCAATGGCTAAAGCTACTGGTGAATCTGAGTTTTATTTAAAACCTTTTAAATAAAGAGTGGCCAACTGGGCAAGCTTAGACTAATAGTAGTAGTACAGAGGCAGTTAGAGGCAGGGATAACAAGAATTTAGAAATAGATAGTCTTGATTGAAGGATAATTGTGGGTAAAAAATAGCATGAGGGAACTGAAACAATAGTTCAGAAAAAAAAACGGTGCAGTAAAAGTAAGAATTAATAATATTAAAAACAGGAAGACTTACTGGGGCCAGCAGAGGAGCCCTGGTCCTGGTCCTCCTGTCCCTGATGTTCATCTGCTCCCGCCGACTCTGACCCCGTCTTCTTGCCCCTGGGTGCTCATCATGAAAGATATAGGAAATAAAGAGACAAACATTGATGATTGGTGTGAAACAAATAAAATATTTTTAAAAGACGGTCAAAAATACATTTATGTAAACAACAATTGCAATAAAATTGACCTATCTAATCTGGTCGACAAGTAGTATCAGGGGATTCACGGACCGACTAGTTATTATTTATCAACACTAATCCAGTGTTCCATTCTGATTCCAGAATACTAACTAAGCCTAAGTAGTACTTATCACCTGACCTAGCCCACCTATTCCAGGCATGCCAATTGTACATTATGTAAACATTTCCACTTCTTTTTGTCCTCAAAAAGGCATAAATGGAGGACACATGTCTACATTTTTGCATACACCAAATTGTTGGTTGGTTGATGCTGGTGTTCTACTAGTGCTAAGCATATTAGCACTCACTGAACAAACTACAAAAGGTTCTACTAAGGACTGGGGTAAATACTAGTAGCACTCAGCAGCACGTGACGTAACAGAGGGGGCATCACGTAGACCACTAAAAAATTACAAACTCATAATAAGTAACTAAACCTAAGTATCAATCCACCCCTATCTCTTAGTGACAGGACAAAGGAAGGACTAGAGTCACTGTAGCATTACCTAACTTCAGTTCTATAAAATAAACTCTTACATAATCACGCAAAACGAGCACAAATGCAAAGTTACAAATAAGTCAGATTAGTTAGTAGTGCAGAGCATCTGTGTCATAACAATCACAGAAGACTTTTAAACGTAATTTACCTGTAATGTAAGCAGCAGCATTCTAGCTGGACGGTAAAAAAGATATATTCGCAATATATAACACAGAGCAGAAGAACAAACACAAAGTACTACTAAATAGATACTCACCAAGACCCGGGACCTCCACTCCTAGCAGGTCCAGCAGGTCCAGCAGGTCCTGCTCCCGGTCCAGGATATTGGACCACCGGTGCATCAACTGGTTATGCGTGCGCCGTAAACCAGAGCAGCAAAACACTGCTCGGTGCACTTTTCCCCCCGCTGCCGACGCTCGTGGAGCCCGTAACCGGTCCCAGGCCTGCCGCCTGCTGTCAGGGTTAAAGGGAGGTGGTGTTGCACAAAGAAAACCAGTGCGGCCAACTCCACCTCCCCAAATAAGGCCCGTGCCTGCACCCCTTGTGGGCGCTGCCTTCCGCAATGAAGGCGGTCGCAGCTCTGGCTGCGATAATGATGAGCCCTGTGGCCCTTTGCCATGGTTCTGGGGTAGGCAGGGGGTGGAAAAGAAAATGTAAAAATTGAAAAAGTATGTAAAGGAAATGAAAAAAGCAGTTCAGCTTGTCCTCTACACATGGTCCGAATGCATCCATGGTGTGAAATATTTTTCTTTTTCTCTCTTTCTTTTATAGTGCATTTTTCCACCTAACACACGGGATTAGCAGGCATGTGACTGGTGTACACTGATTGTTGTACCGCGATTGGCCTCATTGGATGTTTTTTTGCGTTATCTGGTGTCTATCGCATGCTACCGCCTTGTGAATTCCACGTTGACACAGGGTTGTTTTCCCGCGGTAGGCTGTGATGGTGAAAGTTGCTTTACTCTACGGACGTTATCACACATTCTTGTGAATATACCCCTAAATGCCATAGCTGTGTTTTGCAGAATATTCCTGAAATTTCACATAATTACACGTAAGTAATTTAGCCTATTTAACACATCCTCACATGCTAACTGATATGTGATAGATATTCATATAGTGATGGGAAATTTTGAAAATGATAGAACCTACCACTTCTTGTAGGTTTATCTAGTATTGTTTGTGTGACGGTGAGTATCAGGTAGAGGTTGTTAAAATGTCTGACCTTAGGTTGAAAATATCTTCATCTTCCTGTGGTGTAAAAGACATAGGATCTGATTTTGAATGTAACATTTTGAATTCCTCTTTAACAATGGGACAGGTCTAGACCCTCTAGCACACTGGTGGTGACAATCTGCCACATTATGGGGTCTATGTACAAATGGATGACACCAATGGAACGTCACTTTTATCGACATTCCGGAGGCGCAATGACCTGCTCCAAATTTACAAAGAAGCATTAAGCCACTTTTTGTGGCTTAATGGCGCTTTGTAAATATGGTACCCTTTCACTTAGGTATCTGCTTGAAAATGGTGTGCAATGGGTGTTGCTTGGGACATTCCACCACAACACCCATTGATTTTTGACGGTGACTCAAATTTACAAGGATCTATAAATCTGAGGCAGAGCCAAAAACTAGCACCACACAAAAGCAGGTATTAGAATGATGTAATGAGAATAAATAATTTTATTTCATCTCGTTTTTCATTTATCTATGAGTGCTGAATTATACAGCACACATAGCAAGAGCACCATTGATGATTGTTTTGTGCATGAAGGTGTCCCTTCATGCAGAAAATAATCATTAAATTATGGCAGTGTGCTACTTCTGTGTGCTGCAGAAAGCAGCACACATAGAAGTAGCAAATCACAATTATTGATTGTTTATGTACAGGGAGGGACACCTTTCTGCATATAAACAAGTATACCTGTAACACAGGCACAAGGGTATCTGTGTTCAGGCTAGACAGCTATTTTTAGTTCCAGCACTAGGGAAAACACAGGGGTGCATCGTATTCATGCCTGCATATTAGAATTGGTGCAGCGTGGCGATGCAAAATATACTGAAGCGTTGCGCTGTTGCCATTTCCTTGTACATCTATATGCCCTTTGGATTTTATTATTTTCAGGCAGTCTAGGGAAAAACAGATTTCTCCACCAGGAGATATTCTAGTTAGAGATAACAAAAAATCCAAAATTATCCTACACATATTCCAGCAAAAAACTCTCATATCAGGAGTACTAATGACAAAGATGGCTTGCAGAGATATCAATAAGTACTTCACTAACGTTTTATGAGACCCCAAAAATTGGGAAATCTTCTCAAGTGTAGGAGGAAACCAACAATAAATATATTTCAGACTTCAGAATAAAATTAGTAAATTGTACCTGACGTCATTGAGCACAACATCATGCCAGGTGGAGTCTTTTTGTAGGTGGTCTCTCGTTGCTCATTGACTTTTGTGAGCAACTTTCTTTTAGGGCTTTTAAGATATGGGCGACTGACCAATGACTCTTACACATATTTTCCTCCATGGATTTAGGCACTGCCCCACTTAGGCTGAGTTCTTGAGTTAAACTGATTTGATGGCAACTGAACAGATACTACTGGCAAGCACACTTTCTGACATCTAGGTTCTCATATACCATCCTACTGAATGTATCATTACAATTTTTCTTTGGAGGTTAGATGGTGGAACATATTGCTTTTCTTTATAATGACAAAAAACACCAGGACAAGGAGAGAATAAATCTTGGCAGCCATCGAACATCACAACGCTGATCCCTCAGGATCGTGGAAACAGTTTACTACTTTTTGCTCAGTCACTCGTGCTCACTTAGTCTGTCCGAGAGAGCTACACAGAATAAACAGGTTGGGCATTTTCAATCAATATGTATTTATTGAACAGTTGTTATTCTGGTGTAAAATAGATGAGCTGCAACAACCGTTGGACAGTAAAAGATATAAATTATTTGAAGCAGTATGAAAGTAAATGGATGGTAAAGCTCTACCATCTTGCAGTGATCATGAATACATACAAGTATATAAAATACATGCTACAAACATGTGTACTCCTACGATGCCTCCCTAACTAGATGTACCTAAGTGTACCTAGCATATGTGTAGGCGTTAAGCCAAAAATCCCTCAAGGATAAAGTCAACCCCATTACCTGAAGTGAGAGACTGTGAGACTGTGGGACCCCTTCCTGGTCTCAAGTTGGACGAGGGATGTGTTTAGACCACTGCAAGCTGGAGTGTCGGCATGCAGGAACCTCAGCGCCTCTGGCCAGTGTGTCAGCCGGGAAGTACTGGTCTCCTCTGTCTATCTTAGCAACATGTGATGTATATATATATGTCCATAGGTCTCCCGGGGTCCTACCTCACTGTATTACTGTGTTGGCCTAAGGATGACATCAGGCATGCACTTTATACATATATATTATACAGGAGATGGTAGTCCTGCTGTGCTTCCAAGAATCCTCATGCATAATGTATGAGATTTCGAACTAGGGAAAATCTGCGTTCTGAATGCAGTGTTGAATCTAGGTAAAAGGTCAGTCCCTGTAAACCGTTATAAGTGTAATGTAGGGAAGAATATAGGTAAGAGGTTATGAAGTTACCTGGACCTATATAAGGGTGCCTATAGGGAATATAACAAAATGCCTTCTGGCAACCTGTGGTTCAGATGGACTTCTTCGGCTGTTTTTGGAGGTAGGTTCAGTGAGTGGGGCCACAGTGGTCTCATAACCCTTCACAAACCTCCTGTAGTACCCAGAAAGCCATAGAAGGCCCTGAATTGGGATTTGGGAGCCTCCCACTCCAGAATAGTGTGGATCTTGGGTTTTAGAGGCTGGACTTGGCCTCCACCTACAAGTTGGCCCACGTACACAACAGCACTCTGCCATATCTAACACTTATTGGCATTGATAGTTATGCCTGCCTGATACAGGGCCTGTAAAACCTCCTTTACATGGACCAGATGAGCCTCCCATGTGGAACTAAAGACAGTTACATCATCTAGATATGTTGCACTAAAGTTATCCAGGCCTGAGAGAACCCGATTCACCAACTTTTGGAAGGTGGCAGGTGCATTTTGTTAATCCAAAAGACATCACTTTTATTTGGAAGTGGCCTTTTGGGGTCAAAGATGCAGACCTCTCCTTTGCTCCATGGGTGAGTCCAATCTGCCAGTGCCTGATGTTAAATCAAAAGTACTTAAGGATTTTGCTGCACTCAGCTTGCCAATTTATTCATCTACTCTTGGAATGGGGTTTGAATCAGTTTTAGTGACTGCATTTAAACCCTTGTAATCCACACAGAACCTCATTGCAGGTTTCCCACCTTAGGAATGAGGCTTGTGGACTAGTACCATTGGGCGAGCCTAGAAACTGTCAGATGGTTCAATCACCCCTAGCTCTAGTATCTTGCTGATCTCAGTCTTTATTCAAGCTATGACTTGATCTGACAATCTGTATATCTTGTTTCTGAAAGAGAGGCTATTACCAGTGTCCACATCGTAGGTACACCATGTTGTCTGACCACACGTCAAAGAGAAGAGCTCAGCAAACTGGCCAATGACTTGTCTGCAGTTAGATTGCTGCTGTGTATTGAGAGTGTCATAACAACAATGCCCTCAACTGATCCATCCAGTAGGTTATCTGACATTAAGTAAGGGAGGGATTTGCTTTCTTCGTGCTGATCTCCATCAGTGACCATCAGCATGGTAATGTTAGCTCTGTCCTTGTGGGTTTTTTGAGTGATTGACATGGAGAACTATATGTGGACTCCTAGGGATGCCTATGTCTACCAAGTAGTTGACTTTCCGCGTTGTTTCCAAGATTGGGTAGAGCCTAGTCTACCTGTCCTGGAGGGCCCTAGAAGCCACAGGCTCCAACACCCAGACCAGCTGACCTGGTTGTATGCAATCAGTGCTGATATTTGGTCATACCAGTGCTTGATAAGCTATTGGCTGACCTGTAGTTGCTTATTTGCCTTCTACCTATACACAGCCATTCATGAACACAGGCCCAGTACATAGTCCACTATGTCCTGTTTGTGCTCTTTGAGAGGCTTTCCCATCCGTCTCTCACTAGACTTAGAGCATGCCTTACAGGACAGTCAAAAAAGGGGCTGAATCTAACTCCCTTTTTTGGTACCTTTCTGTAGGCAAACAGCAGGCAAGGTAACAGGACATCCCAGCTCCTTCTGATTTTCAGGGAGGCCCATTATCATGCCCTTCATGGTTTTGTTGAGCCTTTCAACCAAACCACAACCATTTGTCTGAGGGTCATAGGGGGTGGTGGACATGTAGCTCACTCTACATCCATCTTACATAGTCTTAAGATATGCAGACATGAAATTTGCCCCTCTGTCAGAGAGTACCTCTTTAGGAAATCCAAACATGGTGAAGATGCCAAGGAGGGCCTTTGCCACTGCAGTGGCAGTGACAGTTATGACGGTAATTGTCTCTGGGTATCAATTGGCATGGGCCACAGCCCCTAGAACAAACCTGTTATCAGATATAATTTGATGATAAAGGAGGCCAGCAATGTCAATCCCTACCCTCTCAAAAGGAGTCCCCAATATTGGAAGTGGAATTAACTGAGCCTTTGGGTATGAGCCTGTCTTGCCACTAGCTTGCCAGGTCACACAGGAAAAACAAACCTCCTTCACCTTTTCAGACATCTGGGGCCAATAAATAAGGACAACCAATATGTCCCATGTTTTGGTTGGCCCCAGATGTCCAGCAAAGGGAATGCTATGGGCTGAGATCAGAATGAACTCTCTGTACATTTGGTGAACCTTCACCCTCCGGGCTGCCCCTGGTTTGGGGTCCCTGGCTTCAATGTACAGAAGCCCATCTACCCTGTTGACCTAGTGGGTATTACTGATATCACCCTTATTTTGCCTTGCAACTTGCTGCATAAGGCCTTTAAGAGAAGGACACTGCTTTTCCCCTTGGCATAGGTCCTCTCTGGATGGCCTCCTTGCAGGTCAGGCCAGACTTCAACAGCTGCAGTTTCCTCCTCAGGCACCTGAGCATCTCCCCCTGTGACCTCTTAGAAGCTGCCTTAGTAGACATCTTACCCCTTTTCTTGTCTGTGGGAGCTTGCTCCACTATTTCAGGATCCAAGCTTTTCTGAGTTCTCTTACATGCTGTTTATGCTCTTGTGGTAACACACACACACTCAGAGAGGCCCAGAATGTCTGCACAAGCCTTCCTTTCCACTTCTGCCCATGTAGAAGTTTCCAGATTATTTCCCCTCTGGGATGGCAGGGGACACAACCACCTTCTTTGGGTTGGTAACCCCTCCTCATTTTAAGCCTACTAAGGACATTGGATGGAGCTTGGTCTCATTGTCAGCATTGGTCACCTGGTGACTAACACCAGGCATTATTTGGTCAGGGGAAACCAGTCTAGCTGCTACCATCGTGACACTGGCACCTGTATCCCTCAGAGCCTCTACCTCAGTCCCATTGATGTTAGGTATTTATCTATACTTCTCTAGTCTTGGAGGTAATACAGTAAGGACTTCAATATCCACCCATCCAGGAAAACTAAAGATGCTTCAGTGTGTCCTCTGCCCTCTCCAGAGAACACTTCAATCACCACTCCTGAGCTAGCCAACCCTTTGGATTGGCCACCACAGGAGGACTTTTTGGAGCATGCTGCATTTTCTTACTTATGACCTGCATGATTATAGTCATGACATATTTTTATTTCTTTTTTATTTTAAAAGTTTTATATACGCTGGCTAGACCCAGAGGTATCAGAGCACTTTACATGATCAGGATAGTATAAGGCAAACATGGTATAAAAAGAATAAAAACAAAGTATAAAACAAAATAAATTACAAAATCAAGGAGGAATTAAACAGGAGTTGGAGCGATACAATACAGGTAATATAGGTAGAGTGGAGTACAGGAAGAAGGCCATATATTACTGAGACAAATGTGGTATAGTGAAAAAAGATCAGGAGTCGGGCACAGGTTAGGATCCCCCAGTAGTAGTTAAGGAGGTGGGTTTTGAGGTCTTTTTTGAAGCTGGCGTAAGAGGGGTTACAGCGCAGGTTTTTTGGGAGGGTATTCCAGATAGTAGGGGCATTGCCAGAGAAGGAGCGAGATTGTGTGGTTTTCTTTTTATGCAGAGGTGGGATTAGGAGGAAGGCATTGGTGCTTCTCAGAGGACGAGTGGTACCAGCGATGAGGAGTTTCTTGAATAGGTACTGTGGAGTGTTTTGGTGGAGGGCTTTAAGAGTAATGCAGGCCATTTTATAAGTTGTTCTCCCTTCGATAGGGAGCCATTTAAGAGATTTGAGAACTGGGGAGATATGATCGAAGCGTTTGCAGTCTGTGATGAGCCTGGCTGCAAGGTTTAGCACAGCTTTAATTGGAGCAAGGTGGACCTTGGGGATTCCGTTGAGGATGGCGTTGCCATAGCCAATAAGGGAAAGAACGAGAGATTGAACTGCAAGTTTAAAATCATCGATGGGTAAGAATGGTTTGATTTTCTTGAGGTGACTGAGAGTGAAGAGGGCTCCTTTGGCAGAGTTTTTGATGTGAACGTTAAGGGTTAGGGTGTTGTCGATAGTAATGCTTAGACGTTTGATGGAGTTGGACAGTGTGAGTGAGCAGTTGAGTGCGTTAAGTTCTGAATTCCATGATTAAATGGGGAGACGGTTCTCTTTAGGGGAGAAGAGGATGATTTCATTATTTGGGTTTAGTTTGAGATGATTTGACTGGAACCAGGATTGAATCTTGTGAAGGGAGTTGTTAAGGTGTAAGATGTCTGCATGAGTTTTAATCTTGTAATAGATTCGGGTGTCATCAGCGTATAGGTGGTAGTTGATGCCTGCTTGTTTAAGAATGAGAGTGAGGGGGTTCCATAAAGAGGTCAAAGAGGGAATGGGAGAGAATAGATCCTTGGGGGACTCCAAGGGAGACAGGAGAGGGGTTAGAGAGACAATTTTGAATTTTTATTTGCTGAGTTCGGTGTTGAAGGTATGTGGGGAACTATTTGAGGGTGGTGTCTTTAAGGCCAAAACGGGTCCTAAGAACATTGAGTAAGGCTGAATGGTTGACTGTATCGAAAGCTGCAGAGAGATCAAGGAGGATAAGAAGGCAGGTCTCGCCATTGTCAAGTGATTGATGGATGTCATCAATGACATTGAGCATTGCCGTTTCGGTGCTGCAGCCTTTCCTGAAGCCAGACTGAAGGGGGTCGAGTAGGTTGAAGTTTTCAATGTGTTTGTCAAGCTGTAGTAGGACACATTTTTCAAGGACCTTTGAGAGAAGGGGGAGGTTGGTGATAGGGCGGAGATTGTTTAGGTCATTTGGGTCAACATTAGGATTTTTAATTATGGGCGAGATTTGTCCAAGTTGAAGGGAGGTGGGGACACAGCCCGTGGAGAGAGAGGTGTTGATCATTTTTGTCCAGAATGGGACGATTATGTGTTTAAGGGTGGGGATAAGATTGGAGGGTACAGTTTTTTTTGTGTGGGAGGACATTTTAAGATTGCCAATTATTTTGAGGACTTCTAGTTCTGTGACGGGGAGGAAGTTGAGCAAGGATGCATTGTTCTTTAGTTGTGAGTTAGGGGAGTTGGTAGCCGGTGAAGTGGTAGGAGGGAGGCCAGTGGAGTGGTTGGGGTGGTGTAGAGAAGTGGGAGGGTGAAAGGGGTCGTAAGGGAGCGGATTAGAGGGTGGTTGTGTGGGAAGGAAGGATGGATCAATTTTGGCAATTTTTTTCGAGAAGAAATGGCCAATTTTGTCACATCTCGCTGAGGGGGCTCATATTAGGGGGTGCTGGGGAAGTTTGATTACAAATTATATTGAAGAGTTCCCTGGATCTGTTTTTGGCGGAAGAAGGATGCCTTTTGCTTGAAGATGTGTTTTTGTACGTGTATCTAGCACGTCTAAGTTGAGCCAGATGGGAGGGAGAGGGTTGGTGTCTCCAGGTTCTTTCATTATTTAACTCAGTATTAACCCAAGAGTTTGAGGGGGTGATTCTTTGGTTTTTGAGTTTAGGCGGGGCCAGTTCGTCAAGAATACCAGTGACAGTATTATTGAAGAGTTTAGTGAGCTCATTTGCATTTTGTGAGTCAGGAATGAGAAGGAGTTGAGCTTGGAGTTTATATTGGAGAGCGTCTGGGGGATACCTTTTAGGTTCCTTGTTAATGTCTTAGGTCTGTTTACTTTAGAGGCGGGAAGGCTTGTTGAGGTATCTATGGTAAGTAAGTAAGTAAGTAAGTAAGTAATTTATTTAGCATAGTTACTTAAAACCATTGCAGTACAAAACAGATTAAGAGAAAAATTTGTTAAAACTACATGTTCAGTAAAATCAGCATATCACAGTCACATTTCCTCGGTTCAATTATACACAGGATGTCTTCCTGGTGCGGGTAGTTTTTAAAAAAAAAGTTTGATTCTGTTTTCTGTTATAAAATGTTTTTGCTATCCTGGTATCCTCATGAAGTCAGCAATGACAGTGGATGATGGAATTTTAAGTCAAATCACGCCCCTTAGAGATTCGTTTTTTGGCATCTTCTTTTCCACTGCTTTCATAAATTTTACAAAACTGCAGTTCAGCTGAGGATCTTGGGATGAGAAGCAGGCGAGAACTGCGTTCCTTCGTGTGCATATGTCTCGTTGGTTGAAGTGATGTTTCAGCAGATATTTCCGTTCGTCCAGCAGTTTCTCGCAGGAGCAAATCAAGTGCAGCATGTCCTCTTGCGCTGAGCCGCATAACCGACAAAGGGATCCAACTTTGGTTTTTATCCAGCGTGGGAAATTTTGAATGCAGGGTAGCAAGCCTAACCTATACTTTAAGAAGCACATTTTGACGGATTTTGCGTAACCCACGCCAAAGTAGCTCTGTGGTGCTATCGTTGAGTAAGAGTTCAGGGTCATCCAGCCGTGCGTTCTTTTTGAAAGGGCTGCCTTATCTTGGACCCACGATAGTTGTTTGATCGATTTCTTGACCATTTTTTTGAGTGTTGTATGGTTTACTGGGGTGTCCCAGAGCTGCTTTAATCCCGTATTCACCAGGCTGCCTGTGAGGAACTTGGCTGCTGGTGAGGACGGATGTTGCGTTAGCTCCGTCCATAAATGCTCATTTAATGTTCCATGTTTAAAATTCCTCACTTTGTCCAAGGCTGAGATATAGGATCCCTG
The DNA here is from genome assembly GCF_964263255.1 of Lissotriton vulgaris. Lineage (NCBI taxonomy): Eukaryota > Metazoa > Chordata > Amphibia > Caudata > Salamandridae > Lissotriton > Lissotriton vulgaris. The sequence continues at coordinate 666,495,628 of NC_141694.1, forward strand.
TCTTTCCAAGAGCTGTTGTTCAATGCCAAATTCTAGCCTGATTTGTACTGGTGAGGTTCACTTGGGCAGGCTGAAAATAATTCTGTAACCAGCTGTAATTGTGTTATCGAGGATCTTGGCGTCCCTTCCTCTGAGTACCTCACTCCCATGGGTGATTGTTGGAAGGAGTTTAGCGCATATCACTTGCGCCAGAGGAAGAAGGGAAGGACCAGAAAGTTTGCTGTTTAATGTTTTTAGTGAGATTGCCAAAGATAGCCCTTTTCCTCGCATACTTGTTCTCTGAGTAGAGAACTGCCCGCCGTTGTCGATCTTCACTCCTAAGTATTTGTATATTGGGGTGTCTCCAATTCTTGTGTTGTTCCAGAGCCATGATGTTAATTTTCTTTTATTCTTACTGATGGTCATCGTCTGGGTTTTCTCCAGATTTATTGTCAGCTCGTTTTAGTTTGAATAGCTGTATGTTGCGTTCAGGAGATGTTGGAGCCCTACCTTTGTGTGGCTTATTAAGACAATGTCGTCTGCATATAGTAGACAAGGTAATTGGAGTCCTCCTAGCTTAGGAGCATGGGAGCTGCAGCTGTTTAGAATCGGAACAAGGTCGCCTAAAAACAGGTTAAATAAAGTGGGGGCGAGGACACAGCCCTGTTTCAGGCCCTTGTTGGTCGGTATGCGCCTAGACAAAACTGATCCATCCCCTACCTTTATCTGTACCCAGGTCTCTGTATGAAGGTTGATCAGCAGATTCAACAGAGGTCTCGATATCCCCCAACCGTTCAGTTTAGACCATAAAATGTTCCGGTTTATGTGATCAAAGGCAGCCTTATAGTCTATAAAGCAGAAATGGATGGGCATTTTGTTTGATTCTGCCTTGTCTATGAGCATGCTCATGGTCAAAATATTGGTCATTGTACCTACTGATTTGGCAACCGGGATTAAGGATCTCTCTGTGGCCCATGACAACAATTCTTCAAGGAGGATGCCTGCAAAATATTTTGCCTCATTATCGATTAAAGCTACCAATCGATAATTTTGAGGGGAAGCCTTATCTCCTGCCTTATAGATTGGAGAAATGATGGAGCCCTTCCAGGAGCTTGGCAGAGTGTTGTAGTGTCTTATCTCCAGAAAAAGCGGTTCGAGAGCTGCTGCTCTGCCTTCCACGTCTTGTTTATAAAGAATTGGCGGGATGCCATTTGGTCCCGGAGCTCCCTCACTTCATCCTTTCTTAATTTGGCGCTGGATAGTATTTTGTAATTTTGGCAGATCATCATTTAGTGTCGAGTTATGGCATTCTTTGAGGCTGTTGTCCCTGTTAGGTGATAGTTTTTTATGAGTGTTCCTCTCGCGGTCTGATGTTAACACATGGTTTTTTCCCGTTGCCTGGTTAAAATGGGTTCCGAGGAAGTTGGCCCATGACTCCTCTTTAATGTTGGATGAGACCCCATGGTGGTTAGGTCTTATGAACAAGTTTATCGATTTCCAGAACCTTGCCCCATTGTTTCGTTTGATGTCAGAGTGAAGTCTTGCCCAAAGATTATCCTCCAAGGATTTATTTGCTTCCCACTTTAGTTTCTTCAATGTTGATTTTAATTTCCGTAGATGGTCCTGCTTTACTGTATCCATGGGTTTCTGTTGGAGTTCTTTCATTGTGTGGTAAATTGATGTTTTTGTGACTCTGATTTTTACTTTGTGCTCTTGAGTGAATTTGCTCGATCTATCATAGCCTGATTTTGCGTGTGGCTTGGGCCTTGTAGCGTTATTAGACATAGTGTTTGTAAAATTGCTGCTTTGTTTAATGCGCTTTTAAATCGTCCCGTTTTGCCGATTTAATTTCTCTTTTTATTTACTTTTTTTCCTTGCTTTTATTACAGGCCACTCGCAGACTTGCACTGCTGCCATCTTACCCTCACTCTAATTGTTAAGAGCACCGCGTTATCGCGGGTCCCTGTCCACTGTCTAGTTGTGGTGGCTATTTTGGGAGGGGGTACACTGCCGGCGGCACGGTTAGAGCTCTAGTTTGCAGACGATGGGCGAACATAAAGCCAGCCATGCTGACGCGCAGCGTCATCACGCAGCGTCGTCGCCGGAACGTCGCCGGAGTTTCGCCAGAGTCAAGCCCGTCTGTGCCCGTCCGGGCCCAGATGGGCACAGGGCATGTCACTCTGCCCAACCCTGCTGGACTTACGGATTCAACTTGCAGGTACTCCAGTGATACTTTATTGTCGCTACGCGCCCCCAGACATCCTAGTTGTATCTACCAATGGGCAGAAGGTACCTCTTATAAAAGCTGCCTTCTATGTGGCTCTGGTGGCCCACCCACAGATCGATTCCAGATTTCTATGGCTTTGATTAATTGCAGGTCACTACCCTGTCATGCCACTGAAATAAAATTGTTGATTGTAGACCACAGTTTGGATGCCCTCCTCCTTACGGAAACTTGGCTGACCTCTTGCTCAGGACCTGATATTGTTAAAGCCCTCCCTCCGAGATATCTCATGTTTCATCTAGATAGGCCGGAGGGGAGAGGGGGAGGAGTGGCCATTTTGTACAGAGACAAATATGTATGTAAAGCGGTAGATTGCGGTATTGATAACTCTGAAGGCTGTCAATTCTCGCTACGCATATCGTCCACCATCTCAATCTCGGGCCTTCTCGTTTATCGGCCTCCTGCAGCGATAGGAAATTTCATAGACTCCTTCCTTGAGGTGGTGATACAACTTGCTGCCGCCTCCTCCAACTTATAGTGTTGGGGGATCTCAACCTGCATTTCGATGATCCCTGTGATACAGTGGCGAGAGAGCTACAAAGCATGTTGGGTGCACTTGATTTGCAACTTGTTAACGTCGGAGCTACCCATTTTAAAGGTCATCAGCTGGATGTGGCCTTCACGAACTCAGAGAATCTTCAAGCCCTTCAGCCCCTGCCTCTTCCCTGGACAGACCATTGTCTAGTCCCCCACAAATGGCAGTTGGGGAAGGGGAGAGATCCTGTACCTAGACGGTATTCAGTTGAACGGCTCTGGTCTAGGCTGCCAGTGGATAACTGGGCGGCTGAGTTAGCGAGAACCTGTCCTCCTTCGGTCTCTGACCCTATCACTGCTGATCAGCATGTGGGAAATTGGTTGATCAATTCCCTTGACTTATTAATTCCGGAAAAGAAAAGGCCCATTAGGGAAAGAAGAGCCGGCTCCGCTCCCTGGTACACCCCTGAACTTAGGGCTCTCAGAACACCCTGTAAAAGATTAGAAAGGGCATGGAGGAGAAAGCTGACGGAAGAAAGTCGAGAACACTACAAGGTATCGATGAGGAAGTATAAAGCTGCCTTGAAAGATGCCAAAATAAGTTATTTCACCGATAGGATTGATAGGGCGAGTAACTCATCAGGGGAATCCTTTAAGATTTTTAAGGAACTGCTGAAGGCTCCGGTTCCTCCAGTCGTGCACGACAACCCCCAAGAAAAATGTGAAGAGCTGGCAGACTTCTTTCATTCCAAAATAGAGAAGATTCTGTCTTCATTGCCTGCAACATCTCAGAATCTGGAGATGGACTCTAGCCCAGGAATATGTCCCTTTGAGTTGTCCTCTTTTGGCCCTTTTTCGGAGGAGGAGGTCGTAAAAGTTCTGAAAGGGATGAAGAGTGGGTCTCCGAGCGACCCGGTGCCCATGAAATGGCTCAAACAAGTGGCGAACACTCTTTCTGCCCCGCTTACAGATCTTATCAACCTTTCCCTCTCCCAGGGCACGGTGCCGCAGAGATGGAAAAAAGCAGTTGTTAAAGCACTGCTGAAAAAACCTGGCTTAGATCCCTCGAATCTGGCCAATTTTAGGCCTATTTCTCTTTTGCCCGGTTTTTCAAAAATCGCAGAAAAGATGGTTAATCGCCAGCTCTCGTACCACCTAGAATCCCATCATTTGCTGGGAGACTCCCAGACGGGCTTTCGCCCTGGTCAGGGGACGGACACGGCCTTATTGGCAGTGGTGGAGGAAGCAAGGAGCATTCTTGATAAGTGGGGGTCAGTGGCAGTGATCCTCCTGGACTTGAGTGCTGCCTTTGACACCGTGAGTCACCAGGTGCTCCTCCAACGACTGTCAGAGGTGGGTGTCACGGGGATGGCCCTCGAATGGCTTGAGTCCTTCCTCTTTGACCTCTTCTGTCAAGTCTGGGAAGGGGCAGAGCAGTCGACCCCGTTCCCTCTTCAATGTGGAGTCCCGCAAGGCTCATCATTGAGCCCTACCTTATTTAACGTCTATATGACTCCACTTGAGAGAGTGGTCTCCCCTTCAGGAGTGAAGATCATCAGCTATGCTGATGATACTCAGCTGGCTGTAGGCCTTACCCAGCTGGCGGAACAACCAGAGGTTCTTCATGACTGCCTTGCCAACGTTCATCGATGGATGTCCCACTCTGCCCTTTTGCTCAACAGAGAGAAAACTGAGCTTATGTTGCTAGGCAAATCTAGGCCTTCGCTCATCGCCAGTTGCTGGCCTCGGTCTCTGGGTGACCCACCATCTCCTAAGAAGGAGATTAAGAGCCTAGGAGTATGGTTGGAGGAAGACCTGTCCTTTAGGACACATGCTAGGAAGACCGCAGGGGTGTGTTTTGGCCTGTTGCGGTCAGCGCGCAAGGTGCTACCACTGCTCCCCAATCCATCCAGGAAGCTTCTGATTCGTGGTTTAATCTTGTCGAGACTTGACTACGGGAACGCACTGTTCCTTGGCGCTCCGGAAGCGACCTTTAGGACCCTTCAACAGGTGCAGAATGCAGCCGCTAGACTGCTGATGGAGGTTCCTAGAAGACATTCAGCTGTTCCGGCCCTGAAAACGCTTCACTGGCTCCCGGTTAAGGAGCGGGTGAAATTTAAAGCGTTATGCACGGCCCATAAAATCTTGCATGGTAGGGGCCCTTATATCTTGTCCAAAATGGCACTCCCCTATAAACCCACACGGCCACTGCGATCGGACCAAGGACGTCTTCTGCAGTTAACCAGAGTAAAAAGAGCTCGCTCTGGGGGCCGGCGTTTCTCAGTGCAAGTGGCGGCACTGTGGAACTCCCTGCCCTTTAAGATTCGTTCAGAGCCTAACATTCTGCACTTTAGGAAACTCCTGAAGATGCATTTGTTTCCTGTGTAGTGACTGAGTCTGAGCTTTCCCTTCTTCGTTCTGTTCAGCGCTGGGATGCCCCTGGGTAACTGAGCGCGCTACAAATTTCATATAATAATAAATTGTTCCCATTTGGCAGTTTCGCTTGATCCAGTGCGGGCCCCAAAATACTGTTTTGCCCTTTCAACTAGGGTTTCATCCGTTGCTGCTGAGTATTTGATTTTTTTAAAGTTAACAGCGTGGGCTGACTCTTTTGATTCTTTGGACGACTCAAAGTTTGGCTTTACAGTTTCAAGAGTGGTTTCTTGGGGACAATGATCACTATCTCCGCTTCTGCCTATCCGATAAGAACTTATGTGTTGAAATAATGGTAATGAGATGAAGGTATAATCTAGAATGCTGCTAGTTCTTGTTGAGTGAAATGTTGAGGCCGGAGGGTTGTCTCCGGAAGTCCTTTCAATAAGGGCCCTGATGTTAAAATGTTCCAGTTCTTCTAGGGTCTTGTTGCCTAGTTTAGTTTGTTTGGATATTTGTGACTTCCCTTGTGATGGAATATCCCAAATTGAGTTTTGGGTTAGGAGCTCATCTTCTTGCGTGGTGCCCATGAGGTTGAGATTGAAGTCCCCGGTAAGCATGACGTTAGTTGTAGGTCTTTCCCTTATGCATTCCTCCATGTAGTTGCGTAGGTCTTTGACAGCTTTTCTCTTTTTTCTCGGATGAACATAGACGTTGATTAGAGTGAAGTCGGTATCAGTGATGCCTGTTTTTAGTTGCGCCAGGGGAAAGTTTACTGCCAGCGAGGCTGTAGAGGATGGTCCAACTTCTTTTGCCGTCAGGATGCTTGTGACTGATACATAAGTTGCTAGGCCAGCTTGAAGGTGCCCGTATTTAGTTGTCCTTTTTGCGCCGGTGTAAAAGCGCAAGTATCCCTGAAGGTGCGGGGGATCTGCAAGCCATGTCTCTTGAAATGCCACGACGTCGAATGTTCTAATGTAATGCATGAATTCTGAGTCAGTTATTTTAGAAGCTAAGCCGTTGATGTTCCACGAACATATTCTTAATGAGTCATGAAAGCCCTCACTTGTCTTAGGGCCGGTTTGTCAATTGTTGTTATTTAGAGTTCTGGCTATCCATCTTAGGTCAGACAATCCAGCTGTTCATGTTTTTTCCTCTCTGGTCCGTCCGGAGGTGCCGGTATGTTGGTCGTTGTTTATTCCATCTGGCCCTACCGCTCCTCTCAGAACTGAAATTCTGGGGCTTTTTACGATTGCTTGATCTGCCACCTTTTCCACTGGGATTAGTATTTCTGGGTATCTTGGCTTTATGTGTGGTTTTATTATGATCCCCCAGTTTTTAAAAGTCTCTGCTTCGGCTTGTTTTCTGAGAAATTGCCAAAGATGTCCAAGTTGCTTTCGTTTTTTCTCTGCCTGTGCCATCTTCGTCTATGAATTCGATGGATACCAGGTCGGAGCTTTTTACTTCTTCCAGAAAGGGAATATGGGATAGCAGCCGTAGGATGTTGCCTCTGTTGAGTATGTCATGTCTTCTTTGCGAAGTGTAGTCTGTGTTAAACCATGTGGCGCCTGTTACGTTTCTTGGTTCATTTGTGAACCCACTCTCTATATTAAATTGGCTTGGTGGCATATGCTCTACTAGTCGTGTTGCAGTTGGATTGGCCTGATTAATATTGGCTGCAGTGACTCTTAGCTCTCGGCCAGGTGTATGCTGATTTGATGCAGGCGGCTTGGCCGGTTGGTAGTTCTCACCGGGCCAATTGGGGTGGCGCGTTAGATCCGCTGTCACTGTGATTGCTGGTTCTTCTTCTATCTGTGTGGTCGGGATCGCTTGAGTAATTATAGATAGTTGACTGTCTAACAACCCTTTGCCATTCCCCGTATATTTTGGTCCCTGGTTGTACCCAGACTTTATGCCCGAAGTATGTTCTTGCTCAGTAAGTTGAGGACGATTAGTGCCAGACATCCTGCTACTTTTTGGAGCCCGTTTCAAATTGGGTTCAAGTGTTATTTTGCTGGCCCCGCAGAGTTGGAGACATGAGTCTTGTAATCCGGCTTTGAAGTCTTCTTGTGTGATGTGTCCAAGTATTTCCAAGTTCTTAATTTTTTTCCCCCTTCCCATCAGTTGGTTGGATTGGGGCTGTTGCCTTGGTGGGGGTCTCAGGTGTACTAGTGCCTCCCTCAGTCTCTGATATACAAGTGCCACCCTCAGATTGAACTATGCTTTGTTCTGTGGCTGAAGTATTGCCAAAGAGGTGCGTAAAACCTTCGCGATTCGAGTGTATCTTGTGTTTCCTACCTTTGCGTTTTTTAGCTCTTCTTTGTTTAGCATTCATGTTTGTGTGTGCTTGTTCTTCCTCCAAGTTTTCAGACAGAGGAGGGACCGAAATTCCAATTTAGTTGGCCCCTGTTATTTCAGGTTTGAGTGAGGGGGCTCTTGTTTTGGAGTTTCCTTGTTCATTAATTACCGGCACTTCCTTTTTTCTTGAGTTATCTATCTCTTCTTCGGAGATACCGTTGCAGGGGTTAGTTTGTTGGCACTGGGCAGACCTTTTGAGCTGTGTGCACCGGTCGCTCAATATTGTTGGAAGTGTCGACAATTTGTCGATGATTGGGCCGCATCCACATCCACCTCTGTTGTACCTGGTTGCTTGTTGCCCAGCTTCCCGTCAATGGCGACCACAAATACAGCCAGTGTATCCAGTAGCGTTAATTGGGTGTCCATTTTGCCCGATTGATTGTTGAGGGCTTCTGCCAAGAGTTGTATTGTTTTGAGCAGACTAGGCCAAGCGCTTTTGTGCTTTGTGTGTTTTGGGGTTTCTGCATGATTTTCTGAAGTTGTGGATCTTTTATGACCCCTATCTGACGCCCCTGCACTCGTCGCCGGTTGTTCGTTTGAGCCATCACTTATCGTAATCGGTGTATTAGTGCTTGTCTCACTTCTGCTTTTAACTTGGGAGTATGCAGCTAGTAGATCTTCCCACTCCTCCTTTCCCAGATATGAGGATATTTCTATCACCTCTGACGGGGAAGTTGATGGCCTGTCTGTGTTTGCTGTATCACTCCTAGGCCTCGATGTTCTGTTATAGTCAGTGTCTTGTGCAATTTGAGTTGGAGTTAAGCCTCCCAGAGTTGGGTCATTCTCTTCACAGTGCTCATTTTCGGTGCTTACGTTTGCCTCCTTGGGGTCGCTAAAGTGCTTAGTTGCTTTTTGGCTTTTTGGGTCACAGTTCGTTGATGCGTTGGTTTTGCTGCATGTGCTGAATGTATTTTCCTCACAAGGTTTGTCATTAGCAGAGTTGCCGAGATCTGTGAATCTCTTGTAAATTTTGTCTGCAGACAGGTTTTTTGCATTGTTTGCCCTGTGCACTTGGATAAGGTTTGCTTCTAGCATAATTTTCGTTCAAGGCTTTGTCCCATTGGTTGTAAAGTCCTGAGTAATGCAACTTTTGTCGTGCTGAGGGGTTGATGTCACTTGTGGTGAGCCACTAGCTGTGGGGCTAGGGTTTCCCTTACTATTGTTGTCTGTCAGTGTACCAGTGTACTGTGCTGGCTGGGGGAGGTGAGATGGTTCAATAGGTTGCTGTAGGCCCTTAGATTTGTTTATATTTGAAAGTAAAGTGTCCCCCGCGTTTTTTAAGAAGCAAAACTTTGCATAGATTTTTGGTTGGAACATAGCGTGGCTGTTTTTTAATTTACTGCTCTTTTCTGCTTTTGTTGTCTGCTCGCTTCTTGTGCTGTTAGAGTCAGGTTTGTCAATTGTTATATCGAATAATGAGCATTCGCTTTGTGTTGTCTGCTGGGTTTTGGTCATTGGTTCCCCTCTAATTCTCACAAACGCTTTCGACGTTCGTTTGCGTTTTTTTGTGCCTCCTTTGCTCATAGGGCATCCACGGACGCGCCCTGAACTCATACTGCTCGGCCGATCTGTGACCAGTGACGTCTGATATACAACAAAGCCGGGGCAGACGGTCAGTAAGCAGGGCAGTGGGGCAGGAGAGGGGCACTATACGGCCTTGATGGTTCAGTCGGCGGAGCTTCCAACTACCCCTCTGGGACATCGCCTTGACTCCTTGCTCAGCTTGCTCAGCTTAGTTTGTCCGAAGTTGATAACAGCCAGGCTGGTAATACAGGCAAGTACTCAGGGATATGCATAGCTGATGAAATCTTTGGGGCGTATGTGGTTGGGGAGTCTTTAGGGCTCCTTGGTGTTCCTTCCCCCCTCCTGAATCCTCGCTAAGGTGCAGCAGCCTACCTCCAAATGTCATCAGCCACAGAGGAGTCGCAGGAGGGCCGCCTCCGGCCTTCCACCTTGATCCTCGGACAGGGCCAGCCGTCAGTCATCACCCGTGGGCACCTATGGGCAGTTGACCCTCAGCAGCCAGCAACCAGCAGCCAGCAGTTGGCAGTATCCAGTAAGGGTAAAGTCGGAATATGAAAGTGAGGTATAAAGGTGAGGTGGCACAAAGGCTCAGCCTAGTGCTGATAAGTGCCTGGAGCCTGGTGCCTGTTGTCCAGTGCTTGGTACACAGTAAAGGGTCTTTTGCAAGGGTGTTTTGCAAGCCTCACGTTATAGCTTGCCTTGCTTTGTTTTGACTGTTTTTTGCTATATTATCTCTTTGTCTCTTATGCTCAACTCAGCCCAGCCCAGCCCGGGTTGCAGGCATCAAGCGCTGATGTGTTCAGGAGCCGGAGAGCTCAGTCGCATGCAGGGCTCTCACTGCGTTGATGTGTTCAGGAGCCAGAGAGCTCAGGTGCATGCAGGGCTCTCACTGCTCTCACTGCTGTGCCCCCCTCCGGGCTCCCAGCTCCTGGAAGCTCCCGGCAGCTCTCAGTAGCTCTCAGTAGCTCTCACCTGCGCCTTGGTTTCTTAGCTGCTCCTTCCGGCTTCCAGCGCTCGCAGCCAGCCAGCAGGTCAGCGGGTCGTGTCTAGGCGCTGCACAAGGGGATCAGATGAGTCGAGTGATCCGAGTGATCCGACCCCCCCCACGGCGCCCTTTCAGTGGTTTCCCGCAGTCGCAGCAGCTTCCAGCAGCTCCAGCACGGCTCCAAGGCGGCTCCAGCAGCTCCGAGGACTGCCCTGACAGCGGCTCCCAAGAACGCCGGTCGCCAGCAGCGTTTGGCGTTTGACACAAAACTCCTCCTCCAAGACTGATGACGCAATCACTCACAAGGGGTATCTATGGTGAACAGTATAAGGTGATGTTCAGACCAGTCAATGGGGATGATATTGGTCACGGATGTCAGATCTTCATTAGACAGAATGACATCAAGTATGGAACCTTAGGAGTGTGTTGGGGATAATCAAAGTTGTTTGAGTTCACTGATCTCAAGGAGAGTAGTGAAGAGGGAGGTAGTGAGGTCATTGGTATCCATCCAATGGAGGTTAAGATCCCCAAGAAAGATATTTTTTGAGTTGGATAATGCAGATTTCACCAGGAGCTCAGATAAGTCCTCAATGAAGGGCTGTGGTGGACCCGGGGGGAGATAGATGTTGTGTAGGCGAATTGGGAGGGAGTTTTGAGTTGATAGTTCCGCTTCCAGGTATTCGCAGGAGGAGAAGCCTGGGTTAGTGACAAGGGATAACTGAAAATCATTTTTGAAGATAATGGTGAGACCACCCCTCACTCTGATTGGTCTGTCTTTACTAAGAATAGAGTAACCAGGAGGGGCGAGTCGGTCGAGTATTCTCACCGAGTGACCTTTTAGCCAGGTTTCTGTAAGGAATGAAATATCAATGTATTCACTCAGGATTTTTCCCAAATTTCTGTGGCGTGTAAAACAGTGGATCGGCAGTTGACAAGCATGCATTTCATTGGTGTGGGGTTGTAAATGGAGGGTGGGCACGTGGCGATCAACGTGAGTTGGGGCGGTGGTCTGGGGGAAGTGGGGGAGGAAGGGGTTCTATTAGGACCTATAATAACAGGGATGGGGCGTTGGAGAGTGGAGGGTTTGTGGTTGGTACATTAGGAAGGTTTGTTTCTCACCTCATTCCCATTGCTGGGAAGTCTGATGATCTTTTTTTGTGGTCACTCCCTCCATAGGTATTCTGGGGCACCCTGTTTCTGACCCTTTTGTCAGCTATCCTCCCCAGCTCTCTTGGAGAAGACAACTTGGAATGCACCAAATGCTGATGTATTTTTTATGTGGTACAATTAGTCAGAATGTGATCCTTCTTACTTAAATTACACAGTACTCTAGTGCTCTGAATGAAGAGTTAACAAAGTCCACCCATGTCTTTTTCTGACCTTTATGAGTGTCCCTAAACTTATATCTGTATTCTTCAGCAGTCAGTCCAAATGATTCTATCCATGTTGGATTCATATGCTGATAGGACTCAACTACCTCCTCATTAAGGGTCAGCAGTCTATCACAGGCCTGAGAATAACTTCTAAAGTAGAGAACCCAAGTGTTGGTAGCCGCCCTCTCATTTTTCAGGTCCTCTCATAGGCTGCAAACCACGTATCAATGTCATCACCATCACTAAACTTTGGTACAATCCCGTTGGGGATTTTAGGGTTCTAAATGGTGTGGTCTAGTTAAGGTATATTGTAACTTGCACACATTTTTCATAACAGCATCTTGAAATGTGTCCAGGCCATCACTGGACAGTGAGGGGCAACATTTACTTTCAATTCTAAACCTGCCACTGCTGCTGAAGCTAATATCAAAGCCCAGGATAGTTCATGAGTATCCAAACTACTAGAGGTATGAGGCCCCGCACATCAATAAAACATAAGTTGTCTTTAGGGGCTTCTAATGTGGGATAGCCTGATTATGAGTTTAGCTGTGTAGAAGTGGGACCCCCTACCTCTGCACCTCCAAACCTGTGTGCGTACCACCTACCAGATTAGGACTTTTTCAGTCACTGGGTGTGGTTCTTTGGCGTTCCCATTGCTGTGACTATGAATTGGGAACCGCAATAGGAACGTCAAAGGCAGTACCTGCATGGCATGGACTGGTGCAGTACTGGTGTGCATGCACACAGGGGGACACATCATGTGCTCCCCTGCATGCACCCCATGGCCCAGAGGCAGCAGGGGGAGGAGGAACTGCCATGAAAACAATGGTGGAGAGGAAACTTGTAATATGCTTGGCGGGACTGCAGGGGTCCACCACCACGGATCTCTAATCCCTGGCGGTTGCGGTGGTGCAATGGTGGTCTAACCATCCTAGTTGTATTAGGGCGGTCGGAAGCCCGCTACCGCTGGAACTCCATGAGTCTGGCAGTACACGGACCACTATAATCAGGCCCTTAGTCTGTATGTTTTCAAGAGTTTGATTTCCTTATGAAGAGGAGCAAGCCTTTTATAATGGTAGTAAAGTCAAACTCACATAGAGGACAGAAGGAAAGGTCAAATTCCAGAACACCTTTTTCATCCTTAGTCAGTTGGTGTTAAGATACATTTATAATAGTAAATTAATCTCGGCTGTCATTTTTTGGCCATTGTCATTTCCATTCTGTTGTTTTCATGTGATGATTTCTGCAGTGGTGTGCCAACTCACCCCTTGTTTTTTTCTTTGCCTCTTCCTCTCTGGTGTCCCCTTGGACCCATCTGTGGCTGGCTTCCTTGGCAAATCAGATAAAAAAGATGTCTAAAAAAAGGTCCATGGCCCAACGCTAAATCAGTGTATGTTTCTTCCCCCACACAAAGGTTGAGCTTGCTTCTGATCTCATTCCTGTGAGTAGTTGCTCTTGCTGATGTTGTGTTGCCGCTGTTTTTGTAGACTGTCTAATGCCATTGTACCGTTTGCCAAACGTTAATACACGTCCTTGAGGATAACCAATCCTGTCTCTCAAGAAATTCCATTTCTTTACTTTGATTAATGTCCTCTTCATATTTCTGCAAGGTGACTTCCATGTTTCTCATTAGGATTTCATATTACTCTTCCCCCTAGAACTACTTTAACTTTAGCCTGAAGTTTGGACAACTCCAGTCTTATAGTATCAAAATACACCAAGGCACACTTCACTAATAACTCCATCATGCCTCTACATGTTCTGATTAGCTCAGCCCATTCCTCCAGTAATTTGGAAATTGGATCTCGTATGTCAGAACCACAAGGATTCTTAGGTCCCTCAGAACCCTAATAACTTCAATATATATTCCATACACACATACATATTACACAGTGACAGTCACCACTGTGTAGTTAAAGTTATGTCAGAGTTCCATAGGAAGAGCGTTTTTTTGCTTGGCTTATAACTTTGGTGCCATTTGACAATTTTTTCAGAAACTTTCCAAAAATGTTCATCTTCTTCAGCTCCTTCCTGGAAAGTTGTGGAGTTAGCCATCAAATGGTGTCCAAATAAAGAGGGGGCCCTAAAATATTGATTTTTCCATTGTATTTCTCCTAGGAAACTTTGGTAAGTGGTAGAAAAAAATGTCTGAATTGAATATAGCCATATTTGGCAGAAAGCTATCATTTTACTCAGAAGGTTGCTTTTTGTTATTTGCAGTATGCCAGTTCTGCATTTTTTGAGAAATTCAAATTTAAAGCAGTGCTCGAGTGGTCACGAGGGGTTTAAAAATAGGTTTATTTGGACTTTTGATGTCTAGATATGCTCTGATTGACCACTTTAAAGGCTAGTAGTCAATACTGATTGACTAACCACAACCTGAGCAGCACAGCTATTACAAGAGTCCGGGACATGGTTCCAGCATCCTGGAAATGAATTAAAAATATATAAGGGGGCGTGGCTAGCAGCCAAACAAAATGGCAGCCTCCTAGAGAGGCTCCAACATCAGCATAAAATCCCCAGCGATCTGACACATAATCTTTCTACAAACAGCAACTAAATGTCATGATCAAGGCGTCTGAAGCAACAGGGTGCCCTTTGATCCCTCTATGTCAAGTCAAGTCAAGTTAATTTTTATTTTATAAAATTATTACAAAATACATTTTGTAAAAAGTTAAAAACACATATGTAGCTATTACTTATATTGGAGTCTGTTGGCCATATGAAGAATAAAATTACATATATTTCAGTTTGTTGCTATAATTCACTCTCTTTCAATCACTCCACTTCTCTCACTCCCCCTCACTCTCTTTCCCTCACTCACCTTCCCTCACTCCCCTTCCTTCACTCCTCTTTCCTCACTCCCTCACTCCATCTTACTTACTCCCATTCATTTATTCCTTCCCTCACTTTTTTCATCCATTTTTCTCTCCCTGTCTCCCTCTGTGTCACTCACTCTAACTGCCTCCCTCCTTATCAGTTCCTTGCTCTCCCTCTCTCATTCTGTCCCTCTGTCTCCCTTACCCTTAAACTCCTTTCCTCCCTCTTTATATCACTACTTCTCTCGTCCTCACTCACTTGCCCTCTCTCTTAATTTTCTTCCTTTTCCTCATTCTCCTTCCCTCACCCTCATACCCCTTCCCTCACTGTCACTGCCCTTCACTCCCCGTCACTCCCTTTCCCCCTTTGCACTTCATCCTATCTGTATTTCTCATACCTTCACTTTCCCACTCCCTTTTCCTCGCTCCCCCTCACTCTGCTTGTCTCACTCCCTTTCTCTCACTCTCCTTCCTTTACTCCTCTTTCGTCACTCCCTCAATCCATCTCACTTACTTCCCATCGTTCATTCCCTCACTCACTTTTTTTTTCATACATGTTTCTCTCCCTGTCTCCCTCTGTCTCAATCATTCTAACTGCCTCACTCCCTCTCAGTCCCTTGCTCTCCCTTCCTGTCACTCTTTCCCTCTCTCTCCCTTACCCTTAATCTTATTTCCTCTGTCTTTCTACCATTCCTCCACTCTCCCTCACTCACTTTCCTTCTCTCTTAATTTTATTTCTTCTCCTTCATTCTCCTTCCCTTACCCTCATACCCCTTCCCTAACTGTCACTGCCCTTAACGCACCATCACTCCCCTTCCCCACTACACTTCCACCTGTCTGTATCTCACACCCCTTCTCTTTTCCGCTGTCTTTTCCTCACTCTCCTTCCCTGATTGAAATCCTGACTCCCCTTATCTCACTCCGCTTTCCTAACTCCCTCCATCCTCTCACTCCACTGCTCTCTCCCTCACTCCCCATCTCTCACTTTCCCTTACCCCCCTTTTCTCATCCTTATACCCCTTCTCTCACCATTACTCCAGTTCTGTTACTTTCACTCCCTTTACCCTGCTCTAATTCTCCCTCTCCGTCTCTTGCTCCCCTTCCCTGTCTCCGTGCCCTGCTCCTCTTTTCTCACTTCCCCTCCCTCACTCTCCTTTTCCTTACTGCCATTCCCTTACTCTTTCACTCCCCTTACCTCACTCCCCTACACTTAGTCCCCTTGTTTCAGTCACTCTTGGAATCCCCTTTCCTCACTCATCATACTCCCTTTTCCTCACTCATTCCCTCAGTCCTTTCCTCTCCTTCACTCAGTCATTTCAGTCATTCATTTATACACTACACATTCATTCAAAAAAAGTATGACACAGTATATAAGAAATACAGCTCTTCTTGGAGAAGTGAAGTTAGTTCTTAAAAGAACTGCTTTTTTTTCTTGTTTTAATTTTTTTTTTTTAAACAATGTTATTTTTTGTTTTTTTTTAACAAAAATAAAAAACAGGTAATAAAAAAGTGCTCAACAGGAACAAAACAAATCATGAGAAAAAAATTATCTGCGGGAGCAGGTATGCTGCCTAATCTTCAACTCGATCAAGTTGATACTCTGCTCACCATAACATAATATTTCATTGCATACGTTGCAACGGATCTGTACGTTTGAAAAAAGTGGCCGGATATCCAAATTGGAAGAGGAAGGAGATAGTCCAGCAGAAGTGGAGGTGCTGGGGACAGCAGCTGGAGCATCCACTGCAAGGGCTCTAGTTGAAGCCCTAGCAAAGTTGATCGGGTGGACGTCTTCACGTGGGGAAATATTGTGTGTATGCTGAAAGAGTAGTGTTTGGTATGATTCCCTCTCAACAGCACACTCCCACAGATTTTACACATGACCTTCGGAGCATTTACTTTCTTCTGCCCCTCTGGATAGCTGAAGAATTGCCAAATAAAGGACTCCTTTATCTTATTTGCACGTGGTTGTTCTTGAAGAAACTGCACATCTGAATCAGATGACGAATCTTCTGGCTGGTTTTTCTCTGCCATTTTCTCAGGTTCAAAAAAGCAGGAAAAAAGCTCCGAAGATCCTTCTCCCAGCAAAGTGAAAGACATAGTGAGGGAAATGGGTGGGGTTTTTGAAGATTCTGGAAAAGAAACTTCTATGAACCAATCAAAAGTGTTGTTTTCAAGTCACATGACTTTACGTGCGCGCACGAGCGAGTGCGCGTTGGGCGACCGTAGCATATGAATGACGTTTAACCCGATTTTCGTAAACACTTTTAAAAACATGAAAAGGAGACAGGATAGAGACTCCCTGACCCCATAGGCCTTCTCATGGGGTCCCTGAAGGACCCCGAAGGGCAAAAAAAACATTTTTTTTTTTTTAATCGCGAGGTGCGCGCACATTGCATGCACCCTCGAGGCAGAAGTGAGTCAAAAATAAAAGTGGAGAATGTGAAAAGGGGCAGGGTAGAGACTCCCTGACGCTCTAGGCCTTCTCGGGGGGCCCCTGAAGGACCCCGAAGGGCAAAAAAAACATTTATTTTTTTTAAATCGCAAGGTGCACGCACGTTGCACGCACGTTGGAAACAAAACAAAAATAAATAAAAATTAACAAATTTGACTGTTTGTATGTTGATTGAAGATGTCAACTATACTGTTCATTTTTATCCAAATCATAAAAAATAGGTGAGCTGTTGCATATTATAGGATACAATCAATGTATTACAATATACATAGGCAGTTTGTTGAAAAATGATACAGAAATTAACATTTTAAAAAACTTTGAAATTCACAGAAAAAACATAGGTTTCACACACATCATAGTTAGAAATTATCATTTTGAAAAACTTTGAAATTCACTGAAAAAACCATAGGTTTCACACATGTCATAGTTAGGAATTAGCATTTAAAAAAACCTTAGAAATTCACCTAAAAAATGTAGGTTTCACATACGTTATATTTAGGAATTAGCATTTAAAAAACCTTAGAAATTCACTGAAAAAACCATAGGTTTCACACACGTTATAGTTAGGAATTAGCATTTAAAAAATCTTAGAAATTCACTGAAAAAACCATAGGTTTCACATACGTTATAGATAGGAATTAGCATTTAAAAAACCTTAGAAATATACTGAAAAAACAATAGGTTTCACATACGTTATAGTTAGCTGGACATTTCTCTCACACAAAACCTTTGAAATTCCCCCGTTATAGTTAGTTCAGCTAACTATAACTCGCGCGCCTGCAATGCACTGCTGATGACATCACATATTACATCACTCATGACAAGGTCAGTGGCATCACTCATGACATCACTGATGACATCTCAAATGACATCACTGATGACATCACTGATGACATCATCCTTGTGAAAGAGTGACAGACCTCCTCTCAGCGTAATATAACCCTTGATACACACCTTCAAAAATAGAAAGTAATTTTTTTTTAAATGGAGATACCAATACCAGTTACAACAACCTATTCAGTAATTCCACCATCTACATACACATCCACTCATTCACCAGGAGTTCTATATAGTAACTAATACATGTACTTATTCATCATATGTACTCATACACCTTACACACCGACACTCATCCAGAGAGTTACTCACACACATACTCACACATGTAAATAAACTATCAAACATGCATTTATTTGCACATACATCTATACATACATCACTACACTTAGTTTTACAGAAATGTACACATACTTACTCTCTTAAACAATCACTTATAGAAACAAATACTTATTTATACAGGAACTCATCCAATCTCTCCCTCTCACATATAATCACTTATATACATCAATACTCATATATACTAGATTAAAACATATGTGTTACTCATAAATATACTATTGAGACAGTCAATCACTCACTAACACACCCATATGCACACTCATCCACCCATACAGTCCTGCACACATGCTGTCTTCAAAACACATACAAACAGTGAGTCAGTCATTCATACATCTATACGGTAAGTAATATCCCCCATCGAACTATACAGACACTCATACTGATACTCAAAAAACAAACTAATAACCCATATAAACACTCATGTAGCTACTCACCAACCCATGCAGCCACTTACAGACAAAGTGAGACACTGATACAGATATTTAAATTTGTAAACATTACTCACTAATACATGTATTCACTAAGATACACTTAATAAGTCAGTTACGCAATCATTTAAAAAAAAAATCCATTGAGACACTTATTAACCCATTTATTCTTCCATCGACCTTTAGATATACATATATAAAAAAATAATATTTATCAGAAACACACACATTCACTGGATGACGTCATCAGTGATGTCATTTGAGATGGCATCAGTGATGTCATGAGTGATGTCACTGACCATGTAATGAGTGATGTAACATGTGATGTCATCAGCAGTACATTGCGGGCGCGTGAGTTATAGTTAGCTGAACTAACTATAACGGGGGAATTTCAAAGGTTTTGTATGAGAGAAATGTCCAGCTAACTATAACGTATGTGAAACCTATGTTTTTTTCAGTGAATTTCTAAGGTTTATTAAATGCTAATTCCTAACTATATCGTATGTGAAACCTATGGTTTTTTCAGTGAATATATATATATATATATATATATATATATACTTATGGAGAGGATGAGGCCTTACAGCTAGAGGGTCGCTCTCGATGCTGGGGAACTGGGTTTGAGTCTCAGAAGGCACTCAACATCCTGTGAATCTGGGCAAATCACTTAATCTCTCTGTGCTTAACAAAAAATTATTTTGTCCATCTGTCACACAACTTGTGCTCATGTAAAGCGCTCTGATACCTTCGGGTCAAGTTTGTGCAATATAAAAATCTGTTAAAAAAAAGAGATAGGATGTGTTATGGTCCACCCTTTTCATTGCTTGTCTATGATGTGTAACTAAACTCATGGCATAAAACAAACTGTCAGAGTGTAAATGTACAGTAATTCTATAAATGCATTTTAATGGATTTTCTAAAATGTTGCACTACTTGCTTTGACTTCATGGTAGTTTGTGAGTGCAGTGCCTTATTTTTGCTACTTGCAAATGCTCAGTACAGTGATGATTTGCTATTTGGTAATCACAATTTGAATTGACATTTTGCAATTGTCAAAACTAGTTGGTTGGTAATGCTGTTTTGTAACTAACTCAATCTATGCTCTTTACAGCTCAAGGTGATGTTTTGCAATCCAGACACTATTTTGCAACTGGTTTGGGGATCCCAAAACATAGGTATATAATGCCCTAACTTCTGAACAACTTCCACTTCCACACAACTAGGTGTCACTTACTTTGATTTTTCAGTTTTCCCGCAATTTTTCAAAATTGTACTTGTCGGAAAACAGTTGCAATGTGCTAATAATGTCCTCTCAAACTAAACGGAAAATAAGAGCATAATTATTTTTCATTTATTTGTTCACATTTAATTACATTGAACTAACTTGCAGCATGTTCTAATCAAAATTAATGTTTCCTAATCACACATATGTTAAGTGAAAACACACAGATGGGCTTCGAAATCCCTAGTCATCTCAGCACTAGCTTGCATTTTTCTGAATCAAATATGATAAAAACAGATTCATTCCGAAAACGTGCCATGGGGAACAATGTGGGAAATGTGTGATGTGCTGTGTGATATGAGATTACTAAACTTTCGTAGCAAGGAAAGGCCGTTGACAAATATTAAATTTTTAGAAGATAAAAGGACAGACATTAGCCAGTCAGGCTTTCTGCTTAGGGAACATTTTTACCCTTCCCAGCATTGGTATATTTACATAAATATCTAGGATACACATGTACATTTACATGAATGGTATGCATAGACAGTTAATGAGAATCTTATTATTGAACATTTACTAATATTAGGCTCAGGAATGACATATGTATCTGTTTTAATACTGCAATTCTAACTGTCCAAGTAGGGAGATGGGGGAAAAAAGCACATCCGGGAGGTGTCTCCTTTCAACGCCCACTGTAAAACTACCTTCCATTAATCGAATGTTTGAGATAGCTTTTGGGGTTATGAGCACTGGTATAGCCCTCTCTGAGAGGTGGCTGTCTCTAAACTCAGGCTCCCCCCAATCCCCCCATCTCTCATCCTAGATTAGAATCTTAAGCAGCATGCATCAGTTTCTGCCACTTCCCTGCAAGGGGCTCCCTGCCTGAACCTCCTGAGCAGCCTTTGAGAGACAGTGGTGAAACTGATGGGATAAGTTGTGCTGGCCAGACTGCTTCCCCAGTGAATAAACCGAAGCCTAAAAAGGGAAGCCCACACAAAACAACATGCTTAGGATAAGAAGTGTATAGCGGTCCCTAGCCCCTTATACTCCAATCAACCCAAATGTCTGTAGACGAATCTTCACAATGTGGTAATGTAGACTTTCCTATATTCCTTTGTGTGCCCTGAGAAAGTTTTAATTTACTTGATATGAAGATTGTCAATGAGTGTGTGGAGAATTGCCTAGGGAAATTTAGGGACATCTTAAAGGCAGAACTTGCACTCTTAGTGTCCTACCTCAATATGCTAAAAGCTAAATTTGAGTCACCAAGGGCTCGCCTCTTATAGGTGCAGAATACCCATTGTTGGCGCCTGCAGCATGAGCAGGAGATCCCTGGTAGGCATAATCCACCAATCTCATCTGAATTCCCTTCTCTGTCATGATGCAATGTGGCAAAGTAAAGCTAATAGTGCAGCTGATCAATTGGCAGGAAAAGGGAGGGATATTTCAACCAGCCACGCTGGTAGATCTCCCACCAACTACCCTCAACTTCACCCAGAGTGTACACCCTATTCGATTGTTTTGAGGGATGTCCCTGAACGTCCGCCCAATTCAAGTGAAAAAATGGAGACTTTGAAGAATATAACAGTACAATGGTTAAAATCTAATGTGAGGTGGCCCTAGGATTTAATCCTGGATGTCTTATCTGTTAGAAGAGCACCCTGGATTGGCCTTTCCCCTAAAGACTGTGTGGGGGACTCTGTGCTAGTTAATTTCAAGTCTCCTTCTCTAGTTGAATTGCTTCAGGGGTGCCTAAGCCAGATGACAACTCCTGTTGATTGCATTGCTGCTCTACCTTTGGGGTTTTATTATAGACCCACTGCTCTCACTGCTCACACAAAGGTTTTGTCTTGGCATGATAGCAGACTAGGTATCTGTGGTAAAACAATTTTTATCATTCCCATAAAAAGATCTTTTCAACCTTTGTCTTTCGTGGATAGTCAAGATTGATGGTGTTCTAGACTAGTATCTGATGTTCCTGATCCCATTCCAAATGTGAGCGATCATCAGGGAGTTTCTGTCAAAATTCTCACAACGGTTGCTAGTTTATCTTCCTCAATTTCATTTCAAGTCAAATCTCAGACCCAGTTGTCCCCAACAAATTGGAACCTGATGCCTCTGGAACCTCTACAAATAAAGGAAACCGACAGGATGTGCCAGTCTTCATGGCATCCGCCCCAATGAATTCAGCTCTCTTGAAGCAGTTGCACACTTTCTCCACAGACCTACCTGTACTTGAGGAACAATTCCCTCTGTCCTCTAAGCCTGGAACAAATCGTCTTGGAATGTTGCTGGCCTCAAATCCAAGTTCGCAGACCTGGACATTTGTATTCTGCAGGAAACCTGGTGTGTTGAGCCAATGAACAGGTCTGGGTTTACTACTTTTTTTTTGTCCAGCTACTTCTGGTGGTAGGGGTTGGCCAAAAGACGGCCTAAATATGTGAATTAAAATTTCATTAGCCCTCATTATTACAAGGCTTGATATTAACTCGGGGGATGTGTTGGGGGTGTCTCTTGCTGGGGGTTTGTCCTTATGTTATATTTTTTATATTTATAATATGTCGGGGGCAACATGTTATCCAGCACCCTGCATACCTTAGATTTTATGATAGATTCTCTCCCATAGCTTCATATAGTAATCACCACTGGTGATTTTTATGTCACCTTTAAACCCTTAGGCTTTGCGCCTTTTTAATCTAACAGAAAAAGAAGATGCTGATTGGGGTATCCCACAGTTAGATCTGGCTCCTGTAAAAAGATGTTCCTTGTTAGATAACCAGCTGCTGAGTTTATCTCTTCATTTTTTTACCTTAGGGCCTGTAATGTTAGATCTACCGTGGATCATAGGGGTGCCCACATATTCAAGCACAGGTCGCAAAACAGTTGCAATGATTATATTGTGCTTTCATTGCCACTCTCACAGACATGGTGGTCATAAAGTGCTTTTATAATGATCATAATACTCTCCATTTGATTTTAAGTAGGCCTGGCTCTGGGGCCCATCAGGGCCACAGCTCCACATCTAAGGCTGAACCACTACTCAAGAATAATAAGAGGGCCCGAAAAGGGAAGTGGTTTACACTGACCCTGACAGGTTGGCCCAGATCAACGGCCTGGTTGCTGATACTAAGGAGGTTGGTAGTGGATCAAGAACCCCTGACCTTGTGTCTATCATCAAACACCATGAAAAGTTGTGTATGTCACTTGAAGTCCCGATATGCAAGGTTGTTTAAAGGGCATCTGGGGTATACACATGTTGTACATGGTTAAATAGTCACTGCAGAAGACTAAGGCACACACCCTTATTCAAAGTCTGAAAGCTGGAAACAGGCAAGCCATCTCTTGTGCCAGAATGGATTATAACGTTGCCCTCACCCGGGCTAAACTAGATTGGGAGAGTAGGCTGTGGGAGGACTTGTTTGCAGCCACTAGGACAGGGGATACCAAGTGTTTCCGGGGGATAGTGGATTATGGTAACCACAACACTGCTACCAGTGTTGATTACAACCTCCAACCCCAGACCTGGGTGGACCATTTCTCAAACATCTATGCAGCCAAGTCCATCTGTGGGAATAGAGAAGTGGAAATTGTTACTCCTTGTCCTGGTGGTGGAAGTACCCATCTGACCTTGGAGTATATGTATGTTGTGGAGGCAATTATCCTGCACATAAAGCCCTGGGTCCCGATTCCATTCCCGGGGACTTATTTAGGACCGAACCTCTGATTTGGGCCTCATATTTCCAGCTGGTCTTGCGCTCTTTGTTAGAAGGTTTCCCTATCCCAGGGTCTTGGCAAACCACTGAGATATTACTTATTTACAAAACAAGGCAGCAAAGATGATCCCAGGAACTAAAAGCCATTCAGCCTCATTGACTCCTCTCAGAAACTCTTTTCCCAACTCATTCTGGGGCAGCAATTGGACCGGGTCATGGACAACACCATTCTTTCTGAGTTCCAGGCGGGCTTAGGAAATAGGGCAAGCACAATGGACCAAATTCTCTGCTTTTGTTGACTCTACTGGAAAACCGTAACTCTTGACAAAAGCCACTTATATGTGTTTTTTGTCGATCTAAGATCAGCCTTTTATTCCATCCCCAGAGGTAAGCTGTGGGAGGTTCTAAAGGAGATGGGTTTCCCTGATAAACTTTTGTCTGTTTTATTCAGGCTACATGCGCAAGCAAATCACAGCCTGAGATAGATATTGTAATAATGGTGAGCTTACTGACCCTTTTTGCATTGAATCTTGTATGCCCCAGATTGTGTGCTGGCCCCTACATTGTTACGGCGGTACAATATTGTCAGTGCAAAGTAGTGCAATGGCGGACTGATCTCTGCAATCCTAATAGGCTGGTTTGACCTGCAGTGCGGAAGTGGTTGGACCACCACCACCGCTGCACCCGTTCAAGTATGGTGGTCGTCTGACCGCCAGACTCGTAATTAGGGCCTTTGTGTTTCTTAGCTAAATCCTGGTGATATTTTGCATCAAGTATGTATTTTCATTTTCTTAGTTTTTTGGAGCATGCCTTACTTGTTTGTTCCTTTTCTTTTCTGCATCATGGTCGGTTCTTGTTTATGTGGTGAATTGGTTTATGGTACTGATATCCAGTGACTAGGGGCCCGATGTAGGTAGGGCGTTACCGATCGGTAACGGCCGAAAATACCGATTTTTGGCCCTTACCGATCGGTAAACAGCCATCGAGATGTAGGGAACCAAAAACAGAAAGAATCGGATAGAAAACCGAATCGGAATGAGTACCGAATGGGAAAGAATCCGATACGTACATACCGAAAATCGGATATGTAACGAATCGGAAAAACACCGAATCGGATGCAAAGACCGAATCGGTCCAATTACCGATTCGTTAGTGACACCGAATCGGGAAATCACCGATTCGGTCCAATTACCGATTCGTTAGAGACACCGAATCGGAAAATCACCGATTCGGTCCAATTACCGATTCGTAAGTGACACCGAATCGGAAAATCACCGATTCGGTCCAATTACCGATTCGTAAGTGACACCGAATCGGAAAATCACCGATTCGGTCCAATTACCGATTCGGTACAAATACCGAATCGGACATGATCCGAATCGGAAAACATGCCGATTCGTATGATTCTCCGATCGGGAAATTCCCCGATTCCGACAGTTGGGGAGATGTAGGGAGGCACAGAAACACCGAAATCGGCTCAAAATCGGTAGAATTCACTCGGTATTTACCATGGATTGCAATCAGGTGGTAACCAACTCCAACCCATATAAACAGTCCCAAAATGCATTGCAACTTGCAGGATGGCAGCTTTCTATGTCATTGCGAGGCGGCTACGGCTACAGCAGGAAGGACAGAGGGAATGGCTAAGAAATGAACAGGTCTACAGACAGAGGGTAACCCTGTCCATGCTCACTGAGGCTGAGATCCTACAGAGATACAGGCTGGACTCTGACACCATACTCGAGCTCATCAGGGACCTTAAGCCATTCTTGGACCACCACACCCCAAGGGCACACGCCATCCCAGCGCACGTCCAGGTGCTATGCAGCCTACACCTGCTTGCGTCTGGCAGCTATCAAAGTGGAGTAGCAGCAGCAGGAGGGGTGAGCCAGAGCAGCCTGTCAAGGTTCTTCCACATATTCCTTGACGCCATGATAGACAGGATGGACCAATACATCTCTTTCCCTGCAACCCACGCAGAACTGCTACAAACTAAAGCTGACTTCTACCAGATGGCACAATTTCCCCAAATCATCGGTTGCATAGATGGCACACACATTCCGATTTGCCCACCAGCGGACACCAAATACATATACCGCAATCGGAAATCTACACACACCATCAACGTGCAGGTGATCTGCAATGCCAAGTGCACCATCACAGACCTGGTAGCAAAATTTCCAGGGAGTACCCATGACTCCTATATATTCCAACAGAGCGGCATATATGCACGGCTGATGGCTGGCGAATTTGGAGAAGGATACCTCCTAGGTGAGACACATCATCAGACCCCCATAACACATAGTAGGTAGGTGGAATACATGTATGCATGTGTCTAATGTGACCCCTTTCTCTTCCAGGCGACAGTGCATATGCCCTCCGCTCATTCATACTCACCCCCTACCTCAACCCCTCCACACCCAGCCAAAGGAGGTATAACCGGGCCCACATACGCACAAGGAATGTTGTCAAACGGACCTTTGGCATCTTGAAAAGTAGATTCAGATGCCTGCACAAGAGTGGAGGTGCAAGGCAGTATACCCCCATCACCTGCTGCAAGATCATAGCTGTATGTGCAATGTTACACAACCTTGCGGTCAAGAAGGGCACTGAGGTGGAGTTGTCTGACTACGAGGACTATGACGACGACGAAGCTGTGCCACTGACACAGCCAGCTGGGGTGTGTACACCAAGTGATGGCAGATACAGACGTGAGGAGATCACTGAGAACTATTTCTGACTGAGTACAGATGCAAAGACAGCTAAATGTTGCTTGCAAAAAATCAAATTTTAATAGTGATGCACCACAGTTACAGCACTGATGTGCATCAAAAAATGGAGTATGTAAAATCAAATAAAGTCCAGGGTTCTGGTTTGCTCATCCCCCCTTGCCAGGCTATTTTTTGGCCCGCTTGCCAGACCCACTGGGGTGTCCCTCGGCCCCCTCCGAATGCCCAGCAGCATCAGCGGATCGCCTGGTGCTCCTCCGTGGTTCAGATGCAGCGCTGGCCGGGCTGCTGCGGCTGCTGCTGTCTCCAGCATCACCCAGGTCCAGGGCAGGATTGGAGGCGGTGTTTGATATTATCATGGCCTCCATGGCCGTGGTGATCCTGGCCATCCCCCTAGTGAGCTCAGCCGTATGCTGACTGAGCACAGATTCTTGGTTGGAGCTGCGATGGCACAGTTGTGCGGTCGCCGCTGCAAGGCGGGCCATGGCCCGGTTCAGCACCCGGGCATCCCTCCTGCGTGCAACCTCATGCTCCTCCTGTCTGGCAGATGAGTGGGTGATGGCAGTGGTCAGCCTGCCTAACCCTGCTGCCACCTCCTTGTTGCTGTCCACAACAGCCTGGAAACCCTTCACCAACTCCCCCATCTGCATGTTGTGCTGCAGGAGCTGGCGTTGGCAGGCCATGGTGGATCTGGCCTGTTGGCGCTGGATTTTAACCATCTGTCCCTCCAGGCCCAGGAACACACTGCCCTCCCGTGCTGGTGCAGCAGTGGTGGTGGTGGCACGGCGTCGGGCACTGCTGCTTCCGGCCTGCTGAGTGGGCTGGGGTGCCACTGGTGGGGGTGTGGTGCTGGCCGGTCCCGGAGCCCCTGCTCCCAGGACAGGTTGGAGAGGTGGCAAGGCCACGGTTGTGGCAGGAGCTGGTGTAGGCGGAATGGTCTGCCTTGTAGGGGAGTTTTGTGGTGAGAATTGCAAGGGGGGTGTGCTGGGCAGTACTGGTGAGTGCACTGCTTGGAAGTCAATGACCAGGACTCCCTCCATTCCTAGCCCTGGGGTGTCTCCTTCCTCATCCTCCTCCTCCTCCTCCTCCTCCTCCTGGCCAGCCTGGCTGGTGCTCGGCCCTGCGACTGCAGTGTTGGACGTTGCTGCTCCCTCTGCTGTCGCAGTTGTTCCGCCTGATGGGGCCCCTAGGTACAAAGAAGCATTTGTAAACTGAGTGCCGATGTATTACAGTCAGTACAATTATGGCATTCCACATGTCCTTGCATCTCCTTACACCGTGTCACACTGTTTCCTGTCTTGTGATTCTGCACTGACATATTTGGCTAACTTCTGCTGACTACATGTACCATGATGCTTGTCTCTTGTATGTTGGTGACAGTACAGTGCTGGTGTTTGCCTATGCATTGTGTCTAATGGGGAGGTGTCTGGTAGGGTGTGTCATGATGCGCATGCTTCTTACCTGTAGCTGTGGCTCTCGCAGAGCTGTCCAGGGTCCCGATTCCTACGATACTCTCCCTCTCGATGGTGCTGGAGACAATTTCCTCCAGCTCGGTGAGGGGTGGCGCCGGGTTGTTGCCTCCTCCAGTGAGTCCAGCCTGCCTTTGAATGTCAGCCAGCTTCCTCTTCGTGAGGCTGCGGATGTCGTAAAACCTTTTTTTCAGTTCCTCTATGGACCTGGGGGTGACACCCGCAGCATTCACCTTCTGGGCGATGTCGGCCCAGATTCTCCTCTTGGTGCTGTCTGGCACGTTGAGGGACAGCTTGCCAAACAGCTGGCGGTGCACCCTCACCACCTCCTCAACCAGCACCTGAAGTTCGGTGGTGGTGAACTTGGGCTTCCTCTTCTGGGAGGACTTCTGGCTTCCTGACTGATCTGCCATTTTCTCCTGTTCAGTTTGCAACCTCCTTCTCCCACTGCTGCTAACTGTGTGTGTTGGGCTCAGGCAGGCTTTCCAGAAACTTCCAGAAACTTCTTAATTAGCTGCACCTGCCAGGGTTGCCACTCCCTGTTTGGGTGGGGGAGGGGGAGCCACCTCATTGGCTGAATCGCCTATTGCCGATTCGGCTTTTACCGATTCGGTAATATCCGAATCGGTAAAATCCGATTCGGTATTATCCGATTCGGTAAAGGCCGAATCGGTTCATTCAATGCATTCCTATGGGCTTTTTCGCCATGGGTCTATGATTGCCGAATCGGATTTTACCGAATCGGCTTTTACCGATTCGGTATTCGCCGAATCGGGAATATCCGATTCGGTGGTAGCCGATTCGGTGATTTCTGAATCGTTGTTGGCCGATTCGGTACTTTCCGATTCGGACCGAGCAGAATCGGAACGTACCGAATCTCATTACCGATGCCGACCGAATCGGTATTCATTCGGTTTTTTTTCCCTACATATCGTTTTCCGATTTCACAATACCGATTCGGCCCGCCTCGGTATTTTGAAATCGGAAAATCGCGTTTACCTACATCGGGCCCTATGGGACTGATTTATATCTCGGCGGACGAGTTATGCTGTCACAACGGTAATGGATATCCCGTCTGCTGAAATATAAATCTCATTATGTGCTATGGGATTTATATTTTGGCAGACCGGATATCCGTCACCGTTGTGACAGAGTAATCCGCCAGACGAGAACTAAATGAGGCCATAACTTTGAAATTGCTGCCAGTTTGTTGCCCTTAAAAATGAGGCTGTGAGGCAGTGGGGCCACATCTGGCTCTCTCTCAATTCGAGGACAGCAGTATACATAGAAGGGAAAGCAGAGCAAACAGTACAATTACACTGACGCACATTCAGCAACATGACATAGAAGACCAATGAGCGGTGTGAGATTCTGTTCCGAACAGGTAGATTTTTTCCCAGGCGTCAGGTCTTTGTCATGATGCGTGTTGTGAACAAATATATTCCTTTATGCATCCTATTTCTCAACATGATTTTAAGTATGTGGCATACAACTTACTCTAATTTGATACATTGTATCAGTTTGCTTTTTAACTTTAATTTGCATGCATTTTATGGTATTTGTGCACTTGGAGTATGTTGCTTTTTTACTAATAACATGATGTTACCCATGGGATGCATGTCTTGCTGTGCCTTTATTGGTATTTGTGAAACACTGGTCCAGTGGAAATCATTTATGTGGAGACCGTTATGTATATCAGCGGTGTCCTGAATAAATTCAACCAGTCAGTAAATATAATGAATACTGGAAACGGGCCTTCTCCATTGAAAGTTAGGTGTTCGTATTCACATTTCCATTATATATTGTAAAGCAGGTGCATAACAACAACATATTTTCTTTAGTAACAATAGTCAAGGAGATGTGACCAAAACGTATTTTGCATCAGATACATAGAGGTCACCAATCTAAAGGTTTAGAGGGGTCATGCTGATATCTCAGCAGTTAGAGACGTTGTGGTATAAGTGAGTTTATAAACCCACTAACACATCTATTCCCATTCAAGACAACGAGAACTATAACAGATGGATCATCAGTTCCTTAGATCTAGTACTACCGTTAAAAAGTTACCATCCCAAGCGGGGCAATCCCACAGCCCCGTGGTATACGACTGATCTACGAGAGGCCAAACGTGTCTGTAAACGACTTGAGAGGAAATGGCACCTCAACTACCACCTAGCAGACAAAACAAGCTATACAACAGCAATTAAAAACTACAAAGCAGACATCCATCTAGCTCAGGCTAAATATTTTGAACATAAGATCGAGAATGCGACGTCCAAACCTAAGGAGATCTACCGGATAGCCAAATCCCTCTTGCAACTTTCAGAGGCCTCAAAGGATCATAACAACACTCAGACCCATTGTGAGGAAATAGCTGAGTTTTTTCATCAGAAGATAGAAATCATCAATTCTTCCTTTCCCCATCCCGTCGCTTTGCCCAACATAGGCTGCACGACAGTCCCTCCTAATGTTCTCAATAGCTTTCCTCTATTAGACCTTGTTAACCTAGAAAAACTCATGGGACAGGTTAAATCTGGATCACCTGTCGACCCAGCTCCCCCCAGTGCTCTCACCCAGATAACCCATCAGATCTCCCCTACCATCCAAGACCTGCTCAACTCCTCCCTCCACACTGGTATTGTTCCACCTCTATGGAAAAGAGCAATGGTCAGAGCTCTATTAAAAAAAACCAGTCTCGATCAATCTAACCCCGCTAACTATCGACCCATTTCCCTCCTGCCGTGGCTCAGTAAACTTCTCGAGAAGCATGTTAACTCCATTCTTACTGACTTCCTGGAAGCCAATAACATACTGGACCTTTCCCAGACCGGCTTCAGGCCCCGTCATGGAACGGAGACCGCATTGATTGCAGTAACGGAGGGGGCAAGAAGGATCTTGGACGATGGCGGGTCCACGGCCATCGTCCTACTCGAACTAAGTGCCGCCTTCGACACTGTCAATCATAATACCCTACTCCATCGCCTTGACAAAATAGGAGTGTCAGGCATAGCAATCAATTGGATGAGGTCCTTTCTCACAGACAGATCCTTCCAAGTCTTTGAGAAGGACTTCACCTCTTCCAGTAAACCTCTCAACTGTGGAGTGCCTCAGGGTTCCTCCCTGAGCCCCACCCTTTTTAATGTCTACCTATGTCCTCTAGCTGATGTTGTCCGCCCCTTCGGTGTGAAGATTGTCACCTATGCGGACGACACGCAGCTAGTGGTAGCACTGGATCCCCCCCTCAACTCACACCACAGCTTGCACAAATGCCTGGAAGCTGTCGCCGCTTGGATGTCTGGATCCTGTCTAAAACTTAACGGGGACAAAACGGAGGTAATGCTCCTTGGTAATAACATCACGAAATCCATTGACCCTATCTGGCCCCTCTGTCTAGGAAGTCCCCCGCAACCCAAGGAGCAAATCAAGAGTCTAGGCATCTGGCTCGACCAAACTCTCACCTTTAACCATCAAGCCACCAAGCTCGCTGCCACCTGTTTCGGGTTGATGAGACTACTTCGTAAGATTCTCCCCCTCCTTCCGTTCCACTCAAGACGGATTATGGTTCAAGGACTAATCCTCTCTCGACTGGACTGTGGAAATGCCCTATATCTTGGGGCCCCACAGTCTAGACTTAACAAACTCCAGGTTATTCAAAATGGTGCGGCAAGAATTCTCCTGAATATTCCTCGCGTAACCTCAGTCAGAGCCAGATTGAGGGACCTCCACTGGCTACCGGTGAGATCCAGAATCGAATTCAAGAGTATGTGCATTGCACACCGCTCATACTGGGGAACAGGTCCATCCATTAATTCCCCCTTGGTGAAAGCCTATCAGCCTTCCCGCCCCCTCAGATCCGCGACCTCCAACCTTGCCTCAGTCCCACGCATTAGGAAAGCTAGATGTGGAGGCCACTCGCTTTCTTACAACCTAGCCAAGATTTGGAATTCTCTTCCCCTCCCAATAAGATCAGAACACAATCTACTCACCTTCTGTAAACTGCTTAAAACTTGGCTTTTCAGCAAAACCTCGGTCTAATTCTTCACTTAGCTCCACTCATTCCAGCCCTCTGGCTCAACTCAACCTTTTCACAGCGCTGGGACGCCCCTGGGTAGCCAACGCGCTTTACAAATCCTCATTCCATTCCATTCCATTCCATACACATAAACATTAACTTTCCTAGAGAATATCCCCATAACGATATTAATTATTCTCTTTAGACTCATAAAAATCATATATGTAAAGTGGTGCGCTTTATTAAAGTTGACCCCACTTGGAGGTATAGAGATCCATGAGTACCTTACAAAAAGCTGTACTGGCCCTCCTATGGTGGAGGTTGGACATGTGGGTTAACCTTTAAGTTTCAGTGGACATTCAATTATCTTAGAGGGAGATTACTGCGTGTCCACATTCAAAAAGATACAGCAGCAGGGACTGGAGACATATCAAGGCCTTCGCAACAAGTAAGTGTTGGTTTAGGGGCACTAATAATTCTGAGTAGTTGAAGGTACTCAGATATTTTTTTTATCATATGGAATGACAACTTGGTGAATATTGCCCGGCTAAGTATACAGGGACCTGAGAATAGAGGGGCATATTATCAAGGGGGTTTATCTCCGCTTTTTTGGCTTTAAAAGCCAAGAAAACAGAGATAAAATTATCTCCCTATTACCTAGCTGTCGCTAACACCAGTTAGCGACAGCTAGTAGGAGATAACGACCATCTTGGGCCCCGCTTTGCATGTCAGTGATATTTATCATTAATGACATGCAAAGTGGGCGTGCCAAGATGTTAGCGACTGGAAACAGTCGCTAACATCGCTATCTCCCATTACCAACTTTTGGAGATATTTGCGCTAAGCGTGAATATCTCCAAAAGCTAAAACCTGCCCCTGAGCAGTTCTTAGCCATGTTATCCAATGGTAGGTGGATAACATGGCTAAGAGCATTAGCTCGGTAATGCATGAATATCGCTGACTTTTCAGCGATATTCATGCATTATTGCCGATTTTTATCGCATTTGCGATAAACCTTGGTAATACCAAGGTTTATCTGCAATAAAAATCGACGCAGCTCGGCGATACATTTTTATCTCTAACCAAGCAATAGCGATAATTATCGCTATTGCTTGGTAATATGCCCCTTAGTGTAGTATAATACGAAGAATATACTCACACATTGAACTGCTGGAATTAAGCTTAGTTTGATAATTGGTTTACCATCAGTTATATGAATGTGGGTATCCCATCTCCATGGTGTGTTATCACAGCTGTGTATGAGGTAGGAAAATCTATGGTTGCTTCACACAAGGATGAGGGAGACACCTCTGGTGCAGTATGCTGACACATATGAAAACTGCAGTTGTACACACAGTGGCACCCTGCTGCATGTATGTTTACATAGGGAGTGTGGATTGTTTATCGTTGGTTACCATATGCACCAGGTGGGATTGATACTTGGAAAAGAAACACTTTATGGCGATGTACCCCTCGTTATCGGCTCAATACATGACATCATTTGTCTTTCAGAGTAGTTTGCAACATTGAATTGGGGTACACTTCAAGTCCAAAAGGTGGTGAGAAAATACCCATAGAATGAGCAGATATTCCAATGTCTGAATGGTCCTCTTTCTGTTTTCTCTTGTAGGTGTTAATAATCGTTATATGGCTTGTCCTGATGAGACCCTGTAAATGACAGTATGGTCCAAACATTGACATGAAGATCCCTTGACCAGATTTTAGAGTGTGTGCGCATATTTATATATACATATATATATATAAGGGCAAGTCAGCCCGAAACGCGTAGCTGTTATCCTGTGAATAAAGAATCCATCTTGCTGTACCTGGTTGGTCCGTCTCCCTCTGTGCTAGCGTGGTGTGCTGTTGTGGCTGCGCATGGCGAAATGGCAGGGAGCTAATTCGCATATATATATATATATATATATATATATATATATATATATATATATATATATATATATATATATATATATATATATATATATATGTATATGTATATATATATATATATATATATATATATATATATATATATATATATATATATATGTATATGTATATGTATATGTATATATATATATATATATATATATATATATATATATATATATATATATATATATATATATATATATATATATATATATATATATATATATATATCACGCTCCAAACATCCTCCAGGAATCTCCTGAAATAGATAGCAGCATTCGTAGGGGTGGTTCCAAAAGATGTTTATTAGGAAACCAACAGCACTTCCACAAGACGCGTTTCGGCGTATAGCCTTCGTCAATTGTTTAACAGTTGGCGTCATGGCCGTTAGACTTACTTAAACATTTCCGGGTACTCGGACATGGACATCAACATAGGACTAGCACTACCATTAGAGCGCCGCCATATTGTAACGTGCATTATGTCAAACATATCTTTTGCAATGCAATCCAATGTAGTCATAGTGTAATTTATACACTGCACTAATGTTCAGTTCGAATATATCAAATATTTCAAACCTCATTCAATGTAGCCTTAGATGGGCATCTATTATAAACAATCCCCCGTACACCCCCGTTAAGCAGGCACCCGCTCAAAGTTGCGGCAGGCTGGTGTTTTGGAGCTGAAATATATATATATATATATATATATATATATATATATATGTCTGCAGTCAATCATGTTTAGAACGTATGCGTAAGAGAGGGTATAGCGAAGACATTCTAAAGAAAGCCTTGACTAAAACAGACGAGAGACCAAGAACTGCCCTGTTACCAAGCACCAATGAGCCAGATACTTGTACAGCAGAGGAGAACAGTTCTCCAAGACTTATCACCACTTATTGTAGACAGGAACGCAAAATACGCAACATCATAAATAAAAATTGGCCCATAGTCTTAACTGACCCTATTCTGAAAACCACGTTATCAGAACACCCTAGCGTGACATTCAGAAAATCTAAAAATATGGCCAATCTCTTATTTAAAGAGATTTCCACTGTGTCTACCAGTATTCAAACATGGATGCCCACAAGTAACGGTTTTCGCAAATGTGCAACTTGTAGGGCATGCAACTTTGGAGCCAACACTGCCACATATAGCACCCCATTTAAAACAAAAGAACTATCTATTAGGGGTAAATATGACTGCCGCACTGAGTACGCTATATACGTTTTCACCTGCACATGCGGCCTACGCTATGTAGGCAGTACAAAAAATCCAGTACATATGCGCATCCTGCAGAACATTCGTGCCATCATCAACAGTGACCCGGCTTACCCGGTAGCCAGACATTTCAAAATAAGTCACAATAAAGACGTAAATTGTCTTACTTATTTTGTAATAGATCAGGCACCGGTACTAAAGCGAGGTGGGGACAGGGACAAGGCTTTAAGGCAGTTAGAGACAAGATACATTCTTAATCTTAACAGCAAGCACCCTAACGGCCTTAACGATAGGGAGGATATGCATACCTTTCTATAACTTGAACTACTGTATCCTGTCCAGCAACCCATCTCTTCATTCTGTTAGTCGCGTTGCTTTGGTTCATTCCATTACCAGTAACTTTTAAATACTTAATGATTGTCCATGAGCGACCTATACTGAACCTGTAACTTTATCTCTCTCCACTATCACTATTTTTAAACCTTTTACATTCCTTTGGTTGCACTTAAATCACTTAGCACTTTACAATTGGGAACATGCTTTTACAACACCAGGTCGTCCAATCTTCCTAGGATGAATTAGTGGCTAATGGATAGTGGCACTATCCATCTTGAATTAGTCCAGCACTATCACTTTAAATAAAGTATGTTTACATATAAGGCAACGTAACATTAAGGTGTAACATTTCAGTGAGACAGCTTGAGTATAAATTCACAACTAGTTACACTAAAACTATAGCTAGTTCCTGGGAAAATTGCCATTTGCACAATTATTTTAAGCATAAAATGTATTTATTGATGCAATATAATTATTAATTGATCCTCTTTTTATATGTGATCTTTTATACAATTTTAACATATTTATATGTTATTTATTTGGTGCAATGGTGTTATGTATTGAATTGCTATATATATGTGTACACATATGTTTTTTCTAGTTGTATTGTTTTTATAATATCATGCTGCTAGCTCAAACTTGCACAAACCAAAACGCATTCATGCGGTCATAAATGTTCGTTGTTACTTGAACTGAATTGAAAGTTTCACTTTATGTGCCATGTAAAACACGCTGCTATAATTTTAAAGCCATTCTTGCAAAGCTACCAATTTTTGTGCACATGTTAAACACCCTATAGTAGAAGTTTGTTTTCTATGTTTACCATTAGAACACGTGGTGTTATCATGAAAGAAAAAAATGAGTGTGTGCTCTATTTAAAGTGAACACTACTGCATGTCCGTCATGTGATCAAGGGCAGTTCCTGCCCGAAACGCGTCATGCCTACCTGAACTGCTGAAATGGATAATAAAAGTTCGCTGTAACACTCTGCAAGCCGTGTGGCGGTCCGTATTTTCTGTGGTTTCAACTGGGAACAGAATTTGATCCATAGATATATATATATATATATATATTACCTACTGGCGGTCGGTAGTAGGTATATATAGTTAGGATTTTTTCTCTATGGAACTTTTGAAAATTCTATGTCTAATAACTTTGGCGTTTGTGGACGGAATCGGCTGTAATTTTCAGGAAAATGCCACATTTTGTTTCTGAGCAGCCCCTGAAAATTTGGGGGGGTTTCGTCAAGGGGGGGCTGAGAAAAAAGGGGGGTCCCAAAACGCATTTTTCCCATTCATTTTTCCATAGGGCGTTTGGCCTCACTTTTAGCTCGAACGGCTGAATGGATTTACACGAAACTTGGCAAAATTGTAGGGACTGTTAGCCCGATGTGCCTTTGCTGGGTCTCAATATATGTGCTCCAGTGGATTTTGAGAAATTAACGTTTAAAAAAACAGATATATCTGTGACAGCGTCCCGGATAGCGCTCCAGATCGCGTACTTTTCGCGTAACGGAGCTTTGCGAAGCGAAGCTGATTGGCTCTCCGGTGTCTGTCAACATTCTAAACAGTCCGGTGCGGCCGCCACCTTGTCTCTCGGTAGGATCGAGAGACAAGAGGAGGAGAAAAACTAAGGGGGAATTTAATGAAAGGGGGCAAGGTAGACCCCTCTTGACCCCCTAGGAATGATGTTGGGGTTATTAAAGGGTCCCGTGGGGCAAATAAAAAAAATTTGATTTTTCGCGGTAGAAGCGCTTCCCGGTTCGCGAACCGGGTCGCAAACTGGTAGCGAAACGGGAATTCGCCATTTTGTGTTTCGATTTAATTAAATTACAAGATGGAGGAAAAATAATGTGAGAAATGGGTATAAGGGGGTACGGGAGACGTATCCGGACCCCCTATGTTTTCTGAGGGTGGTTGAGGAGGCTCATATATGTTGATACTTGTCTTCCAGCGGCTGCGCGTGAGCGTTTTTTTTTTTTTTTTGCTGCGTGACGTCTGGTAACGTTTGATTCGAATGAAATCAGGAAGTGTTGACCGCCATTTTGACACTGCGAGTAAATATATTGTTAAAAATAATTGTTATAAATTAATCCGTATTGATAAACATTGTCTGCACCATCTTGCTTTTTTTCCAATGCCACACTTTTGTCGTGCACGGCAGCCATTTTAGATGCCTTGACCAGACCCACTCTCTGCACGCCGCCGATCGTGACGTCTGTTAACGTTCGATTCGAAGGAAATCAGGAAGTGTTGACCGCCATTTTGTCAGTGCGAGTAAATATATTGTTAAAAATAATTGTTATAAATTAATCCGTATTGATAAACATTGTCTGCGCCATCTTGCTTTTTTAACAATGCCACACTTTTGTCGTGTACGGCAGCCATTTTAGATGCCTTGACCAGACCCACTCTCTGCACGCCGCCGATCCTCAGCATGGCTCCCCACTTTCGCAAGCATCTCCCCCATGCACTGGTTGCACACGCTCTCTCTCTCATGCATGGGCCATAAATCTCCTCCCATATGCGCTGCTCTTCCCTGAGAATCACACCCCGTGCTGAGGAAAATTCAGCCCAGATTACAACCGATGCCCAGGCTGCTGGCACAAGACGCCACTTAGTTCCCATCTTGAACGGTTACCAAATAAAGAGACGGGCGCTGGAAGCAGGAACACAAGAACAGAGTTTTATTTCTCATGAGGAGAGCCTGTCATTTCAAAACATACATACATACACACAAACTCGGGCGGGGGGAGACAGTACATGTATTATATACAAAAATCCAAGACAAAACATAGAACAGTTGCTGGCCAAAAAGATCTCTTCCTGCATGCTGCGCATCCTTAGCATCCTACTTAATTCATCTGGGGGCTGAGCTCTTTTTACCCTTTTCTTCACTCTTATCGTCGGCTGCCTTCGCTGGTGGCTTTGGTTGCAAATACTTACACCTTTGCCAATTGGTCGGGAACTAACCTGGTCGGGCTAATACTCAGGGGGGATCTTCGAATCATTTTTAGCGAATGGGTTTCCAGGCTGAGGCAACGGTAGGTGTCAGTCGGGAGAACAATGGGGCAGCTTTGAGTTTCATGTCTATGAGGGTGCGAGAAGGACGTGGTAAATCTTAAACATTGGCAACATTCCTAGTCCTCCAGACGGAGGGTACTTGGGTAAACCTCACCTCGGAATATTCCTTAAACTTTCCCTATTTAGTTAAACGTAGGAATTTATTCATTGGTGCACGTCATTCTTGGTTGTATTATTCGGGGTGCCAAGCGAAGTCATATTTTGTCATCCTGTAATAACCCGTCAAGTGTCTGCTTCAGGCTGCCCTCCCAAGCGCTGGGTTCAGAGAGAGACATAGTCATTGTTTGCTCGTCGTGTATAGGCACCATATTCAAACCCTTTTTCTCATCCCATCGGCCGTTAAGTCACCATTTTTCCGTACTATAATCGACGTTCCGAAGTGACCTGCAGAAAAGAGGGAAAAAGAAGGGGCGGGGGCAGCGTTTAAAACACATCAGCGCGCATAAACCCGAAAAGGCTTTTACTTACTACATACTCGGCCTATCTCCACGGGATGCAGTCCCTACCATCTCGGCGTTTAAGCCCAGGGGGGACCGGTAATGTGGGAGAGATAATTATCGGAGGCCTGTGGATAGCATAGGTCGCCCAAGTGTGGCATTACGGATCGTGTGCAGGGGAGGGTCAAAACAAAGGGCAGTCGGTGTAAAGTGGGGGCGAGCTCGTGCTCTCCTTTGAGGAAGAGAGATAACCTACAGTGGTACGGGGTCGTTTTCGTTCGTACTAGGGGGGCCAGGTGACATTCCTTCGGGGTGGCTTAGGGGCATTTAAAACAACTTTCCTGATACAGGTAGCATATAAAGTAGAGGCTAAATACCAGGATCTTTATCGATTGCTTTATGCTGTACAAAAATGAAAAACACATACAACAAACCTGGACCATTCATATTTGCAATGTTTCTGCGTACTATACTTTTTAACCCTTAACTAATCGAGCTGCTTCATTTCACCTGCTTTTTTTTTTTTTTTTAAATCGGAAACAGTGGCCATTTATTCGAAACTTACCAATCTACGCGTTACAACTACGTTTGCTTTTTCAACAACCTTTAATAAAAATGTTGGTGCACAAATACGGGCCTACAACCCCGTGGGCCGGCCACGGTGCAGGCTGGAACTGTACATGGGGGGGGGGTATTTATTTGTGGAAAACATAACAGAGTCAGTGGTCGTTGATTTCATAGTAAAAAGTGCGACAAGTGCAACAAAATCATATCGATAATTCATTGTGAGCAAGTACCAAAAGTGTCGACAATTTGAACCTTCAATAAATACAGTAATCAATGATGCATTAGAACTTAATATCAATTCATTGTCCGAACGTGTAATCAGTACCCGTCCCATGTCAATTTATTGTTCAAACGTATAATCAATACCCATCCCGGATCAATTCATTGTCCGAACATATAATCAGTCTTATCCCATATCAATTCATGTGCTAAAAACTGCATACATATCTCATGATATCAAGGCTGAGCAATCGGGGCACAACAAGGAGTTGAGAGTTTCATTTGTACCGGCGCCATTTTGGGTGAGGTCAGGAAGGTCCAAGTATAGTGAAGTGAAGTAGTGTGGCTCACCGGTTAGAGGCGGCAGACCCGAGAGCAGAGGACGGCCCGGGACCAGGGTTCGATTCCCGGCGCGGCAGGTTTCTGGACCAGGGTCAGCGGACTCGATAATTCTCTCGCCTCGGTGCCCACTCTGATCAGCGATCACACTCGGCAACTCTGGGCATTAGCTTGCCTCATCTTCACTAACGGCCCCACCAGACCGCCGGGGATGCCTGGTCTCACCCTGGAGATACCCATTATGGGACCATCTCTCAGGGAAGCCAGGAAGGGTTTCGCAGCGGTTGAAGCGCCTTGGGACCCTACGGGTATGTAGTGCGCTATATAAATGCCTATACATTTACATTTATACATAGTCAAAATGTCTCCACC
Source organism: Lissotriton vulgaris (assembly GCF_964263255.1). NCBI lineage: Eukaryota > Metazoa > Chordata > Amphibia > Caudata > Salamandridae > Lissotriton > Lissotriton vulgaris. The sequence goes on from NC_141694.1 coordinate 666,535,515, forward strand.
AACTCGTGGTTGGACCGGGACCTTTTTCGGCAGTCCAAAAGTTTTCGTTGAAGGGTAGCAGAGGGGACTGGCGACATGAACCATCAGTCAAGGTGGGGTGGGAGGCAACAATCTCTCCTACCGGGTCATACTGGTGTCCCACCGGAACTGATCAAGTTGGTAGTCTTGCAGGATTTTGGTCATTTCAAGACTGAGGCCGGCGCCGGCATGAGCGCGCCGACGTCCCGCGGCTACGTCGTGGTCGTTCCGTGGGTGATCATGGCAGTCATTCCCCATCGGGGGTGTCTGCGGGGGTCGGGGGCCCTGTGGCTCTTATAGAATCTTCAAAGTTGAGGAGAACGTTTCTGGACGCAGGACTCATTTTCTAGCTGAACTCAGAAGCGCCGTTGCACCGCAACAGTGGACGAGACCCCCGCTGGGTGAGCGGAGCATCATTGCCTCGCAATAGTGGACGAGACCTTTTGTTGGGTGAGTGGAACGTTAGGGGTGCAGCTGAGGGGCCCCACCTGGGGGGGTGGGAGAGGCTCGTTCGCGCCGCCTCTCCCTCCCAGCGAACCCCACGCCGACACCTGGCGTTGATATCCGTGATGTCCGGACCAGGCGATAAGAGGGGGGGGTCGGAGGCAGAGGCAAGACATCCCCCCCGTGGCCTGCAGGGCGCCGCTTCAGGACCGAACGGGGAGCTCATACCAAGCCGGGGCCAGACCAGGAGATACGAGGGGAGGGGGGGGGGGTCGGTGGCATGTGCAAGACATCCCCCCCGTTGTCGCAGCCATTATTTAAGAAAGAAGAGGGATCCCGTCGGCCTCGGCTCCTCTCCTGGCCCGGGGGGGGTCGGTGGCATGTGCAAGACATCCCACCCCCGTTGTCGCAGACATTATTGAAGAAAGAAGAGGGATCCCGTCGGCCTCGGCCCCTCTCCTGGCCCAGGGGGGGGGGTCGGTGGCATGTGCAAGACATCCCCCCCCGTTGTCGCAGCCATTATTGAAAAAAGAGGATGGGACAAGGGATCCCGTCGGCCTCGGCTCCTCTCCTGGCCCACCTTACGCGACGACCTCCCCGGTCGACGGCTGCCAGCAGGACTCGCCCTACACGTGCCGAAGGCCTCGTCTTCCGGATGGGCGTAGCCGCGAACCTGTTGCACTTCAGGAGTTTCCGGAATGGGGGTAGGTATCTGCTGATTTGTATCTATTTCATGTTACCGTTATTGGGCGTGGCCGGCGGTGGGACAGACATGCTTAGAGCAGTGGGGGGGTGGCAGAGCCTAGCTACCTCGTGGCTGCCGTAACGTCAAGCTTGGCTTCTCTCACCACTTTCATGTTTCTTATTTCTAGCGAAGTCAAAAACTCATCAGTGGCCTACTGATTTTGTTAGATTTCTTTCCCTTCCTTTTCAAGTGTGTTTCATGCTAAAGTTTCTGTTTAACAGGATACAGTGATTACTTCGTATTTTACATATGTCTTCTTTATTAGGGGTACCCTCCGGTTGAGCCAGATGATGTATCTCTAATAAATGGTCCGGGTGGAACTAGTTTATCAATCAGTGGGGAGTAGATGGGCATGACAGATTACAACGGGGGACAAAGGTCCGCATTACCCACCCTTCACTACTTGCAAAGACTAGACAGAATATTTCTATTCCACGTTATTTGCAAACAGAGAATACCTCAAAATAACTATTCCTTGCACAATAAATGTCCAGCCAATCAATCAATCAGTGGGGAGAAAAACAGGCATGACGGATTACAACGGGGGACGAAAGTCCGCATTACCTATCCTTCACTATCTGCAAAGGGAGACAGAATATTCCTATTCTTCTCTGTTTGTAGACAGGGAATATCTCAAAGAGCAATAATCGATAAAAAATTTGTAGGATTATAACACTTTAATAACTTATAAATATATACATCGCAACAAAAACAGTAAACACCTTAAAACATTTTTTATTAAAACAGAAGCAACAATGACAACTAACAGTAGTGATATCCTGGGCGGGTGATGGAACTGGGATTGTTAATGGAAAAACATCTACAGAGAAAGCTATTGGTGAATTATACTTCTCCGGAAATTTAAAACTCACAAATGTTTCATTTGTGTAATCGTTTCATAAACATGTACATTAAAAAACTAAATACGCTCCACTGTTTTAGAAAATCTATACAACTTGCTAGATCACCCTTTAAAGTTACAACTACGAAAACCTACTTACTTAAGCTGTTGAATTTGGCTTCAAATGTAAAGCATAAGTTCAAGCTAGCATATCATATGTCTAAAAGGTTTAACATAATTGATATGCAAATTTAAATACTACCCTTTCTTAATGGTGACACCTTATCTCTCCAATATCCCACAATTTCCATGAGCAAAGCAAAAGAAATTCTGAGGCCCTGAAGAAATAAGGCTTACTGTGGGGTTCAACTCAATCTGGTGTTTGGGAGATTCCATGTTTTAGGGTGCTATTCTGTGACAGGGTGCAGGCACCAGATGAATTTTAGCCTAGTTCATCACATTGGAGAATGAGGGTCTGGGAAAATATCTAATCTGGTGAAGAACCATTCCTTCTTTAAACCCTATGGTGACCAACTATAGTTTATTCTCTATTTCGTTCCCTTGCCATAACAAAATAAAAGTCTTGGTTTATATATGGAAGGGAATACTTTTTGTTTCTTCCAATTTTTAAAAGAAAAGAGGAGGGGGGGCAGCGTTCAAAGCACATCAGCATGCATAAATACGAAAATGTTTTTACCTACCACGTACTTGACATTTTACAGCTTTTCATATTTGCTATTAAAAAACCATTGAAATTCACTGAAAAAACCATAGGTTATAGACTATATATAGTTAGGGATTAGCATTTACAAAACCTTAATTTACTCGCACACAACCATAGAAATTCGCATATATAGTTAGTTGCAATAACTATATATCGCGCACCCGCAATCCACTGCTGATGATGTCACATATTACATCATTCATGACATGGTCAGTGACATCACTGATGACATCACTGATGACATCTCAAATGACATCACTGATGACATCACTGATGACATCTCAAATGACATCACTGATGACATCTCAAATGACATCACTGATGACATCACTGATGACATAACAAATGACATCACTGATGACATCTCATTTGATATCAATGGTCACATCACTGATGATATCATTCATGTGACAATACAATGCGTCTCCTCACACTTTAATATAACCTCTGTTACATCAAGTGTAAAACACAGAATATAATTTTTTAAATAATTGACACACCAATACTAGTTACTACATACGCACTCACTGATTTCTATGTCTACACACAAATTCACTCATTCACCCATACCATCATTCATACATACAATCACTCATCTTTATAACACTATCATATGCACTCATACACCTATACAGACACTCACACTCTGCCACTCATCCATGGAGTTACTCACACACCTAGTCAGTCCTGTAAAGAATCAATCACACTTCCATTTTCTAATCAATACAGTTAAACATAGAGTACCTTACATTTTCAAACATATACTAACACATACTTACTCTCTTATACAATCAATGATACAAGAACACATTGATTGGCACAGAGTCACACATCTCCCAGCCAGCCACATACACACTCAGTCTCCCATACAAATACTTGGACAATCAATCAATAACCCATATAGTTACTCATATAGCTACTGATTAACACATGCAGCAGTTTACAGAACAATAGACATAATGATGCACAAATTAAGACAGTTTAGTCACTAACCCATGCACTCAGTGAGACACATTTAATCACTCACTCACTCATGCACCTACTAAATCCTTCATCCAGACACTTATACATCCACTCATTCTTAAATATGTAAGACATATTTTAACTTTACAGAAACAGACAGTCACTGGATGTTGTCATCAGTGATGTCATCAGTGATGTCATTTGAGATGTCATCAGTGATGTCATCAGTGATGTCACTGACCATGTCATGAATGATGTAATATGTGACATCATCAGCAGTGGATTGCGGGTGCGCGATATATAGTTATTGCAACTAACTATATATGCGAATTTCTATGGTTTTGTGCGAGTAAATCAAGGTTTTGTAAATGCTAATCCCTAACTATATATAGTCTATAACCTATGGTTTTTTCAGTGAATATATATATATATATATATATATATATATATATATATATATATATATATATATATATATACACATATATATATATATATATTACCTACTGGCGGTCGCCAGTAGGTATATATAGTTAGGATTTTTTTGAATAGGGATATCTGCAAATTCTATGTTGAATAACTTTGGCGTTGATGGACGGAATTGGCTGAAATTTTCAGGAAAATGGCACATTTTGTTTCTGAGCGTCCCCTGAAAGTTTGGGGGGGTTTCGTGAAGTGGGGGCCGAGAAAAAAGGGGGTCCCAAAACATGTTTTTAACATTGAGTTTTCCATAGGGCGGTTGGACTCACTTTTAGCTCGAACGGCTGAATGGATTTCTATGAAACTTGGCAAAATTGTAGGGCCTGGTAATCCGATGTGCCTTTGCTAGGTCTCAAGATATGTGCTCTAGTGGATTTTGAGTAATTTAGGTTCAAAAAAATATATATATCTGTAAGCGCGCCCCGGTACGCGCACCGGGGAGCGCTCCAGGCGAGCTACGCGACTTGCGCGCGGAAAGCTGATTGGCTCTCGGGTGTCTGTAAACATTCTAAACAGTCCGGGGCGGCCCTCCATCTTGTGTCTCGGTAGGATCGAGACACAAGAGATGGCCAAAACAAAGGGGGAAATGACTATAAGGGGGCAGAGTAGATCCTCCCTGACCCCCTACGTTTGATGTGAGGGCTTTAAAAGGGCCCCGCGGGGCAACAAATATTAATTTTTTTTTCGTTTTTTTTGCGGGGGGAGCGCCCGGTACGCGCACCGGGAAGCGGGCCGGGGAGCGTACTATGGGGAAAAAAGAATGATAGACTTTTCAAATATTGTATGTTTATTGATTGTTCTTTTTGTTGTTTTTTTTTGTTGTTTTTTTTTTATTTGAGTAGCAACATGTAGGTACCAATGCAGAGTCTAAAATTTAATATACACCGTCTCCTTTGTAGATATACACCGTCTCCTTTGTAGATATCTTGCATGTTGTTTCAGAAGTTATTGTGGTATATGGAATTCATACCATAGTCTGTCAGGAAAGCATGAAACAATATGGAGGCAGGAGATGATAAAGAGATGTTAAATACACATTGGAGATAATATAGTTGGAGAAAGGAAGTAACTATGAGCAAACTTACTATGTAACACAAAAAAGTTGCACAGTATATTTTAAGTCTCACTTTATATTATATCTTTTTGGGTACTATTTCACAATTTTCATATAAAAAAGAATAATGTCTCAAACAATTTTAACTTTTTAAATTTAAATTTATTGTTGCGATTTTTCAAAATCTAAAAGAATTTGCAACATTAATTCATCTGGTATGTCCTCCTTTTCATTCCATGATTCAATTTCTTCAACACATTTAATCAAGTCTTGGTCTACAGTGTCATCCAAAAAGTCAATTTCTTCTTTGTCTTCTTTGGGATTGTTTTCCATATTTATTTGAAATGAAATATTATTTTCATTTTGTCGTGCTTCCATTTTCTTGCTGTAAATTGCATAAAAAATAAATATATCAGTAGAGATAGGGCACTTCTGGGTTTAAGTTCAGAAAGGTACTTGTGAGTTTTTAACAGTGAAGTTATCTTTGGGCAGTGTATGGTTTCAGGCAGGAAGTAGAACTATTAAAAGGTGCCTGTGATGAAGCCTAACTAAATTCATAATTATACCACAGAAGCCTAACTCAATCAATAATTTAAATAAATAAGCCTTTCTCAATGTCTAACTCTTATTGAGGGACAGTATATAACTATCTGAAAACGTTTTCCCAAATTAACTTAAAGTGCATAACATAGTTCTCCTTTCAAATGAACAACTTACCTTCTTCAAAGTAGTTGAAGTTTTCTGTCAACTTCTTTTCCAAATGTACCTTAGGCAGTGTTAGTCAAAATGGTTGTGTTTCTCTCTCATTTATTATATATATTCATGTACTTAACCAATCAAATGTCAGCACATAAAAGTACAAAATGTAAGTAACATTTTAATTGGTTGAAAATTCAAACAGTTTCATATGTGTTTTTGTCATGTAATTTACCTCAGGATATTTAGACAGGGCTACATCCCAAATGGCTCAATGGAATACCACCAAATTTGGGTAAATGGTAGGGACTGCTATGAAGTAGGGCCTATTCTATATTTGATGAAAGTGTCTCCAGTGGTTTTTCTGTAAATTACTATCCCACCTTTTTTTAGCGAGTGCTTACCGGTGCGCGCCCCGGTACGCGTACCGGCAGCGTTACGGGAGTCCTCCATTTTGTGTTTCGGTAGAATTGAGACACAAGATGGAGGGCAAACAATGTTGGGAATGGGTAGAAGGGGGCACGGTAGACACTTCCTGACCCTCTAGGTTTTCTGAGGGGGGCTTAGGACGCTCATATAGGCAAAAAATAAAAATATTTTTAAAAAAAACAAAATCGCGGGGGAGCGCCCAGTACGCGCACCGGTAAGCGTACCAGGGAGCATACTTTGGTGAAAAATAGTGAAAAAAGTTAGAAAAAGATAAACGTTTTGAATTATCAGAGGTAGGGTAGCTCTGAAAAGAGCTTTTGGGTTCTGTGGCTGATTTAGGTACCTACAAGTAGGTTCCAATGCACAGTCTTAAATTCAGGAGGAATATTCTATTCCCCTCATCTGAGAAGTGCACACCATCTCCTCTGTAGATGTCTTGCATGTTGTAACGCATGTTGGAATCAATTGGTGACATCTCAATCCTCTCTGGCCAATCCAGTTGATTTCCACATTTTGTAAATTGAGGTTGTGTACATTTCTGTTATCAGCATACCTGTGAGCCCAGTGGACGTAACTATAAAAAACTGTATGCATAAAAAAATTATATTAAATACATATAAAATATATTTTTCCTTTAAAAGAAGAATACATTTTACAGTTTTTGCTATTTGCTATTAAATACCCATTGAAATTCACTGAAAAAACCATAGGTTATATACCATATATAGTTGGGAATTAGCATTTACAAAACCTTGATGTAGAACCAGTTTACACAACATGTCATCAGTGATATCACTGACCATGTCATTAATGATGTAATATGTGACATCATCAGCAGTGGATTGCGGGTGCGCGATATATAGTTAGTGCAACTAACCATATATGCGAATTTCAATGGTTTTGTTTGAGTGAAATAAGGTTTTGTAAATGCTAATTCCTAACTATATATGGTCTATAACCTATGGTTTTTTCAGTGAATTTTCAAGGTTTTGTAAATGCTAATTCCTAACTATATATGGTCTATAACCTATGGTTTTTTCAGTGAATTTTCAAGGTTTTGTAAATGCTAATTCCTAACTATATAAGGTATATAACCTATGGTTTTTTCAGTGAATATATATATATATATGTACAAAGCTTACCATCCTTTGTTCAGGATTCCAATGACTTTGTGAGGAAAATCGAGGACATAAAGTGGGATCCTGAGTTATGGCTCATTACATTAGACGTTACGTCTTTATACACTAGTATTAATCATCAAGACGGTCTATGAGCCACAGAATTCTTCCTGGGATTGAGACCGATAATTATGGCTGATCACAATCGCATGTTGTTATCTATGATATCATTCTGTTTACATCATAATTTCTTTATGTTTAACAACAGATACTACCAGCAAGTCAGGGGTGTAGCCATGGGGGCCTGTTTCTCTCCAAGTTACGCCTGCCTTCAAATGGGCTATTGGGAGAGACAGGTCCTCTTTGGTGAACACTCTGACATTGCTCTGCGGTCTATCATACGCTGGTATCGTTTCATAGACGATGTGTTCCTAGTTTGGAGGGGTACCCGACAGGATGCTGAGCACTTTATTGGGACTCTTAACTGTAACAATTATAACTTGAAGTTTACTTCTGAAATCAGCAGGGAACAGGTACATTTTCTAGACATGACCGTTTCAGTTGGACAGGATAAACTTGAAACCAGGTTATACCGAAAGCCGACCGCAGGAAACACAATACTTCATGCCAGTAGCCATCACCCTGCCCATCTTATACGCAGCATCCCCTATGGAGAGATGTTGCGTATCAGACGGTTGAGTAGTACTGAAGCTCAATGTCATCTAGCTCAGCAGGCAAGCAGGACTAGATTTTTGGCAAGAGGGTATAATTCTGGAGTGATTGATAGGGCTATAGCTAAGGCCAATGCGTTGTCACGAGGTGAAACCTTGCAACGTAAGGTCACTGTCGTGCCAACCACCTCCCAAGATCAGACAGTCAGACTGATCTGGGCCTACAACAGGCAGCACAGGGTGCTTAGTAAGATCATTTCCAAACACTGGGGCCTAATAAAATGTGACCCTATCATAGGTGATAGAATTCCAGCTACACCATCAATCACCTATAGAAAAGCATATTCGATGCAAGATGCATTAGTCAAATCTAGCCCAGAGGTTGTAACAAGAAAGAACTGGCTTGATAAGAGTAAAGGCTTCAGGAAGTGTTCTTCCTGCAAAGCATGCCAGCATGGGCTTAATAAAACAGAATATGCAGTCCCATTCACCCCCAGTGTACGCAAGATCAAGAAACAACTGACTTGCAAGAGTGAATTTGTGGTTTATGTGCTGGAGTGTCCGTGTGCCCTGCGGTATGTGGGAAGTACCAAGATGCAGGTGCACAAGAGGATACTCCAGCACATAAGGGCCATCAATACTAGTGATCCGGCGTATCCGGTGGCCCGCCATTTTAAGGAGCACCACAACAATGATAGCAGACGGTTACGCTACTATGCTGTGGATAGTGTGGGCCCATTGAGAAGAGGAGGAGACAGGGAGGGAGCCCTTAGGAGACTGGAGACCAGGTACATATTGGAAATGGATAGTCGAGCCCCGGGAGGGTTAAACTCCACGGAAGACTTTTACACCTGTCTCTGAACTATCCACATGAAATAATCTTTTGTTCTGGACCCAGTACCCTATTGTCATCTATCTTATTTATCGGTCATGGTGTCTAACTAGATTTGGCAATAAGATACTTCTTGCCCATTTCATTGTTCTGTACATGTCTAGAAGTGCATATGGCCCTTTTGATTAGTGTAGCCTAGGCTTAGGCTACATGACTGTGTAACAAACGCTAAGTAGTACTCACAACGATAAAAGTAAAAAAAGATTCTAGGGCAAAAATATACAAAAAAACCTCATAAAATGTTTGAAAAAATAAATAAAAAAATAATTCACACTACTCACTTTAATATCAAATGCCAAAATAGTAACTGCCAAATTATGGTTACATGCCTTAATATGAGGTATATGGGAAGAGAGGCTGCGATATTCTTTAACTTTTCAGTTGAAGGATGTCTCCTCTCTTCTCTATCCTCTTTAGGACATAGACAAACGGTTAGCTCGTGCGTAATAACTAAGTCAGGATGCTGCGATCTCAGGGACCAGGTAGTGCATTTATGCAGCCAAGTATATGGATTACCTGAGATCTCATCCAGTGTAAATAGTGTTTATTCAGTGTATATATATTAACTATTATTGTTCATGTATATATATATTTTACACTTGATTTTAACATTGTACTGTTGAGCATATATATGATTGTTATTTATTGAAGTTCCAATTATTTATATGACACTATCTGCACTTTCCTGACTTGTTGCACATTGCCAATTTTGCACTGTATTCCAAAGGTTCTTAAGGGATTATCCCGAGATTAGAGCTTTGGTAAATGCGATAATGACAGCACTTTGCATTCGCACTTTATTCAACCTTTTGCACATTACGATAACATTTCAAATCAGACTAAGGATTATCCCATAATGTGTTTAGCAGCTAACGCTAAAATGTTGTCAGTGTCTACTAAAGAAAGCATTTTGCATGTGACCATTTTCCACCAATGGCTATACATTTCGACCAGCATTTGCACTTTAAATGTTGCCCCCTCCCTTGCATGCGTCATGTGACCAAGGCCTCTGTGAAGGCCGAAACGTTATGCTGAGGTGTGCCGTTTTCCTAATTGAATAAAAACACTGCTCACCTGCATTTGGGTCTCCTCTCTTCTTCTGCGCCGACGGTATCCAGGACTGGGCTCCAGGCGAGAGAAAGCAGAGATTGTTTCATCTCTACAAACCGGCAGAGTGCTTCGCTGGTGTTTGGATGACCCCTTCCCTTACGAGCGGCGGAGCGGCAGGAAGCCAAGACCTCTGGTGACCCGGAAGTCGTATGTCTTCTCCCGTTAGGGAGTAATTGCTCCAGCCCCCGGCTACTGTGAACGCTGATCTGCTACACGGACCTGACGAGGAGTACGGAGAGCGGTCTGCTCTCTAAGGACACCTGAAGTCGGGCTACTGTGTTCTGAATCGTGCAACAAGATAACGCCGGTAAGAGAAGTTTGTGCCTGGCTGCTCGGCGGTGTGCATTTGTCTAATCCGTAGAGTGGCGGTGAGAACGCATTGTGCGTTATAAAAGCAGGAAAGCGGCATGTCATCTGACGCATTAAAAGAGAGGGAACTGGCAGCGTTGAATGCGTTTGATGATTCCCCGGCCGAGGGGTCATCTGTACCAGCAGCACAAGATGTACCTGTAAACGAACTTGGCAGCGTCCGTGACAAATTTAAGAAATTAGAAAAACTTATGAAACGAGAACTCTCTAAATGGTGGGAGCACCGCTCCCTGAGTCGTTATCCGGAGGTTACCAGAATACCGCGGGGACTGCGAGTGATGCTAGCCCCTAGCTATGAAGATCCGGACCCAGAAATGCTCAGGGAGTGGGCAGATTGTAACCTAGAATCGTCGCGCAGGTTAGTACAGATACTTGTGCGCTATGCAGAAAGCGATCGTTTAAAAACACAGACTAAAATAGAGGAATTGAACCTGGAGATTGAGTCATCTTGTGGGGAGTTCACCACTGAATGTACCAAGCTACGTGGGGACATGATGGCAAGGCTTCAGAAAGAAGAGGAGGGAATCAGCAAAAGAAAGGCCTTTAAATTTCAAAGGGATAAGGCGGATTATGCAGAAGGGCGCATCTTTACTTTTGCAAAGAAATACGAAGCCATCAAAGCCTCAAGAAGACTCAAGGCTGTGGCAGCAGCAGGCCGCCCTATCCAAGGGCATGGGTCAGGGGCAGCACAGCAAGATGACTCTTCAGAATCAAATTTAAGCTCATGCATAAATAGCGACTCAGACTCCAATACGTCTCAAACAGATGGGCAATTGGGGTTTACCAAACTCACACCAGCAGAAGAGCTCGAATGCATAAGGAAGGATTGGCGCGAGACCTTGCGCCCGAGAACCCAGGCGTCTGTAGGAACAAAATCCGCAATGCCAAGCGTTACCAGCGCCGAAAGGCCAATTCAAGAAGAAAAACATCAGCAGAAAAAGAAAAAGAACGTAAAGAAATGGAACAGGAAGTAAGCAATCACTCAGAAACAACAGGTACTGCCCCCTCAGTTATCAACCTTACTGACATGGTGCTGTCCCAGTCTGAACTTCGTATTCTATCGATGGGTCTCACATTCTGTCCTCCCTGTGATTTTAATTATGTGGACACGAGGATTGATCTGTACAAATTTGTCCGCAAGATCAAATTGCAGAAACATTTTTCAGGTGGCAAAACTCGCAACACCCCTGTGAGGACTGACACAACTAACGAGGGACTCCAAGCCCGTGATGCCCCAGGATTAGAGGCTATGGAATCGCTTAGACTGGAACAATCAATATCTCAGGAAGCCTCAGCACAGATGACAAGTAGGGTGGGGGGCCTTACATCTTTCAAACCACGCTCTACTTACACTCCTGTGATGTTATATCACAACATAGACATCTTCCATGATGCTGCTGTTAAAGAGATCAAGATGTTACACTCAAAACTGCTCAACTCCAAACGTAGGAAATACACACAGAATGACCAATACTTGAAACTCATCAAAAAGATCCAACAAAATGAAAATGTCATTGTCAGGCAATCTGATAAGGGAGGGAATATAGTTTTATGGCCGCGAAAACTATATTTGGAGGAAGCCCTCTCTCAGCTAAACAATCCGGATTGTTATAGACACAGTGACGTCACCCTCATCAAAAAAGCCCAGGAAGATTTTTATTCATTGTTGATGGGGTGGAGATCTTTTGGATTACTAAGTATGGATGAGCTCAAGTACTTAAAGAATGACAACCCGATCATGCCAGTTTTATACTTAATCCCAAAGGTTCACAAGAACCCGGACAACCCCCCGGGAAGGCCAATAATAGCAGCTTGCGGGGGTCTGCTAGAAAAGACAACTATCTATGTAGACTCATTCCTGCAAGAATTTGTACAAAGCTTACCATCCTTTGTTCAGGATTCCAATGACTTTGTGAGGAAAATCGAGGTCATAAAGTGGGATCCTGAGTTATGGATCATTACATTAGACGTTACGTCTTTATACACTAGTATTAATCATCAAGACGGTCTACGAGCCACAGAATTCTTCCTGGGATTGAGACCGATAATTATGGCTGATCACAATCGCATGTTGTTATCTATAATATCATTCTTTTTACATCATAATTTCTTTATGTTTAACAACAGATACTACCAGCAAGTCAGGGGTGTAGCCATGGGGGCCTGTTTCTCTCCAAGTTACGCCTGCCTTCATATGGGCTATTGAGAGAGACAGGTCCTCTTTGGTGAACACTCTGACATTGCTATGCGGTCTATCATACGCTGGTATCGTGTCATAGACGATGTGTTCCTAGTTTGGAGGGGTACCCGACAGGATGCTGAGCACTTTATTGAGACACTTAACTGTAACAATTATAACTTGAAGTTTACTTCTGAAATCAGCAGGGAACAGGTACATTTTCTAGACATGACCGTTTCAGTTGGACAGGATAAACTTGGAACCAGGTTATACCGAAAGCCGACGGCAGGAAACACAATACTTCATGCCAGTAGCCATCACCCTGCCCATCTTATACGCAGCATCCCCTATGGAGAGATGTTGCGTATCAGACGGTTGAGTAGCACTGAAGCTCAATGTCATCTAGCTCAGCAGGCTAGCAGGACTAGATTTTTGGCAAGAGGGTATAATTCTGGAGTGATTGATAGGGCCATAGCTAAGGCCAATGCGTTGTCACGAGGTGAAACCTTGCAACGTAAGGTCACTGTCGTGCCAACCACCTCCCAAGATCAGACAGTCAGACTGATCTGGGCCTACAACAGGCAGCACAGGGTGCTTAGTAAGATCATTTCCGAACACTGGGGCCTAATAAAATGTGACCCTATCATAGGTGATAGAATTCCAGCTACACCATCAATCACCTATAGAAAAGCATATTCGATACAAGATGCATTAGTCAAATCTAGCCCAGAGGTTGTAACAAGAAAGAACTGACTTGATAAGAGTAAAGGCTTCAGGAAGTGTTCTTCCTGCAAAGCATGCCAGCATGGGCTTAATAAAACAGAATATGCAGTCCCATTCACCCCCAGTGTACGCAAGATCAAGAAACAACTGACTTGCAAGAGTGAATTTGTGGTTTATGTGCTGGAGTGTCCGTGTGCCCTGCGGTATGTGCGAAGTACCAAGCTGCAGGTGCACAAGAGGATACTCCAGCACATAAGGGCCATCAATACTAGTGATCCGGCGTATCCGGTGGCCCGCCATTTTAAGGAGCACCACAACAATGATAGCAGCCTGTTACGCTACTATGCTGTGGATAGTGTGGGCCCATTGAGAAGAGGAGGAGACAGGGAGGGAGCCCTTAGGAGACTGGAGACCAGGTACATATTGGAAATGGATAGTCGAGCCCCGGGAGGGTTAAACTCCACGGAAGACTTTTACACCTGTCTCTGAACTATCCACATGAAATAATCTTTTGTTCTGGACCCGGTACCCTATTGTCATCTATCTTATTTATCGGTCATGGTGTCTAACTAGATTTGGCAATAAGATACTTCTTGCCCATTTCATTGTTCTGTACATGTCTAGAAGTGCATATGGCCCTTTTGATTAGTGTAGCCTAGGCTTAGGCTACATGACTGTGTAACAAACGCTAAGTAGTACTCACAACGATAAAAGTAAAAAAAGATTCTAGGGCAAAAATATACAAAAAAACCTCATAAAATGTTTGAAAAAATAAATAAAAAATTAATTCACACTACTCACTTTAATATCAAATGCCAAAATAGTAACTGCCAAATTATGGTTACATGCCTTAATATGAGGTATATGGGAAGAGAGGCTGCGATATTCTTTAACTTTTCAGTTGAAGGATGTCTCCTCTCTTCTCTATCCTCTTTAGGACATAGACAAACGGTTAGCTTGTGCGTAATAACTAAGTCAGGATGCTGCGATCTCAGGGACCAGTTAGTGCATTTATGCAGCCAAGTATATGGATTACCTGAGATCTCATCCAGTGTAAATAGTGTTTATTCAGTGTATATATATTAACTAATATTGTTCATGTATATATATATTTTACACTTGATTTTAACATTGTACTGTTGAGCATATATATGATTGTTATTTATTGAAGTTCCAATTATTTATATGACACTATCTGCACTTTCCTGACTTGTTGCACATTGCCAATTTTGCACTGTATTCCAAAGGTTCTTAAGGGATTATCCCGAGATTAGAGCTTTGGTAAATGCGATAATGACAGCACTTTGCATTCGCACTTTATTCAACCTTTTGCACATTACGATAACATTTCAAATCAGACTAGGGATTATCCCATAATGTGTTTAGCAGCTAACGCTAAAATGTTGTCAGTGTCTACTAAAGAAAGCATTTTGCATGTGACCATTTTCCACCAAAGGCTATACATTTCGACCAGCATTTGCACTTTAAATGTTGCCCCCTCCCTTGCATGCGTCATGTGACCAAGGCCTCTGTGAAGGCCGAAACGTCATGCTGAGGTGTGCCGTTTTCCTAATTGAATAAAAACACTGCTCACCTGCATTTGGGTCTCCTCTCTTCTTCTGCGCCGACGGTATCCAGGACTGGGCTCCAGGCGAGAGAAAGCAGAGATTGTTTCATATATATATATATACATATATATATATATATATACATATATATATATATATATATATATATATATATATATATATATATATATATATATATATATATATATATATATATATATATATCTCTTTATATATATATATATATATATATATATATATATATATATATATATATATATATATATATATATATATATATATATATATATTACCTACTGGCGGTCGCCAGTAGGTAGTTATAGTTAGGATTTTTTTCAATGTTAAATCTCAAAATTCTATTTGGAATAACTTTGGCGCCCGTTGACGAATCTGCCTGAAAATTTCCTGAAAATGGCCTCGCGGCGTTCCGGTCCTTCCCTGAAAGTTTGGGGGGGGATACGTCAAGCGGGGGGCGAGATAAAAGGGGGGTCCCAAAACGCGTTTTCCCCATGTTAATTTCCATAGGGCGGTCGATTTCACTTTTAGCCCGAACGGCTGAATGGATTTCCACCAAACTTGGCAAAATTGTAGGGACTGGTAGCCCGATGTGCCTTTGCTATGTCTCAAGATATGTGCTTCAGTGGATTTTGAGAAATTAACGTTCAAAAAAATATATATATCTATAGGCGCTCTCCGGTGCGCGCACCGGTGAGCGCTCCCGGCGCGACACGCGACTTGCGCGCAGAAAGCTGATTGGCTCTCAGTTGTCTGTAAACATTCTAAACAGTCCGGAGCGGCCGCCATCTTGTCTATCGGTAAAATCTAGTCATAAGAGGTGGCAAAAACAAAGGGGGGAATTGACCATAGGGGGTAGGGTAGACCCCCCCTGACCCCCTAGGTTTGATATGGGGGCCATTAAAGGGCCCCGCGGGGCCTTCAGAAATTTTTTTTTTTTTGCGTTTTTCGCGGGGGAAGCGCCTGGTACGCGCACCGGGGAGCGCACCGGGGAGCGTAAAATGAGGGAAAAAGATGACAGAGTTTTTAAAAAATGAAGTTTTTATTTAGAAATTGGAGGTAGTTCTAAAAAGAACTTTTTTTTTTCTTCTTTTTGTTGTTTTATATTTTTTTTTGTTTTTTGAACTTTTTGAACTTTTTTTGGCTTTTCAAAACAGTTTTATATTTTTTTTGTATTTTTTAGGGGGAGAAACAAAAAAAGGGAATTGAAACTGGCTCAACTGGAGCAAAAAAATAAAAAACCCCAAAAATTACTTCTTTTTGGGGCACTTGTGATTATCACCTGCAAGGACGATGAGCTTAACGCTTTTTTCACCATAGGCGATAAGCTTGCCACATGCAGAACAAGTGATTTTAAAATCAGCAAATCTTGGCTGAATGCAAGGCATCATCTCGGATGTTTCTGGTCCCGATGAAGTGGGTTGGTTTGTTTGGGAGGTGGTCCTTGACGACTGGGGGAGGTTACTGGCCAGTTCCCTGAACTCAGCACGAGAGTAGTTGTTTGGGTGCTTTCTGGTTATATGACGAATCATGGTATAGTTACCAAATGAATATTTTTTGTTTGGGTTGCCCCGTGAAAGTTCCTCATTGCAGATTAGGCAAGTTACCTTGGGCGCATTCACTTTTTTCTTGCCCTCTGGGATTGAAAAAAACTCCCATACAATGTGTGGCTTGGGTTTGTATGGGGTATTTTCTTCAGGCAGCCATCTTCTCCTCCCCTCCTCCTCTTCCTCTTCCTCATCCTCCTGTTCTTGACCACCAATATAATCTTGAGGTGGTCCTCTTGGTGGTTGTGGTGGTGGTGGTGGGGCAGATGCACCAGCTGCTGCTGCTACTGAAGCCATTATTAATATCAAAAAGGTACAGAGAT
This sequence comes from Lissotriton vulgaris, assembly GCF_964263255.1. Taxonomy (NCBI): domain Eukaryota; kingdom Metazoa; phylum Chordata; class Amphibia; order Caudata; family Salamandridae; genus Lissotriton; species Lissotriton vulgaris. The sequence continues at coordinate 666,552,445 of NC_141694.1, forward strand.
GTACAAACAGGTCTTCCTCAGTCAAAGGACAAAGTCAGAATAAGGAAAAAAGGTGGGGTCTTTCATCATTTAGAACAAAAACTGTCCTGAACCAATGAGAAGTGTTATTTTCAGGTCACAAGACCAGGGGCTTCATCATTATGAAACTAAAACTGTTATGAACCAATGAAAAGTGTTATTTTCAGGTCAAATGACCCGACGCGCTTACGCTACGCGCCCCCGGGCGCGCCCGGGGGCGCTTCGGGTCGCGTAGCGTAAGCGCGTCGGATGTTTACGTTGCGCGATCGTATTCGCTCGAGTACTTCCGGGTGCGCTTACGCCGTGCGTATCACGCGGACGCGGCTTGCGATACGTCATGATCATGTTTTCGTTCGCGATATTGGCGCTTACGGGACGCTCCTCGGAGCGCGCCCGGGGGCGCTTTATAAAAGTACGCTTTTCGGGGCGCTCCCCGGGAAGCGCACCGGGAGCGCTCCAAAGCAAAAAATAAAAAAATAAAAAAATGGGAAAAATTGTAGGGACTGGTAGCCCTATTCTTAAGTGGTTTTTACGAAAATTAACTTTGAAAAAATATATATTGTGCTACATTGGGCTATATATATATGCCAAAATGCCAAAATGTAACCCAAATGTAGTCCAATGTAGCCCAATGTAGCCCAAAGATGGCCACCAGAGAACAAAAAATGTAAATGTAGCCCAAATTTCAACTAGATGTAGCCCAACTGTAGCCCAATGACAGAATGTACCAGAGTGTTCTAAAGAACAACTAGAGTGCTAACAGTCTTATTTATAAAGTGAGACTTATAGTTAGGAATTAGCATTAAAAAAACCTATGAAATTCACTGAAAAAACCATAGGTTTCACACCAGTTATAGTTAGGAATTAGCATTTAAAAAACCTATGAAATTCACTGAAAAAACCATAGGTTTCAGACCGGTTATAGTTAGGAATTAGCATTTAAAAAACCTATTAAATTCACTGAAAAAACCATAGGTTTCACACCAGTTATAGTTAGCTGGAAATTTTACTGATATAAAACCATTGAAATTCCCACGTTATAGTTAGTTGGACTCACTATAACTTGCGCGTGCAATGCACTGCTGATGACATCACATATTACATCACTCATGACATGGTCAGTGACATCACTCATGACATCACTGATGACACCATCCTTGTAACACAGTGACAGACCTCCTTTCACTGTAAAGTAACCTTTGAAACACATATTCAAAAATAGAAACTAATATTAACAAAAAAGTGGATATACCCATACCAGTTACAACAACCAATTCAGTAATTTCACCATCTATATACACATCCTCTCATTCAGCAACAGTTCTATATAGTCACTCATACATATACTCACTCATCATATGTAGTGATACCCCTATTCATTCTGTTACACACTGACAGTCATCAAAAACTTACTCATACATATACTCACACATGCAAATAAACTAATAAACATCCATTTATTTGCATATACAACTATACACACATTAGCACATTACTTCTAAGGAAACTTACACATACTTACTCTCTTAAACAATCACTTATAGAAACACATACTTATTTAAACAGGAACTCTTTCAATCTCTCACTCTCACATATACTTACTTATATACATCAATTCTCATATATACAAGATTTAAACATATGTAGTTACTCATAAAGACACTAGTGAGAGAGGCATTCACTCTCTAACACACACATATACACACTCATCCACCCATACAATCCTACACAAATGCTGTCTTCAAAACACATACAAACAGTGAGTCAGTCATTGATGCATCTATGTGCTAAGTAACAGCCCCACCAAACCATACAGACACTCATACTGATACTAAAAAAACATGTCATGAGTGATGTAATATGTGATGTCATCAGCAGTGCATTGCACGTGCAAGTTATAGTGAGTCCAACTAACTATAACGTGGGAATTTCAATGGTTTTATATCAGTAAAATTTCCAGCTAACTATAACTGGTGTGAAACCTATGGTTTTTTCAGTGAATTTAATAGGTTTTTTAAATGCTAATTCCTAACTATAACCGGTCTGAAACCTATGGTTTTTTCAGTGAATATATATATATATATGTATATATATATATATATATATATATATATATATTACCTACTGGCGTCGCCAGTAGGTATATATAGTTAGGATTTTTTCTCTATGGAACTTTTGAAAATTCTATGTCTAATACCTTTGGCGTTTGTGGACGGAATCGGCTGAAATTTTCAGGAAAATGGCGCATTTTTTTTCTGAGCAGCCCCTGTAAATTTGGGGGGGTTCCGTCAAGGGGGGGCCGAGAAAAAAGGGGGGTCCCAAAACGCATTTTTCCCATTTATTTTTCCATAGGGCGTTTGGCCTCACTTTTAGCTCGAACGGCTGAATGGATTTGCACAAAACTTGGCAAAATTGTAGGGACTGTTAGCCCGGTGTGCCTTTGCTGGGTCTCAATATATGTGCTCCAGTGGATTATGAGAAATTAACGTTTAAAAAAACAGATATATCTGTGACAGCGTACCGGATAGCGCACCAGTTCGCGTACTTTTCGCGTAACGGAGCTTTGCGAAGCGAAGCTGATTGGCTCTCCGGTGTTTGTCAACATTCTAAACAGTCCTGAGCGGCCGCCATCTTGTCTCTCGGTAGGATCGAGAGACAAGAGGAGGCCAGAACGAAGGGGCAAATGCCCATAAGGGGGCATAGTAGATCCTCCTTGACCCCCTAGGTTTGATGTGGAGGCTTTAAAAGGGCCCCGCCGTGCAAAAAAAAATAAAAAAAAAAATGTTTTTTTCGTGGGGTGCGCCCGGTACGCGTACCCGAAAGCGGTCTGGGGAGTGTACTATAAGGAAACAAGAATGATTGACTTTTAACTTATTGTATGTTTATCAATTGTTCGTTTTGTTGTTTTTTTTTTTATTTTTTATTTACGTAGCTACATGTAGGTACCAATGCAGAGTCTATAAATTAATAAACGCCGTCTCCTTTGTAGATATCTTGCTTGTTGTTAAAGAAGTTATTGTGGTATATGGAATTCATACCATAGTCTGTCTGGAAAGCCGAAACAACATGGAGGCAGGAGATGATAAAGAGATGTTAAATACACATTGGGGATTATATAGTGGGAGAAAGGAGGTAAATATGAACAAAGTTAGTATGTAAGACCAAAAAGTTGCACAGTATATTTAAAGTCTGACTTCACGTTATAATCAATTTGCTACTAGTTTTCAATATACATATAAAAATAAATAATGTGTCAAAAATTTTTGAATTAAGAAATATAAATTTATTTTTCAGATTGTTTTTCAAAATTAAAAAGAAAATCTAAAAAATCTTGATAATTTTTTTCTTCATTTTTCAGTAGAAAATATACTGCATTTACACATTGCACAAGTTCATTGTTTATTGTATCGTCGTAGAAATCCTGGTCAACTTCCGTCTCCTTTTGTTTTTCTGTTTCAGTTTTCAAGTTGTTTTCTTGTCCTTCCATTTTGAATTCTGAAAAATGAATTTTTAAAAAATATATCAGTACAGATAGGGCACTGTTGGGTTTCAGTACAGACAGGCAGTTTGGTTATTTAAACAGTGTTTTTTTCTTTGGGCAGTGTATGGTATCAAACTGGAAGTAGAAATATGAAGAAAATTATCAAATAAACTCTTAGTCAATTCTGAATTATACTAGAGAAGTCTAACTCTATCCTTAATTCAGGGCCGGCGCTAGGCATGGGCAGCGTGGGCTGCCGTTCAGGACCTCACACTTAGCCCACCAGCATGGTGCCTTGCACTGGTGATGTGTCCTTTTGCTTTCCTGGAGATCTATCACAAAGAAAGGTGTCGCCTGCAATTGAGGTCTATTGCAGGGGGCCCCCTCCTTGGGCCTCTCATGGATGGTGTCAGGAGGTATAGGGGAGGGAGAAGGAGACGCTCCCTCAATTGCAAGGAGACCATTCACAGACACTGTGGGGGGCCCATTGTCCAGCATTTTGGCGCACCCTCAGTTTTAACTTTTAGACCACAATCAATTCTCACACCTATGAAGGTGTGAGAAATGCGTGTGGATTAAAAGTTAAAACTGTGGGGGCGTCAAAATGCTGGACAATGGGGCCCCCACAGTGTCTGTGAATGTTCTCCTTGCAAGTGGCCATTTATGTAATTTGGAGGGGGCCTCGCGCACGTTCCCTTTTAGCCCAGGGCCTCGCAAATCCTTGGACTGGCCCTGCCATAACTAAAACAGAGAAGTCTATTTTATTCTATAAGTATTACAGAGTGATAGAATATAACTGTCTGAAAATGTTTTTCTAATTAGCTTTCAGTACAGAACATACTTCAGTTTTATAAATAATATCTTACCTTTTAAATATAACTTGAAGTTATCAGTTGATTTTTAGTTGTTCTGCACTTCACGAAGTAGTAGTCAAAATGGCTGTGTTTCTCTCTCTTTGTTTATATATATTCAGGTACATAACCAATCAAATGTCATGATATAATAGTAGAAATTGAAAGTAATATTTTAATTGGTTGTCATTTCCAACACTTCCGATATGTTTTGTGAAGTAATTTACCTCAGGGATTTTAGAGAGTTCTACATGCTAAATGGCTAAATGGTATTCCAACGAAATTTGTGAAAATGGTAGGGATTGGTATGTAGTATGAGCTACTGTGTAATTGGTGAAAGTGTCTCCAGTGGTTTTTCTGTAAATTACTTTCCCACCTTTTTTGAGCGAGTGCTTGTCAGTGCGTTTCCCGGTACGCGAACTTGCAGCGTTACGGGAGTCCTCCATTTTGTGTTTCAGTAGAATTGAGATATAAGATGGAGGGTAAATAATGTTCAGAATGGGAAGATTGGGGTACTTTAGACGTATCCTGTCTCCCTAAGTTTTCTGAGGGTGGCTGATGAGGCTCATATATGTCGAGAAAAAAAAAATTATTTTTTTCGCGTGGTTAGCTGCCGGTACGCGAACTGGGTAGCGTACCGGGAAGCGAATTTAAGTGAAAATAAGAGAAAAAGGGTATATTCGAAATTTCAAAAGAGTTAACTAAGTTAAGGTAGCTCTGAAAAGAGCTTTTGGGTTCTGTGTAAGTTCTAGAAACTTATAAGTAGGAACCAATACACATTCTTAAATTTAGTATGAAAACTCTGTTCCCCTCATCTGAGAAATGCACGCCATCTCCTCTGTAAATGTAAATGTAAATGTGGTGTATTTGTATAGCGCGAACAGTGACCCGGAGGCATCCCGGCGCTTGTACTCCTACCACAAGGGAACCCCTCCTGGCTTTTCCTTGTGGGGTGTCCACTCCTGGGCATCCCATGGTGAAACCAGGCATCCCTTGTGTATCAGGGGGCCTTTGTGGAGACTAAGCAAGCTATTGCCCAGAGTTGCAGCGTGGGACCCATGCCTAGAATCGGCACTGAGGCGAGAATATCCGGACAGAGGAATTTACGCCCGAAACCCGCCGAGGCGGGAATCGAACCCTGGTCCCTGGCCAGCGTTCTGCATCAAGGTCTGCCGCTCTAAGCATTGAGCCACACTTCTCCACCTTCTGTAGATATCTTGCATGTAGTAACGCAAGTTATTGTTGTAGATGCAGCCCATTCCATGGTCCCTCATGTAAGCTGAAACAGACTTATTTACATGCTTCCTCGATTTCTCAATTTGTGGACAAAATTGATTGGACCACCTCCATTTTTGTCTTTGGCATATATTGGAATATACCAAGGCAGTTTGAGGAAAAAGTGTCATCAATTGCTCAAAGGTGTCCTTTAAAAGCATTTCCAGTCCTACCCCAGTCAAAGTGCCCAAATCGTTTCCTCCACAGTGCACTATTTTGAGGTCAGGGGTTGGCAAATGTAAAAAGGTTTTCACCAATGGTATCAATTGGTGACATTTCAATCCTCTTCGACCAATCCATTTGATTTCCACATTTTGTAAATTGAGGTTGTGTAAATTTCTGTTATCAGCATACCTGTGAGCCCAGTGGATGTAGCTATGTCCAAGAATCCAGACTGAAAACATAGCTAGAGGAGTTTTTGCTGCAGTCAGATGAAGTGTGGGAATGAAATGGCAGTTGAAACAGTGATGTTTGTAATGTAAAAAACTGTGGAGTTTAAGTGCAAATGATTCATTAGCAGTTATTGGTGTATTTCCATTGCTGAAAACAGAAAGTTAGGGTGCATGGATGTGCTCGTTGAAAGATGTGTTTTGAATGGTTATTTAAAAATGTTGTTATGAAAGATTGGAGTGGATTAGCAGGTGTACTGAGAGTTCAGAGTTCATTTGAAACATTGTTGTGTGAACTTGTGACCATGACAGGTCTGGCAGGCGGTAGTTGCTATGGAAAAGAGGTAGAAAGGGCAGAGGGGGGAAGGGTGTTGATTTGAAAAAAGTGAGGGAAGAGTTTTTTTTGGCTGACATGAGAGATATGTGTGATGAATATCAGCGTTTCGGTGCCTTTGTTGGTTCCAGCCTCTGGAGTGCATACCTTTAATTCTGCTAAAGAATAATTGGTGTGTTTCTGAGTCTGTTTTGAATTTCAAAAAGAATTTGTAAAGGTGAGTTATCGTTTATATATTTTAGATAAAGAGTAGTATGCTTTTTTGTGTAAATAAGAAACTCAGCTGTGTATTTAAAATGATGTTTTGCGTCAAGTGTTTGCATTCTGCTTTCAAAGGGGATTTTGGATTCTTTTACCAATTGTAATTGTAATTGAGGGTGCCAGAGGGTGTCAAAGTGATACCCCCTGCACCCTTGTGAATTCTTTAATTACCGATTCGGTAAATACCAAATTGGTAATGCCTAATCATTCCTATGGGCTTCAAAGCCCATAGGAATGATTAATTGTTTGAGTTACATAGCCATGTTAAAAGAAAATGATGCATAAGTGTTGCACGGGCATTGTAAATACTCTCCTATGTGTGCTTAGCAATTTCAAGTCACTTCCCCCGGGTTCAAGGGCCTTGTAAATACGTCCCCATGTGTGTCTGGTCATTTGAAGTCACTTTCCTCGTAGTGCAAGGCCCTTGTAAATACGCCCCCATGTGTGTCTGGAAAATTTTCATTTTGATTGTTTGAGTTACATAGCCATGTTAAAAGTTATTGAAAAAAAGGTGCAAGTTCCTTAAAAAAACGTTTTCATGTGTATTAGGGCATTTTAAGTCTGTTCCCCATGAATGTAGGTGTATTATTGTTTTACATAAAAGGTTTTAAAACTTTGTTTGAAATCAAATGCATGCACACTTAGGGCTCGATGTAGGTGGTCGTTTCAGGCCATTTACCGACCGGTTACGGCCGATTTCGGTCGTTTCCGACCGGTAAATGGCGAATCGGTATGTAGGGGCCTAAATCCAAGGCCACATGTAGGTAAATGTACATTTACAGAATCGGTGAAATTGTTTTTGATGGTAAAATGATGTGACTCCTGCAATGCGTCGCTTTTGCGGAACAGATATATGATGCATTTGTGTTGTTAATGTTACAGTGTATATGTAAAAAATGATGCATAAGTATTGCACGGGCATTGTAGATATTCTCCTATGTGTGGTTAGCAATTTCAAGTCACTTCCCCGGGATCAAGGGCCTTGTAAATACGTCCCCATGTGTTTCTGGTCATTTGAAGTCACTTTCCTTGTAGTGCAAGGCCCTTGTAAATACGCCCCCATGTGTGCCTGGCAAATTTTCATTTTGATTGTTTGAGCTACATAGCCATGTTAAAAGTTATTGAAAAAAAGGTGCAAGTTCCTTTAAAAAACGTTTTAATTTGTATTAGGGCATTTTAAGTCTGTTCACCATGAATGTAGGTGTATTATTGTTTTACATAAAAGGTTTAAAAACTTTTTTTGAAATCAAATGCATGCACTCTTAGGGCCCGATGTAGGTGGTCGTTTCAGGCCATTTACCGACCGGTTACGGCCGATTTCGGCCGTTTCCGACCGGTAAATGGCCAATCGGTATGTAGGGGCCTAAATCCAAGGCCACATGTAGGTAAATGTACATTTACAGAATCGGAAAAATTATTGGTTCGGTAAAATACTGAATCGGTAATTTTACCGATTCTGTAAATTTGCTATGTAGGGGGTTCTCTTCTGAGTCCCAAAGGCCTTAACGAATCGGTATTTTAGCATGAAATCAAACTTCATGGTAAAATACCGATTCCGGTGTGCATGCACATGTGTGCATGCACACCTATGTCATGTGAAAGGCAGACCTGCCCTTAGGGCAGGTATGCCTGCCACATGGCACCTGTGCCTGTTTTGAGGGTGCCAGAGCGTGTCAAAGTGATACCCCCTGAACCCTTCTGAATTCTTTAATTACCGATTCGGTAAATACCGAATCGGTAATGCCTAATCATTTCTATGGGCTTCAAAGTCCATAGGAATGATTATTTGTTTGAGTTACATAGCCATGTTAAAAGAGAATGATGCATAAGTGTTGCACGGGCATTGTAAAAACCCGCCTATGTGTGCTTAGCAATTTCAAGTCACTTCCCCCGGGTTCAAGGGCCTTGTAAATACGTCCCCATGTGTGTCTGGTCATTTGAAGTCACTTTCCTCGTAGTGCAAGGCCCTTGTAAATACGCCCCCATGTGTCCATGGCAAATTTTCATTTTGATTGTTTGAGTTACATAGCCATGTTAAAAGTTATTGAAAAAAAGGTGCAAGTTCCTTAAAAAAACGTTTTCATGTGTATTAGGGCATTTTAAGTCTGTTCCCCATGAATGTAGGTGTATTATTGTTTTACATAAAAGGTTTAAAAACTTTTTTTGAAATCAAATGCATGCACACTTAGGGCCCGATGTAGGTGGTCGTTTCAGGCCATTTACCGACCGGTTTCGGCCGATTTCGGCCGTTTCCGACCGGTAAATGGCCAATCGGTATGTAGGGGCCTAAATCCAAGGCCACATGTAGGTAAATGTACATTTACAGAATCAGAAAAATTATTGGTTCGGTAAAATACCGAATCGGTAATTTTACCGATTCTGTAAATTTGCTATGTAGGGGGGACTCTTCTGAGTCCCAAAGGCCTTAACGAATTGGTATTTTAGCATGAAATCAAACTTCATGGTAAAATACCGATTCCGGTGTGCATGCACATGTGTGCTTGCACACCTATGTCATGTGAAAGGCAGACCTGCCCTTAGGGCTGGTATGCCTGCCACATGGCACCTGTGCCTGTTTTGAGGGTGCCAGAGGGTGTCAAAGTGATACCCCTTGCACCCTTGTGAATTCTTTTATTTTATTCATTTTTATAGCATTGTTGAATCAAATTCTTACTGTTATTGATTTACTGTTTGGTAATAGTGGTTAATAATTTTTTTTATTATATTTCACCACAGATTCTACTGCAGATTATTTGGAAATTAGACAATGCCGTCTAAGGATAGAATTCGAAAGGCTACGAAACGTCGAAGACAGCAGTTGACTAACATTTTGCAGCAGTCCTCTACATTAGAATTACCTCAACGGACGAAGAGAACACCGGGTAAGAGAACGAAATCATTCCTTAGAAACATTTGTAGAAACAAAAGTATAACTACAGAACAAGTTTTAGTCCAGAAAAATAGAGCCAATTTAAATGGAAAGGAAAGACCCGTCAAAAAAGTTTGTGCTAGAGCAGCAGATAACTCTGTGCATGGCAGTAGAAGGGCAAATATATTCAGGGACATTCGTAAGCGAATGTTCCGCAACAGGGTAATTGTCAATTTGCTAAAACAATTTAAAAAAGGTCAACAGAAAGTGTCATTTTATAAGAAAAAGAAAAATGTAGAGAAAATTATTGATCAGGCTTTCGAAATTAAGCGAAAGTTATTTATTTTGGTAATTAATAGAATTAGGAAACTAAACAAGGTAATCTATGTTTTCAAATCTAATAGTAGATGGAAGAGAGAAGTTAATCGAAGTAATTTTTGTGAAGTTTTCTTAGGAGAATGGATGCATAGTTCAACTAGTGAGGCATTTTTTAATGAGGAGAGTTATTTTCAGGACAATGTTTTGGTGCATGCAGTTGACAGCAGTGGTCGAGCATATGAGGTAAAAGATGATCATCCGGTTGAAAAAGAAATACTTGTGTCTGCAGATGCAGAAGAGGCGCTAAGTGATGAGGTTTTAGGGAGACGTCCTAAGGGACCAGTGTACACCTGGAAGTGTAGTTCTATTTGCAGTGTGCGACAGGATTCCATCAATTTGCTTTGTGATTTTATACGGACATTTCATAAGAAAAGTGTAAAGCAAAAAATAAAGTTGTTGCAAGAATTAGATCCTTGCAGAGTGAGACAAGTGACAGGTTTGCGTGGTCATTCACCGGCTTGTCTTTCTAGGAGAGTATGCCAGAGTGTATTTCATCATTTCAGGATGCTAGCAGTGCATCATAATAAAGTGAGGAAATTAGTTAGAATGTTGTATTATGCTAAGAGTCCAGCAATTATGCTTAAAAAATTAAGCAGAGCTCTTTTGCATGGTTCTGAAGTAGATGTGAAGAATATTTGTCAAGAAATTGAGTTCTGTTACTTTGCTGGTAAAGAGAACAATGTTGATATTGAACCACTAGAAGAAGGTAATGTGGAAGACAGTGTACAGATTTTCAGTACAGATAAGTTTCACAAGGAAATTTCCACGTTTATTGTGAAATCAAGTGAGAGGCCTAATTTCACTTGTGTGTGTTGTCGACGGACTTATTATAAGAATCAGACTAAGTTAGTGGATATATATGCAAAAAGTGATATGGAAAACAATAGTGAATGGAAGGATTTTGCCACATACTTGATGGTAGAAAATTGTTTTGATTTGGGAGCGGACCAACGTATGTGTACTTATTGCTATAACAAATTAAACCAAAACCAGATGCCTGCTAGAGCGGTTTATAATAATCTGGAATTAGATGACATTCCTTCTGAATTGAAGGATTTAAATACTTATGAATCTATTTTGATTCAAAGTGTCCATCCCTTCCAGGCTATTGTACGCAGAGAGGATTAAAGGGAAGGGTTGTTTATTTGCCTTTGGATTTGAAGAGAAACATTAATACAATTGGAGTAGAGAAAGTGGAAGAGGAACCTCTGGTTATCATCCTCCTCGGCCTGGTTGCCCCCACGCTCGCCGCCTGCTGCCTGCCTCCTACCTGCTGCCTGCCTGCTGACGCCGCTCCGATCCGGCGCCCCAGCCGCCGCAGGGCCGCTCGAACTCCGCTCCCCGGCGCCCCAGCCGCCGCAGGGCCGCCCGCCTAGATTTTCGCGCCGGTTCTTGCCGCGACCCCGCCCCCGCCTGCCGATTGGCCCATGCGCTCCCCGCCTCCCAGCGGACCCTCCCTCCCGGCTCCCTTCTTAAGGGGACCCTGACCTCGGATCAGGAGCGACCACTGCGCCCTCCTCGGCCTGGTTGCCCCCACGCTCCCCGCCTGCTGCCTGCCTCCTACCTGCTGCCTGCCTGCTGACGCCGCTCAGATCCGGCGCCCCAGCCGCTGCAGGGCCGCTCGAACTCGGCTCCCCGGCACCCCAGCCGCCGCAGGGCCGCCCGCCTAGATTTTCGCGCCGGTTCTTGCCGCGACCCCGCACCCCCGCCTGCCGATTGGCCCACGCGCTCCCCGCCTCCCAGCGGACCCTCCCTCCCGGCTCCCTTCTTATGACGCCCCCGGAGCGACCGCGCAGTGGACGCGCGCAGCGGGAGCACCGACTGAGCGCCGAAGGTGCGCCAAAGGTAAGCCCGTCTGCGCCCGTCCGTGCCTGGACCGCGCCCAGCGCCCGAACCCCTGGCCCCCACCGACGGAAGACGACCCGACTGTCCTACAACGCCACCGAACTCATCGCACTCAACACCCTGGATGCTACCGAGCCACTCCGAGGCGCACCCACGGACCCTTCAGCTGCCACGCCTGCAAGTTCACCTGCATCCGGACCTGCCCCGCACCAGCACCCGCCAAGACGAACACCAGCAGCAACCACCTCGAGTGCATCCTGCTCAACACCCGCTCCGTCCACAGGCACGCCATCGAACTCTGGAACCTCCTCGACACCACAGCTCCTGACGTCTCCTTCCTCACGGAAACCTGGATGAACGACTCCTCTGCACCCGACATCGCCATCGCCATCCCAGAGGGATACAAGATCACCCGAAGAGACCGCGTCAAACAGACGGGAGGAGGCATCGCCATCATCCACAGGGACACCATCCACATCACGACCAATACCGACGACACCCTGAAAACCGCCAAACACCTACACTTCCAGATCCGCACCGACCCGAAGACCACCCTCAGAGGCACCCTGATCTACCGAACCCCGGGACCACGCACACAATTCAGCGAGGACATCGCTGACTTCGTCAGCCCGCATGCCCTCCCCTCCGCTGACTACATCCTCCTGGGGGACCTCAACTTCCACCTGGAGAACAACAATGACCGCAACACCATCACCCTGCTCGATAACCTCGCCAACTTTGGACTCAAGCAGCTGGTGTCCACCCCCACCCACCTCGCCGGACACACACTCGACGCCGTCTTCTCATCCAGCAAAGACATCGCCTTCAGCCACGCCACTGGACTCCACTGGACGGACCGCAGCTGCGTCCACTTCACCTTCAGAAAAACGACGATCCACCACCACCAGCAACCGGTTGCTCGAAGAAGCTGGAACAAGATCACAGCCGACCAGCTCGCCGCTTCCCTGAGCCAGCACCCCCCCGCCAGCTCAGCGAACCCCAGCCAGGCCGCCGACAACCTCACGAAGTGGATCAACAACTGCGCGGACGAACTCGCCCCACTGAGGACCCCGCCCAGCAGACCCGGCAGCAAGAAGGCCCCATGGTTCACCGACGAACTCAAGAGCTCCAAGAAGAACTGCCGAGCCCTCGAGAAAGCCTGGAGAAGGGAACCAACACAGGACAACATGACCGCCCTCAAGCTTGCCACCCAGAAGCACCACCAACTGATCCGCGCCACCAAGAAAACTGCATTCAAGGACCGGCTGGACAACAACGCACACAATTGCAAGGAACTCTTCAACATCGTCAAAGAGCTCTCCAACCCCAACGCCAGAAACAACGACATCACCCCATCGCAAGACCTCTGCAATTCCCTCGCCTCCTACTTCCACAACAAGATCGCGGACATACACAACAGCTTCAGCACTCAACTGACGCACGCCACAACCGAACCACCGCCCCCCACCACCACCCTCCGCGCCTGGACTCCGATCAGCACCGAAGACACCATCCGCATGATGAACTCCATCCACTCCGGATCTCCGACCGACCCCTGCCCTCACCACTTCTTCAACAAGGCTGACGCTGTCATCGCATCCCACCTGAGGGACATCATCAACACCTCCTCCGACACCGCCACCTTCCCGGAGAGCTGGAAGCACGCCGAACTCAGCGCCCTACTAAAGAAACCTACAGCAGACCCCACCGAACTTAAAAATTACCGCCCCATCTCGCTCCTCCCGTTCCCAGCCAAAGTCATCGAGAAGACCGTCAACAAACAGCTGGCCGCCTTCCTCGAGACGAATGGATCCCTCGACCCCTCACAGTCTGGCTTCCGAGCCAACCACAGCACCGAGACCGCCCTCATCGCTGCCACCGATGACATCCGAGCCCTGATGGACAACGGAGAAACAGCGGCCCTCATCCTCCTAGACCTCTCCACGGCATTCGACACTGTATGCCACCGCACCCTAGTGCAGTGCCTCAGCAACATCGGAATCCAGGAGAAGGCACTGGAATGGGTCATCTCCTTCCTCGACGGAAGAACACAGAGAGTCCGTCTACCACCGTACAAGTCAGAGGCCACCGAAGTCATCTGCGGCGTCCCTCAAGGATCCTCGCTGAGCCCCACCCTCTTTAACGTCTACATGAGCCCCCTCGCGGCCATCACACGCCAACACAACCTCAACATCATCTCCTACGCTGACGACACCCAGCTGATCCTCTCCCTGACCAACGACCCCGCCGCCGCCAGAGCCAACCTTCACGAAGGGATGAAAGACATAGCCGAGTGGATGACGACCAGCCGCCTGAACTGAACTCAGACAAGACGGAAGTCCTCATCCTGGGTTCCTCGCCCTCCGCCTGGGACGACTCCTGGTGGCCCCCCGCCCTGGGCAGCGCACCCAAACCGACAGACCAGGCACGCAACCTGGGCTTCATCTTGGACTCCTCCCTCACCATGACCAGACAAGTCAACGCCGTCTCCTCGTCATGCTTCAACATCCTGCGCATGCTACGGAAGATCTTCCGGTGGATCCCCACCGAGACCAGGAAGATGGTCACCCAGGCCCTCGTCACCAGCCGACTGGACTACGGCAACGCCCTCTACGCCGGAACCACCGCCAAGCTCCAGAAGAGACTCCAGCGGATCCAGAACGCCTCAGCCAGACTCATCCTCGACATCCCACGACACAGCCACATCTTCGGACATCTGAGAGACCTGCATTGGCTCCCCGTCAACAAAAGAATCACCTTCCGCCTCCTCACCCACGCACACAAAGCCCTACACGATCAAGGCCCGAGCTACCTCAACAACCGCATCAACTTCTACGCTCCCAAACGACATCTCCGATCAGCCAGCCACGCCCTCGCTGCCGTCCCCCGCATCCGAAGAACGACAACAGGAGGAAGGTCCTTCTCCTACCTGGCCGCCAAGACCTGGAACTCCCTCCCGACCGACCTGCGCCTGACCCAAGACTACCTCTCCTTCAGGAAGAAGCTCAAGACCTGGCTATTCGAGCTGTAGCAGCACCCCCCCCCCAAGCGCCTTGAGACCCTCCGGGTAAGTAGTGCACTCTATAAATGTCTGTGATTGATTGATTGATTGATTGATTGAATGGTGTTCCGACAAAGAGTAAGAAAATCTGGCAAGATTTAGTGGATGTTAGGAAAGTCAAAAAGGCAACATTGTATTTGATAAAAAATAATACGTACTACAAGAATGTATGTGTTGCAGAAGAGGAAGTAAGTGAAGAAGAGGACAGCGATTTGTGTCCTGGACAAATTGAGAAAGTAGAAGCCTCTAAAAAGGAAGAAATATATGAACATTATAGTGTTCATCCTTTGCATTCCAAGGAAGTCATGGGGAATGCTATTGAGTTGTTTCAAATGAAACAAGCCAAAGGGAGTCCCATTAGTGTTTGGGAGGAAAGTTTGGAAGCTCGATGTTTTCCACAGTTATTTCCCACAGGTCGAGGAGAACGATATGATGAGCGACCTGATCAAATTCCTGCTTCTGAATACCGGACTTTACGATTGTATGCAGAAGATCCTAGGTTTCGTCAATGCATTCCCTATTTGTTTCATCTATTGTTTGAAAGTGATCTGTCTGGACTGTCTTATGCAGTGAATCACATCCTGAAAAGTGGTGTACAACTGCGAAATATATCGGCACAGGACTTTATGGATAAAGTCAATGTGCAAGACAGTATTTTGGATTCTCACCTGATTAATCTCATGGCATGTCAGCATGGTACTAATGAGTATTGGTACCGTCGTCATGGTGACTTAAAATGTATGCTGAGGAACTTAGGAACTCCCACATGGTTCCTCACTCTCAGCTGTGCTGAGTATGGCTGGGAAGACTTACTTGAATTTCTACGAGAGGTAAATGGAAACATTGAAAATATTGAATTCAAGACACCCGGAGAACTGTGCTCTTTGGATCCAGTGAATGTATGCAGGTACTTTAATCATAGATGTGACGTCTTACATCACCAAAAAAGAAAAGACAGAACTGAAGGATATGTGGGAGGATATTTCCCATGAAAAGAGCCTCAGTAAGAAGTTGTACAGTTTCAGTCTGAAGATGTTGTTGCATCGAGAAATCGGAGCTTACGAATGTTCTGACCGGTTATCTTCAGCAAGTCTCTATGCCAAATCTAGGAGTATCATTTGGGCGAGTCTTGGTCTTGCTGCAACGCGTAATCGAGTTCTGAAACCTGTACGGGAAATTGAGTATTTGGCGGAGAAGGAGCCAAACAGTACAGATATTTTGAAGAGCAACATGTTGGATACATATTATCCAAATAGAAGCAGTCACCTGGAGAATGCTTGTCTGTATGATGTTCTTCAAAATTACGTTTTCAAGAGGAACATCAAAGAAGATATTGATAAAGGAGTGTATGCTGTAATTGGAAGTGAGGGATGTCTGGTCAAGCAAAAAAAATGTCAATTGATAAATCATCGAAAATTGGATTGCGAATCTCCCGAAAGAAAAGAGTTTTTCTATTTAGCTCTTTTGCAACTTTTCAAGCCTTGGCGTGCAGAAGAGGAACTGCTTGGGGATTTCCTCTGTTACGAAGTCTCTTTCAATGCAGCCAAGGAGTCCATAGAATGTCCTGTTTTTCCAAAATATCTACAGATGTTGAATGCAGAAATTGAGCAGGAAGCAACAATTGCAGCCGAGATTGCTAGAGACAGTTCTCAGGACAGTCAGAGTTCTGTTTCATTGAGTCAGGATCCACTAGGAGAACCAGTTATTGAAAATGAAGCTGCCACTGCCATGATTGAAGTGGAAAGAGCCATGGCACATGCTCAGAAGGATGCGGTTAACTTAGAAGAATTGGAAAGACAACTTAACGTTGAGCAGAGGAAAATATATGACGAAGTTACCAACCAAATTGAGCATGGATTAAGTCATGAGAAGGAAGAGTGCTCATGTACGTCGTTGAAGCCTGTCCGACTGTACGTGAGTGGAGAAGCAGGAACTGGAAAAAGTTTCCTTATTAAAGCAATTTCATGTTATCTGCAGAAAAGGACTGAGTCATCGCTGTCTTGTGTTGTGACCGCTCCAACTGGACTGGCAGCTCATAACATTAAAGGGATTACTTTGCATCGGTTACTGATGCTGCCAGTGGAGCATGATAACAAATTACAATACCACAAGTTATCTGGAGATGCTTGTTGTGAAGTATCTAGAGTCCTGAAGAAGATGAAACTTCTTATCATTGACGAAGTAAGCATGGTTTCCAATGTCATGCTTGCTTTTGTGCATTTGAGAATGCAGGAAGTTCTTAAAACAGAGTATGATGTGTTATTCGGTGGCAAACACATCATTGTTTTTGGTGATCTTCTGCAGCTGACACCAGTGAAAGGACAACCAGTGTTTAAACTGCTTACACATGAAGATACCAAGAAGTGCCTAGGGAGCATTGGCAACATTAACATATGGTTAAACTTCAGTTATGCTGAGCTGCGTGAAAGTATGCGTCAGGCGAAGGACGAAGATTACAAGAATATTCTACAAGATATTAGAATCGAGAAAGTGACTGAGCGTGGTAAAGAAGCTTTACATGCACGCTTACTGTCAAATTTATATCCAGAAGAAGACGTTTTGCCAGAGGATATTTTTCAGAAAATTACTGTGAAGAAATCTGGAATATGTTTGATGCCAACTCTTGAAGAATGTTCCATCTTCAACAACAAAATGTTGAATTTAGAAAAACAAGAGATTGTGAAACTGGAAGCTATTGACAAAATAGAGCATATGGGAGCAACAATTATTTTGTCTGAGAATTTGAAATCTAAATTGGATTAATTAGAGAAGACTATATCTAAAACTGCGGGTTTTGAAAAGACTTTGAATGTGTGCTTAAATTGCCGAATCATTTTGAGAAGGAATTTACATGTTGAAAGAGGTCTGGTAAATGGATCAATGGGTAATGTTGTTGATTTTGAGAAATACAGAAGTAGAGATGGAATTGAATTTTTAAAAATTAAATTTGATGGCATTGAGGAAGTACAGCTAATTGGTCGTTGCTCTGCTAGGTTTTTGCTTGTTAAAGACTTATATGTTCGCCGTAAGCAGTTTCCTGTTTGCTTGGCATATGCGGTGACAATTCATAAATCGCAAGGTTTAAGTGTAGATGCTGCTTTAGTGAATATTGGCAGTTCTGTATTCAAAGAGGGTATGGCTTATGTAGCATTGTCACGAGTCAGAACTTTATCGGGTTTGTACTTGATTGACTGTGATGTCACAAACATTTGTGCGGATCTAGATTGTGTTAAGGAATACAATAGGTTAAGAAGAGAGTATGCGCCACATTTGCCTCAATATCCTTTGATTGAGAAACATGTGGTAGGCCGGAAACGAAGAAATATCAGTAATAGTAGGGAGGTTGTAGCAAAAAGACCAAAAGTCGATGAACCCAAAATTGTAAGCAGGAATAAAATGAATTCTGTTGAAAATGTTGTTGGTTTTAAATTTGAAAATAGTTCTGGTGTCAACTGCTATGCTAATGTAGTTGTCAATGTTCTCTTTTCACTAGAGAATTTCAAAGAACAGATTGTGATCAATTCGGAACAAAGTTTATGCTGTTTGTTGAATTCTGTGTTAGAGAAATGTAGTGCTGATAGAACCAGAGTAGAAAGTGTGTCTGAAATTCGTTTTCTGTTAGACGAATGTTCAGGTCAAACAGAATTCTCTGAAAATATTCAGCAGGATTGTCAGGAGTTTTTAATGTATATGCTTGATGTATTGCAAGATGAGGGTGTAGATGTAGATTATCTATTTGGCCTTTCTTATCAATGGCAGCATGACTGCGAGAACTGTAGGCTATCAAGTACTACTAGTGTAGACTCAGAAAGATTTATATATTTAGCTTTGACTGACAGTAAATCAGTATCGTTCAATAAGCTAGTAAAGGCAGCCGATCAAAACATGGAGTGCAGCCAATGTAAGTCTGGAATGCTGTCCACGTTAATTTTACGAAGTTATGGCCAGTATGTAATTTTAATGTTCCAACGATGTAGGCCTGATGGAACTAAATTGACAACTTTAATTAATAAATTTGTGGCTTCGCAGTTGTCAATATCAGGAAGGACTTTTATAACTACGGCAATTATATATCATAACGGTCCTTCAACTAATTCAGGACATTATACAGCTTATTTGAAATCTGGAAATGGTTGGTCATTCTGCAATGATTCTGTTTTAACTTTCAAAAAAAGATTGCCTTTCCACCTTCAAAATTCTTACCTGGTGTTCTTACAACCAAAATTTTAGGAAAGGAAGCTTGGGATTTGTTTAGAGGAATTTACAGAGGTTCTAATGGCTCCTACTCTATATGGCCTTGTGGATAATTGTAGTACAGACCGAAAACTGTTTGTTTTTATAAGCTAAGTCAAGCAGCAGATCAAAATAAAGAGTAGAGGAAATGTAAGTCTGCAATGCTGTCCATATTTTTTATGGAAACTTATGGGTGAAATGTCATTTTACAATTTGAACTACATAAACTGGATGAAAAAAAAGTTGTTAAGTCTAATTAAAAAATTTTGGGCAACACAGTCATCGATTTCAGGAAGAACATTTGCAACTGCAGCTATTATATAATATGCTGGTCCTTTGACAACATCTGGATATTACACAGCTTATTTGAAATTTAAAAAATGGCTAGTCTTTCAGCAAACATTACTAATTGAGTATGAAGCAATGTTGCCTTTTGACTTGATTTTTGAAGTCAGAATTTAGGGTAGGTAATTGGACTATAATGATTCTAGGTGTTGCTGTAACTTAGTGTGCTGTTTTAAATTGCTTTGTATGTCTCAGTTTTCTTAAAACAATTGAGTTTATCTTTCAGAAAGTGGCGGGCAGAAAATAGTAACAGCACAACAGAGTATAAGCTGTTCATAGGATATCCTTTGACGTCATAGAAAGTAAGTTACTTTGGAGAAGTTCCTATTTCTGCTTATTTATATTATTTGGGTTTTTTAAACACAATCATTTTGATTGTGTTTTTTTTCCCCGCTGTTATATGATGAATACCTTCAACTCACTGTTTTCAGTGAAATTTGATATTTTCTGATAACAGCAAAAATAAACCATTAAATATGTTTAATTATTTTCTACTTTGAATTGTGATTTCTAATATGTATATGGATTGGTGTGGCTCACTGGTTAGAGGCGGCAGACCCGGAAGCAGAGGTCGGCCCGGGACCAGGGTTCGATTCCTGACGTGGCAGGGTCTTGGGCAATGGTCAGCGGACTCGATAATTCTCGCCTCGGTGCCTACTCCAACCATGGGTCCCACTCAGCAACTCTGGGCAATAGCTTGCTTAATCTCTACTAACGGCCCCATCAGCGCCGGGGATCCCTGGCTTCACCTTGGGGATGCCCAGGAGGGACCATCTCACAGGGAAAGCCAGGATGGGTTCCCCAGCGGTATACAGCGCCGGGACACCTCTTTGCTGGGGCAGCTGTGCGCTTTACAAGTATACCACATTTAACATTTAACATTCATTTTGTCTCATGCTCACACTTTTTTTACCACCTTCTATTAATTTAAATTTTTTTGTTCTTTCTTACACAGATTAAAAGTATAAAAAAGATAATTTAGTACGGTAATGACAATTATAAGGTAAGTGTTTAGTACTCTTTACGTTACATGTCTATCAGATTTAACTTTTATTAGTTCCACTGCTTCTTTTCTTTAACCCTTAGTTTCCTGTCTTTGCTACTTCCTTCATTTCTTTTTCTTTTACTTACTTATACTACTCTTTTCACTTCTTTTATCAGTCCCTGTTTCAACAGTAACTGTGTGTTACTCCCTCTATTTGTCTTTCTTTTCACATTACTCTCTGTTTATTTACTCGTCTTTTTTTTAAAAATATTTTTTTTAGTTCGCTCCCGGTTCGCGTACCCGAACGCTAATCGGGAAGCGAATCAAAAGAAATAGAGGATGCTAGAGTGCTAAACATTCTAGCAATTTTTTTTAAAAGGGAAGGTAGTTCTGAAAATAACTTTTTTTAATTATTATTGATGTTTTATATTTTTTTTGTGTTTTTTTTGAGGAAGGGGAAACAAAAATGATTCTCTTCACAGGGCTCAACAGGAGCAACAAAAAAAATTACTTTCTTGGACGTTTTGGACATTGGTGATTTTCAAATGATCTATTTATTAAAGTAATACTCATCTCTCCGCATGAAATTAATGTTCCACATGCTACACATGTCAATCTCATCTGCCCAAAGTTCTTTTGGAGATTTGGGACCGTTTCCCTTGCCTCTGACTCACTTATTGCTAAGTCATTGGTGGATATTTTAGCCGGTCGGGGGTTATCCACCAAATCTCGAAGTTGTGCTTTAGAATAATTAAGAGGGTGCCAACTCTCCATGTGCCGATGCATGGTATGATTACCATTGCTATATTTTTTTTCGGTCCCTCTCGAGAGTTTTTTTTTGCAGATGAGGCAGGTAACGTACCTGGCATTAACTTTTTTTTCATGAGAAAAAAAAATTGCCAGATAAAATTCACTTTCACATGGGACGTTCTTGGCATTTCTTTCAGAAAGCCACTTGTCCCTTGCTCCTGTTCCTCGTCTTCCTCTTCTTCTTCTTCCTGGTCGAAGATGACCTGGCTAGTCGGTCCTCTCTTCTTTGGTGGTGGTGGAGGTGGTGGAGATCCACCAGCTGCAGCTAATACAAATGCCATGTCTTAGCAAACAAAAACAGGTCTTTCTCTCATAAAAATTAAAGTCGGAGTGAGGAAAAAGAGGTGGGACTTTCATCATTTGAGAAAAGAAAATGTTCTAAACCAATGAAAAGTGTTTATTTTACGTCATATGATCAAGCGTTCCATCATTAGGAAACTAAAAGTAAAATGAACCAATGAAAAGTTTTATGAACTAGTCACATGACCTGTTATGCTTACGTTCCGCGTTCCGCGCTGCGCCTCGGATCGATTCCGGTTCTTTACGTTTCGCGCCTTGGTTCGCGTTCCAGAACGCTTCCGGGTGCGCTAACGCAGCACGTCATAAGGGGCATTACGTAGTAACGCGATATGTTGCGTTTACGGGACGCGTCACGATGTGCCTTTCTAACGCGGTATTTGCACTAACGGAACGTTTACCGGTTCGCGGACCGGCAGCAAAACAAGAAAAAATAATTTAAACTATAATATAAATTCAATAAAAAAAATATAATACAAATATATAGAAAATATATTTGTGAATTAGAATAAGAATATATGTTACAGCTATAGATATTAGCTTTTAAAAAACCAATGAAATTCACTGAAAAAACCATAGGTTATAGACCATATATACTTAGGGATTAGCATTTACAAAACCAAGAAAATTCACTGAAAAAACCATTGGTTATAGACCATATATAGTTAGGGATTAGCATTTACAAAACCATAATTTACTCGCACAAAACCATAGAAATTCGCATGTATAGTTAGTTGCAATAACTATATATCGCGCACCCACAATCCACTGCTGATGATGTCGCATATTACATCATTCATGACATGGTCAGTGACATCACTGATGACATCACTGATGACATCATCCAGTGACAGTCTGTTTCTGTAAAGTTAAAATATGTCTTACATATTGAAGAATGAGTGGATGTATAAGTGTCTGGATGAAGGATTTAGTAGGTGCATGAGTGAGTGAGTGATTAAATGTGTCTCACTGAGTGCATGGGTTAGTGACTAAACTGTCTTAATTTGTGCATCATTATATCTGTTGTTCTGTAAACTGCTGCATGTGTTGATCAGTAGCTATATGAGTAACTATATGGGTTATTGATTGGTTGCCCAAGTATTTGTATGGGAGAGTGAGTGTGTGTGTGGGGGTGGCTGGGAGGTGTGTGACTCTGTGCATAGATGTGTGAGCAGTTGATTCACTAGATGTATGGGTTCAAAAGTGCATGTTGAAACAGCTGTATGGGCGGTTGACTGTCTCCATGAGTGTATTGGTGAGTGATTGGATTTCTCAGTGCTACATGTCAAAGTAAGTACATATGTAAAACACAGTACATGTAAGGGTTGACATATATAAATAACTGTGCATAAGAGCCAGTGAATGTGTGAGTGGCTGTATGGATCATTGTGAACTTGTATCAGTGATTGTATAAGAGAGTAAATATGTGTTAGTATATGTTTGATTAAGTAAGGTGTGTATAACTGTATAGTTGAGGAAATGGAGGTGTGATTGATTCTTTGCATGACTGACTAGGTGTGTGAGTAACTCCATGGATGAGTGACAGTCTGTGAGTGTCTGTTTACACTGATTGTATCTAAGGTTATATTAGAGTCTGAAGAGGTTCATCGTATTATCACATGAATTATATCATCAGTGGTGTGATCAGTAATGTCAAATGAGATGTTATCAGTGATTTCATCAGTGATGTCATTTGAGATGTCATCAGTGATGTCATCAGTGATGTCATTTGAGATGTCATCAGTGATGTCATTTGAGATGTCATCAGTGATGTCATCAGTGATGTCACTGACCATGTCATGAATGATGTAATATGTGACATCATCAGCAGTGGATTGCGGGTGCGCGATACATAGTTATTGCAACTAACTATATATGCGAATTTCTATGGTTTTGTGCGAGTAAATTATGGTTTTGTAAATGCTAATCTCTAACTATATATGGTCCATAACCAATGGTTTTTTCAGTGAATATATATATAAATATATATATATATATATATATATATATATTACCTACTGGCGGTCGCCAGTAGGTATATATAGTTAGGATTTTTTCTCTATGGGATTTTTGAAAATTCTATGTCTAATAACTTTGGCGTTTGTGGACGGAATAGGCTGAAAATTTCAGAAAAATGGCACATTTTGTTTCTGAGCAGCCCCTGCAAATTTGGGGGGGTTTCGTCAAGGGGGGGCCGAGAAAAAAGGGGGGTCCCAAAACGCGTTTTTCCCATGTTAATTTCCATAGGGCCTTTGGCCTCACTTTTAGCTCGAACGGCTGAATGGATTTGCACGAAACTTGGCAAAATTGTAGGGACTGTTAGCCCGATGTGCCTTTGCTAGGTCTCAATATATGTGCTCCAGTGGATTTAGAGAAATTAACGTTCAAAACAAGATATATATCTGTAACAGCGCTCCGGGCTGCGCTCCGGTCCGCTTACTTTTCGCGAAACGGAACTTTGCGATGCGAAGCTGATTGGCTCCCCGGTGTCTGTCAACATTCTAAACAGTCCTGAGCGGCCGCCATCTTATCTCTCGGTAGGATCGAGAGAGAAGAAGAGGTGAAAAACGAAGGGGGAATTTAATGAAAGGGGGCAAGGTATATCCCTCTTGACCCCCTAGGAATGTTGTTGGGGTTATTAAAGGGTCCAGTGGGGAAAATAAAAAAAAAAAAAATTTTCACGGTAGAAGCGCTTCACGGGCCGCGAACTGGGCCGCAAACTGGTAGCGAAACGGGAATTCGCCATTTTGTGCTTCGTTTTAATTAAATTACTAGGTATAAGGGGGTGCGGGAGACGTATCCTAATCCCTTATGTTTTCTGAGGGTGGCTGAGGAGGCTCATATATGTTGATACATGTCTTCCAGCGGCTGTGCGTGAGCTTTTTTTTTTTTTTGCTGCGTGACGTCTGTTAACGTTCGATTCGATGGAAATCAGGAAGTGTTGACCGCCAATTTGTCAGTGCGATAAAATATTTTGTTATAAATGAATCCTTATTGATAAACATTGTCTGCGCCATCTTGCCTTTTTTCCAATGCCACAATTTTGTCGTGCACGGCAGCCATTTTAGATGCCAGGCCGGTCCCAGGCTATCACCTAGCCCTGCGGATGTAGTTTATGGCCCCAGCTGTAGAGAATCCAGACATGCCAACCCTCCCGATTCAGGCGTGAGACTACTGATTTCAGTGCTAGTCTCCCGCCTCCCGATTTCTGCAAGCAAAAACCCGGGGGCATATTACCAACTAGCGATAATTTTTGTCTCTAACTTGTTTAGAGACAAAAATTATCGCCGCACATCGGCGATTTTTATCGCAGATAAACCTTGCTATTAGCAAGGTTTATCGCAAATGCGATAAAAAACGGCCGCAATGCATGAATATCGCTGAAAAGTCAGCGATATTCATGCATTATCGAGCAAATGCTCTTAGCCATGTTATCCACCTCCCATTGGATAACATGGCTAAGAACTGCTCAGGGCAGGTGTTAACTTTTTGAGATATTCGCGCTTAGCGCGAATATCTCCAAAAGTTGGTAATAGGAGATAGCGATGTTAGGGACTGTTTCCAGTCATTAACATCTTGGCACGCCCACTTTGCATGTCATTAGTGATAAATATCACTGACATGCAAAGCGGGGCCCAAGATGGTCGCTATCTCCTTTTAGCTGTCACTAACTGGTGTTAGCGACAGCTTGGTAATAGGGAGATAATTTTATCTCCGCTTTCTTGGCTTTTAAACCCAAAAAAGCGGAGATAAACCCCCTTGATAATATGCCCCACGATTCCTCGGGGGTTTCAGCTGACAAGGCTTGGTATTGTGTTACGTGGTAATTCTTCCAGGAAACGTCAGAGGGTCGATGCAGGGGTTCTAGAAGGGGTGATAAACCATTTAAGCCTCATGAACAAGCGCATGGTCTTTTAAAGATCTGTGAAGTACTCGGGGCGGCGGTGTGTGTGTGTCCTCTTTCAGGAGCGGGGGGTGGGGGGGCACTGCCAGCAACTTGCCAGGCCAGGCAGTGTTCAACACTTGCATCACCCTTTCTCTGCCTGCTATTGCGCTCCATGCTTCGGAAAGGTAAGAAAAAGAACGTGCATTTGAGTTTGAAATGTCCGATCCTGTAGCAGTACACTTGCAAAGCCCACACATGACAATAACCCGATTCAAGGCCCCATTCACCCGATTTTTTAAAAATATATAGCACTCCAACAAAGTAGGATTATAAAACTTTATTAACTTTTAAATATAACGAACGGAACAAAAACTGTAGCAAACATTTAAACATTTTTGACAAAAAAAAGCAACAATGGTCAGAAGCTGTCTTTTGTGCGAATAGTCCCAAGGCAGCACAACGTGCTGAGTTCTGGACGGCACCCAGGTGATGTCACCTGGGTGCCGCACTGGTTTTTGGGATCCTACAATGCAGCTCAGAAAAACAGCGTGGGGCGTCCCGGGTGGTGCGGGGGGAGGCCTCGTCAGTAGCGGTCTGTTGTGCGAATAGTCCCAAGGCAGCAGAACGCGCTGAGATGTGGATGGCATCCAGGTGATGTCCAGTAAACTGCCGCACTGGTTTTGGTATCCTACAATGCTGCTCCGAAAATTGGCGTGGGGCGGCCCGGGGGGGGGCGTGGGGGAGGCGGCGTGAACGGGCCTCCCCAGGTGGCGGCCATCCAGCTGAGTTGCGCCCGCTCTTGCGGCTACAGCGTCTCGCTCACCATGTAGTTGAGTTGCTCCCCCTCTTGCAGTGCAGCGATAGGCGGCTGCCACAGGACTCTTAAAATGGCGGCCGGCTCTTCGGTTTTGGGCCTGGTCCACTAAAATGGCCCTGGGACACCTTGGAACTCGGACGCTTGCCTGCTAGGGCTTGGGCTAGGCATGGGCGGAAAATCCGTTCCGCTCGCGGATTTTGCGGATTTTCGGGAAATCCGCAATCCGCGAGATTTGCGAATTTCCCGCAAAATCCGCAAATCCGCGAGCAGCGGATTTTGCTCGCACTGCTCGCACTGTTCGCGTGAGTTCGCGCCCCGCGAATAAGTGCAAAATTGCAGAAATACGATCTTAGCAAAACTGAAAGTAACTACTTACCAGGTTCAAAAGTTCAGGCTCATCATTAGTAGCCATTTCCTGTAGTGCTTCCTGAGGGGCCCCTCCAGAGTTCAGTTGCCAGTTGAAACTTTTATGTGACCCTGCTCTGAACCTCAGAATAGTTACACATATGCCACAAAGGTCCTGAATTACAGCTAAGGGAGACAAGCAGGAGCCAGGCTGGAAGTTAAAATCCATTAATCAGCCCCTAATTCATTATTGTCAGTTGGGGCAGGGCAGGTGTTGTAACTAATTTTGCAACAATGAAAGCACTTAGCAAGTGCAAAAGATCACTAATCAGGGCGCACTAAGGAAGCAGGTGCCAGCTAAAAAAATATTCTGTGACACATTAATCAGCCCCAAATTAATTCAGGTCACTTGAGGCAGGGAAGGTGTGCTTTGCTTTGCCGAAAATAATGTACACTGGACAACCAGAGGGTGTGGTGATGAAACAGAGGGTGGCATGGGTGGGCCAGAGGGTGGCATGAGTAGTCAGAGAGTGGCAGTGGTGACAGAGAGTGGCAGTGATGAAGAAGAGTGTCCCAAACAGGCTGGACACGTAGAAACAACAAGTTCGCAAAACTTGCGACCCGACAGGTAAGTTCGCAAATTGCGAAATTGTAAAAACCCTCGCGAACTGGCAGAAACACTGGCGAACACAAAAAAAAAAAAATCCGCAAATTCGCGGGAATTCGCGGATTTTGCGGATTGCGAATCCGCAAATCCGCAAAATTCGCGAACGCGAGATCCGCAAAATTCGCCCATGCTTAGCTTGGGCTCCATTCTCGAAAGCGTCCCCTCAGCCGTGAAGATTCTACAAAAGTCTTGGGGGCCCTCGACTCCTGCAGGCTTCCGGTGGGGAGCGGCTGCCATGATTGCTCGCGGAATGACCACGACGGAGCCACGAGATGGTGGTGCTCTCATGCTGACGCCAGCTTCAGTCTGAATCATCCAGAAACAAGGTGGGGCTTTCATCGTTTGGGAAAAAAAAATGTTCTAAACCAATGAAAAGTGTTATTTTTAGGTCATATGACCAAGCCTTCCATCTTTAGGAAACCAAAAGTAAAATGAACCAATGAAAAGTTTTATAAACAAGTCACATGACCTGTTATGCGGCATAGGGCTACAAAAAGCGTAGAAAATCCGTTGGCACGTGACGCGGCGTCAGTAGCGGACCGATGTGCGAATAGGCCGAAGGCAGCACAACGCGCCGAGATCCGGATGGCACCGAGGTTGTGTCCAGCAAGTTGCCGCACTGGTGTGGCCATCCTACAATGCTGCGCCGAAAGTCGGCGTGGGGTGCCCCGTTGGCTTATGAGGTGATGTCAGTAGTGGACCGATGTGTGAATAGGTCGGAACCAGCACAAGGCGCCAAGATCCGAATGGCAAGTCCTGGATGTTGAGTGCCATAGTTGAGAGTTCTGAGCAGTGCTTGTAAGACTATCTGAAGCTTATTTGCACCTGCTGCAGCTTCACTATTGCCCGAGGTGGTGTCCAGCAAATTGCCGTACTGGTGTGGCCATCCTACAATGCTGCGCCGAAAGACGGCGTGTCCAGCTGAGTTTCGGTCACTCTTGCGGTACAGTGACTCGAACGCGCCGAGATCCGGATGGCACCGAGGTTGTGTCCAGCAAGTTGCCGCACTGGTGTGGCCATCCTACAATGCTGCGCCGAAAGTCGGCGTGGGGTGCCCCGTTGGCTTATGAGGTGATGTCAGTAGTGGACCGATGTGTGAATAGGTCGGAACCAGCACAAGGCGCCAAGATCCGGATGGCAAGTCCTGGATGTTGAGTGCCATCGTTGAGAGTTCTGAGCAGTGCTTGTAAGACTGTCTGAAGCTTATTTGCACCTGCTGCAGCTTCACTATTGCCCTGGTGTGGCCAAAGATCGCCCATGACATAGGCGGCCGGCTCCCGAGGTCCGGCGGAACTTTTTTCCTTTTCCTTTCTGCTTCTTGTCCCACAATCCGTTTCACCTGAAGACACGACCAGGTCCCTGAATGTGTGCAGGGGGACGCTATTGATTGAATGAAAATGGCGGCTTGACACAAAGCTGACTCAAGCGTTGCTGTTGATGCTATACAGACAAAAATTGGTTTTCAGTTTGTACATTCTTCAGGATTTTTTTTTCCATCCAAGGCTGATTGAGAGTTTGTAGAAAAATGGCTTCAGATTTTCCACATATTACTCTTCAACATTCTTCCTAAATGTAACAATGTGAGACTCACTAGGAGAACGGCTGTTTATCTTTCCTTTCAAAATGCTGCCAACAATATTTTCTGAATGGAAGACACCATCTTGTAGCATAAAGGGCCGAAAGGGGTTCTGGTCTGGCCGATGGTTGGTGGAGACATTTTGACTATATCTTGGACCTGCCCGGCCTCGCCCAAAATGGCGCCGGTATAAATGGGACTCGTAACTCCTTGTTGTGTACTGGTTGAACAACCTTGATATCACGAGATATGAATGCAGTTTTGATGCTCATGGCGGGCGGGGACGAGAATTGATTGAATATTTTGACATCCCTATTGATATTAAGTTCTGATGTGTTATTGATTACTGTACTATTGAAAGTTCGAATTAACGTCACCCATGGTACTTGCACGCAAATGTATATCTAGATAACTTTTTTGTAAGTGGCCCTGTCGTATTTTAATTACAAAATGTACGTCCACTGATTCCGCAACTGTTAGACACCTTAGTTCTTGCAACCTAATGGCTCGCTCGTTCTGTTCCTCTATAATGTAAATGTCTCCTCATCATATACGATTTCAGTTTGCTCCGTGGCCGGCCCACGTGGTTATAGGCCCGTATTTGTATACTGACATTTTCACAATAAAGGTTTTTAAAACAAAACATGGTAGTAGTATTTACATTGGTAAAGTTTTTACTTTTAGTCACTGTTTTCGAATCAGTAAAAGGCAAGTGAAATAAAGCAGTCCAATTACATGACGGATAAAAGGTATAATATGTAGGAACGCAGTAAAGATAAATGGTCAAGGGCAGTTGTGTTTTCCACTCCTGCAACATAAAGTGATCGATAAGAATCTGATAATCAGGCGTATCGGCGACTAAAATAGCAGGCCGAGTCTCTTTTACTCAACGGCTCCGTCATGGAACGAAGAAACTCCCTTTTTCTCGAAAAAGGAATATATTTTACTTGCAGGACAGTTGAAAATTTTCCGGGAAAGTACATTAGCCTGGAATATTATAACATATATGTTATAAAAAAAAAAGTTCGAAACCAATAAAAAGCGTAATTTTTAGGTCATATGACCAAGCTTTTCATCATTAAAATAACAAAAGTAAAATGAACCAATGAAAAGTTTTATTAACAAGTCACATGACCTGTTATGCTTACGTTACGCGCTGCGCGCCGCGCCCCGGATCACTTCCGGGTGCGCTAACGCCGCGTGTCATATAACGCATTACGCGACAACGTAGGTCAAGAATATAGTCAAAATGTCTCCACCAACCAGCGTTCGGAACACAACCCCTTTCAGCAGTCCAAAAAGTTCTGTTAAATGACAACAGAGGGGACAGGCAACAAGAACCATCAGTCAAAGAGGGGAGGGCAAGTTCTTCTCTACCGGGTCATGTTGGGGCGCTACCGGAACTGATCGAATTGGTAGTCTACAGTGTTTCTGGATGTTTCAGACTAAAGCTGGCGTCAGCATGAGAGCACTACCATCTCGTAGCTCCGTCGTGGCCATTCCACGAGCAGATATGGCAGCCGCTCCCCACCAGAAGCCTGCGGGAGTCGGGGGCCCCCAAGACTTTTGTAGAATCTTCACGGCTGAGGGGATGCTTTCGAGAATGGGACCCAAGCCCTATCAGGGAAGCGTCCGAGTTCCAAGGTGTCCCAGGGCCATTTTAGTGGACCACGCCCAAATCTGAAGAGCCGGCCGCCATTTTGAGAGTCCTGTGGCAGTCGCCTATCGCTGCACCGCAAGAGCGGAAGCAACTCAACTACATGGTGAGCGAGACGCTGTAGTCGCAAGAGCGGGCGGTAAACAGCTGAACGGCGGAAGAGGCACAGTGTAGCAAAAGCGGGCGGAATGGCAACTAAAACGGTAAAGGGGCGCCCCACTACAGTGTGTCTTCAGGTCAAACGGATTGTGGGACAAAGTCCAGAATAGAAGAGTCATCAAAAGGCAAAAAGTTCCGCCGGACCCCGGGAGCCGGCCGCCTACGTCGGGGGCGATCTCAGGCTACACCAGTGCTATAAGACTTGGGGAGGGGGTCGGAGCCAAGCGTCTTCTCCGAGTCCGTGCCATCACACCGCCCCTCGGGGGCCTCCGTCAAGCGGTTTAGGGAGGTACCATATAACATTGTTTTCAAATGCAGTCAGGTCCACAAACGACCCTCACTTACTTTGAGAATAGTGAAGCTGCAGTAGGTGGAAATAAGCTTCAGACAGTCTTACAAGCACTGCTTTTCTAAACATTTTTTGATTTTTTAGTATTTTTGCACAGTTTTATATGTTTTTTTTGTTTTTGATGGAGGGGAAACAACAAAAAACAGGCATTGAAAAAGGCTCAAACTCAGAACTCTGAACTATGGCACCCAACATCCAGGACTTGCCATCCGGATCTTGGCGCCTTGTGCTGCTTCCGACCTATTCACACATCGGTCCACTACTGACATCATCTCATAAACCAACGTAATGTAAATAGTTATTTAATAAAATGTTTTACCCTGTTACTTTGCTGGTGTGTTGTCTATATTTTTAATATTTGCATAGGGTTTGTCGTTATTTTGGGCGGGGTGGGTGACGGAGCCGAGCTGTCTTGCAGCCCTCATGGTGTGGAGCTCAGTTCATCTCACTATTTTCGTATTTCTCATGAAGGGTTGTTCCTAATGTTTCTATTTTAGCGAGGTCAAAAAGAGATACAATTAGTGGCCTACTGATTTTGCTCGATTACTTTTATTTTTTTACACGATTTTTCACGATTTTTCACTATCTGCAAAGACTAAACAGAGTATTGCGACTTTGTGCTTGTTTGTAAATAGAGAATGAACCAAAGAGAATCAATTGTAAAACAGTAAATGCTTGGATAACAATCAATCAAATGGAGAGACAAGCAGGCACGACGGATTACAACGGGGGTAAAGGCCTGCGTTAACTACTCTTCACTATCTGCAAAGAGAGAGTACTACTATGAGAAAAGAGGGGAGGGGGGCAGCGTTCAAAGCACATCAGCGTGCATAAACACGAAAAAGTTTTTACCTATCACGTACTTGACATTTGACAGCTTTTGATATTTGCTATTAAAAAACCAATGAAATTCACTGAAAAAACCATAGGTTATAGGCCATATATAGTTAGGAATTTGCATTTACAAAACCTTGAAAATTCACTGAAAAAACCATTGGTTATAGACCATATATAGTTAGGGATTAGCCTTTTCAAAACCTTATTTTACTCACACAAAACCATTGAAATTCCATATATAGTTAGTTCCACTAACTATATATCGCGCACCCGCAATCCACTGCTGATGATGTCACATATTACATCATTCATGACATGGTTAGTGACATCACTGATGACATCACTGATGACATCTCAAATGACATCACTGATGACATCTCAAATGACATCACTGATAAAATCACTGATAACATCTCATTTGACATGACTAATCACATCACTGATGATATCATTCATGTGATAATACCATGAACCTCTTCAGAATCTAATATAACCTTAGATACAATCAGTGTAAACAGACAGTCACAGACTGTCACTCATCCATGGAGTTACTCACACACCTAGTCAGTTATGCAAAAAATCAATCACACCTCCATTTTCTCAACTATACAGTTATACACACCTTACTTATTCAAACATATACTAACACATATTTACTTTACTCTCTTATACAATCCCTGATACATGTTCACAATGATCCATACAGCCACTCACACATTCACTGGCTCTTATGCACAGTTATTTATATATGTCAACTCTCACATGTACTGTGTTTTACATATGTACTTACTTTGACATGTAGCACTGAGATATCCATTCACTCACTAATACACTCATGCACAGTCAACCGCCCATACAGCTGTTTCCACATGCACTTTTGAACCCATACATATAGTGAATCAACTACTCACACATCTATGTACAGAGTCACACACCTCCCAGCCACCCATACACACACACTCAGTTTCCCATACAAATACTTGGACAACCAATGAATAACCCATACAGTTACTCATATAGCTACTGATCAACATATGCAGCAGTTTGTAGAACAACAGATATAATGATGCACAAATTAAAACAGTTTAGTCACTAACCCATGCACTCAGTGAGACACATTTAATCACTCACTCATACAGTCAGTCATGCACCTACTAAATCCTTCATCCAGACACTTATACATCCACTCATTCTTCAATATGTAAGACATATTTTATCTTTACAGAAACATACAGTCACTGGATGTTGTCATCAGTGATGTCATCAGTGATGTCATTTGAGATGTCATCAGTGATGTCATCAGTGATGTCACTAACCATGTCATGAATGATGTAATATGTGACATCATCAGCAGTGGATTGCGGGTGCGCGATATATAGTTAGTGGAACTAACTATACATGGAATTTCAATGGTTTTGTGTGAGTAAAATAAGGTTTTGAAAAGGCTAATCCCTAACTATATATGGTCTATAACCAATGGTTTTTTCAGTGAATATATATATATATATATATATATATATATATATATATATATATATATATATATATAAAGCTCCAAAGTCCCACAGACGAGGATGCACACAGGCTTCAGCAAGATCTCCAAGCGCCACACTCAAGCCGGGATGTAGCCTGACGGGTTTCGGATAAAACTCCTTCTTCATAGGCCGGTTCCCAAGAGTACACAGCGTCTCAAACCACACCTTCATTTCAATGATGAGCTGCCTTGCGATAGGCCAGCTCTGCTCCAATGAACAGTCCCCAAGGTGTTCTGGGATATGTAGTGCGGTTAATTCTACCTGGTTAGGTGCTGCGATCTCAGGGTCCCCAATCACAGCCCTCTGATGGGCCCCGAATAGTGCGTGGTTCCTGGTGCTGTAGCCCCGTGAAGCGAGCCTGACAAGATTTCAAGCTCCACAGCCCGCTCCTTACTGCGATGGTGCATCCTCCACGGCTGGGCAGCCGTGAAAATATAATGCTCCAAAGTCCCACAGACGAGGATGCACACAGGCTTCAGCAAGATCTCCAAGCGCCACACTCAAGCCGGGATGTAGCCTGACGCGTTTCGGATAAAACTCCTTCTTCATAGGCCGGTTCCCAAGAGTACACAGCATCTCAAACCACACCTTCATTTCAATGATGAGCTGCCTTGCGATAGGCCAGCTCTGCTCCAATGAACAGTCCCCAAGGTGTTCTGGGATATGTAGTGCGGTTAATTCTACCTGGTTAGGTGCTGCGATCTCAGGGTCCCCAATCACAGCCCTCTGATGGGCCCCGAATAGTGCGTGGTTCCTGGTGCTGTAGCCCCGTGAAGCGAGCCTGACAAGATTTCAAGCTCCACAGCCCGCTCCTTACTGCGATGGTGCATCCTCCATGGCTGGGCAGCCGTGAAAATATAAAGCTCCAAAGTCCCAGAGACGAGGATGCACACAGGCTTCAGCAAGATCTCCAAGCGCCGCACTCAAGCCGGGATGTAGCCTGACGCGTTTCGGATAAAACTCCTTCTTCATAGGTCGGTTCCCAAGAGTACACAGTGTCTCAAACCACACCTTCATTTCAATGATGAGCTGCCTTGCGATAGGCCAGCTCTGCTCCAATGAACAGTACCCAAGGTGTTCTGGGATATGTAGTGCGGTTAATTCTACCTGGTTAGGTGCTGCGATCTCAGGGTCCCCAATCACAGCCCTCTGATGGGCCCCGAATAGTGCGTGGTTCCTGGTGCTGTAGCCCCGTGAAGCGAGCCTGACAAGATTTCAAGCTCCACAGCCCGCTCCTTACTGCGATGGTGCATCCTCCACGGCTGGGCAGCCGTGAAAATATAAAGCTCCAAAGTCCCACAGACGAGCATGCACACAGGCTTCAGCAAGATCTCCAAGCGCCACACTCAAGCCGGGATGTAGCCTGACGCGTTTCGGATAAAACTCCTTCGTCATAGGCCGGTTCTCAAGAGTGCACAACGTCTCAAACCACACCTTCATTTCAATGATGAGCTGCCTTGCGATAGGTTAGCTCTGCTCCAATGAACAGTCCCCAAGGTGTTCTGGGATATGTAGTGCGGTTAATTCTACCTGGTTAGGTGCTGCGATCTCAGGGTCCCCAATCACAGCCCTCTGATGGGCCCCGAATAGTGCGTGGTTCCTGGTGCTGTAGCCCCGTGAAGCGAGCCTGACAAGATTTCAAGCTCCACAGCCCGCTCCTTACTGCGATGGTGCATCCTCCACGGCTGGGCAGCCGTGAAAATATAAAGCTCCAAAGTCCCACAGACGAGGATGCACACAGGCTTCAGCAAGATCTCCAAGCGCCACACTCAAGCCGGGATGTAGCCTGACGCGTTTCGGATAAAACTCCTTCTTCATAGGCCGGTTCCCAAGAGTACACAGCGTCTCAAACCACACCTTCATTCAAATGTAATTTAACGTGTTTCAGAAAATACCCCGTTACAAAATGGCGGTACTTTTGAGTGATGAAATGTTATGGTTACCATGTTGAGTCACCTCTTCCATGTTTACTTTTGTTTGGAGCATAACAAGCCTCACTGTTCAGGGTGGTTCACGTGTGATCAAGACACATTGTGTGTCAAAATGCGTAGCGTGGTAACTGGAAATAAACTTTTCATGCTGAAATTGGATTCCTGAGTGCGCAACTTCTTGCTTTGAAGCATTACTTTGGATTTACAAAACTTAATCGGCCTTTGCGGTCCGCCGATACATGTGCGCCACCTGACTCGGGAGGAAGAATCCCAGCAGGACCCTGCTTCTTGTTTTGGATCAAACAGAGGGATTCAGTGCCGGCCGAACAACAGCAATCTGCAAGGGTGCAGCTGCAAGACTTTGGAACTTCATGGAATGAAACCCAACTCTCAAGGTAAGCCCTCGGCCTCTGACCGGTAGACGGGGAAAGGGAGGAGCGGCCGCAGGAATGCGACAGTCTCCCCTCTGAAACCGTCCTTCCGTACGGGGTTGAGGCACCGGTGGGAGAGCGGGCGGTTGGTTACAGACAGACTTTGTACTTTGCAACTACTCCGATAGTAACACAACTTTAGTTATTACCCGTCTGTTACTCTGTGTACACCCATTCCATCGAGACATTTAAGCGGCATCAGGAACCACTTATACAAGTGGGGGAATCCTCAGCATATTACTATCTGAATACGGTAATTTTTACCGTTTAGACTTTCAGTTTAAACCTACGAGTGCAAGAATTAATAAAGCACAGAGCTACTATACATCCTAAATACCTTATTTTGCCATGAATGAAGAAGGTGAAAGAAGGCGGGAGGCAGCCACTCTTTTTGCTCGTGCTCCCGGTAAAGGCAATACCACTCACAAAACTACAGAAAAACCGGATAATGACTCTTTGAACACCAAATTGAGGAAATTGAAAGACTCATGAAACAAGAAAGCTCCCGGTGGTGGGAAGCCACATCGCTGCAAGATTATGTAGACAAGGCAATGGTGCCACGGGGGCTGCAAATTTATATAACACCATCACATGAGTCACCTAACCCGCAAATGTTGGAAGATTGGGCAAATAACTCAGCAACAAGCAGTAAAAACATGCTGTGCATCCTCATAAAATACCCGTGGGAAGAACGCGAAGGAATTGTTAAAGAACTTAAAGATTTGGACGATGAATTCATAAAGAGCCCTGACCAAGAGACTATAACTAAATTCAAAGATGACCTTAAGGGGCGCTTGAAAAAACACAAAGACGATATAAAATACCGCAAACAAAGGAAACTCCATAGAGATTGCGGTGACTATGAAAGCGGACGTATTCTAACCTATAGCCCCAAATATGATTATCTCTATACTAAGCATGAGCGGATTTTGCGGATTGGCAATCCGCGAATTTGCGGATTTGCAAACTCGCAATCCGCAAAATCCGCGAATTCCCGCGAATTTGCGGATTTTTTTTTTTTTTTGTGTTCGCCCGTGTTTCTGCCAGTTCGCGAGGGGTTTTTACAATTTCGCAATTTGCGAACTTACCTGTCGGGTCGCAAGTTTTGCGAACTTGTTGTTTCTACGTGTCCAACCTGTTTGGGACACTCTTCTTCATCACTGCCACTCTCTGTCACCACTGCCACTCTCTGACTACTCATGCCACCCTCTGGCCCACCCATGCCACCCTCTGTTTCATCACCACACCCTCTGGTTGTCCAGTGTACATTATTTTTGGCAAAGCAAAGCACACCTTCCCTGCCTCAAGTGACCTGAATTAATTTGGGGCTGATTAATGTGTCACAGAATATTTTTTTAGCTGGCACCTGCTTCCTTAGTGCGCCCTGATTAGTGATCTTTTGCACTTGCTAAGTGCTTTCATTGTTGCAAAATTAGTTACAACACCTGCCCTGCCCCAACTGACAATAATGAATTAGGGGCTGATTAATGGATTTTAACTTCCAGCCTGGCTCCTGCTTGTCTCCCTTAGCTGTAATTCAGGACCTTTGTGGCATATGTGTAACTATTCTGAGGTTCAGAGCAGGGTCACATAATAGTTGCAACTGGCAACTGAACTCTGGAGGGGCCCCTCAGGAAGCACTACAGGAAATGGCTACTAATGATGAGCCTGAACTTTTGAACCTGGTAAGTAGTTACTTTCAGTTTTGCTAAAATCGTATTTCTGCAATTTCGCACTTATTCGCGGGGCGCGAACTCACGCGAACAGTGCGAGCAGTGCGAGCAAAATCCGCTGCTCGCGGATTTGCGGATTTTTCAGGAAATTCGCAAATCTCGCGGATTGCGGATTTCCCGAAAATCCGCAAAATCCGCGAGCGGAACGGATTTTCCGCCCATGCCTACTCTATACTCAAAATAGCTCTGAAACCCAATCTGCAGACAATAATGCCCCGAGAGAAGAAACCCAGACATCAGGCATGACGGAAGACTCAGATTCAGATGCCTCTAAACAGACTACAAGCACCTCATCAGAATTTGAGATCACAGCGAGACCGGCCAATTTTTTTCACGAGTTCCGGGTCCTAAGGACACGACGGAAAAAGGCACCCAAAGAAACCCCAGTCTTCAAGAAAAACCCAACTCGAGGCAGACCAAGGGGACGAGGAAAAGGCAGGGGCGATCATTCAAAAGACGACTCAAGCTCCAGCAGAGGAGAAGAAAAGACCAAAAAAACAGTGGGAAAAAGAAGTGGTTACAAAAACAGAAAATAACTATGGATGAAAAAATGGTAAACAAAACAATAATAAACCTATCATCACTTAGTCTTACCCTCAGTGAAAAACAAACTCTTTGCCTAGGCCTTAGCTTTTGCCCTACTGAATCATTTGATTATGCTAACACTAGAGTTGATATTTTCAAATTTGTTAGAAAAGTTACATTGAAAAAATGGCATTTCTTTAAACAGAATAGAAGTTCTAACATTAATGAAGATGTGGAGAATATATTTGAACTGATAGAAGAAAATGACATGGTTGCAATAGACAATGAGGCTAATTACGAAGAACCAAGAACTGATAGGGCAGCATGCACATCATTCAAACCAAAATCTGTGTTTTGCCCTATCATGCCTCATGACGCTATTGATACATTCCACGATGTGGTTACCAAAGAATTGACTAAACTCAAACATACTAGAAACTTGTGGTGCAACAAAGACATGAACCTCACTGTTGCACAGAGGAAATTCCTTTTTGAACCAGAGGGTGTGGTGATGAAACAGAGGGTGGCATGGGTGGGCCAGAGGGTGGCATGAGTAGTCAGAGAGTGGCAGTGGTGACAGAGAGTGGCAGTGATGAAGAAGAGTGTCCCAAACAGGCTGGACACGTAGAAACAACAAGTTCGCAAAACTTGCGACCCGACAGGTAAGTTCGCAAATTGCGAAATTGTAAAAACCCTCGCGAACTGGCAGAAACACGGGCGAACACAAAAAAAAAAAAATCCGCAAATTCGCGGGAATTCGCGGATTTTGCGGATTGCGAATCCGCAAATCCGCAAAATTCGCGAACGCGAGATCCGCAAAATTCGCCCATGCTTAGCTTGGGCCCCATTCTCGAAAGCATCCCCTCAGCCGTGAAGATTCTACAAAAGTCTTGGGGGCCCTCGACTCCTGCAGGCTTCCGGTGGGGAGCGGCTGCCATGATTGCTCGCGGAATGACCACGACGGAGCCACGAGATGGTGGTGCTCTCATGCTGACGCCAGCTTCAGTCTGAATCATCCAGAAACAAGGTGGGGCTTTCATCGTTTGGGAAAAAAAAATGTTCTAAACCAATGAAAAGTGTTATTTTTAGGTCATATGACCAAGCCTTCCATCTTTAGGAAACCAAAAGTAAAATGAACCAATGAAAAGTTTTATAAACAAGTCACATGACCTGTTATGCGGCATAGGGCTACAAAAAGCGTAGAAAATCCGTTGGCACGTGACGCGGCGTCAGTAGCGGACCGATGTGCGAATAGGCCGAAGGCAGCACAACGCGCCGAGATCCGGATGGCACCGAGGTTGTGTCCAGCAAGTTGCCGCACTGGTGTGGCCATCCTACAATGCTGCGCCGAAAGTCGGCGTGGGGTGCCCCGTTGGCTTATGAGGTGATGTCAGTAGTGGACCGATGTGTGAATAGGTCGGAACCAGCACAAGGCGCCAAGATCCGAATGGCAAGTCCTGGATGTTGAGTGCCATAGTTGAGAGTTCTGAGCAGTGCTTGTAAGACTATCTGAAGCTTATTTGCACCTGCTGCAGCTTCACTATTGCCCGAGGTGGTGTCCAGCAAATTGCCGTACTGGTGTGGCCATCCTACAATGCTGCGCCGAAAGACGGCGTGTCCAGCTGAGTTTCGGTCACTCTTGCGGTACAGTGACTCGAACGCGCCGAGATCCGGATGGCACCGAGGTTGTGTCCAGCAAGTTGCCGCACTGGTGTGGCCATCCTACAATGCTGCGCCGAAAGTCGGCGTGGGGTGCCCCGTTGGCTTATGAGGTGATGTCAGTAGTGGACCGATGTGTGAATAGGTCGGAACCAGCACAAGGCGCCAAGATCCGGATGGCAAGTCCTGGATGTTGAGTGCCATCGTTGAGAGTTCTGAGCAGTGCTTGTAAGACTGTCTGAAGCTTATTTGCACCTGCTGCAGCTTCACTATTGCCCTGGTGTGGCCAAAGATCGCCCATGACATAGGCGGCCGGCTCCCGAGGTCCGGCGGAACTTTTTTCCTTTTCCTTTCTGCTTCTTGTCCCACAATCCGTTTCACCTGAAGACACGACCAGGTCCCTGAATGTGTGCAGGGGGACGCTATTGATTGAATGAAAATGGCGGCTTGACACAAAGCTGACTCAAGCGTTGCTGTTGATGCTATACAGACAAAAATTGGTTTTCAGTTTGTACATTCTTCAGGATTTTTTTTTCCATCCAAGGCTGATTGAGAGTTTGTAGAAAAATGGCTTCAGATTTTCCACATATTACTCTTCAACATTCTTCCTAAATGTAACAATGTGAGACTCACTAGGAGAACGGCTGTTTATCTTTCCTTTCAAAATGCTGCCAACAATATTTTCTGAATGGAAGACACCATCTTGTAGCATAAAGGGCCGAAAGGGGTTCTGGTCTGGCCGATGGTTGGTGGAGACATTTTGACTATATCTTGGACCTGCCCGGCCTCGCCCAAAATGGCGCCGGTATAAATGGGACTCGTAACTCCTTGTTGTGTACTGGTTGAACAACCTTGATATCACGAGATATG
This sequence comes from Lissotriton vulgaris, assembly GCF_964263255.1. Classification (NCBI taxonomy): domain Eukaryota; kingdom Metazoa; phylum Chordata; class Amphibia; order Caudata; family Salamandridae; genus Lissotriton; species Lissotriton vulgaris. The sequence goes on from NC_141694.1 coordinate 666,592,854, forward strand.
AATGCAGTTTTGATGCTCATGGCGGGCGGGGACGAGAATTGATTGAATATTTCGACATCCCTATTGATATTAAGTTCTGATGTGTTATTGATTACTGTACTATTGAAAGTTCGAATTAACGTCACCCATGGTACTTGCACGCAAATGTATATCTAGATAACTTTTTTGTAAGTGGCCCTGTCGTATTTTAATTACAAAATGTACGTCCACTGATTCCGCAACTGTTAGACACCTTAGTTCTTGCAACCTAATGGCTCGCTCGTTACGTTCCTCTATAATGTAAATGTCTCCTCATCATATACGATTTCAGTTTGCTCCGTGGCCGGCCCACGTGGTTATAGGCCCGTATTTGTATACTGACATTTTCACAATAAAGGTTTTTCAAACAAAACATGGTAGTAGTATTTACATTGGTAAAGTTTTTACTTTTAGTCACTGTTTTCGAATCAGTAAAAGGCAAGTGAAATAAAGCAGTCCAATTACATGACGGATAAAAGGTATAATATGTAGGAACGCAGTAAAGATAAATGGTCAAGGGCAGTTGTGTTTTCCACTCCTGCAACATAAAGTGATCGATAAGAATCTGATAATCAGGCGTATCGGCGACTAAGATAGCAGGCCGAGTCTCTTTTACTCAACGGCTCCGTCATGGAACGAAGAAACGCCCTTTTTCTCGAAAAAGGAATATATTTTACTTGCAGGACAGTTGAAAATTTTCCGGGAAAGTACATTAGCCTGGAATATTATAACATATATGTTATAAAAAAAAAAGTTCGAAACCAATAAAAAGCGTAATTTTTAGGTCATATGACCAAGCTTTTCATCATTAAAATAACAAAAGTAAAATGAACCAATGAAAAGTTTTATTAACAAGTCACATGACCTGTTATGCTTACGTTACGCGCTGCGCGCCGCGCCCCGGATCACTTCCGGGTGCGCTAACGCCGCGTGTCATATAACGCATTACGCGACAACGTAGGTCAAGAATATAGTCAAAATGTCTCCACCAACCAGCGTTCGGAACACAACCCCTTTCAGCAGTCCAAAAAGTTCTGTTAAATGACAACAGAGGGGACAGGCAACAAGAACCATCAGTCAAAGAGGGGAGGGCAAGTTCTTCTCTACCGGGTCATGTTGGGGCGCTACCGGAACTGATCGAATTGGTAGTCTACAGTGTTTCTGGATGTTTCAGACTAAAGCTGGCGTCAGCATGAGAGCACTACCATCTCGTAGCTCCGTCGTGGCCATTCCACGAGCAGATATGGCAGCCGCTCCCCACCAGAAGCCTGCGGGAGTCGGGGGCCCCCAAGACTTTTGTAGAATCTTCACGGCTGAGGGGACGCTTTCGAGAATGGGACCCAAGCCCTATCAGGGAAGCGTCCGAGTTCCAAGGTGTCCCAGGGCCATTTTAGTGGACCACGCCCAAATCTGAAGAGCCGGCCGCCATTTTGAGAGTCCTGTGGCAGTCGCCTATCGCTGCACCGCAAGAGCGGGAGCAACTCAACTACATGGTGAGCGAGACGCTGTAGTCGCAAGAGCGGGCGGTAAACAGCTGAACGGCGGAAGAGGCACAGTGTAGCAAAAGCGGGCGGAATGGCAACTAAAACGGTAAAGGGGCGCCCCACTACAGCGTGTCTTCAGGTCAAACGGATTGTGGGACAAAGTCCAGAATAGAAGAGTCATCAAAAGGCAAAAAGTTCCGCCGGACCCCGGGAGCCGGCCGCCTACGTCGGGGGCGATCTCAGGCTACACCAGTGCTATAAGACTTGGGGAGGGGGTCGGAGCCAAGCGTCTTCTCCGAGTCCGTGCCATCACACCGCCCCTCGGGGGCCTCCGTCAAGCGGTTTAGGGAGGTACCATATAACATTGTTTTCAAATGCAGTCAGGTCCACAAACGACCCTCACTTACTTTGAGAATAGTGAAGCTGCAGTAGGTGGAAATAAGCTTCAGACAGTCTTACAAGCACTGCTTTTCTAAACATTTTTTGATTTTTTAGTATTTTTGCACAGTTTTATATGTTTTTTTTGTTTTTGATGGAGGGGAAACAACAAAAAACAGGCATTGAAAAAGGCTCAAACTCAGAACTCTGAACTATGGCACCCAACATCCAGGACTTGCCATCCGGATCTTGGCGCCTTGTGCTGCTTCCGACCTATTCACACATCGGTCCACTACTGACATCATCTCATAAACCAACGTAATGTAAATAGTTATTTAATAAAATGTTTTACCCTGTTACTTTGCTGGTGTGTTGTCTATATTTTTAATATTTGCATAGGGTTTGTCGTTATTTTGGGCGGGGTGGGTGACGGAGCCGAGCTGTCTTGCAGCCCTCATGGTGTGGAGCTCAGTTCATCTCACTATTTTCGTATTTCTCATGAAGGGTTGTTCCTAATGTTTCTATTTTAGCGAGGTCAAAAAGAGATACAATTAGTGGCCTACTGATTTTGCTCGATTACTTTTATTTTTTTACACGATTTTTCACGATTTTTCACTATCTGCAAAGACTAAACAGAGTATTGCGACTTTGTGCTTGTTTGTAAATAGAGAATGAACCAAAGAGAATCAATTGTAAAACAGTAAATGCTTGGATAACAATCAATCAAATGGAGAGACAAGCAGGCACGACGGATTACAACGGGGGTAAAGGCCTGCGTTAACTACTCTTCACTATCTGCAAAGAGAGAGTACTACTATGAGAAAAGAGGGGAGGGGGGCAGCGTTCAAAGCACATCAGCGTGCATAAACACGAAAAAGTTTTTACCTATCACGTACTTGACATTTGACAGCTTTTGATATTTGCTATTAAAAAACCAATGAAATTCACTGAAAAAACCATAGGTTATAGGCCATATATAGTTAGGAATTTGCATTTACAAAACCTTGAAAATTCACTGAAAAAACCATTGGTTATAGACCATATATAGTTAGGGATTAGCCTTTTCAAAACCTTATTTTACTCACACAAAACCATTGAAATTCCATATATAGTTAGTTCCACTAACTATATATCGCGCACCCGCAATCCACTGCTGATGATGTCACATATTACATCATTCATGACATGGTTAGTGACATCACTGATGACATCACTGATGACATCTCAAATGACATCACTGATGACATCTCAAATGACATCACTGATAAAATCACTGATAACATCTCATTTGACATGACTAATCACATCACTGATGATATCATTCATGTGATAATACCATGAACCTCTTCAGACTCTAATATAACCTTAGATACAATCAGTGTAAACAGACAGTCACAGACTGTCACTCATCCATGGAGTTACTCACACACCTAGTCAGTTATGCAAAAAATCAATCACACCTCCATTTTCTCAACTATACAGTTATACACACCTTACTTATTCAAACATATACTAACACATATTTACTTTACTCTCTTATACAATCCCTGATACATGTTCACAATGATCCATACAGCCACTCACACATTCACTGGCTCTTATGCACAGTTATTTATATATGTCAACTCTCACATGTACTGTGTTTTACATATGTACTTACTTTGACATGTAGCACTGAGATATCCATTCACTCACTAATACACTCATGCACAGTCAACCGCCCATACAGCTGTTTCCACATGCACTTTTGAACCCATACATATAGTGAATCAACTACTCACACATCTATGTACAGAGTCACACACCTCCCAGCCACCCATACACACACACTCAGTTTCCCATACAAATACTTGGACAACCAATGAATAACCCATACAGTTACTCATATAGCTACTGATCAACATATGCAGCAGTTTGTAGAACAACAGATATAATGATGCACAAATTAAAACAGTTTAGTCACTAACCCATGCACTCAGTGAGACACATTTAATCACTCACTCATACATTCAGTCATGCACCTACTAAATCCTTCATCCAGACACTTATACATCCACTCATTCTTCAATATGTAAGACATATTTTATCTTTACAGAAACATACAGTCACTGGATGTTGTCATCAGTGATGTCATCAGTGATGTCATTTGAGATGTCATCAGTGATGTCATCAGTGATGTCACTAACCATGTCATGAATGATGTAATATGTGACATCATCAGCAGTGGATTGCGGGTGCGCGATATATAGTTAGTGGAACTAACTATATATGGAATTTCAATGGTTTTGTGTGAGTAAAATAAGGTTTTGAAAAGGCTAATCCCTAACTATATATGGTTTATAACCAATGGTTTTTTCAGTGAATATATATATATATATATATATATATATATATATATATATATATATATATATAAGCTCCAAAGTCCCACAGACGAGGATGCACACAGGCTTCAGCAAGATCTCCAAGCGCCACACTCAAGCCGGGATGTAGCCTGACGGGTTTCGGATAAAACTCCTTCTTCATAGGCCGGTTCCCAAGAGTACACAGCGTCTCAAACCACACCTTCATTTCAATGATGAGCTGCCTTGCGATAGGCCAGCTCTGCTCCAATGAACAGTCCCCAAGGTGTTCTGGGATATGTAGTGCGGTTAATTCTACCTGGTTAGGTGCTGCGATCTCAGGGTCCCCAATCACAGCCCTCTGATGGGCCCCGAATAGTGCGTGGTTCCTGGTGCTGTAGCCCCGTGAAGCGAGCCTGACAAGATTTCAAGCTCCACAGCCCGCTCCTTACTGCGATGGTGCATCCTCCACGGCTGGGCAGCCGTGAAAATATAATGCTCCAAAGTCCCACAGACGAGGATGCACACAGGCTTCAGCAAGATCTCCAAGCGCCACACTCAAGCCGGGATGTAGCCTGACGCGTTTCGGATAAAACTCCTTCTTCATAGGCCGGTTCCCAAGAGTACACAGCATCTCAAACCACACCTTCATTTCAATGATGAGCTGCCTTGCGATAGGCCAGCTCTGCTCCAATGAACAGTCCCCAAGGTGTTCTGGGATATGTAGTGCGGTTAATTCTACCTGGTTAGGTGCTGCGATCTCAGGGTCCCCAATCACAGCCCTCTGATGGGCCCCGAATAGTGCGTGGTTCCTGGTGCTGTAGCCCCGTGAAGCGAGCCTGACAAGATTTCAAGCTCCACAGCCCGCTCCTTACTGCGATGGTGCATCCTCCATGGCTGGGCAGCCGTGAAAATATAAAGCTCCAAAGTCCCAGAGACGAGGATGCACACAGGCTTCAGCAAGATCTCCAAGCGCCGCACTCAAGCCGGGATGTAGCCTGACGCGTTTCGGATAAAACTCCTTCTTCATAGGCCGGTTCCCAAGAGTACACAGTGTCTCAAACCACACCTTCATTTCAATGATGAGCTGCCTTGCGATAGGCCAGCTCTGCTCCAATGAACAGTACCCAAGGTGTTCTGGGATATGTAGTGCGGTTAATTCTACCTGGTTAGGTGCTGCGATCTCAGGGTCCCCAATCACAGCCCTCTGATGGGCCCCGAATAGTGCGTGGTTCCTGGTGCTGTAGCCCCGTGAAGCGAGCCTGACAAGATTTCAAGCTCCACAGCCCGCTCCTTACTGCGATGGTGCATCCTCCACGGCTGGGCAGCCGTGAAAATATAAAGCTCCAAAGTCCCACAGACGAGCATGCACACAGGCTTCAGCAAGATCTCCAAGCGCCACACTCAAGCCGGGATGTAGCCTGACGCGTTTCGGATAAAACTCCTTCGTCATAGGCCGGTTCTCAAGAGTGCACAACGTCTCAAACCACACCTTCATTTCAATGATGAGCTGCCTTGCGATAGGTTAGCTCTGCTCCAATGAACAGTCCCCAAGGTGTTCTGGGATATGTAGTGCGGTTAATTCTACCTGGTTAGGTGCTGCGATCTCAGGGTCCCCAATCACAGCCCTCTGATGGGCCCCGAATAGTGCGTGGTTCCTGGTGCTGTAGCCCCGTGAAGCGAGCCTGACAAGATTTCAAGCTCCACAGCCCGCTCCTTACTGCGATGGTGCATCCTCCACGGCTGGGCAGCCGTGAAAATATAAAGCTCCAAAGTCCCACAGACGAGGATGCACACAGGCTTCAGCAAGATCTCCAAGCGCCACACTCAAGCCGGGATGTAGCCTGACGCGTTTCGGATAAAACTCCTTCTTCATAGGCCGGTTCCCAAGAGTACACAGCGTCTCAAACCACACCTTCATTCAAATGTAATTTAACGTGTTTCAGAAAATACCCCGTTACAAAATGGCGGTACTTTTGAGTGATGAAATGTTATGGTTACCATGTTGAGTCACCTCTTCCATGTTTACTTTTGTTTGGAGCATAACAAGCCTCACTGTTCAGGGTGGTTCACGTGTGATCAAGACACATTGTGTGTCAAAATGCGTAGCGTGGTAACTGGAAATAAACTTTTCATGCTGAAATTGGATTCCTGAGTGCGCAACTTCTTGCTTTGAAGCATTACTTTGGATTTACAAAACTTAATCGGCCTTTGCGGTCCGCCGATACATGTGCGCCACCTGACTCGGGAGGAAGAATCCCAGCAGGACCCTGCTTCTTGTTTTGGATCAAACAGAGGGATTCAGTGCCGGCCGAACAACAGCAATCTGCAAGGGTGCAGCTGCAAGACTTTGGAACTTCATGGAATGAAACCCAACTCTCAAGGTAAGCCCTCGGCCTCTGACCGGTAGACGGGGAAAGGGAGGAGCGGCCGCAGGAATGCGACAGTCTCCCCTCTGAAACCGTCCTTCCGTACGGGGTTGAGGCACCGGTGGGAGAGCGGGCGGTTGGTTACAGACAGACTTTGTACTTTGCAACTTCTCCGATAGTAACACAACTTTAGTTATTACCCGTCTGTTACTCTGTGTACACCCATTCCATCGAGACATTTAAGCGGCATCAGGAACCACTTATACAAGTGGGGGAATCCTCAGCATATTACTATCTGAATACGGTAATTTTTACCGTTTAGACTTTCAGTTTAAACCTACGAGTGCAAGAATTAATAAAGCACAGAGCTACTATACATCCTAAATACCTTATTTTGCCATGAATGAAGAAGGTGAAAGAAGGCGGGAGGCAGCCACTCTTTTTGCTCGTGCTCCCGGTAAAGGCAATACCACTCACAAAACTACAGAAAAACCGGATAATGACTCTTTGAACACCAAATTGAGGAAATTGAAAGACTCATGAAACAAGAAAGCTCCCGGTGGTGGGAAGCCACATCGCTGCAAGATTATGTAGACAAGGCAATGGTGCCACGGGGGCTGCAAATTTATATAACACCATCACATGAGTCACCTAACCCGCAAATGTTGGAAGATTGGGCAAATAACTCAGCAACAAGCAGTAAAAACATGCTGTGCATCCTCATAAAATACGCGTGGGAAGAACGCGAAGGAATTGTTAAAGAACTTAAAGATTTGGACGATGAATTCATAAAGAGCCCTGACCAAGAGACTATAACTAAATTCAAAGATGACCTTAAGGGGCGCTTGAAAAAACACAAAGACGATATAAAATACCGCAAACAAAGGAAACTCCATAGAGATTGCGGTGACTATGAAAGCGGACGTATTCTAACCTATAGCCCCAAATATGATTATCTCTATACTCAAAATAGCTCTGAAACCCAATCTGCAGACAATAATGCCCCGAGAGAAGAAACCCAGACATCAGGCATGACGGAAGACTCAGATTCAGATGCCTCTAGACAGACTACAAGCACCTCATCAGAATTTGAGATCACAGCGAGACCGGCCAATTTTTTTCACGAGTTCCGGGTCCTAAGGACACGACGGAAAAAGGCACCCAAAGAAACCCCAGTCTTCAAGAAAAACCCAACTCGAGGCAGACCAAGGGGACGAGGAAAAGGCAGGGGCGATCATTCAAAAGACGACTCAAGCTCCAGCAGAGGAGAAGAAAAGACCAAAAAAACAGTGGGAAAAAGAAGTGGTTACAAAAACAGAAAATAACTATGGATGAAAAAATGGTAAACAAAACAATAATAAACCTATCATCACTTAGTCTTACCCTCAGTGAAAAACAAACTCTTTGCCTAGGCCTTAGCTTTTGCCCTACTGAATCATTTGATTATGCTAACACTAGAGTTGATATTTTCAAATTTGTTAGAAAAGTTACATTGAAAAAATGGCATTTCTTTAAACAGAATAGAAGTTCTAACATTAATGAAGATGTGGAGAATATATTTGAACTGATAGAAGAAAATGACATGGTTGCAATAGACAATGAGGCTAATTACGAAGAACCAAGAACTGATAGGGCAGCATGCACATCATTCAAACCAAAATCTGTGTTTTGCCCTATCATGCCTCATGACGCTATTGATACATTCCACGATGTGGTTACCAAAGAATTGACTAAACTCAAACATACTAGAAACTTGTGGTGCAACAAAGACATGAACCTCACTGTTGCACAGAGGAAATTCCTTTTTGAACTTGCTGAGGATAAAAACATTGTTCTGAGACCATCAGATAAAGGTGGAAATATTGTCTTGTGGGGAAAAGATATGTATATAAAAGAGGCATTAAGACAATTAGAAACCAGCAACTTCTATATGAAATGTACTATGACTAACTACAGTGACAGTGTACTTGAAACCTGGCAGAAACTGAATGAGTGGCGTAATGAGGGCCTGTTGTCATGGCAAGAATTCTGTTTCCTCAAAAAAGATTATCCCAAATTGCCCATTTTCTACCTTCTTTCAAAGGTTCACAAAGATGCCAAGGTCCCCCCAGGTAGGCCCATCATTTCCTCCATAGGCAGCGTCAATGAGAATCTGTCCCAATATATTGACCATTTTTTGAGAGAATTTGTCTGTGGACTTCCTGCATATATTAGGGATACCACAGACTTTCTGAATAAAATAAATGGTCTGCAATGGGTAGAGGGCTCTCTACTCATTACTATGGATGTCAATGCCCTGTTTACAATCATTGATCATGTACAGGGCATGGAAGCAAGTCTCCATTTCCTTAAAAACAGGGATATATGTTTCCTTGACCACACGTGCATGCTCATCGAAATGATGAAAATATGCCTCAGGAACAATATCTTCATGTTTGACGGCGTCATATACAAACAAGTACGTGGCGCGGCCATGGGTTCAGCATTTGCTCCCAGCTTCACGAACCTCTTCCTAGGTAAATGGGAGGAGGAAATTAGAAGCAATACTACCCTTAGGAAGGAACTAGAACAGGTTACAACCTGGATCAGATACATCGACGATCTGTTCCTCATCTGGCAGGGTACGGAAGAGAAAGCCATCCGATTTATCGAGAAACTCAAAAAAAATAATTATAATATCCACTTGACCTACAATATCAGCTCTGTAGGAGTTGAGTTTCTGGATACTGAAGTCAGTGTGGCAATGGGGGACTTGTGTCCAAACTCCATAGAAAGGACACTGCCGGTAACAGCCTGCTCCATGCCCTCAGTGCTCATCCTTACTCCCTCAAATGGAGTATTCCCTATGGAGAGCTACTGAGGGCAAGGAGAAATTGCAGCAGTGACGAGGGCTTTGCCATTGAAAAAGAAAAGATGTTAGAAAGTTTCAGGGAAAGAGGCTACCCAGAGGATGTCTTGTCTAAAGCAGTTCTCAAAATATCACAAGTAGAGAGAACTGAAGCCCTTAAACCCAAAGAAATAGACAAGGACCCCAATAATGAGACCCGGGTTATAACCACTTTCAATTGCAAATCCAGTAAAATCCATAAAATACTTGCTGACAACTGGAATATCCTGAAGTCTGACAACGTAGTAGGTCCCCTCCTTAACGATAGACCCCAAATCAGTTACAGAAGAGGTAGAAACCTACGGGTACATCTTGGTAAAAGGTGACATCACGGAAAAGAGACAACATATTCAGGGCCTTAAAGGCTTCTACCCATGCGGCCACTGCAAGGCCTGTAAATCTAGTGTGATGGTAAAAAACATTGATATCCCTGGTAGAAAGGAACAAAGGGCAATCAAACAATTTCTGACTTGTAACACAAGTTTTGTTGTCTACGTGTTGGAGTGCCCTTGCAAACTCCGATACGTGGGCAGTACCACCTTTATGGCCAAAAAACGCGTACAGGAGCATCTCAGAGCAATCACACATGCCGATGAGAGATACCCCATTGCGCGTCACTTCAAAGAGTTCCACCAACCCAATAACTCCCTCCTTAAATACTATGCCATCGAACAGGTAAATATAGGAAGAAGGGGTGGTAACCGAGAATTGGCCCTTAGAAAGAAAGAGTCAAAATGGATAATGGAGCTCGAGACGAAGTTTCCCGGGGGACACAACCTTGATGAGGAGCTTGCCACTCACCTTCACGAGGAATAATGCATCCCATAACACCCCTTCAGTAATCGATCCCGAATAGTCCACCTAGTCGGACCTTCTTTTCTCGTCCAAATGATATGCAAAATTATAAGGTTCATAATGTAACAGAGTATATCATGCCCATATGTGCTTTTGAAACTTTAAAACTGTTATACCTCTTTATAAGTAAGATTTTATTGAAGAGATTTTAACTGTATGTTTATGTGTTTTTTGAAGGTAAATTGGGAACACGAAGTTTCGTCCGTCACAGTCACTTCCCGGTCTTTGGATCTTTCCCTTTTATATTGAATGAAAGACACCTTCACTTGTACGAAAGTTGAACTGTTCTTCACTTAGATGTGCACTCCTTACCTGTCGGTATGGTCTTGTTTATGCTTTGACAACTGGAAATGGTTAACTGAATAATGCATGATGTTAAAGATACAAGTAGTCACAGTTTTTTGGCACTAGACCGAATGAGTTTTGGATTTCCTCCTTTTCTGACGCTGGCTGGGGCACAATTACACCCGCTAGGACTATAGGCACTAGACCTTATGAAAGTTATATTTGCAACACACGTGTGCGATACTATGCAGTTCCATATCTGGATGCTTTGACATGAAATATGATAGGCGTTGGAGTGATCTTTTTAGAAAATAATGGTGAAATGTATTTTACATGTGCATACCATGACTACTCACCGCCTCGACTTTGGGCAAAATGATACATCTCAGATCTTCTACTATATGATCAGACAATATCAACCCAACAATGTGTTCTGTTGTGCCATATAAGTACTCGTTATGAATTACAGCAGGGTGTTATTACATCTCAGCCCAATAACCAGTAAATGTAATTTAACGTGTTTCAGAAAATACCCCGTTACAAAATGGCGGTACTTTTGAGTGATGAAATGTTATGGTTACCATATTGAGTCACCTCTTCCATGTTTACTTTTGTTTGGAGCATAACAAGCCTCACTGTTCAGGGTGGTTCACGTGTGATCAAGACACATTGTGTGTCGAAACGCGTAGCGTGGTAACTGGAAATAAACTTTTCATGCTGAAATTGGATTCCTGAGTGCGCAACTTCTTGCTTTGAAGCATTACTTTGAAATTACAAATATATATATATATATATATATATATATATATATATATATATATATATATATATATATATATATATATATATATATATATATATATATCACTCGTTCCGCTTCCAAACACTTTCTGGAGTCTCGCCAGCCGGCAAGGAGACACGGACACAGACCAATTAGGTGCAGAAGTTCTTTATTTGCAGAGAGTAGTCAAAGACGTTTCGGTTCAACGGAGCCTTGTTCACATGACAATGTTGTCTTGAAAGGACAGCCCTTTTAAAGTGCAAGTGTTGAAATAAAATTAACATCACCCGAGCAATTTTAAGTATGGACATAGAAAACATACTACGTTCATTAGGTAGTTAGACTAAAGCAACCATTTTTTAGTCACTTCATTCTAATATCGGTATAATACCCTGATAAATATAATTGATGGCATAATATCACAAGATGTAAAAACACGTGGTTTGCTAGAAAAAGAAATCACAGTAAAATACTTGTTTTAGCCTAATATATCATGTTTCATGTATTTATATTTTTTTACAAAGCTTTAAAAAGACGGTATTTATCTGACATTTAAAAGTATTGCATGAATTCATAGTTTGTCTGGAAACATGGTCAAGGAATAAAATAAAGTGCAAATGCATAATTAAGGATGTGCAAATATTGCTTTCAGTGCTTAGTCATGTGCAAATATAGCAAACTGGTACAAATATGGCAAGTTGGGCAAAATGTCCCCCATCATTATGTGCAAAATACGCTATTATCTCCAATCCTGGACATGAGTCCAAATTCATGGCTGATATTACTTTCGTAACCAGTAAGTCGAGGATAAAATATACGCCTGGTATCGTCAGATAAAAACTTATCACATTTATATCAAATATAAAACCTGTTAGTTCTCTATCATTTGTCCATTTCAACAACCCACATAATTCACGATCTTAAAATAACCACAATGCATAATTCCTAGTCCATATTCTGTGATACCACATAAAAATCCCTAAAACAATAAATCACAGAGGACCGATTGGATATCAGGGTCCACACAGTCCCTATCTGTATAAAGTGCTCATAAGTGGTGAATTTAAAATCATTTTCATATCAATATAAGCTGCAGCATAATTCAGTTACTGTTCTCAAATGTATGTCAGGTCGCAGCCTTCCCATGGTGCACATATGTGTCACCCAGCCGGGTGACTCCTATACGTGCTACCCACAGGGAGGAGACCTCTGACATAAGAAATTTTATTAATGAGATCTTAAGGCAAGCATGTATATAAATCTTCTGTAACATTAAGGCCTGCAGGGGTCTTTGTGTTGAGTAAGAGGATGTATTTGGTTTCGAGCCTTCTAAGTTTTGCGTCCCTGTCCCCTCCTCTTCTACTGTTCATAACTGCGTCAATCACCCAATATTTCAGGCTAGTATTGTTGCTCTGATGACACTCCCTAAAGTGGCGCGCCACAGGATAGGTGTTTTCACCATTCGTGATTGCACGCAGGTGTTGGAGGACAGCGTGTTTAGTGCTGCCCACATATCTGAGCTGGCAGGGGCACTGTAAAATGTAGACTGCAAATTCCGATTTGCAGGTAAGGACCTGTGTAATCTGATGTTGAATATCTGAAAAACCATCTTTGTAAGTTTTGGTGTTTACTCCATGGAGGCAGGCCTTACAGGTTTTACATTTATAAAAACCTTTGTTTTCCTGCCACCATGAAGATTTTACAAAGGGTTCGGGGTTTGTCACCACTATGTGATCACGTAAGGATGGCGCTTTACTAAAGGTGAGGGATACTCTTTTGGGGATATTTTTACCAATAATATTGTCCTTCATCACCAATGGCCAGTGTCTATCAATGATCCTGCGCACTTGCCAATGTTGTTTGGTGTATCCTGTTATTATTCGGAAATAACTAGCTCCCTTCGTCCCTACATTCTGTGTATCACTAGTAGGTATTGTCTGTCGGTCAGATTTCTTCACCAGAAGTTCTTCCCTAGATAATACCGTGGATTTCTGTTTGGCCCTTTTTATTAATTGGCTCGAGTATCCTCGCTCAAGAAAGCGCATCTCGCTTTCTCCCTGGGCCTTCTCTAAATCTACAGAATTGCTACAGACTCGTCGTAGTCGTAGCATTTCCCCATAAGAGATGCTGGAAACCAAATGTGCCGGATGTGCACTTGCAGCATGAAGAATGCTATTACCAGCAGTAGCCTTGCGGAAAATTCTGGATTCAAGGTGTCCATTATTAATATACAGTTCAGTGTCAAGGAATGTTACCTTCTCCTGACTGAGGGTAGCTGTAAACCTTAAATTTAATTTGTTGTCATTAATGTCATGGATGAACTTAAGCGCCTCATCCTGACTACCCCTCCAAATCACCAACAAGTCGTCAATAAAACGAAACGATGCCACCAAGTTGTTGCGAATATTGTGTTGGTATTCAAAGCCAAGGAACAGCTCCTCCCAAGCCCCCATGTGTAAACATGCGAAGCTTGAAGAGAAGCTGGCCCCCATTGCTACTCCCTGTAGTTGGCGATATAATTGCTGGTTGTACAGGAAAACATTGTTGACCAAACAGAATTCTAACATTTCTAGAAGCATTGCGTTGTGTTCATTACATTCAGGGCCCCTTCTAGATAAGTAATGTTGAACTGCATTCAAACCATCACTGTGAGCTATACTTGTATAAAGTGATGATACATCAAGGGCGATTAGCCAATCACCAGTAACCCATTCCACGTCCTTGATTTTCAATAAAAAGTCCCCTGTGTCTTGAACATATGACGCAAGTTGTTGCACATACCCCTGTAAAAAATAATCTATATAAACAGAGGTATGTTCCAGGAGACTGCCTCTGGCAGAGATGATAGGTCTTCCCGGTGGGTGCAAGGGGTCCTCATGTACTTTAGGTATAAAGTACAACATTGGTGTGATGGGATTATCATTTCTGAGGTATTTAAATTCAGCCTCGGTGATAAATTTAGAAGATCTCCACTTTGACAGTTTGCGATGGTATTCTTCTTTGATGGTCATCAATACTCGAGTATGAATGCGTTCATAACAAGTTCGGTCATTCAGCTGAATGTATGCTTCCTTGTCATAGTCAGTTTTGGTCATTAGGACTACATTCCCACCTTTATCACTGTTCCTCAACACTAGATCCTTCTCCTTTCTCAATCTGTTGGTGAGTGCTGTATATTGCTGGGATTGGCTGCCAAAATGTCTTTTATTTTTGCCAATACACATTTGAAGTTCTTTTAAATCAGCAACCACATTCTCATGAAATATATCAAGGTTGTCACGTGGTAGGATAGGGTAAAAGGTTGAGGGTGGCCTAAATTGGGTGTTTAATGAGATTCTGTTCCCCCATTGATCAATCTCATTTGTTTTTATGTTTGTACCACATGTATCCTCATAACCTTCTCCGTCAGTTTCCCACAGTTCTGTGATAATACGTGTGCCTTGTGATGCATTGGTATTGATATTACTACTTATGGGTGCACTATATTGTGTATCTTCAGATTTTTCCTTCATGGTGTAAAATTTACGAAGTTTTAATTTTCTTACTGCCTTGTAAATATCGCATCTTGTTGCAGGATAATTAAAATTGCAAGGTGCCGCATAAGTGAGTCCCAATTTGAGGATTTCCTCTTCTTTCGTTGTTAATTTTAATGATGTTAAAATGACAATAGTTCGACTCGTGGCGTTTACTAATCCTGTTGGGTGACAGATCCCCGTCCCCTTCCGCCTCTTTTCCTCTTTTAGTATCCTCCTCTTTGCCGCCCCCCACCTCTGGCGTCGTCGGTAGTTGGCCCGCTGTTTCCTTGTTCTCTTTGTGTGTGGGACCTTAACGTTTTCAGTCTTTCCTGACATAAAAAAGTAATTTCTTGGCCAGGAGATGGTTTCGGGGCTCCTCCCGCCTGTTCCTGTCTGCGGCGGTCAGAATCCGATTCTGGATCAGAACTTAGAGTAACATTGGATGAGTCACTTTGCGTGTTTTTCCCTTGCTGCTGACAAATATTTTTGACTTTGGGTTGTGGTTTCGATAGACCTTTATGGAGAGCATCATATTTACGTGAAAAGGTGAATATTTGTCCCAATTCGTAATCGTTGCGGTCCCTTTGGAACTTGTATGCTTTTCTATCCTCGATTTTAGTTTCCTCCTTTTTGAGGCGGTCATTCATCATTTTGGTTAGTTTAGTTCTTCCCTCTTCCTCCCCTAAGGCCTCCAGTTCATCATAAATAGCTGCTATTTCTGTTAACAACCTAGCCCTGTCTTTGTCAGCATATTTTATCAATATTTGCACTTGTCGGCGTGATGCCTCAAGGTTGCTCTCCGCCCACTCCTTCATGAGTTCAGGGTTAGGGTCCTCGTATGTGGGTGCCATGAGGATTCTTAGCCCCCGAGGTATACGGTTAACTTCAATGTACCTTTGTAACGATTTTGATTCCCACCATTTTGCTTCCTCCTGGCGAGATTTTTTCTCCAGTGTTTTAAACAATTCCTTAATAATTGATGTGCCGCTGCCACTAGGGTCATTGCTGGGCCTCCCGCGAATATCAGGCGGTAGGGGGGCGTTATCGGAAAACAATGTAGCTGCCAAAGTTTCCTGGTCCCGAACATTGTCACCCGACATTTCTCTGCAGTTAATGAATAATTAGCCAGGTGCTTAACAACTATCGCAACAAATGATCGATGTTGAAAATCAACCTGGGCACCGTACTTCTCTCCCGCTGCATGGATTTCGGATGCTTACTTGGTCAGTCGTGCAGTTTACTCCGGTTCTTGAATCAGCCGGTTGATTGCTCAAGCCGAGCAGCCTCCGCTCCGACCAGCTTTCTCCGTTCTTTAATCCGTCTCTTCCGTTGAGTGGGGGTCAGGCGCTCTACTCCTTCCGGAGTCACATAATTTCCTAGGCAAAGTCCAAGAGAGCAATCCGATTGGAGCGCCGACCATTAAGGAGAAGGGTCCCGTGTTCAGCCGGTTCGGAATCAACCAGGCTATATATCACTCGTTCCGCTTCCAAACGCTTTCTGGAGTCTCGCCAGCCGGCAAGGAGACACGGACCAATTAGGTGCAGAAGTTCTTTATTTGCAGAGAGTAGTCAAAGACGTTTCGGCTCAACGGAGCCTTGTTCACATGACAATGTTTTCTTGCAAGGACAGCCCTTTTAAAGTGCAAGTGTTGAAATAAAATTAACATCACCTGTGCAATTTTAAGTATGGACATAGAAAACATACTACGTTCATTAGGTAGTTAGACTAAAGCAACCATTTTTTAGTCACTTCATTCTAATATCGGTATAATACCCTGATAAATATAATTGATGGCATAATATCACAAGATGTAATATATATATATATATATATATATATATATATATATATATATATATATATATATATATATATATATATATATATATATTCTCTGAAAAACCAATAGGTTTCAGGCCTTATATAGTTAGGAATTAGCTTTTAAAAAACCTTTGAAATTCACTCAAAAAACTATATGTTTTAGGGGTGTTATAGTTAGCTGGACATTTCACTCATACAAAACCATTGAAATTGCTCCTATATAGTTAGTTGTACTAACTATATTTCGCGCCCCTGCAATCCACTGCTGATGATGTCACATATTAGATCATTCATGACATGGTCAGTGAGTGGGTTTTTTTAAATACTAATGCCTAACTTTATAAGGCCTGAAACCTATGGTTTTTTAAGTAAATTTGCAAGGTTTTTTAAATGCTAATTCCTAACTATATAAGGCTTGAAACCTATGTTTTTTTCATAGAATTTCGAAGGTTTTTTAAATGCCAATTTTTAAATATATTAATTGTTATTTTTTTAAAAATGATTTACTACATTTTTGCCGGCAGGTGTTCAGAGGGCACGCCCCCTTTTTACAACACTCTGCAGCGCAACCCCTGGCGCGTTTGCAGAGAAGGAACTAATTCCCCTTGCATACTGGGGGTCCCTGGGGTGCACATAACCCACCAGGAGCCTCCAGTATAAGCCAGTGGGCTGCATTGCAGAGAGGTGTAATGAGGCCACACCCTTTGTTACACCTCTCTGCAGCGCAACCCCTGGCGTGTTAGCAGAGTAGGAATTAATTCCCCTTGCATACTGGGGGTCCCTGGGGGCCATCTAGCCCACCAGGAGCCTCCAGTATTAGCCAAGGGCCTGCGTTGCTTTGTCCCGGGGGCGGCAGTACCTGGGGCAGTGTGGGGGGATTGTGGATCCCCCACACTTCTTTATCACTATGCCTCCACGATTTGGTCCCCCGGGGGTAATTTTGTAAAAAACAGACCAGGTTTAAAAAAAAAAATTGGACCTTTTTTGTCCTTGTGGGACCACCTGGGCAGGCCTAGGGGGTCAGGGTGTGTCTACCATGCCCCCTTTTTGTGTTCTTCATGTTTGTTTTTCTGCTTTCTTGTGCCTCGGTCTACCGAGCACAAGATGGATGCCAACACTTCCTGGTTTGAAGTGTTGACAGCCAATGAGCATGAAGCTTTCTCGGGAAGGCATGCTGATTGGCTGCCCCCCCCCCAAAAAATATTCAAAAAATCGCACAGTGCGCGCACGGGTGCGCGCACGGTGCGCGCTTATAGATATATACATTTTTTCAAATTCAATTTTCTAAACAACTACTAGAAGGATTTACACCATGTAACAAAAAGCGTGATCTGCGAACAGAACTCTACATTTTTGCCAAGTTTGGTGTAATTCCGTTCAGTGGTTCGGGCTGTAGCCGTGTCTAATCGTCCTATGGAAAATAACATTGGGAAAACACGTTTTGGGACCCCCCTTTTTTCTCAGCCCCCACGTGACGAATCCCCCCAAGACTCTCAGGGAAGGAGCGGAGCGGGCCATCTTCTTTGAGAAATTCGCGGAGATTAATCAACCGGCGCCAAAGTTATTCCCAATAGAATGTTGCGGATTTCCTATGGATACTAGGTCCTAACTATATATACCTACCGGCGACCGCCAGTAGGTAATATATATATATATATATATATATATATATATATATATATATATATATATATATATATATATATATATATATATTACCTACTGGCGGTCGCCAGTAGGTAGTTATAGTTAGGATTTTTTTCAATGTTAAATCTCAAAATTCTATTTGGAATAACTTTGGCGCCGGTTGACGAATCTGCCTGAAAACTTCCTCAGAATGGCCTCATCAAGCTCCGGTCCTTCCCTGAAAGTTTGGGGGGGATACGTCAAGCGGGGGCTGAGATAAAAGGGGGGTCCCAAAACGCGTTTCCCCCATGTTAATTTCCATAGGGCGGTCGACCTCACTTTTAGCCCGAACGGCTGAATGGATTTACACCAAACTTGGCAAAATTGTAGAGACTGGTAGCCCGATGTGCCTTTGCTATGTCTCAAGATATGTGCTCCAGTGGATTTTGAGTAATTTAGGGTCAAAAAAATATATATATCTATGGCAGCGCCCCGGTACGCGCTCCGGGGAGCACCCCGGGTGCGACACGCGAGGTGCGCCCAGAAATCTGATTGGCTCTTGGGTTTCTGTAAACATTCGAAACAGTCCGGAGCGGCCGCCATCTTGTGTCTCGGTAGTATCGAGACACAAGAGGTGGCCAAAACAAAGGGGGAAATGACCATAAGGGGGCAGGGTAGACCCCCCTGACCCCCTAGGTTTGATGTGGGGGCTTTAAAAGGGCCCCACGGGGCAAAACATTTTTTTTTTGTTTGGCGCGGGGGGAGTGCCCGGTATGCGCACCGGGGAGCGGACCGGGGAGCGTACCATGGGGAAAAATTAATGATAGAGTTTTTAAAAAATGTAGCCTTTTTTTAGAAATTGGAGGTAGTTCTAAAAAGAACTGTTTTTTTTCTTCTTTTTGTTGTTTTACATTTTTTATCTTGTTTTTTTGAACATTTTGTACTTTTTTTGTCTTTTCTGAACAGTTTTAGATTTTTTTGTATTTTTCATGGGGAAAAACGAAAAAAAAAGGAATTGAAAATGGCTCAACTGGAGCAAAAAACAAAAAGAAAAGAAAAAATTAGGGTTGATTGGGGCATTTATGGTTGTCTCCAGCAAGGACGATGAGCTTTACGCTCTGTTCTCCGTAGATAATTCCGAAATCTGCGAATCGGGGCTGAATGCACAGCATCGTCTCACTTTCCTCTGGTGCAGATGCAGTGGGTTGCTTCCTTTTTGAGCTGGTTCTTGTTGATCGGGGAGGGTTACTGGCCAGTTCCCTCATCTCTGCAGCAGAATAGTTTATAGGATGTTTGCGCTGCAGGTGGCGTATCATTGTGTGGTTCCCAAATGAATATTTTTTATTTGGGTTTCCCCTGGAAAGTTCCATGCCACAGATTTTTCAACTGACCTTGGGTGCATTTATTTTTTTCTTCCCCTCTGGGAGAGAAAAAACTCCCAAATAATGTGTGGTCTTGGCTGGTATGGGGTATTGTGTTCTTCCAGCCATCTTGATCTCCCCTCCTCCTCCTCCTCCTCCTCCTCCTCTTCCTCTTCTTGAAGACCACCAATGATATCTTGAGAAGGTCCTTTTGGTGGTTGTGGTGGTGGTGGTGGTGCAGATGCACCAGCTGTTATGTTATGTTATGTTAAAAATGCTTATAAAGCGCATGGCTACCCCAGTGACGGGGCGTCCCAGCGCTTGCAGACAACTTGAAAGTAAGACAGACTTTGAGCCAAGGGGGAGACGTGTAGCGCCACTAGGAGCACTAGATAGAAGGGAACAACCAGGTTTTAATGAGTTTTCTAAATGACAGGTAGTTATTTGTAGCACGTGCCTCCGCGGGGATCGAGTTCCACAGTTTTGGAGCCAAATACCTGAAGGAGCGGCCGCCAGCTCTGCTCCTTCGGATTTTGATGGTACAGGCAAGATGAAGGTCCGCCGAGCGGAGGGCACGTGAGGGGACATAGGACGAACACAGACCTTGTAAAACTCGGGGGCCAGAGCCGTGAAGGATTTTATGCATTAGGCAGAGGGACTTAAATTGAATACGTTGTGTGACTGGAAGCCAGTGTAGACGCCGTAGAATATGGGATGTGTGACAGTATTTTGGTAGGGCAAACAAAATGCGGGCAGCTGCATTTTGGGCTCTTTGGAGGCTGTTTGATTAGAGCCCAGCATTAAGACATTGCAATAGTCTATATGCGATAAAACAAGGGCTTGGACAATTGTCTGGCGTACAGATGGTTCAAAGAAGCCCAAGATTGGTTTGAGCGACCGTAGGCGACCATAACACACGCCCGCCACTCTTTTTGCATGAGATTCTAGGGAAAGAGAGTTGTCCATAAGCACGCCCAGATTTTTTACTTCCTTCTTAGGGATGGGAGGTGGACCTAACGTAGAGGGCCACCAGTGATCATCCCACTTGTTTGATTCCTTGCCAATCAGGAGTACCTCAGTTTTTGATGAATTTAACTGCAGGCAATTCTTGGTCATCCAGCTAGAGATGGCCAGAATATCGTCTTGAAATTTGGCTTGGTCCGTATCCGTGTCCTTCGAAAAGGAGAAGATAAGCTGCGTGTCGTCCGCGTATGATATTAATTGGATCTTACGTTCTCTGGCCAACACTGCCAGAGGGCGGACGTACACGTTGAACAACGTAGGGCTGAGCGCCGACCCCTGCGGGACACCGCAGCTCAGCGGAAGCCTGCTGGATGAGTACGGTGGAGCATGGACCTGGAAGGAACGGTCAGATAGAAAAGACGCGAACCAGTCCAGGGCACCATCTCGGACTCCGATCTCCCATAGTCTTCTAAGTAGAATCCCATGGGAGACCGTGTCGAACGCCGCACTCAAATCCAGCAGGATTAGAGCCGACGTGACACCCAGATCTTGTGTAGCCCTTAGTTGTTCAGTGACGGCCAGCAGTGCGGATTCCGTGCTGTGGTTAGGCCGGAATCCGTTTTGTGAGTCATCTAGAATCGCATTACTCTCCAAGTAATTGGTCAAGATGTCATTAACATGCGTTTCTGCCACCTTGGCCAAATAAGGTAGCAGGGAAATCGGTCTAAAACTTTCAGGCCTGGAAGAATCCAAGGTGGGCTTTTTTAGTAAAGGGACAACCTTGGCGTGTTTCCATGATTTAGGGACGGTGGAAGACTGAAAAGATCTATTAATCAGCTCCCGACCCTCTGCCAAGATGGAATCCTGGAATAGTTTGAACATTTCAGGTTTAACGGGGTCTTCCGGCGACCCAGACTTGACTTTAACAGCCAGAAGTTTCATATTAGCCTGTGTGATGGAAGGGAGGGAGTGAAGAGAGTAGGGAAGTTCCGAAGAGTCTGGGGATTGGTGAGGGGTCGAGACAGACCCATCAGACCCAAAAGAGTTATAAATCCCTTGGACTTTACTTACGAAAAAGCAAGCAATCTCTTCACATTGCAAGTCAGATGTTATTGTGCAATTAGGATCCTCTGGTGGTTTAGTCATGTCCTTCACTAAAGAGAAGATGGTTTTAGATCGATTTGTGCTCACACTGATCTGGTCCGTAAAATAGGTAGCTTTAACTTTCTTTATAAGTTTATGGTAAGCTTTGGTAGCGGATCTGAAGGTGGCTTTCGCCTGGGGGTCATACGATCGTCTCCAGATGCGCTCTAGTAACTTACATTGCTTTTTCTGTTCGGCCAGTGCCACAGAGTACCAAGGGTGAGAATGCTTGCGCTTGGGCCTGGACAGTTTCTTGGGGATGAGGTAGTCAAGTGATGTATTGACCCAGTCTCTGTATGCTGTATCAGCTGCCTCCAGATCCTCTGGCCAGTCTGGGCGGGAGTTTTTCAGTCTGGTCTCGAATATGGCACCATCTAGTTTGTGCCATGATCGCCTCCAACGCGGTGGGGGAGGCTGTTTCCTGGAACCAGCTGAGATCTTAATATAAATTTGAACCAGGAAATGGTCCGACCAGCTGAGGGGGCAGGGAGTGGAGGCCGATATTTCGGAAATGTTCGAAAATACCGGGTCAAGTAGATGGCCTGCCAAGTGGGATGGGCCTTTGACTAGCTGAATAAGTTGGCAAGCCTCCAGATCGCCCAGAAGATCTCGTACAGCGGGGGAGTCACAACACTCCAGATGGAGATTCAGGTCCCCCAGTATACTGAAATTAGCAGCTGCTGCTACTACTGAAGCCATTATATTGAGCAAAAAGGTAAAGAGAGCTACAAACAGGTCTTCCTAAGTCAAAGGACAAAGCCAGAATAAGGAAAAAAGGTGGGGTCTTTCATCCTTTTGAAAAAAAAAATGTATTGAACCAATGAAAAGTGTTATTTTCAGGTCACATGACCAGGGGCTTCATCATTATGAAACCAAAACTGTTATGAACCAATAAAAAAATGTTATTTTCAGGTCACATGACCCGACACGCTTACGCTACGCGCCCCGGGTCGTGTCGCGTAAGCGCGTCGGATGTTTACGTTGCGCGATCTTATTCGCTCGAGTGCTTCCGGGTGCGCTTACGCCGTGCGTATCACGCGGACGCGGCTACGCGATACGTCACGATCATGTTTTCGTTCACGATATTGGCGCTTACGGGACGCTCCCCGGAGCGTGCCCCGGGACGCTTTATAAAAGTACGCTTTTCGGGGCGCTCCCCGGGGCGCGCACCGGGAGCGCTCCAAAGCAAAAAAAAAAAAATAAATAAATAAATAAATACAAAATTGGGAAAAATTGTAGGGACTGGTAGCCCTATTCTCAAGTGGTTTTTACGAAAATTAACTTTGAAAAAAATATATATTGTGCTACATTGGGCTATATATATGTTAGAGACCAAATGTAGCCCAAATGTAGCCCAATGTAGCCCAATGTAGCCCAATGTAGCCCAAAGATGGCCACCAGAGACAAAAAAAACAAATGTAGCCCAAATATCAGCCAGATGTAGCCCAACTGTAGCCCAATGACAGAATGTACCAGAGTGTTCTAAAGAACAACTAGAGCGCTAACAGTCTTACTTATAAAGTGAGACTTATAGTTAGGAATTAGCATTAAAAAAACCTATGAAATTCACTGAAAAAACCATAGGTTTCAGACCAGTTATAGTTAAGAATTAGCATTTAAAAAACCTATGAAATTCACTGAAAAAACCATAGGTTTCACACCAGTTATAGTTAGGAATTAGCATTTTAAAAACCTTTGAAATTCACTGAAAAAACCATAGGTTTCAGACCAGTTATAGTTAGGATTTAGCATTTAAAAAACCTATTAAATTCACTGAAAAAACCATAGGTTTCACACCAGTTATAGTTAGCTGGAAATTTTACTGACATAAAACCAATGAAATTCAACATTATAGTTAGTTGGACTCACTATAACTTGCGCGCCTGCAATGCACTGCTGATGATGTCACATATTACATCACTCATGACATGGTCAGGGGTTGTGTTCCGACCGCTGGTTGGTGGAGACATTTTGACTATATTCTGGACCTACGTTGTCGCGTAATGCGTTATATGACACGCCGCGTTAGCGCACCCGGAAGTACTCCAGTGCGCGAAGCGCAGCTTCCCGGAAGGGATCCGGGGCGCGGCGCGCAGCGCGTAACGTAAGCATAACAGGTCATGTGACTTGTTAATAAAACTTTTCATTGGTTCATTTTACTTTTGTTATACTAATGATGAAAGGCTTGGTCATATGACCTAAAAATTACGCTTTTTATTGCTTTCGAACATTATTTTTTCTTAAACATATATGTTATAATGTTCCAGGCTAATGTATTTTCCCGGAAAATTTACAACTGTCCTGCAAGTAAAATATATTCCTTTTTCTAGCAAAAGGGCGTTTCTTCGTCCCATGACGGAGCCGTTGAGCAAAAGATGCTCGGCCTGCTGTCTTAGTCGCCGATACGCCCGAATATCAGATTCTTATCGATCACTTTATGTTGCAGGAGTAAAAAACACAACAGCCCTTGACCATTTATCTTTACTGCGTTCCTGCGTATTATACCTTTTATCCGTCATGTAATTGGACTGCTTTATTTCACTTGCCTTTTACTGATTCGAAAACAGTGACTAAAATAAAAAACTTTACCAATGTAAATACTACTACCATGTTTTGTTTTAAAAACCTTTATTGTGAAAATGTCAGTATACAAATACGGGCCTATAACCACGTGGGCCGGCCACGGAGCAAACTGGAATCGTATATGATGAGGAGACATTTACACTGTAGAGGAACGCAACGAGCGGGCCATTAGGTTGCAAGAACTAAGGTGTCTAACAGTTGCGGAATCGGTGGACGTACATTTTGTAATTAAAATACGACAGGGCCACTTACAATAAAATTATCTAGATATACATTTGCGGGCAAGTACCATGGGTGACGTTAATTCGAACTTTCAATGGTACAGTAATCAATAACACATCAGAACTTAATATCAATAGGGATGTCGAAATATTCAATCAATTCTCATTCCCGCCCGCCATGTGCTTCAAAACTGCATACGTATCTCGTGATATCAAGGTTGTGCAACCAGTACACAACAAGGAGGTACGAGTCCCATTTATACCGGCGCCATTTTGGGCGAGGCCGGGCAGGTCCAGGATATAGTCAAAATATCTCCACCAACCAGCGGTCGGACCAGAACCCCTTTCGGCAGTCAAAAAAGATTCAGTTAAATGACAACAGAAGACATAGGCAAGAAGACCAACAGTCAAAAGAGGGGAGGGCAAGATCTAAAGCCATTGTTCTACAAACTCTCAAGCAGACTTGGATGGAAAAATCCTGAAGAATGTACAAACTGAAAACCATTTTTTGTCTGTATAGCATCACCAGCAACGCTTGAGTCAGCTTTGTGTGAAGCCGCCATTTTGATTCAATCAATAGCGTCCCCCTGCACACATTCAGGGACCTGGTCGTGTCTAAAGGTTAAACGGATTGTGGGACAAGATGCAGAAAGGAAAAGGAAAAAAGTTCCGCCGGACCATGGAACTTTCGGCGCAGCATTGTAGGATGGCCACACCAGTGCGGCAACTTGCTAGACACCACCTCCGTGCCATCCAGATCTCGGCGCGTTGTGCTTCCTTCGGCCTACTGTAGCCGCAAGTGCGGACGCAACTCAGCTGGATAGCGAGTGAAACACCAAGGGACGCCCCACTGCAGCCGAGGAGCCTCCATCTTGGGGGCGACGCACAGCATCACATTGCTTTCTCAAACAGCCCCCACTGACTGACGCGACCTCACAGGCCAACAGGGCGCCCCACGCCGAATTTCGGCGCAGCATTGTAGGATGGCCACACCAGTGCAGCAATTTGCTGGACACCACCTCGGTGCCATCTGGATCTTGGTGCGTTGTGCTGCCTTCGGCCTACTGTAGCAGCAAGTGCGGGCGCAACTCTGCTGGACGGCGAGTGAAAAGATAAGGGGCGCCGCACTGCACATCAGGTGCCTCCACCTGGGGAGGCGAGAGAGGCCAGTTTGCGCCACCTCCCCCCCCCCCAGGCACCCCACGCCGACTTTCGGTGCAGCATTGTAGGATGGCCACACCAGTGCGGCAACTTGCTGGACACCACCTCGGTGCCATCCGGATCTCGGCGCGTTGTGCTGACTTCGGCATATTCGCACATCGGTCCGCTACTGACGCCGCCTCACGTGCCAACTGATTTTCTACGCTTTTTATAGCAGCGCGTAACGTAAGCATAACAGGTCATGTGACTTCTTTATAAAACTTTTCATTGGTTCATTTTACTTTTGGTTTCCTAATGATGGAAGGCTTGATCATATGACCTAAAAATATCACTTTTCATTGGATTAAAACATTTTGTTTTCCCAAACGATGAAAGCCCCACCTTGTTTCTAGATGTTTCAGACTAAAGCTGGCGTCAGCCTCAGAGCACCACCATCTCGTGGCTCCGTCGTGCTCATTCCGCGAGCAATCATGGCAGCCGCTCCCCACCGGAAGCCTGCAGGAGTCGGGAGCCCCCAAGACTTTTGTAAAATCTTCAAGGCTCAGGGGACGTCTGAGCTCCAAGGTGTCCCAGGGCCATGTTAGTGGACCAGGCACAAATCCGAAGAGCCGTCCGCCATTTTAAGACTCCTGTGGCAGCCGCCTATCGCTGCACCGCAAGAGTGGGCGGATGAGGCACAGTGTAGCAAAAGCGGGCGGAATGGCAACTGAAACGGTAAAGGGGCGCCCCAGTACAGCCGACGAGCCTCCACCTGGGGAGACCCGTTGACGCCGCCTCCCCCCCCCCCCCCCCCCTGGGGCGCCCCACGCCGTTTTTCGGAGCAGCATTGTAGGATGCCAAAACCAGTGCGATAACTTACTGGACATCACCTGGATGCCATCCACATCTCAGCGCGTTCTGCTGCCTTGGGACTATTCGCACAACAGACCGCTACTGACGAGGCCTCCCCGCGCACCCCCCGGGACGCCCCACACCGTTTTTCGGAGCTGCATTGTAGGATACCAAAAACCAGTGCGGCACCCAGGTAACATCACCTGGGTGCCCTCCAGAACTCAGCACGTTGTGCTGCCTTGGGACTATTCGCACAAAACACAGCTACTGACCATTGTTGCTTCTTTTTTCAAAAAAATGTTTAAATGTATTTACTGTTTTTGTTGCGTTCTATATATTTAAAAGTTATTAAAGTGTTATAATCCTACTTTGTTGGAGTACTATATATTTATAATGTGACACATAATTGTAAAAACTTTGATGTAAAAAGAGGCATCCCTGGAATCTTCCGCTTCAGGCTCGGTCCCACACACCCTCACAGTGAGAATCCCCTCCCCAAGCACAATACAGGATGGTTATCAGATAGTAGGAATGCGTGTGGTGTGACAGATCTACTGTAACTCCTTTGAAGAGGGGTGATTCTCTACAGCTGGGGCCATAAACTATATCTGCAGGGCTAGGTGATAGCCTGGGACCGGCCTGAACAATCGGACACAGAGGAAGAAGAGTGTCAGAGGGTGCGGTAGTGAATAGGGTGAAAGGGTGGTGTCGGGCGGGCACAGGGTGTGATTCTCAGGGAAGAGCAGCGCACATGGGAGGAGGTTTCTGGCCCATGCATGAGAGAAAGAGCGGGGGTGACCAGTGCGTGGGGGAGATGCTTGCGAGGGTGAGGAGCCATGCTGAGGATCGGCGGCGTGCAGAGAGTGGGTCTGGTCAAGGCATCTAAAATGGCTGCCGTGCTCAACAAAAGTGTGGCATTGCAAAAAAGACAAGATGGCGCAGACAATGTTTATCAATAAGGATTAATTTATAACAATTATTTAAAACAAAATATTTACTCGCAGTGAAAAAATGGCGGTCAACACTTCCTGATTTCCATCGAATCGAACGTTAACAGACGTCACGCAACAACAAAAAAAAACGCTCACGCACAGCCGCTGGAAGACATGTATCAACATATATGAGTCTCCTCAGCCACCCTCAGAAAACAAAAGGGGTCAGGATACGTCTCCCGTACCCCTTTATACCTAGTAATTTAATGAAATCGAAACACAAAATGGCGAATTCACGTTTCGCTACCAGTTTGCGAACCGAGAAGCGCTTCTACCTCGAAAAATCAAATTTTTATTATTTGCCCCACGGGACCCTTTAATAACCCCAACATCATTCCTAGGGGGTCAAGAGAGGTCTACCTAGCCCCCTTTCATTAAATTCCCCCTTCGTTTTTCTCCTCTTCTTGTCTCTCGATCCTACCAACAGACAAGATGGCGGCCGCACCGGACTGTTTAGAATGTTGACAGACACCGGAGAGCCAATCAGCTTCGCTACGCAAAGCTCCGTGACGCGAAAAGTACGCGATCTGGAGCGCTATCTGGGACGCTGTCACAGATATATACATTTTTTAAAACGTTAATTTCTCAAAATCCACTGGAGCACATATATTGAGACCCAGCAAAGGCACATCGGGCTAACAGTCCCTACAATTTTGCCAAGTTTCGTGCAAATCCATTCAGCCGTTCGAGCTAAAAGTGAGGCCAAACGCCCTATGGAAATTAACATGGGAAAAACACGTTTTGGGACCCCCCTTTTTTCTCGGCTTTTATGAACTATTTTATATATTTTTTGTTGTTTTTATGGGGAGAAACAAAAAACAGAGAATTGAAAATGGCTCAACTGGAGCAAAAAAAAACAGGAAAAAATTTGGGTTTTTTGGGGCAATTGTGGTTGTCACCAGCAAGGAGGATGAGCTTTATGCTCTGCTCACCATAGGAGATGGTCTTACCACAAAAAATACATGTGATCGTCTCCCTTGTCTCTGGTCCCGATGGAGTGGGTTGTTTCTGTTTGGAGGTGCTGGGTGTAGATTGGGGAAGGTTGCTGGCCAGTTCTCTCATCTCTGCGGCAGCATAGTTGTTCGGATGCTTGCGCTGCATGTGCCTAATCATGGTATTATTACCGAAAGAATATTTTTTATTAGGGTTCCCCCTTGAAAGTTCCATGTCACAGATAAGGCAAGTCAAATTTGGCGCATTCACTTTCTTCTTTCCCTCAGGGATGGAAAAAAACTCCCATACAATGTGCTGCTTGGGTTTGTATGGGGTATTGTCTTCTGCCAGCCACCTCCTCCTCCTTCCCTCCTCCTCTTCCTCCTCCTCCTCCTCTTCTTCTTGACCACCAATATGATGTTGTGGTGGTCCTCTTGGTGGTGGTGGTGGTGGTGCAGATGCTCCAGCTGCTGCTGCTACTGTAGCCATTTTAAAGTACAAAATATACCACAAAGATCTCAAAACAGGTCTTCCTCAGTCAAAGGACAAAGTCAGAATAAGGAAAAAAGGTGGGGTCTTTCGTCATTTGGAAAAACAAAATGTCCTGAACCAATGAAAAGTGTTATTTTCAGGTCACAAGACCAGGGGTTTCATCATTATGAAACCAAAACTGTTATGAACCAATGAAAAGTGTTATTTTCAGGTCACATGACCCGACGCGCTTATTCTACGCGCCCCGGGGCGTGCCCAGGGGCGCAATGCGTAAGCGCGTCGGATGCTTACGTAGCGCGATCGTATGCGCTCGAGTGCTTCCGGGTGCGTTTACGCCGTGCGTATCACGCGGACGCGGCACGTCACAATGATGTTTTCGGCCGCGGCATTGGCGCTAATGGGACGCTCCCCGGTTCGCACACTGGGGCGCTTCAAAAGACTACGCTTTCGGGGGCGCTCACCGGGGCGCGCACCGGGAGCGCTCCAGGGGAAAAAAAAACTATATACAAAAAAAAATTGTTTAACATAAATATATAAATATATAATATAGGATTCATTTTCCAAAATATTACATTTCATAGCTATAGACATTTGCTATTAAAAAAACTTTGGAATTCACTGAAAAAACATAGTTTTGGGGCCTTATGTATAGTTAGGAATTAGCATTCAAAAGACCTATGAAATTCACTGAAAAAAACATAGGTTTCACACCAGTTATAGTTAGGAATAAGCATTTAAAAAACCTATGCAATTCTCTGAAAAAAACATAGGTTTCAGACCAGTTATAGTTAGGAATTAGCATTTAAAAAACCTATTAAATTCACTGAAAAAACCATAGGTTTCACACCATTTATAGTTAGCTGGAAATTTTACTGACATAAAACCATTGAAATTCCCACGTTATATTTAGTTGGACTCACTATAACTTGCGCGCCTGCAATGCACTGCAGATGACGTCACATATTACATCACTCATGACATGGTCAGTGACATCACTCATGACATCACTGATGACACCATCCAGTGAATGTGTGTCTTTCTGAAAAATAAATATGTTTTATATATGTATATGTAAAGGTCGATGGAAAAATAAATGTTTAAATAAGTGTCTTAATGGATGTTTTTAAAAAAAAAAATTGATTGGTTGATTGGTTAAGAATTATTATTTCAGGACACCACTGATACGCATAACGGTCTAGACATAAAAGAGTCCACGGGACCAGTGTTTCATACTGGGTTGGTCTTTGTTTTGAACTATATATGCCTTTAAGTGAGCTTATTTGTTACATTTCATATTGCGGCCAAACAACAATATTGAAGAGGTACTGGGTTAGGGATTTCTGATAGAATATCATGTGGACAGAATATCTTTCCAAAAATATTGAGGATGAAAATATTGAGACGGTAAGTGCAGATAGGTAAGTATAGATTTACTATTCTTAACTCCACATCTACGTACCTTGAAGATGTATAGATATATAGATATATCATCAAGGTACCTATATGTGGAGTTAAGTGAAGCAAAACTTTGCTTTCGCGTAGAAACTTAACTTCACAGTATTTTTGTCCTCAATATTCTTAACACAATATTTTGTCCACACCATTTTTTTTTATGCAGTATTTTGTCCAAACTCTGCTGGGTAGTGCTGAGCTCGCTTTGTCTGACAACTTGAGCTCACAATCGAAGGCTGTGCACATTGTGTTCTAAGACAGCATTTCAGTAATGTAGTGCAAAATTATTGCCCCCCCCCCTGCAGAAAGTGATGAGGGGCCCCTGAGTGTCCCACATCCTATAGATTTTCAAAGGCCTTTGGTTGAATAGGGGCTCCCTGAAGGTTTCCACACCATAATGGCTGCAGGTGCCTGCTTTATCCAACCAACCAGAATCAAAGTGTGAAGAAAGTTTTTACTAATGATGATGGTGAGGAGGAGCAACATTTGTGCACCAGATTTCACACATTTCTCACACTCTCCTCACCACTGCAGTCGTACAATTACTATTCGTAACTTTATACTTGTAGGTGTCTTTTAGGATGGCTGGCGGACACCAGTCCGCCCGCCACCCTAACGGTGCTGGGACCACCGCCAGTGGTGCAGAGGTCCTGCATCGCCAATTCGGTTGCCACCGCCATGGTCGCGGTGGCATCCTGTATATATTACATTGTGGCAGGCGGTACTGTAAGTAGCACCCTCCACAATGCAATATATGCATGTTGTGTATTGGCATGCACAACATGACAGGCACTGCGCGGTGCCTGCCACGCTGTGCATGCCAATGTTGGAGGGTACCATGGGTACCCCCCAAGTGCTGCCAAGTGGTGGCCCGCAACGGGCCCCCATAGAAAACTCTGCATGCCTTTCCCTGGCGGAGTCTCCGCCATGGAAAGTATGGGCCTTTTCCACTCGGTAGGCAGTTGGTACGATTGCCTACCGCGGGAAAAGCGGTGGACGGTCTTTCCGTCCACGGAGGTCCCCCCTGGCATGCTAATGTGGCGGGGGTAAAAGGCCGTCCGGCGGGGTGATTTGGTGGGCGGATCACCACTGGCCGGTATGGCGGTGGTGATCCACCCGCCATCCTAATAGACCCCGTAGTTTGTGAATATAAAAAAATTGTAAACTTACACAAAAGTGTGAATTTGTGAATCAGGCCTGAAGATCATGGGCGTTTATACTCTTTCAAGGCTACCATGCAATGTACCGCTGCCTCCCCACTCATTTGCGTGGTGTTTACTCCTGTAGTGTGGGATTAACATTAACCAGGAGTAAACCAATATAGAAATGCAAGGTATCCTTTTATACATACCTTACATTCGTAAATCCAGCCACTTGCGCTTCTAATGTAGATTCACAAACACAAGAAGACGATCGAATCGTGCACATAATGTTGAAATACATGATGTCACAATACACTGCTCTATAGTTGTGAGCACTAACCAAGAAATGGAAAATTGTTCTATGCCTTTGCAGCTAAAGTCAGTTACAATTTTATAGCGCACGTCATTGCGCACAAAAAGAAAACTAACACAAATCGACGGCGAGTTGACAAAATCAGTAATTGAAAGTATTTCCAGTGCTTAGTAAGACATTAATAGCTTGCATGGCGCTGGACATAGCAAATCTTATAAGTAGGTTATTAGTGCTAAAATACTATCTATCAAAGTTCGGTAGAAAACGTGAAAAGGGGCCATGAAAAACGGTTACTGCATTTTCAATGAATATAAGACTATTATAAAACAATATTGATGCCTTGAGTCCTTAGCTCTGTATTAAGGTCATAGTAATGGATTGGTGTTTTATGAGCCTTCTGTGGCTTAGCGGCACCATCTCTTTAATCTTAACTTTGCCTCCAGTCAAAATAAATCGTAATCGTGTAAACTGTATGGTAGTATAACTGCCGTGTTCAGTAATGATCATTTTTTTTAAATGTCACTAATGTCTAACGATGGCAAAACAAAACAGAAAATAAAAAATTGCTTTTGTGTAGTAATGGCAACTACTCCTTTCATCGGGTGTGCAAAGCAAGTAACAGGTCTCTAAAAACATTTCAACTTTACTTTACTGGGTCTACAGGGGTTTAAAGCTTCATCTTTTATATTTTGCAAGGTAATGTTTTCCTTGTATGAATTATTAGCTTCAATGTTTTTTGGCGTCTTAAGCCTTAAAGGAGCATGAAACTTTGTGTTCAATACACGATCATGCATGTTATTTGTTAAATAGAAAGGCACAGTTTTAATTGAGAGCCTGGGTCTCCTATGAAATCTCGATTTGCATGTTATAAAAAGTTTATTGTTCCATTGACAGTTTCATGTACATATTGATGTATCTCAAGGAAGTATGACACTGCACTCTGTGACATAAGAAAAGGGTCATACTGGCCGTAGAGGGCATAGGAAGTTTTACCGGGTTGCGGGAAAGGTGGGGGCCGGTTTCGCAGAAGCGGGGCCTATGTTTTTTTGTTACTGGGGATGGTTTTGCAGAGATGCTGCAATATTGGCCCCCAGTAACAAAGGGAGCAGTGCTTCACACTTGCAACCCACCTCCCTGCACCCCATCCACCTGGGGGGCGGGGGGAGGGGTAGTGGGGGGAGGGGGTCTGGTCCTAAAAATTTGACAGGGCATCTTTGGGTTCCCAGTCCGGTCCTGCATAATAATACATCAGAATGTACAGAAATGTACAAGAATGTCTCAGTATGGGTAGTGGAAGTAACATCACACATCTTTTGGACTTGATGTTATGATAAGGTCCTGCCTAGGGAGGTACGAAAACCTTTCTATGCGTGCAAAGGCTCATTGAGGTCGAGATTATGGTCCATTTCTAAGGTCTGCAAACGTCCCCGTTTTTCCAATGTCTGCGCGGGTATATAGTTTATCTTTACAAACTGACATTTTTTCCGTCCAAACAAATGCCAATATTTATTCACAAGTGTTTTTCTCATGCCAATATTTTGACCAATGCAAAATGAACAATTGATGAACAGAATGCAGAACAATATCATACATTCACCACAGTACCGAGATCTGGGCCTGAATCCATCATTTCTTTCCTCACCATGCCATTCTAGTTTAGACCCAGCCATATGCAAATCAGTCTTGACCCTGCGCCCAATGAGAACAGTTCAGCCCAAACTGCTAGGCCACCAAGGCATTTTGACCGTTTGTGTCCACTTGACTGATGAAAAAGTGTGAATAGTTATTTAACATATCATAGACAGAGCACTTTCTTGAACTTTCAGATTGCTAGTTCAAGGTCTGAATGGATGCTATTCACACCTGGTTCAATACATGTCAATACCAGAGTGTTTAAAGGAGCTTCATGGGCACTGGAAATCTCATGGAAGCTCTATCTTACTACATTTCTCAAATAGCTTCATGGCTTTCGCTTGGACATATGGAAGGTGGCATTCATAATCCAGGTTTCTGATTGTTGCTTGTCATATGCGAGAGTGCCTGCTTAGAACTCAGGACCATCCCCAGAGTTTTACCCCTTGCGTGCTCATGACTGAACCACGCCGTCATGAGCTACGGGTAGCATGTGCTCATGACGGTGTGGTTCTGTCATGCTACTGCCGCTCTGCCTACGCGGCACTAATTCCCCGCCTGTGCGGGCGAATGAATGAGCTGGCATGGTCATGACAGAACCATGCCGTCATGAGCGCATGCCGCCCGTGACTCATGATGGAGTGGTTCCGTCATGAGTACGGAAGTGCCACGCTCACCCCCTACCCCCCCATGCCGCAGCGGAATTCGCGGTGCAGGGAAGGCGTCAATACTTCCACTGCTATAACTTAACAAAATACTACCTCATCATCTGTACCATGTATACCCTTACTGTATCAATCTGTATATAACATTGAAAACACCATTACTTTGTCATCATCACAGGATTTAAGCTTATGGACATATTTACAAGCCGATAGAGCCACAGGATGTCACTTTTTTTGACGCTGTGTGCAGGTCCATATATACAAGCTCATGCAAAGCCACCCAGCTTGGCTTTTCAACAGTCTTGTAAATGCAGCCCCTTTTCACACATCACTTTGTGTGAAAGGGGAGTGCAATGGGTGTTGCTGTGGGCGTTCCACCACAACACCTATTGCTTTTTGATGCTGCTTCCGATTTACAAGGATTAGTAAATCTGAGGCAGCACAAAAACTAACGCCATTGAAAAGCAGGTGTAAGAGTGATGCTCCAAGGAGAAATCCTTTCATTTCTTCGAATTGTTTGCTCTTTCTATGTGTGCTATATTCTTCAGCACACGTGGAAGGAGTAAATTACCTTTAATGGTTGTTTATGTTTAGGAAGTTGCAGGAAGGTGATCCTTCCTCCACATAAACAATCATCCCTGCAAAAGCAGGTTCCTTTGCACCATAGCATTGGCTCTGGGCAGCTTTTTTGGCACAGCGCAAGGGAAGTCACAGGGGTGCACCATACTCTTGTAAATATGCCGCACCCTTGCATTTTCAAAAGTATGCAGCGCAGCGCTGTGAAATTACTTGCTGCGCCACACTGGGTCATTTCTTTCTAAATTATTTTAAAAAAATGATAGCAGATAATACTAAACCTAATTCAAATTCTAACTCTAACCGTATCCAATGTTAAAAATGTAATTATAATTTAAGTTAGGTTAAATTAACAAAAGATCGTATGCGTCCCTACCCTATCTATACAACTAGTTCTAGCAAATGCTAAAAATTAAATATATTTGTTAAACTAAATTAAAAAATATATAATGAATAACTTGCTGATTTATAGAACTTTCCCAAAGATCTGAGCCAACAAGTTGAGCATATTTAAATATTCAATTTGAGTTACTGAGGAAATTACATGAACATTTCTTGAAATTACCCCAATGCTAATTCTAATCTGAATCATGACTTACGTTAAATATTAAATTATGATAACTGAATGTAAAACGAAATTAAATAAATCTTAGGATAAAGTAATGGTACCTAAGTAATGCAGCAAGTGAAATGAGGGTGTTATTGAGATAAATATTCGAGGGCAATGACTAGATAAATTAATGAAGGACTGGCAAAGCTTGGACCAGGATAGCAGAGCAAGAACTCAAGAGTGAGCTTCTGTGATGGGTGATTTGAATTTGACTTTGGCTTTTTTCTAGGGAAGATCAGCTAAATGAGTTGAAATTTGAAATATGGGATTATGAATATTCCTACTAACTGCATCCCAGTTCAGAGGAAGAATGAGCATTGTGTAACTTTATTAAATACATTGCCTGATTTGAACTTGAGGGTCCTACATGACAGGGCACAGCTTGCTGCTTCAATCAGTTTCACACAATTTTCAGGCCAAAAAATGCAGCTTTAAATTTGACATTTATCTTCCTCAATTCAGTCCATCCTTGTGTCGCTTTCGAAATCAAGTCAAATGTTGGTAGCAATCAATCTGTTTAAAAATGTAGTTAGTTCTCATTATTGCGAGTGTTGAAATTGCAAAGAAGGTGGGAGAGCTAAAAGGGGGTTCATAAATTAAGTAAGTTAAAATGGCCAATAGATATTTGCCAAGTCAATATGATTTGTTTAAAAAAAGATTCAGTACGTTTGATGCTATTTCTTTGAGCCACACAAGGTCATTCGTTTAGAGTATAGCACTTCAGAATCTGCTTTGAAGTTCTACTTTGGGTTCTCAGTGGCTTCCACCAGGAACCAACTAGCTCACCCTGTTCACTCCAGCTCTCAGAGCATATAACCATCAAATCAACAGGAATCAAAGAGCACTGAAGAGACGATCTAGCAGCGGAGATCTTCAGGAACGGGGGCATATATTACAAACAAGAAAGTTATTCAGACATCAGGAAAAGTCTTTAAGCCACTCTGTTTATTTATTAACCCCTTCGCTGCTAGACCTTTCACCTCCTGTGCTAAGCCTTTATTTGGCTATTTGGGGTAGTGCGCGCTTAGGCCCCTGTAACTTTTTGACCACATAAGGTATCCACGCCAATTTTGCGTCCTTTTCTTCCAACATCATGGGGTTTTTAAAGGTACACAGGGTTTGTGGATTCCCTTGGAGGGGTCCCAGAAAGTAGGCAAAATACAGTAAAATCTTTGTTTTTTTCAGAAAAATGGGAAGAACGGGCTGCAAATTAAAGCCTCTGGGTTTTTCCCTGCAAATGTTATCAAAAAAGGGTTTATGGGGCTGAAATCATCATTTTCCCAGCTTTAAGTAATGACAGTCTTTTGTCAGAGAACCAACATTTTTCACACAGTTTTAGCATTTTTCTGGGACATAACCTATTTTTGCTATTTTTAGTGCTTTCAACCTTCTTCCAGTTAATGGTAAAAATGAGTATGAAAGCAATAATGGATCCTGGAAAGCTATACATTTTATAAAAGTAGACAAAATTCTAAATTCAGAAAGGGGTCATTTGTCTAAATCTATGAAGGTTACATTTTGGAAAAATTGAAAATTAGTTGAAAAAAACAGCTTTTTGTCTCAACTTTTTCACCTGTAACTTCTTGTAATTATGACAGCTCTTTGGAAGCAATATACCGTTACATCTGATGGAACTTCCTGGTTGTGGGGATATATAGGACTTGTAGGTTCACCAAGAACTCGACGAACCCAAGGCCAAACACTGAGCAGCAACTTGCAATGGTATTTTATTACGTACTGGGTATATCACAATTATTATGGGAAAATGTATAGATAGAAAAATTGGTATAAAAGACACCTATGTATTTCTGAATTGGGTACAAATTATAGATTTTAGAAACAGTATATATTTCAACATTTTCAAAATTGTGAATATTCATACTAGCATGAGAATTATTGGTCATTTTACAAAATGACTTTTTTTTACACAATGTCTTTCATTTGGAAGGGAGAATGCATGAAAACTCAATATATAATAACAGTTGATTTACAAATCTGAATTATCCTGAAGCTCTTGATAAAAACAGTACCTCACTTGTGTGGATCGGGCTTGTGCCCGCAACAGGAAATGGAGCAAAACACATTGTGGTCACCCCTCAATCTTGCAGTGAAAAATTACCTTTTTTGGCAGATTGCCTAGCTGTAGTCTTTGTACACTAGCTCTGCCGGCACCTAGGGAAACCTAGCAAACCTATACATTTTTTAAATGTAGACAGCCTGGGAAATTCAGGATGGGGTGACTTGACTGCCTTCCATCAGGTTCTGTTACCCAGAATTCCTTGCAAACCTAAAAAAAAATCCAAAAAAACAAATTTTTCCTATATTTATGTGGTGAAAAGTTCTGGAATCTGCGTGGATCCACAAATTTCCACCCACCCCGCGTTCCCCAAAGTCTTCTGAGAAAAATGGTACCTCACTTGTGTGGGTTGGCCTACTGCCTGCGACAGAAAACGGCCCAAAATGCAACATGGTTTCACCTTAATTTCGCAGTGAAAAATTACCTTTTTTTGGCAAAGTGTCTAGCTGTAGTTTTTAAACCTTAGCTCTGCCGGCATCTAGGGAAACCTAGCAAACCTATACATTTTTTGAAACTAGTCACCCAGGGAAATCCAGGATGGGGTGACTTGACTGCCTCCCACCACGTTCTGTTACCCAGAATCCCTTGCAAACCTAAATAATTGACAAAAAAAAACATGTTCTCCACATTTCTGTGGTGGAATGTTCTGGAATCTGCGTGCATCAACAAATTTCCATCCACCCTGCGTTTCCCAAAGTCTTCCGAGAAAAATGGTAACCCACTTGTGTGGTTCGGCCTAGTGCCTGCGACAGGAAACGGCGCAAAACGCAACGTGGTCACACCTCAATTTCGCAGTGAAAAATGACCCTTTTTGGCAAAGTTCTGAGCTGTAGTTTTTGAACACTAGCTCTGCCTGGCACCTAGGGAAACCTAGCAAACCTATACAAATTATGAAAACTAGACACCCAGGGAAATGCAGAATGGGGTGACATGACTGCCTCCCACCAGTTTCTGTTACCCAGAAACCCTTCCAAACTTAATCAAACTGTAAAAAAAACACATTTTCTCCACATTTCTGTGGTGGAAAGCTCTGGAATCTGCGTGGATACACAAATTTCCTTTCACCCCACATTCCTTAAAGTCTTTGGAGAAAAAAGGTACCCCACTTGTGTGGTTCAGCCTAGTGCCTGCAACAGGAAACTGCGCAAAACGCAACGTGGTCACACCTCAAATTTGCAGTGAGAAATGACCCTTTTTTGGCAAAGTGCCTAGCTGTAGTTTTTGAAATCTAGCTCTGCCGTCACCTAGGGAAACCTAGCAAACCTATACATTTTTTAAAACTAGTCACCCAGGGGAATCCAGGATGGGGGTGACTTTACTGCCTCCCACCACGTTCTGTTACCCAAAATCCCTTGCAAACCTAAATAATTGACAAAAAAAAACATTTTCTCCACATTTAAGTGGTGGAATGTACTGAAATCTGCATGCATCAACAAATTTCCTTCCACCCTGCGTTCCCCAAAGTCTTCCGAGAAAAATGGTAATCCACTTGTGTGGGTCGGCCTAGTGCCTGCGACAGGAAATGGCACAAAACGCAACGTGGTCACACCTCAATTTCGCAGTGAAAAATGACCATTTTTTGGCAAAGTGCCGAGCTGTAGTTTTTGAACACTAGCTCTGCCGGCACCTAGGGAAACCTAGCAAACCTATACATTTCTGAAAACTAGACAGCCAGGGGAATCCAGGATGGGGTGACTTGACTGCCTTCCACCAGGTTCTGTTACCCAGAATCCCTTGCAAACCTAAAATAATTGACAAAAAAACCACATTTTTTCCACATTTCTGTAGTGGAAAGTTCTGGAATCTGTGTGTATCCACAAATTTCCTTCCACCCTGCGTTACCCAAAGTCTTCCGAGAAAAATGGTACCCCACTTGTGTGGGTTGGCCTAGTGCCTGCAACAGGAAACGGCGCAAAACGCAACGTGGTCACACCTCAATTTCGCAGTGAAAAATGACCATTTTTTGGCAAAGTGCCGAGCTGTAGTTTTTGAACAATAGCTCTGCCGGCACCTAGGGAAACCTAGCAAACCTATACATTTCTGAAAAATAGACAGCCAGGGAAATCTAGGATGGGGTGACTTGACTACCTTCCACCAGGTTCTGTTACCCAGAATCCCTTGCAAACCTAAAAAAATTGACAAAAAAAAAAATCCACATTTCTGTAGTTGAAAGTTCTGGAATCTGTGTGTATCCACAAATTTCCTTCCACCCTGCGTTACCCAAAGTCTTCCGAGAAAAATGGTACCCGACTTGTGTGGGTCGGCCTAGTGCCTGCGACAGGAAACGGTGCAAAACGCAACGTGGTCACACCTCAATTTCTCAGTGAAAAATTACCCTTTTTTGGCAAAGTGCCTAGCTGTAGTTTGTGAAGCCTAGCTCTGCCGGCACCTAGGGAAACCAACCTATATATTTCTGGAAAGTAGACACCCAGGGGTTTCTAAGGAGGTATGGCTTGCGTGGATTCCCCAACGTTCCCTTACCCAGAATCCCTTACAAACCTTAATTTTAGCTGAACAAATCATTTTTTTCACACATTTGTGTGTGGGAAAGCGTGGCATCACTGGGATCACACAAATTTCCTACCACCCAGCATTCCCCCAGGTTTCCCGATAAAAATGGGGCCTCACTTGTGTGGGAGGCCCAAGTACCCGCGACAGGCAAAGGCCCAAAACGTAGTGAGGCAACTTCAAAATTGCCTATGTCAAAACCAGCTGCTATTGCAATGTGGGTCACCTGGGTTTTTGGCCTGTGCTCGACGCCATCTAGGGAAACCTACCAAACCCACACATTTCTGAAAAGTAGACTCCCGGGGGCTTCCAAGGAGGTATGGCTTGCATGGATCCCCAACGTTCCCTTACCCAGAATCCCTTGCAAACCTGAATTTTAGCTGAAAAAAAATCAGTTTTTTCACAATTCTTTTGTGGGAAAGCGTGGCATCACTGGTATCACACAAATTTCCTACCACCCAGCGTTCCCCCAGGTCTCCCGATAAAAATGATGCCTCACTTGTGTGGGAGGCCCAAGTACCCACGACAGGCAAGGGCCCAAAACATTTTGAGGTAGCATCGACATTGCCTATCAACTCGTGAGCTGTAAAGCCACGACAAGGCACCAACCGTTTTACAGGCCATTCACGCACCTTTTATACCTGATACACACAAGAGCATTCACACCATCCGGGAGCAAAAACAACACATTACAACATTCACAAAAAGGTACAAGGTACACGCTGCTTCAGAAAGAGAAAAAAGACAAATATTACTGCACAGCCATCCAATCCTCAAGCACACACACATAATGGTTGGATGTGGCACGAGGGTGAGTGATGATTCAATATATACAATTGTTTTAGCAAGTCATTTCACAAAAATGAAATGCAATGTTAATAACTGAAAGAATGAGAAAGTGAATCATTGACTCAAAGCTCGTGAGCTGTAAAGCCATGTCAAGGCACCAACCTCTTTACAGGCCATTCATACACCTTTCATACGCCATACATACAAAACATTCACACCGCCAGCCGCGGGCCCATCACATTACAACACTCACACCAGCAGATAGTGCCATTCAAGGGCCCATCACTTTCACACACCCACATTCCAGGCACAGCAACTACACAAAGTGGTGGAATGTGTGGAGTGGTGCTCAGCTAGCAGTGTGTGTAGTGACCAACAGATAGCAACTACTCACACACTGCCAGCCGAGCGCCAGTACACCCACACCACCATACAAGCACCAGGCCATGCACATTGTCAGCCTAGCGCCAATCCACGCACTCTGCCAACCAAGCGCCAATCCACGCACACCGCCAGCCAAGCGCCGCTCCACACACAATGCAAGCCAAGCGCCACTCCACACACACCGCCAGCCAAGCGCCACTCTACATACACCGTCAGCCAAGTGCCACTCCACGCACACCGCCAGCCAAGCACCACTCCACGCACACTGCCAGCCAAGCGCCACTCCACGCACACCGCCAGCCAAGCGCTACTCCACGCACACCACCAGCCAAGCGCCACTCCACGCACGCCACAAGCCAAGCACCACTCCACGCACTCTGCAAGCAAAGCGCCACTCCACGCACACCCGAACCTAAGCGCCACTCCACGCACACCCGAAGCCAAGCGCCACTCCACACACACCGCAAGCCAAGCAGCACTCCACGCACACCGCAAGCCAAGTGCCACTCCATGCACACCGCAAGCCAAGCGCCACTCCACGCACACCGCCAGCTAAGCGCCACTCCACGCACACCACCAGCCAAGCCCCACTCCATGCACACCGCCAGCCAAGCGCCACTCCACGCACACCGCCAGCCAAGCACCACTCCATGCACACCGCCAGCCAAGCACCACTCCAGGCACACTGCCAGCCAAGCACCACTCCACGCACGCCACAAGCCAAGCGTCAGTCCACGCACACCGCAAGCCAAGCACCACTCCACGCACACTGCCAGCCTAGCACCACTCCACGCACACCATCAGCCAACCGCCACTCCACGCACACCGCCAGCCAAGTGCCAATCCACGCACACCGCCAACCAAGCACCAATCCACACACACCCCCAGCCAAGCGCCAATCCACGCACATCGCCAGCCAAGCGCCAATCTACACACACCGCCAGCCAATCGCTAGTCCACGCACACCACCAGCCAAGCGCCAGCCTACACATACCACCATCACATTTTGATTTTTTTTTACAAAACAAAAAAAAATGCAAATAGAGACACACAGGACAGAAAAGATGAGTCTCCTTCCGCAAACCTCTTCGCAAACAGATTCTACATCTCCTAGTGGAAAAGTCTTTTGTAGATGTGGGAGGAATGTAATCAGGAAAGTGGCGATCTTTCGATTGAATTATGCGGGAACACAATCGCTCCCATTCCAGAAGCACTGTTGCATTGCACAAAACATATGCCACAGTTAATATCCATTAAGTCATTTTATTCACGTTGTTCCAATCTTTTTAATTTTTCGGTTCATCCTGTCACATAAAATCCATTACAAGTATAAAAATCTGATGCTGACGGTATGCCCATCCAGGCCTTTTCACAACAGCAGGACATATACATATTACATCCTCAGTAGTGTATAATTCCGAAAGCATTTCAGGCTTCTTCTTCGCCCTTCGTCAGGGGTTCACTACAAAGCATAAACAATAAAATGTATTACATTTTTAACTTATAGCATGCTCATTGTCTCTATATTTATAAAATGCTTCCCTCAGCGTATTCCCTCTAATGACCAACAACTAAAGGCCTGAATATAATACTACCCCGATTCTCTCACTCTTAAACTAACACTGTGAGTCATATTATGCACACTGTGGAAATGTCCGTCGGCTCTCTTAATATGCAAATAACCCCGTGTGCCTTAAACCAAACCTCTTAGAAACGCTCGCATACCTGTGATGCATGTCCTGATCTTATTCCTCCTTTTTAAAAAAAAAACGTCTATAAACTCACTCACTCCTGCTTCCCTTTTTACAACCTGACAGACCCCTCCCCTTCTCATCTACAACATCCTACACTACAAAACCCATAATTCTCCATTTGGTTATACCAGAAACATCATCCCGTTGGATCCCTTAATGATCTTCAAATGACAACACCCACAACTCTTTGCCCCGCCCTCCCTTTCGATGTTACATGCTACGCCTAATTTCAGATGTATTTATGAAACATTTAAAAAAAAATTCCTTGAACTTAAATAAAATGCCAACATTTAATCAGATCTCAATTGTTGCATGAATTTCGGAATTAAAGTCCATATTTTGAGCTGCTCCATGTTGTCATTATGTTCAAGATGTGCTTATAAAAATCAAAACAAAAAGCGTCCGTCACAATTATAGGCACAGGAGCAGTTCAAGTATGCCCACCCAAGTTGAGGAGAGTTAGTTTTAGATGTGACCACAGTTTTTGATGTTTAAACCTTATAAGCTGCGGGTGCTACTTCAATTAGGGCTGAAGTAATTAATTCAAAAACGTAGAGTTTCATGTGACAGGATGAACCGAAAAATTGAAAAGATTGGAACAAAGTGAATAAAATGGCTTAATGGATAATAACTGTGGCATATGTTTTGTGCGATGCAACAGTGCTTCTGGAATGGGAGCGATTGTGTTCCCGCATAATTGGATTGTACTTTACTTACGTGGCCGTAGGGCGGACCGCGTTTCCAGGATGCATGCAAATCAATACGATTCAACTAAAGAAAGAATGAGGATAAAAGGTGTACACTTCAACTCTACGTTTTTGGATCTTTCAATCGAGCCACATCCTCCACCACTCCAAATATAGGAACACTTACTTGTTCCACAACAACAAGGCTAAATATCACAGAGTGCTGAAACTGAAGAAATGTCAACTTGGACGCAGGAGAACACTCCTTGAACACAATAAAATCATTAAAAGTTGCTAAGTTGAATAAATGGATGGCCAACTTCTTATACCAAACATAAGCCTTTCGAATAGCAGTGTAAGATCTACTCTGTCAACACCACCCATGTGCTTATAGTAGTCCAGAATACACACATGTTTGTGTACATCAGCAACCTAACCCCAAACCGGCACATGTGAAGTACTCTCATCATGGATGGTAGTCAGCATGTAAACATCCCTCCTGTCCACAAATTTCACAGCTAGTAGTTCTTCACTACGCAAGGAACTGCACTGACCCCTCTGAAGTTTTTGCAAACAAGCTCTTTTGGAAAACCTTTGCGGAGTGTGCCATATGCAAAAGTGTC
Source organism: Lissotriton vulgaris (assembly GCF_964263255.1). Classification (NCBI taxonomy): domain Eukaryota; kingdom Metazoa; phylum Chordata; class Amphibia; order Caudata; family Salamandridae; genus Lissotriton; species Lissotriton vulgaris. Next base: position 666,637,106 of record NC_141694.1, read on the forward strand.
CACTTTAAACAATTCCTTAAACAATTGCACAGCAGTGTAGTAGTTATCAAGATACAAATGGTGGCCTCAGTTGAACAGTCTTCTAGCAAGATCCCACACAATTTTCTCTGAAACTCCAAAAGTGGACGGACAACCAGGGGGGTCAATAGTGGAGTCTCTACCAGTGTACACACGAAAACTAAAAACATATCCTGTCTTACTCTCAGACAACATATACATTTTAATTCCATAGCATGCCCTTTTGCTAGGGACGTACTGCCTAAAAACCAAAGGACCCTTGAACAAAACCAAAGACTCATCAATAGATATTTCCTTTCCTGGAATGTAAATCTCTGAAAATCAATCAACAAAGTGATCAAGAACAGGCCGAATCTTAAAAAGATGGTCACTACAGTGACTACGTGGCAACGCCAAAGAATTATCCACAAAATGCAACATGCGTAGCAAAAGTAAATACCGATCACAAGTCATAACAGCTGGAAATATGGCTGTTGCCATCAAGGGACTGGAAGACCAATTTGAAGCCAGGTTCGGCTTTCTTACCAAACCCATTAATAAAGTCAAACCCAAAAACTTCTTCAGCTCTTCCAGATTTGTGTGAGTCTACCGGGTAGCTCTAGAGTGGGGCCTAAGTTTGTCACTGTTGTCCCTCAAAAACTGTTCAGCATACACATTAGTCTGCTCAACAGTCTCACCCAAAAATACATCATCCAAAAATAACTGAAAATACTGTATAGGCAAAATAAATTCACAATCCACTCTACATCCTGCATCACCGCTAAAGGCAGGCAACACCGGCTGTACCATGTTAGGATCAACCCAGAGTCCAGCACTTCCAGTAGGAAGACTAGCAGCCTCAGGCTGCAATCCATATGCCTCTTGCACCATCGGCCCAGCAGTATCCTCCTCTAAAACAGGCCCTTACACTGCACTGAGAGAACCTTCATCATCCGATGAATCCATGTGGAGAGAAAACCCACTGCCAGAATCTTCCCCTCCCTCCTCTCCCTCAGACGCACTGTCAGTGTCATAATCCGGCTCAGAGGAAGATTTGAGAAGCATACCAACCACCTGCTGAGCAGTCATTCTACGGCTAGCCATAATGATTACTAATAAAGGTAACTTGTAACACAAGTCAACAACAACAAACACTATTTAAAATAAGCAATGAACAAAATTCACCTTTATCAAAAATACCAATACACTGCAAAACAATACCACTCACTTGCCAGAAGCAGCTAAACGCACTACCACCTACTCTGCACAGACACAGTATGGATCAAAAACATCCCACTAAAAAAGAAAGAGAATAAAAAATACACATAAGACAATGCAAAACACATTACAAAGATGTTCATGCTCAAAACACTAACTAAATGCCACAATGACACCACTTCCAAAAAAATAATTCATACATTACAATATTACACATTTGGAGAACATACAACAAAAATGTTTTTCTTACCTAAAAAATGCAACTACACAAAACTGCAGAACACCCACTGTTGAAACCGCAAACAGGAATCAAAAGCTTTACACTAGATTTAAAAAGAAGAAATAAACATTAGAATCACATATACAAAAAATGCACCAGTCCACCTGCCAAGCTAAGGGGTAGGTGGGTCTAACAGTATAAAATCAATAGGAGAGCGACCTTTGCCCTTGAGGCCACCCCCACCAAAACAAAAATTAAAAAAACTCTGGTGTCTAGTGCCTTCTGCCCCCCTTGAGAACAGATGGGACTAAACACATACTGCTACTCTGCCACTCAAAGAGGACAGAAAAGGCCACAATCAACCTCCCATAAAGGGGAACGGCCCATGTCCAATGGGCGGATCCCCAACATAAAAATAAACCATGGTGCCCTAGTTGCCCTACAAAAAAACCCCAGCAGAACTGCCCTTCATGGTGATACCAAAGGGGATGATGGACGGAGCGCTTGAGCAAATCTAACACCCACCCACAGTCAACTGATCTTGGTTTAATCCATCAACATTGTTTAGCTCACTTCACCACCCCAGTTCAGACATAGCCATATACAAATCAGACTGACCCTGTGCGCTTTGATTGCCCTACGTTGGCAGACGTGGGTCCCTTGCTCACTTTGCCACTGGACTCAAGCTAACCTGGCTGGTAAGGGCTGATTAGCCAGTAACCGGTCCCATTATGGTTGTTTCCAGGCCAGGGAAGATATGGCTTGGCAGTTCGGGCTGGACTGTTCCCATGAGGCATAGGGTCAGCCTAATTTTCATATGGCCATGTCTGAACTGGGGTGCTGGAGTGAGCTACACCACCTAAAACCTAACATCATGGGCATACCAAAATGGCAAGGCAAAATATATGCACCAAAAAAGGGTAGTGACTATTGCCCAAGGGGCCACTCCCCACTACATTTACTCAATTGGCACAGTGTGTCAAATACATGTTTAAAAATTGTAATCTGCCACCCAAAGAGGGGCAAACAAAGCAAAAAGGATGGCCCCCAAAAGGGAGAGACCCTTACCTAAAGAGGTGCTACCCAAAACAAAAACAAAAAATGTTGGCTTCCTAAAATGACCCCCAAGGGGAGTGACCCTTGCCCAAGGGGCCACTCCCCAGCACATCCTAACATTTAAAATAAATGTGCCCCCCAAGGGGGGCAGACAAAGTCTTCCTGATTGCCCACAAGAGGGGAGCGACCCTTGTCTTAGGTGGTCGCTCCCCTACACAAAAAAACGTTGTGGGCTACCTAAAATGGCCCCTAAGGGGAGTGATCCTTACCGTAGGGGCCACTCCCCTGCACATCCTAATAAATATAAAACAATTGCCCCCCGGGGGGCAGCCAAAGGCTAACAACTTGCCCCCAAAAGGGGAGTGACCCTTGTCCAAGGGGTCGCTCCCCCAAACAAAACTAAAAAACATTAGGGCTACGCAAAATGGCCCCCAAGGGGAGTGACCCTTGCCAAATTGCCCACTCCCCAGCACATCCTAATTAATATCCTAAAATGTTGCCCCCACCGAGGGGCAACCAAAGGCTAACAACTTGCCCCCAAAAGGGGAGCGACCCTTGTCCAAGGGGTCGCTCCCTAAAACAAAAACAAAAATTAGGGCTACGCAAAATGGCCCCCAAGGGGAGTGACCCTTGCCCAAGGGGCCACTCCTCTGCTCATTGCCCAAGTGCGACGATTTACTAAAAATTAATGAAATTCTGCCCCCGGGGGGGGCAGACAAAACCAAATAAATTGCCCCCAAAAGGGGGAGCAACCATTGCCCAAAGGGCGGCTCCTCGAACACTGCCAATTAAAAAAAGAAATCCCTGTTGTCTAGTGGGCATTCCTACTGCACGATCGCACGATTGTGCAGAAGGAATGCTCAAAAGAGGCATTGAAGGAAAGGAAAACCCTTTTTAGTTTAAATCACCCCCCTCCCCAGGCCCCAAACTTACCTGTTTCTCCTCCGACGCACAGGAAGCAAATGGCTTCCCTGCGCTTTGGAGGAGAAAGGGATCCTCCAATGACATCAACGACCTTGCGCACTGACGTCATTGATGATGCGAGCGGGGGCAGGGGAGGCAGGAGAAGGTCTACCCCTGCCTTCCCCGTAAAAACGAATAAGATCGGGCACAAACGGGGGGAGCGCCAGCGCTCCCCAACTAGGTGGGGCTCATGACAAACTGAGCTCGTCATGAGCACCCAAGCACTGTATGCATGAGCATACAAGGGGTTAATGGAAGAGATATAGTAACTCACTTCACATTGAAAATCAAATATCATAAAAGGGTTGGGCAGATTCCATAAATAAATTGTATGTCATTGAATCAGCAGGCAGGCGTGGAAATCGTGCAAAGTGTTGGGAAACCTTGAACTCTCTCTTCTAGATAAAAAGTGATTGTCCTATTAATACAGAAGGACTGAGCAGGGGTATCCTGGTCCCGGAAATCATTCCTGTGAAACTTTTTAGGATTGCTCAGAATACAGATTATTAGTCCAAATCAATATTTCTGCTATTCATACATGCAATGGATCTACATGATTTTCCTGATTCTTGGAAAGGATCCACTTTCCACCCTGTCATGAAAAGGGGCAAAACTGGCAGTGGTGGACTGACAACAAGACTGTAAAAAGTGCAGTGTATCACCCTTAATACTACTCAAATTCTGTTTAAAAGACAGAATAATTAGATTTTCAAATGCATTTAACACCCAATGCCTTATTTATTTACATTTTGTTATTAAATATCATTAAGTGCTAAAAAATGAACTTTCACACAATTCAATATTATGTACAATGCCATCTCGCCACAGTAGAACAAGGTAGCATGTATTTAGTGAATCTAACAGTTAACTTGTCAAGACTTCAAGGCTTAGATTGCCTAAATATTTGAAGTCTGGATAATAGGTGTTTAATTGAAATCATCATTTTGGCAAGTGAATAATAATCAATGAGAAATTATGAAAATTAAAAAATATGGAAATTTAAAAACAGAAAAAAAAACAACAATTAAAGACAATCCCTGTTGGACCTGGCATCCTTTCCCCTAACCTTTTCACCTTCAAATAGCTTGTGCTCTCTCTCCTTAAAATACGATAGCATTGGCTTACACCTAATTGACACATTTAATTTACTTGTATGTCCCTATTAAAGTGTCACTACTAGTGCCCAGGGATTCAAAATAAATGCTACTGTTGGGGACACAACATAGGGGTTAGGCCCACTGACAGGATCCAGGTAGGGCTTAGAATACAAATTACAAAACAGAGTACCTGGGCTCCCACTTTAAAAACTCCGTTTTGTAACTGTTGGGGATACAGTACTGATTGTATCCCTTTAAACATGTCTCAGATCTGCCATTACAAACTGTGTGCAGTTTTAAACTGCCATTTCGACCTGGCCTAGGGTAGACCCTGAACAAACCCAGAGGGCAGGGTGCAGTGTATTTAAAACATTGAACATGTACTTTTATGTTTTACATGTCCAGGTAGTGAATACTCTTAAATTCATTTTTCACTACTCCAAGGCCTACTCCTCCCACAGATAATATTGGAGTTACCTTATTACATGCAATAAGCTGTAACTTCCAAATGGGAACAGTTAACCAGTTTATGTTTGGTGTTTTTGGAATTGTAATGAATAATCCTCTCTTATAGTAGAGTTGGGTTTTAAATTACATTTTGAAAATGGCACTTTTAGAAAGTTGGCATTTAGTGCCTGCAGCCTGTCTCCGGGTTACATGACTGGGTGCAGCTGACAGTTGGACTTTTTATATTACTCCTAGACAGCCACACACAATAGAGAGCTTAGGTGGGCCTGGATGGACCATCGCTGGCAGGATGGGAGAGTCAGAGCTGGGCACAGCCCTACTTACACTTGAATAGGTTGTGTCCTGTCTCTACATAAAGGGCTGTATACCACCTGCAACTACTCTGGAGCCAGGGCAGGGGAGGAAGAAAACCTCTGCACCCCAAGAGAAAGCCTCTAGAAGCTACTCCCCCTTTAAAGGAGACACCTGGTATAAATATTGGGAGTCAGACACCAACTCTTTAGTACACTCCTGGACCTGAGTTCTCTGCCAGGAAGAAGGACTGCTGTGCTGCTGAATTGCTGAATAGACTGCGCTAAAATAGTATCATACACAGATGATGCGCAATTGCTGTTCACCTGTGACAAGGGTGACGATTTTAGAGGTGGAGAAATAAACGCCTGCTTGATGGAGGTGTTTTCCTGGTTAAGACGGAACCAATTAAAGTGCAACCTGGCGAACTCGGAGATTATTTTCTTAAGTCCCGCACCTTGTGAAGCATGGCGCCAGTTGTGGCCACACGATACGTCCCACCCTGTAACACCTGTAAGAACTGTGAAGAACCTAGGGGTCAAGCTAGACGCTGACTTGTCCATAAAGGCTCAGATCCAAATAGTCGCTGGCTCCCGTTTTGGTCTGCTACTATGTTAAAGAATTTTCTCCCCCTGCTGCCGGTCTCACACAGGAAGACTGTAGTCCAGGCCCTGATTTCATCAAGGCTAGACTACGACAACGTCCTGCACCTGGGCCTCCCCACCTGCAGGTTGTTCAGAATGTGGCGGCCAGAGCTATTCTCATAATTGATCCTAGAGCACGAATGTTTCTCCATTTGAAGTCCCTGCACTGGCTGCCGGTCTGGAAGAGGATCCAATTTAAAGTTCTGGTCATGGCTTTTAGGGCTCTCCATAATATGGGTGCCTTCTATATTAGGAAAAAGATCCTGCACTATGTACTGCAACGGGCACTGAGTTCCTCATTGCAGCTTCTGATGACCATCCCTGAGTTTTCCCGCTCCCGTCTGGGCAGTCGCTCCTTTCAAGTGCTGGCCTCCCGTTTATGTAACGGTCTGCCATTATCTCTCAGGCGGGTCCAGGATCTTCTTACCTTCAGGAGGCAGCTAAAAACCTGGTTATTCCAGCAATAGATTTCTGCCTTCCCCATCCTGCTATAGTGCCAACTGTCTGTCTCGAGGTCTTTCAGCACCGGGACACTCTGTGGAGTAGCTGTGCACTTTATAAGTACCTATTTACATTACATTACATTACTGCCACTCTGTAGGGTTGCTACACTGCGGTGCTGACCTTCTTCCCTGCAACCTTCTTGTCTGGGTGAGAAGGACTGGACATGCATCTCTGAATCCAGTTCCCCAGAGTGACTCCAAGGGATAGTTGGCTGGCCTTCTGACCAGAAGCCTCACAGACATCACAGACTTCCAATAACCTTGAACCCAGCACTCAGACTCTGCCATCTGTGAGTTCTGCCCCCCTAAGTGGTACCTCCCCACTCCTTGACTCTAGGAAGTGGGCCTGAAGGTGTACTGCCAAGCCTAGCTTTGATCCCCATCGGAGCCAATGTGAAGCCCCACAAAGCTGTGCAGCACACCTGACAGCCTCCTCAAAATCGTTGATGAGTGACGCAAAAGTTACCAGCCTCATTAATGCAAGGCCCTGCCAATCTATACCGCACCACTCATTGAAACCAATGCAAAGCTTTGCTGCACAGCTTCATCGGAACCGACGTCAGATGATATGAAGTCTTGCAAAGCAACGCTGCACATACTGCGCACCAGAAGGTAAGGTACCATGTTCAGTGGACCTATGTTGGTCCCTGTAGCTGGCACCTGCACCATCACATTTGCCTTGAACCTATGACTTTGGCATTGTCCTAGACAACCAAATAACCACATGTGGCATTTTGTGTTTTTTTGCCCTACTTTTACTTTGAAATTGCATTTCTCTGGTTCTACTGATTACAATTTTGTCGTTTTGGTCTTTATTTATTTATTAAAATGTACTCTAGCTTTCTAATTTGTTGTGGGATTTTTCTTGTGTTTTCACTTTATTACTGTTTGAAGTGCGGCATATTTACTTTACACATTGTATCTAAGTTAAGTCTGACTGTTCTGTGCCAGCTACCAGAAGGTTGAGCACAGGTTAATTTGGGGTTCGATTGTGCCTCTCCCCGACAAGGATTGTGGTTTCACCCCCCTCAACCAGTAACCCAATTTCTTACAATCCCTTTATAATAAATCATTTGTTAGGTATGGTAACAATGTAATGCTGGATTTCACTATCTATAAAATTTGAAGAAAAGTGCAATTCATCAATCACTAATAATCATAAGGAATTTCATTGAGACATATCTTGACAATAGTCTGGGTAGACTGTTTATTAATTCAACATTTTAACACAAGGGGTGCTATAGACCCATAAAGCTATAAGGCCACTTGAGCAGCATGCTTTTCTGGCCCAGCTTACGTAGTCAAGTTGTTTGGCATAAAATCCACAGCTCCTGATCTGCCCTTTTCAGCCAGGGTGTCTGATGGACCCTATTGCATGTTTCTGTGAGATTCTGGCCTGGTCTTGGCAACAGAGCAGTTTGTTGGAAGATGTTTTTAGGGGCCTCTTTCCTAGTGGAGTGGGGCTGTATGGTACTCAGCGCAAGCGCAACAGTCGTGATGATACTGAAGCCCAGTCATTGTCATCGCAGTCCACTAATTCTATTCACCTGCTGTTGGACAGAGAATCGGGTGTGGCGAACAGTCAGGGTCGACCTACTACATCTGAGCCCATAAAGGGCCTCAAGAGGCCTGGCCTCATGACCCGTGTGGCTGTGTAGGTGAGTCTATCAGCTGCTGAGATTTTTAGGCCTGGATGTTGATTGAATCACAGTCTAGCTGGGCCTGCAACTGTTGCAGGGCATGCAAGTGGGGGATGCAGACTCTTTGTAATCCTATCTGAAAGTCCTAATCCCCTGGAGGGTCCTGCTTCTGTGACGTCCCAGAGAGGGGAGGCAAGGAAGAGACCCCTAACATCTGTCCTCCTTTGTGTCCCTGGGCCCCCTAAGTGTTGTGTAAGGCTTGGCATGCCCTGTTGTTGTTGCTGTAACATGGCAGGCACTACACAGCTTTTGTGGCCTAGTACCTTTGTCAGGTGGGCGGAGGATGCAATTTGTCATTGGCAGGCATACACCTGGCAAATGGTGATGTGCATGTCACAGCCGGACCTGGGCTGCCAATCTGGGCGACACATTCTGATCTGTAGCAGGCTGCATGCAGGGGTCCCCATTTAATTAACCCCTGCATGACAGTGCTGGTGGTTCAAGTGGTGATGAGCATTTTAGGGGCTGGATGACTCTGCAGTTTGTCAGGGCCCAGTGCTGCCGCTGTACAGGTGGTCACCCATTGGACCAGGGGCGTTGGAGTGCTTCGCTATTGCATTGGACCCTGTAGCTAGGTGATTTTGCTCCAGTGCGTTACAGTGATGTGGGTAAGTGAGTACTCCGGCAACAGCTACAGTACTGAAGACATTCTTGTGCTGGGGTCCGGAAGATCTTAAGTGGAGGTGCTGGATAGCTGAAGGGGTTATCTGATTACCTGCCTGCATATTCAGTGATTTTCGTGAGGCCTTAGTATTCTGTGGCTTGCTATGATAAAGTGGCTCTTAATATCCCACAGCAAGGAGATGTGGTTGCAGGTCAGAATGGGTAAGCTGGAGCAGCATCAGGTGAGATTACAAATTGATGAGGGCAGGAGCCTGGGCAATCAGAGAAGCACCAGCAGATACCTGCTGAGCCCCAGCATATTAAAGGCAGTTTGTGGTGACAATCTGTCCAAGAGAGAGAGATAGTTTTAAGGGTTGTGTGATGGATCCACACATGTTTACCACGCATGCTGCTTCCATGCAGTCTGTACAATGTAAGTTTTAACCACAAAAATTGATTATCTATATTTTTTAGGGTATTTTATAATTTAGAGTAATATTGTGTAACACAAAAAGACAAATAGTTCAATCACATCTTGCTACTCTCCATGCTCATATCGCTCTTTTACAAGAAACAAATTTAACTGAAACAGAAGCAATAAAACTTAAATATTTTTGGGTTGGACAGTATTTATTTCTCCTGCACATCAGAAAAAGAATGGAACAGTCATTCTTGTTAGTAAGCCCGTGAACATGATATTTGTCTCAGAATCCAATTTTACTGAAAATAGGCAGTTTGCTGTTAAATTACTTATTGTTAAAATTCTACTTACAATTTGTCTTATGTATATGGACCCACATTTGTTAATAATTCCTTTTGACTACCAAACAGTTATTGAACTTTAAAGGGAAATACCACATTTTGGGTGATAATGTGAATTAGATTTGTGATTCCATTTTAGATAGAAAATCAAAAGGTAATCTGTCCTACTATTTCTCAAAAATCTGTTATTGACACATGACCCTCTGCAAATTCTACTTCTCAAAAACATACATTTTACTCTCCAGCTCACCATACTGAATCAAAAATTGTTTATATATTTGCAAGTAAATCATTATCTCAACATCTTCTACAGGCAGAGGATGGTTCTATTTTAATTTCTGACCACACAACTGTTATTTTGGATTTTGATCTCATGCCATTTCAAACTCATGGTTGTACATTCAACAACTCCCTTCTGGTAGATTCAGTGTTTCTCGAGAACTTAAAAAAAGTAATTACAGCATTTTTTACATTTATTACCACACACAACACTGCACTCCATCTTTATGGGATGCCTTTAAAACTTCAGATCGAGTTTCGTTCTAAAATAAGTAAAAAACTAAACAGAAATTCTCTCATAAAAAAGCTATGGTCATATTGCAAGAAATTAAAACATTGGAAAATAAGTATTACAACTAACATGCCCAGCTCTAACTTAATGATCTTATCAAAGCAAATTTTTTTTCTTGTAAAATCTCTACAGAAGATGCTTCATCTTTCCTAATTTGTCAAAATGCTAGGCATTATGTGGTCAAAATAAAACTGGCAAACACTTAGCAAATTACCTCAAAACTAAAAAAGAACAGAAAAAATAGATTATATTTTAACCTTAAATAACCAAATAATTCGAAAAGATGAAGATATTTTAAATGAAATTGTTAACTTCTATAAATCCCTTTATACACCTGAATGCATCCCCTCTATCACTCACATTACTGAATTCTTAAATTTTATTACACAGCGCAACATAAATGATGTTGATTTTGCCTATTTAGAAACAGATATGCCTCTAAAAGAAATTGTAGTTGCAATCTCTAGATTAAAACCTGGGAAAACAATGTGTCTGGAAGGTTTCACTTCTAAATTTTAGGCCCAGTTCTCAAGTAACTTATTTTCTTGGCTTCTTATACTTTTCAATATTTTACTAGTGTCCATGGTGCATCTGGAACCTTCCAAAAGGCAATAATTTGATTTGTGATCTACAATTATGTTGTAACTATCAACCTATATCATTGTTTAATGTTGTAGCTCTAGCCGCTATTACCTTAGATGATGAACAAGCTTTTGACCAAGTGGACTAGCATTTTATGTTTAAAACTCTACAATGGCTTGGTCCGGTAATCCTAAATCTTATAAGATTATTATATTATTTCCCTAAAGCAGGTATTTTACTCAATTGAGTTTAAACAGACTATGTACGACAGGGTTGGATCTTACCACCATTATTATTTACCCTCAGCTTGGAACCCTTTTCATTTAGGATTACAGTGAATAAGGGCATTTTTTGCTTCTCATATGATAAAGAGCAATTGAAATTATCAGTATATGGTGATGACATTCCAGCATTTTCAAAAAAAGTTCGGGATTATGCAAATGTATGGGATACAAATGAAATTCTGAAAAGTCTGAGGTATTACCAATCAGTAATTTTGGCATCAACAATGATTTTAAGGACCTCAATTTTGCATGGAACCCAACTAAACCAAAATATTGAGGGCTCTGGTTTACAAAGTTTTTGAAAGATATGATTAAAACAATTTTGATTGCACTGTGCAAAGGCTAGGAAATCTTTGCTCCTCATGGAACTCTTTATTTTTGTCTTTATGGTGAAAATTAGGCTGATGTCTTCTCCTTGACTGATATAACTTATTTCCATTATTCCTACTCAGATTCCTTCTTTATTTTTCCAAAAAGTAAACTCCAGTTTTGCATGTTTTTTTCCAAAACATCAAATCAGCTAGATCAGCTTTATCCTGTCTATAATTGAACAAAAATAATGGGGGTGTTAATTTTCCCAATTTTTATAAGCTCCATGATGTGTCCTGCCTTACACATGCAGCCCATTGACTTACGTGGGATTCTTCTTTTCCTGAACCATCATGGTTTTATATTGAACAGTCTTTTACTTTACGTTTTCCTTTTAAGGAATTTCTATCTATGTTGTCTCATTTATACCCTCTAAACATTCCCTCTATTGTATGTTCATACGCACTTTTAAGACCCATCCTTTTTTCTAAAACCTTAAACAAATTTATTCTTTAGGCCTTGTCCTTATGGCAATATAACTATCTTAGAATAAAAAACAAAACTATATTTTGGAAAACCTGGCATGCTAAATGACTTAAGTGAATTGAATAACTAGTTTTTAACAATAATATTATTCCATTCACCACAGTATAGACATACTTTAAGTTGGCTAGTACTTATGACCACAATTATACAATATTAACTCAGGTATTCCTTAATTCCAATCTAACACCACATGATGATAATAATTCCTGTACACATAAAGCTAATTTACTTTCATCACTGTACACTCATTCTAAAGTTTCTTGTATATATAAAAGCTTAATGGGTTTCTCTGATATTATAGTCAAATCTGCTCTTTAATGTCAATGAGAACAGGATTCACAAGTTAATAGGTCTGTCGAGTTTTGGGATAGAATCTGGCTGAAAGTATATAAAGAATTCAGAGCAGCTAATATGACATAAACATGCTATTTTATTTATAAGATACTATTACTGACCCCTATGTCTTTATTGAACTGCAAGGTTATAACACAGGATAAATGTTGCACATGTAAATTGCACATTCTGATTTCATGCATCTGTTTTTTCACTGTCCTCACATTCATACTTTTTGGTTAATAGTATGGAAACAAATTAGTACAATCTTTAATGTAAACATCCAATATTCTATGTCTAATATTTTCTTAGGAAGCATGTCTCCTTATTAGGAAAGTTTCCCTTACACATCCAAGAATTTAGACCTCCTGCTAGCTGTAGCCTTCCATCAAATGACTACACATTGGAAAATGTCTTCAGCTAATTCCTTTGGAAAGTGATGTTGTTTGCTAGAACACTGGATAGGCAAGATGGTGTCTGAGTAGTAACCACCACTTACCTCTCTCCCCTTTGTCAGAAAAAAATATCCTGTCTGGTGGTTGCAAGTATGCGTAGAGGATTCAGATGGACCAGCGATGCTCACAGTGTCCTCCACTGGCCCCTTCCGACGCCCCTCCAAGCCAAACATAGAGCGCAAGTCTGCGGGGGAAAAAGGAACTTCTGCGAGGGTCGCTGGGAGGCTCTAACGCGGCTTCTACTGACCGCTGTTACTTGGGTCAGGCACACCTATGTTCTGCAGCAGTTGCTTGGTATCGATAATGTGTTACCAACAGAATCACTGACAGAGCCATTTGTAATGGCTGTGCGAGGGAAGGGAAAGCAGCAAGTGACTACCTCTGGTGCTTCACTACCATGAGAGGTATCCGACCCCAAAATAGACACCAGAAAGGTAGACTCGTAGCCCACTAAAGGAGAAGAACAATCCAAAATTAAAAATGAAAGAAATGAGCCTCCAGTAAATTCAAACCTTCTGCGAGTAAAACCACCTACCGGACCTGGGAAATCGCAACCCTCTATTTCAAGTATCATCTCACCCATAGCCACGGGGGTGAAGGGAATCCTTGGATGGAGAGTCAAAAGAAGTCGGGCAATGGCAACAATAATGGTGAAATGGACAGGGCAGTAAACAATGTAATGCTAGAACCAGATCAAATGACAACCCCCACTGATCAAAGTGAAAAGGCGGAGACCCCCTGGCTGAACAGTTCCAATAATACTATTGTAGAGAGACCAGATTATATGCCATTCACCTACTCAGGTGAAAAGTACCAAAGGTGGACATGCAGCCCCCTGTGGTGGATAGAGATATGTTGTATATGATTAACAATGAACAAAGCAATGGTTTAACATATATGGCAAGCAAGGCATCATCTCCCTGGAGTGAGGGTGCAATGGGAACTATGGAAGCAGGCTACCTGCCCCCAGATGTGCCAGGCGAAACGTTATTCTCTCTGAAGGAAGAGTTAGAAGTGTGGATACCAATCTATTTATTAGCAGTGATGAGGACACTGGCTCATCCTCGGGCAATAGTAGCCCATCAGAGAAAGCAATTACTGCCAAGAAAAAATCTAAATGAGCATCTGGGAGAAAGTGGTGCAGGAAGAACCCAGAGGAGCAAGAGTTGGTGGAGGAGCTGGGTTGGAACTATTCAGCGACTCAAATGCTTTCTCCAGAAGGGACAAATGAAGATGTGCACCAGCCAGCAGCTGATGTCGGTGTGTGCCCGGATCGTACAAAGAGAGGAACTTTGGCTGAACCATCGTTAGCTCTGATTCTGCAGTCTTTACGTGCCTTTCAAGATGATGTCAATCCCGACAATGGACAGGCAAGGCAAGCTACCAAGAAACTCCAAGGCTCAGTATGGAAAGTGGGAAAGATCTGCTCTGACATTGTGGAACAGAGGAATATGGTAGAGTCACGTACGGAAGTTCTTGAAAACACATTTGAAACTCTGAAGGTTCAGTCCACATCTCAGGATAAGACTCTCAAGGATGTCGTGCGGAAGCTTGAGGACTATAAGAACCCACAGCACTGTAACAATCTGAGGCTGCAGGGGTCCCGAGAACTGTGAGGGTAACAATGTGAAGAAGTTCATAATAAGCATGCTGAGGGGTTCCCTGCCTGAGTTGTCCACATGGGAATGGGATAATTAAGTTAAACTGGCTCACTGATTCCCTCTATCACCTTCAAGACCGTCCTCTGGATAAAAGATGCTACCCAGTGCCATTTTTGTTTTTTTCAGAAATGTTTTACTTCGGCAGGCTGTGTATCATCTAGCTAGACCTAATGATAAAAGACATTTTGAAGGGCTCTCCTTTTTTGCCAAACCTGACTTTGCACATGCCATGGTGGAAAGGAGATTGTGGCTCAAGTAATAAACGACCCTGTTTCAATCTGCAGGGGACTTGGTATTTCTACAAAATCCAGCCAGGCTAAAAGTGATATATAAAGGCCAGAACTTCAACTTCATCTCTGAGCTCAAGCCCAGAAACTTTAGGAGCATATTGCAACAGGGACTATGGGTGCTAAATCTTAAGAACGTATTAAATATAACAAATTGTTAGCTGGTATCATGCTTAACTTGAAATACAGGTACATATTAGGGTGTAGTAACTGAAGGAACGGAGGTGAATACAGAGGTGGAGTAAAACAGTCGTCCTCACACAGGCTCATGGTTGAGCTTGGTTGCCTAGTTATTGGTGGAGGGTGGGGGTGTAGAGGGAGAAGGGATGGGTACTCAGACAGGGGATAAGAAGGGCTAAGCTAAAATCACATGGCTTTTCAGTTGATATAGACATTGCTGCAGTATCTTTCACAAAAAGGGTAGAGATTTATGGGTGGACAAAGAATTGTTATAGTAATGGGGTATTTGTGTTAGGCCTATGTCGCAAACCTGTATGTGAAAAAAAGACAAAACGTTGCAGTTGGACTACAATCGCAGGATGCTACTATCATCTGCCTCGAAGAGACACATATAGATGGAGCACAATTGCATATATTAAAAACACTGGTATTTAGGGTGATAAGTGCAACAACACAGGGGGCCACGCTATATACATTATATGGATGTAACAGTGATGACCCTACTGTGTTGGATACTATCTCGAGCGAACTTGCTCACTGGCCTCTCCCACTTATTGTCTGAAGTGATTACAATATTAACTTGCCCAGTGATTGGTTATGGAGGAAGGGTTGCGATATGTGGGTAGGAAACCAAAAGTGTTTCTGACGTTAAAGAATATGTGTCAGACTCATGGTTTGGTCGATTGTTGGCAGTTGTTAAAACCAAGTGATTCAGGGTATACTTATTTTTCCAATCCACACATGACCCTTGCCAGATTGGATTATGCATTTATCTCCGACACTCTAAATTTAAAATGTCAAATAGAAAAACTACCACGGGCCCTTTCAGACCATAACCCATTGGTATTCAATCTAGAAATGGAAATAGCCAACCCTAACATGAGGTCCTGGACATTTGAGAGAGCTCTGTTATCAGACGCTGGATCTTGTACTCACATGAGGCAGTGGACTCCAATGTTTCTGGAGGATCACCTGGGGAGTACTTCAATTAAAGTGGTGTGGGATGCCATGAAGGCAGGTATTAGGGGAGAAACATTGCGGTAGTCCCTAAACCTCCAGATGAAGCAGAAGAGGGCCCGGAATTGATCGGATCAGTGGTTCTTTTCCCCCGCTGGCTTCTGTTCCTTTGAAGAACTGAAAAAAGACTTTACTTTAGACTGGGGGTACTTTTTTAAGTTTCTCCAGAGTAGAGATTGTTTGTTACGGAATGGGGGGGGGGGCAAATTAGAGGAACTGGAAACTATTGAAAGAATAAGCCAGGACAAAGTAATTTCTAATGGTGAGGTATACACGCTTATAAATGTAGCCTTGCCAGATGACTTGGATAAATATTCACAGACGTGGCAGGTGAAAGTAGGGGTTTCAAACGGGACCTTAATGTATGCATATGAGCTGTGACAATCTTTTTTAATGTCTACTAGTTTACAGGCAACATTTTATAAAACCTGTTTCTTTTTGTATTACACACCTGACAAAAATCGCAAAATGGGGGAGTGGAGAGGGGACATTTTGTCCTCGATGTGCACTTTATAATGTAGATAGTGTTCATATCTTCACATCATGTAATGGGTTAACAAAACTAATCAAAGGTATAGCAACATTTTTAACCTAAGTTTTAAAAACTAAAATAATATTGACTAATGAAGTAATTCTGGTAGGGACCTCTTAAACTATTCACATAAGAGTGGGACATTAATTGATTTTTATCACCATTGCAGTTTTAGAAATGTGTATTTTATTGCCTGGTTGGATCCCAAAACCCCGGATTTCCAGCAATTACTTGCCAGGTTGTTAGCACTGTATAATTTAGAAATAGCCATTTAGAAATGCAAAGGGAGTAACCTGGGTAGAAAAGGTATGAAAATGTGAAACCCCTTACTCATTTGGATCCAAACCCAAAGTGGGGAATGAATGATGCAGCAAGAACACTTACCCCATTCTGTGGGCTCTAAAAAAGAAAGAAAGAACGTATGTTATATTGTGTTATAAGGGAAAAACCCTGCATCTGCCACTTTAGTATTTTTATTGGTGTCACATTAGTTGTTTATTGTTGTTTGGATTAAGTGTACTGTACTAAATATAGTACACAGGATTAAGTTATTGCACATCATGAAATACTATAATGAATTTTGGGATTTAGTAGTTTATTATGATCTTACCTGTCTGAGCTGAGGATGGAGGTGGGAGCGGTCAGTGGGGATGGAAAAAGGGAAAAATTCTTCAAATGTTAATTACAAAGCATTCTTTTCTGGCTTACGCTTTATTGAATAAAATGCAAATCTAATTTTGTCTTTCTCTTATTCTATACTTTTATAAAAAATATTTTTGTAGTATGTTTCATTGTCCCTTTTTCTTCTCAATAAAACATATTTAATCTAAAAAAAGAAGGCAGTGCAGAAATATGATTAAGTACTCAATGCTATATCCTGCCAAACTGAGAGTGAAGCACAATGGTAAAGCACATTTTTTCACTCAACCGGATGCAGCATTGTAGTTCATTGACATGCGTATGTAACACAAGGGAAACTAAATCGGGGTCAAACAGACAAGGTGCCACTCGAGATGATGGGGGAATGTTGTTGCCGAGCTAAGCGCTAATGACTAAGGGCTCAATTTGAGCCTGGCGGTCCATTGAACCCTAGACACGTGGGGGAGCGGTGATGAATGTCTCTTGACTGCCCTATTATGATTACATTAAAGATTCTGGTCTGCCTATATTTCAACCTTACCCAACAAAAACTGGTAGGGCAGGCTTCCTTGGCAAAATATTAGTACCTGGCCACTGCAACCTAAGACATTTACATGAAGGCTCTCATAAAAAAACATTTGTATAAGGCCTAATAACCCCAGGTTAACTAAACTCATGGCAGCAAAGGAATCCCTACACCTGGTCATGGAGAACTGGAACCCAAACATCATTGACTATACAACGGGCAAAACAATAATAAAGAAACAACTGCATCTTCTGTCTCGCACTTTAGATCTCAAATTACTCCTGGCAAGAGATCTCCATGAAACCATGAAATTACCTCAATCTCTTCACACATCACAGCACCACCTTAACCAGGCTGTGGGGCGATGAGCCCTCAATCAGATTCTAGCAGCATGGTTGCATCCACTTCCCCTGAAAGAGCCATATTCAAGGTGGACGTCGCATGGTCAATCCTTAGAGTGCAGGCTGTGCAACTATCAAATGGAATGACTGGTACACATCCTATTATGCTGCTCGGTGCTGCGACAGGCCTGTCAAATTTCCCTAAGGCCTACCCTCCTCAAACTGGGAATTCTCACTACAAATGAAGCCGTTTGCCAGCTTTACACTTTGGACAATGTCAAAGACATGGCCAGCGTTGGCAAATGTATATAACACACATGCTCCCTCTTGAAAGGCACAACAACTGAAGCAGTGAGCAACCAAAAGCCAGATGAGGCTTAGGGCACAAGGGGCTCTTCCCTCCACACAATCAGCTCACCTAAGTCAGGGCCCAAAGCCATGTACGGCAGAACCTACAAGAGGGATGCAGGGACAAAACAAAAAATAAAAGAAGCACTGGCATTTTATTCAAAGACTGCTTAGTGACAATAGCCAACTGCTCATTTCTAACTCTACCAAAAACTTTTCTAAGCACCAAAGCATCCAGCACAAACTTTAGATAAGGCTTTTTAAAGAACTTTACGTTCAAAACTGTTTTAAAATGTTATTTTTTTTCAGTCTTTTAACGCATTTTTGTGATGATTTTAAGTAATCGCACAATAAAATTCCTTCATTCATATAAATGCATTCATTCACTCCCTAATACAATCAGTGTGGTCGAACCGCCATTGCGTAGCTTCCAGGGAACCGCTGGTGTTGCAGTGGTCACGATGCATCACTATGCTTGCCTTACCACCGCAGTCCAACCAAGCATATTAGGAGTTTCCTCTGCACCATGGTTTTCATGGCGGTTCCTCTTCCATGAAAACCCTGTTGGAGATAATATAAAGGTGACCAAACAGGGCCCCCTTGTGCCTCTACACCCTCGGGTGCATGCAGGGGGCACAGCTTCTGCCCAACTTGGTGCATGCACCCCAATACCTGCACAGCATGGACTTTTTCAGACAATGCTGTGCAGGAACCGTTTTTGAGTGCCCCATTGCGGTGCCCATTTTTATGGGCACCGCTGTGGGAACACCCAAAAAAAGCATGCCAGAAAGGATGAAACCAGGGGCGGACCAGGTGCCGTACCATCAAACTTGGAATCAGGCCCTTAGGTTCCAAGGTGAACTAACATCCAATAGTGCAATGAAAAGCAAAGCACACTAGCCTGCCCAACATAGAGGGCCTGATTACGAATTTGGTGGTGCAATGCTGGGTTCGCCCCACCTGTGGTTGGGCCGCCCACCAGGTTAGGAGTTTCCTCCTGTCTGGTGGGCTTTTTTTGGTGTTCCCATGGCAGTCCCCCCAAAAACGGGCACTGCAATGGGAAGGCGAAAAAAAAGGTCCTGCACAGCATGGACTGACAAGTCAATGTCCTACCGGAACTGGGGTTCATGCACACAGGGGGCTCACACTGCAGGGCACAAAGGCACAAGGGGGCCATGCAGGGCCCCTTTGTTTTTCTATCTGCCAGGGTTTACATGGAGGAGGACCTCCATGAAAACCGTGGCGGAGATGAAACTCCTAATGTGCTTGGCAGAACCACGGTGTGCCTCCTGACCGCCACAACACTGCCAGATTTGCTGTAGTATGGCATCATTGTTATGGTCTGTCATAGCAACAAGATATTGTGTGTAATTTTATTTTGCAATGTGAGGCGTTGTAATCTGTTCCAAGTAAGAGTGCATTTTATCTATTGGTAATATACAGTTTCTCAATGTTCCCACAGTTGACAAAATCCAAGTCCGCTTGATGGGGCTGATGGGGAGTGCATGGCGGACCCATTACGAGGTTTTTGTCCCCTCTTCTGTGCTCTAGTGTTTGTTCAAATCTACCCGACTATGCTGTAGGAACTTTGTGTGAATGTTGGAAATATTCCAGGTAGATGCGAGGTTCTTTTATATTTTGTCGATTTTATTGACCTACATCTGTCCTTTATCAATGTCATATAGTGGTATTGTTATCTCATTTTAAATTTCTATTACCCATGTAGTCCCTCCGTTGAATTGAGTATATATTTTTCACTCGATGACATGAATTGCACTTTTATATATATTTTTTGTATCTTGTACTCTATATATTTGCTTTTATGGGTGGCTAATTGCCACCGATAAAGTTATGTATTGGATTGGAACAGTAGCATTTATTAAAGGATAGCAGTGAATTTGAGGAGCCTTAAATAAAGTAGTTCAATTGCATAATGGGCTTTTTTTGTTCTCTTTTACACTTTGTGTGCTTTATGCAGTATACCCTTTGTTTAGCTGTGAGTACCCCAAATTTTAGTTTTTTGTGCCATGGTTTGTAGGGATCTTCATCATTCCCACATTAGATGCCCATAGCTACCTACCTGGTGAAATGACTCTCACCCAGGTGAAACAAGTAACAGCAATTAGGACTGTTGGTCTTATTCTGTGTTAGGAGCAGGGCATTGTGCCACTGGAACATCGTTAAAAGTGACATTCCTGTGAAACAATGACCGTGTAAATATACCCTCCTATTTTTATTATCCCCTCTTAAGAATATTATACAACATCCATTGATCTAGTGCATAGGTAAAGAAGGATAAACAAAAGGATTTATCATATTCAATTTAGATTATCTACACTTTTACAGTTACTTTGCAAAGTTATAACTTGCCTACTAGTTAATTATTCAAAGGTGGTGGCTTAATTAATTTCTAAATGAATGAATGGATAAATAAATAAATGAGTTATTTATTGATAAGTTAATTAAAACCTTTTACAAATAAAATCATAACAACAATGCCAGAAAGATTGAAAACGTTTCTGCTTATCGAAACAAAAGGAATATGTCTAAAATGTCTAAAGTGCAGAATGTGCCGAAGGCTGCATATCAAATTTTGACACACTAGAACTATAAACAGTCAGATAAAACGTCTATAACTAAAATCTATGCAGGTATGCCCAAAGTTCAGTGTATTCTTCCCATAAGTGAAAATTTTAAAGAAGTTCTTACGGTTTTAAAGTGCTGATTGTGCCAAGAAAGTGTAACCTCCCTTACTTATGTAAGAACAAATTCATGAACATGCTGAAAATAAGCTTACACAAGTTTTCCTCCTGTGACTCACCAGTAGGCTTCATCATTTGCACAATTGTACAGAATAACATTTAAGTTAAATTCATCCACAAGAGCGATATGATGAAAATGCAGTCTATTAAAAGATGCAACTCTTAGCACTCTTTAAAGATATGCGTGTTCCCTACATGAAACTGTGAGACCCCTGGCTTCTATTCCCTCTACTCAACTCGTTTGACGTGTCTGGGGATGTGACATTAATAGTTCCTTTCAGCAGACGCCTTACATTTTATGAATCTTCCGGTGAGTTCTGAGTCTTCTACACTTGAGGCAGGCTATTACCGTCTACCTACACATGAGTATACCTTTTCTCATAAACTGAAGCTTGAGTAGCCATCTTCGTTCCTCCATCATAGCCGAGCCTAAGCATACAATATGGATTAGGTTGTCCCTCATAGAGTTGCACAGGTGATATGCAGTCTCGGTAGATTGTCTTTTCCAGTGAGGGGAGGTATGTAACATGGCGAAGTTGCCCAGAGAGTAGCCCATCAGTTTCAGCTTTGCCTTGAATCTGTAAAGTTCCCACAGATAACTTTGCAGATTCAAGACATTATACATGCCAATCGTCATCCATGCATAAGATCTTTTTTAAAACAGCTCCTTAACTACCAGCATGGACGATTCTTTAACCACTGAGTTCGCCGCTTTGTTAAAAGCCCCCAGACTAAGGGGTAACAACCATATTGGTTCAAGTTGCAAACTTTGTGTGGAAAGTTCCTATGTTCTTTTGCTTGACCATACTGCTTTCCACAAGAGTGTTGTGAATGTGCCTTCCTGCGCTCTTTTTATTTTGTAACACATTTTTATATAAGTTCCCAAACTGGTCAGATCTTATCTGCACAAGCCAAATTCTAGCCTTAGTTTCACTGGTGATGTGTGACACAGCAGCCAGTACTCCCGCAGTTAAATGCCAACCACCAGATTTTCCATGGTTCCAACTGCTTGCCCCCTAAGGGCTTCAGGGCCACATGCTAGGGTGAGAGCAGGTTTTGTGGCCATGACTTGTTCCAAAAGTTGAAGAGTTGAGCCGTTTACGGGCATTCCTTAAAGTGCAAAACGTGTCTAGCAGGATGTTGCTCTTTTTTTATGGACCGTTTGTGTACAAAAAATGTCACACCCATGTGTTTATACTCTAGTACTGAATCCAGTGTGTTGTTATTCAAGGTGAATACTGGCACAGTGGACCTCCCTGTGCTGATAGATATTGTTTTAGTTTTTTTAAGATTGACTTCCAGGGCATATATTTCTGAATACTTCGCTGTCGTTGTATTTATTAACCTCGAAAGGCCTACCTTTGTGTGACTTAACAAGACAACGTCATCAGCATACATGAGAAGTTTTGAAACTTGCCACCGTTGGGGAATGGGAGTTAACCTTATGGATTTCTGCTGTTAACTCTACCAAATGTAAGTTCAAATGGAACGGAGCAAGGGATAACCTTGTTTCACTCCATTGCTGGTAAATATTTTCTGTGAAAGTGATGTTTCGGTCCTGAGCTTGAACCTTATTGGATTATAAAAGCTGTATTGGATTTAGGAGCACTGACTATTGGTTGTCGTGCCGGAGTCCCTGATAATCAATTATATTTAGAAAAGCCTCCTGTAGCTCTGAGGAAATTGCTGTTTTTCACATCTCTTTTATATTATAGAAAAGTACTTTCTCATTACAAAGATCAAGGAAATCATACTGTTTAGTGGAATGCATTGACAAAGGCAAAAAAGATTTCTAGTGCAGCAATCACCTCTTTGCATTAAACACAATTCAAACATACTTTTGTAGGAGACCCTACAAATTTCTTAAAGTGACAGTGAATGTTTTGATCTGACAATGTTCTTCCTGCTAGCTTCTCTCTGTACTTATAAAAGTATAGTGACAATTGAAACTGAATGAATCCTGTCTAGCACAGTTTTTTAAACAAGTGGCTGTTTTCCCTCATATCCTGGACTTGTAACTATTTTCCAAAGCATCACTAGCATTTAGCAGACTAGAAGCATAGCTGTAAAGATCACATTCTGAGCAGATAGCCGATATCCACAATCTGGCACCTTCTAAAATATCCCCAGTTTTAGATAATCCTATTGTGTCCATTTTCAATACATCCTTGCAGCCAAGTTCGAGGATATGTAGCTGCAGCTGCACCGAAGTGTTTCCAAGTGGATCAAGGGCCATATGTATCAAGAAAACGATTTGCGATTCTGAAATTGCGATTATTACCGAATCGCAAAATCAGAATAGCAAATCGGGATGTAACAACGCAATCGCAAATATTTAGCGATTCGCCCAAAATCGCTAAATATTAGCGCGATGGATATTAGCGATTCCTTAAACGTAAAAAATCGCAAATTAGCGAGTTCGCATCCAGAAAATCGCAAAATAGCGCGATCGCAGCCCAAAATTCGCTAAATTGCGATGTTCCCACGCGAAAAATCGCAATTTAGCGAATTTCTGGAAACATCCAATCGCAATCCTGATGCTTTATGATGACATCACCATCCAGGAAGTGAGTGATTTCCCATGGTGCTTCAGGATTGAGACAGAGAGTGTGAGAGTGTTGTTTGGTACTCAGGAGCCATGGCAGAAGGTGGAAACCAGGATGTCCCAGCAAGCCAGCAGGAGCAGCAAGAAGGGGAAGCAGGCAGGAAGAGGAAGCTCAAGTTCTCCGAGGCTGAACTAGAGACCCTCATTACCGAAATGGTGCCACACCATGAGGCATTATTTGGGAGGAGTTCCCACAAGGTGCCAGAAGCCAGCAAGAGACGGATTTGGGAGGGCATCTAAGCCAAAGTGAATGCCCTAGGAGTGACCCACAGGACAGTAGAAGTGTTGCGGAAGCGCTGGTACGACCTGCGCCAGCGCTCCAAGGAGAAGTTGGCTGCCAGGCTGGAGCAGTCCCAGCTCACCGGTGGGGGAACCTCCAACGTCCCTGACTCTACACCACTGGAGGAGCTGGTAGAGGGCACACTGCCTCCACAGAGTGTTGCGGGCGTGTCCGTGCTCGACAGCTCAGCACAACCAGCTGCAAGACCAGGTAAGAAGCATGCCTCCCCACCCTAAACCACCCACAGCAACCCCCTGCAGCAACCTAGGGATTAGGGGAACCACATGTCAGGCTAGAGCAAGTACACACGCAGTCACAGCAATGCATTATGGGAGATGTAGTCACAATAGTCTGTAATGTTGAATGTAGCATCAGAATTTCACAATTTACACATGTGCCATTCAGGAAAGGTGAATGACACAAGTAAAGTCAGGGAACACTGTGAAAAAAGGTATGAGAATATCACATGTAATGAAAAAATACGTAATGTGTGCTGTTCTATCCACAGCACCTGCAAGTGGGAAGGCTACAGCCAGTGCAACTGAGACAGGACCCCAAGCCTCAGGAGAAGGCAGCCATGGCCATGACACAGATGGGGAGGACAGTCTTTTCATCCGACCACAGGGACACAGTAGGAGGATCGTGAGGCCATTCAGAATTATGGATGATGAGGATGAGGACAATGAAAATGTGCAGTCTGATGCACCAGTACCCCAGCAGCAGGAGTCCAGACCACAGTCCAGAGGCAGGCATAGACCCCGCACGGCCATCAGCTCCAATGTGCAACAAGAAGAATCTGTTTTTGCGGGCCTAGAAATGCACATGCTTCAGGTTCACCACCTGCAAGCGAAACACATGAAGGCCATTCAGAGAGAGATCAGGGCAGGGAACAGAGGAATACGCGAGGAAATCAGGGGGGCTGTGCAGGAGCTGACTGCAGAGTTGAGAGCTGAACGCGCAGCCAGGCGCAAAGAAATGGCCCGCATGGACCACTGCACGCGTGCTATTAACCGCCTGGCCTCCTCCACCAATATGCTGGCAAGGCTTGCCCTAGAGACCCAGCGTGAGTTCTCGAATGGTATCCAGGACATAGCCACTGTGGTAGTGCAGTCAACTGCCACCCTGGATGAGCTGTGTGTGCTGCGTACTGCTGGACCCGGGGTGCTTACCCCCAGTGAGGAGGACTCACAGTCGGTGCGGAGCTCAAATACACCACCACCCACTATTGAGAGGCACCGTAGTGGCCGGAGCACCAGGACTGCCACACAACAATAGGGACTGCAGAAAAATGACTATTCCACACAGGGGAGATATGGGGCCAGCAACAGTGTAGCACTTGCTGTACTAATGACTGATTTTGTTGCACTGTGATTGAAACATGTGCTTTGGTTTAGGAGAGTTCATCCATGTTTTTTTGGATGTGTGACATTGTTGCTATTGGGAATTAAACACGTTTGCAAAGCAAGAAGTTGTCATTCTATCATTTTCACTCACCTAGAAGTAGTTCCGCATGATATCATCACGCCTCTGTCGCCCAGCTGCAGCAGCAGCTACGCCAGCTTCCATGTGTATGGGTCCAGGTCCCTCCACGTCAGAGGATTCTGAGTCACTCAACTCCTTAGGTGTCCCTTTCCTGGTTGCAATGTTGTGGAGCATGGCACAAGCTACAACAATTTTTCAGCACGTCTCAGGGCTGTATTGGAGGGCTCCTCCACTTTTGTGAATGCATCTGAATCTGCTCTTCAAAATGCCAAATGTTCTCTCGATGGTGCCTCTTGTTGAAATGTGTGCCTGGTTGTAGCGCCGCTCCCCAGTAGTGGCAGGACTCAGGTAGGGTGTCAGGATGAAATCCCGGATTGCATAGGCACTGTCCCCTGTGGGTGGAAATGTTTAAAGGTCAGTCACCGTGATGCACATGCTGTCCATGAGAAATGTGGGCTGACATTGTGTGCTGTTACCTAGTATGTATCCCTCTCCAAATTCCCCTCTTGAAAGTCTACGGTATAGCCCACTGTGACGGAATATGAAGGCGTCATGTGTGCTTCCTGGGTACTTTGCCACTATATCGCTGATTATGTTTTTGGCATCACACACCATCTGTATGTTCAGTGAGTGGTAGCATTTCCTGTTCCGGAATACATACTCTATGTTTGCGGGGGTGAAATGGCAACATGTGTTCCATCTATACATCCTATGACGTGGGGGAATTGGGCTATGTTGTAAAATTCCTGCTTGGTCTGTGCTAGTTCCTGTGGGGTGCTGGGGAAGTGTATGTGATGTTGCATCCTATGTGTCATGGCGTCGAGGAATGCATGGAAAAAGCGCGACAGGGCACTTTGTGACACCCCTCCTGCAGAGGCTATGACCCCCTGGAAACTACCTGAAGCCAGCAGGTGTAGTGAACAGAGGACCTGGATGTGAGTGGGTATGGCTTGTGTCCTGCGGGTGGGGTGTTCTAGGTGGGGCCTGAGTTCCTCAATCAAATCAAGTATGCTCTCTTCCTCCAGTATGTAATGGGTGTAGATATCCTCCTCAGTGCGTTGGAAGATGGTGGTGCGCAACCGGAATATCCTCTCCTGCTGTCTCCTCCTCTGCGCCAGAGCTCTCACTCTTCGCCTCCTCACTATCATGTACAGCCCGGACATTGTGGTAGGGAGTGTGTTGCATTCTGGGCTTCAATTTATACTTTGCACCTGGTTACCACCTGCTCCCACTTAATGGTAATTGCGATTCCTTATTTTGCGATTTTGCTTAATTCGCTATTTGCGATTGGTTGATACATTCCATTGCGATTTCTAAATTGCGATTTCCAGATTTGCGATTTTCGCTAACAGGTTTCATCGCAAAATTGGAAATCGCTATTGTAATCGCTATTTACCACTTTCGCAACGTTTGGGAATCGCTAATTTGCGATTCCTTATTTATCATGCGTTTTTGCTTGATACATTGGGATTAGCGATTCTTTAGTCGCAAACGCTATTTTTAACGAATCGCAGCATTTGCGACTGATTTTTGGCTTCATACATATGGCCCTGGAGAATATCATTATTCGCAAAGCGTTTCTGCCTCATGGTCCATACCAAGATTAATGGCTTTTACCTAACTTTCTGTGTGTCTTGGGGCTTTTAATAAAGCAAGGATGGTTATACGTATCATATTTGCTAAGCTATTTATTCATATTAAATTGTCATAGTGGGAGGTTCTCTTGGAGAAGCGACATATCTGCAATACCAAAGACACCAAATAATATACATGAAAATCTGTGAGGCTCAATCCAACTACTTTCTTCATTACATGTAGAATTTCCATCTTCACCCTGGGTCATTCCTCTTTCCCAATAGCACTTGCTAGTTCCTTGAAAAGAAAGAGTCTAACCTACAGGAACTTGTCCGAAAATATAGAAAAAGAGAATAATTCGTATCTTATTAATGGTATTCATCCCTTGGTTGTCTGAGGGAGTGCTGTTCTTATCTGGAGGAGATTTAGTGTTTCCTTTTCATTGGGGGGGGGGGTGTAATTATTTAGAAATAGGCCCGTCCATTACTCTATCTAGAAAATTCCACGGCACCATTTAGGTTATTTTTTTTCAATGTACCCTTAGTGTTACCAGAAGGATTCAACTGTAAACATTTGGCTTTAGTTTTCTCTGTAGTGAAGTCTTATCAGGAAAATGACCTTACACTCAGTTGAGCCATCTCATCAGATACATCAGCCTACCAATAGATCCCATGACACCTCTTTCCTTTCAGAGAACAGGGCCTTTCAGACTAAGAGGAGACATTCTGCTCAAGGAATAGAACGCAAGTCTTCGACAGGTGTGTATTTTCTTTGATCATTTGGAGTTAGGAGTGAACTAGGCTTGGGCAGAGTAGAGAGAAGCAGAGAAAACTCTAAGCAACGATTATAGCGACCTTTTGCTAAAATGTAGGATATAGCATTTGCTTTCACAGTAAGCCACCATTGTCAGACAGGATTTTGGGCATACTGCAGTAAAACCTAGGCAGAGAATGTGCAGAAAAAGCAGCTATCTGCACTTAGGGTATGTTGTCAATCACAAAATAATTTACCATTTAAAATCTGCTCAACTTCACTTTGAAGCGAGAATTGGCCATAACAGCAAAGAAGTGTAGACGACGAATTTGCTGGAAGAATTCCCATCTGCATGATGAAGACACCCAACTTTGTAAATTAAATATGCGCAGGCTGCTAATGAGGGTAGGCTGTTGCTGACCCCAAGGACACAAAGATGCAGGTCATGACCAGTGGTGTCTGTTTGCTGTTTGTATTCTCTCCTAAGCTGCAAGTATGTAGATGATAGTTAGACAGATAAAGATGTAACAAACTGAAAGAAAATCAGCAGACCAATGGCAACTGCACATTTTTATCAGCCACTACATAATGAATCTCCCTTCCTATGTTACAGAGAAGTGGATGAAACTTTAGATACTTATTGGGTTGGCTATGCTGCAGAAGAAACCCATGGACCCATTGTAGTTGGATATTCTGCTATGGACCGGAAATTGGGAAGAGGGGAGGGATGGCTGCAAATGGAAACCATATGCAGGCTTAGCGAGAATCAGTTCAGAAGATCAAGTCACTTTTTCATCTGCTGCTTTGTAACAAGAACAATAGCTGAAATTAGATAGTAATAGTTTTTGGAGGACACAAATAATTTTAAAATCAGTTCTTTAAATTAATTTTCTGAAACATTGGTTTATTTCAGTACCAAAAATGAATACATCACTGTCTCTTATTTATGTGGGAATTTTAACTTGCTTATTTCATAACTGAACTGTTGTTGCTCATGTACCACAAGTTACTTTTTTGTGAAAGGACTTGCTACATGGGCTATGCTATCAAGCATACGCTAAAGATTGCACACAGAACATTACTTATTTGATTAAAATCAGATTACTTTCTTTTTTTAGGAAGTGCAACCCAAGCTAATATTAAGACTGGAGCCTGCGTCTTGTATCATTTAACAATCGTGTTTCTTATTGACACACCAACGCAGTGCTTTAAGTTCCAATTGGCAGACCTGAGTATAAGAGGGGTAACTACAGAAAGTAATCATTACTGACGCATACTCTAATGTCCTTGAATAATCCACCTCATCTGGCCTATTAAATTGATTCACCATCTATTCTTGAGGATTTCCTGTGATCATTCTTCACTCATCTCTACACTATGATGAAATAAACATAATATTTTATTAAAATCATTGGATTCCGATTACCCAAAATATAGTGTGATTGCTCTAAAGTTGCTTCATTCAATTGATTCCCTATATAAATACACTTTGTTAGATCTGGGGGTCTCTAGTTCGCAGAGGTAGCTACCAATGTCCGAATAGGGATCCCTGCTTCTAGTCAGGGTAAGAGGGATACACTCTTTAAATAACCCCTGCTCACCCCTTGGTAGCTTGGCACGAGCAGACAGGCTTATCAAAGGCAATGTGTAAAGTATTTGTACCAACACTCACTGTAACACAGTGAAAACACCACAAATGGACTCCACGCCAGTTTAGAAAAATAACGTCTCTTTATCTAAACTAAACAAACCCAAAACAACAATAAAAAGAGTTCAAAGGGTTGCACAAAAATAATCCACAGTTGTGTCACTTTTAGCCAGAGTACCTGTAGATGCAACAAAAGTTCTAAATAGAAGCTGCAGCATTGAAAAACAAGCAATGCGTCACTCCTGAGACCCTGGGGAGGCGATGGGACAACCCCGCTGCATGTAGCGGGCAGGTTGCATCAAATCCGATCTGTATGGGGAGCGATGCAATACCTTGTATGGATTCTGGGTTGCAGGTTCGGTAGGAAGCGTCTCGAACAGGCACGATGCGACAATCTCAGGGACGGTGATGATCTTCGGTGCAGCAGCGATGCGCGGCTTGGGTTGATCTTCTTCTGCTGCGGCCCCTCGATGCGTTGACTCTGCGATTCTGTTTGCAGCGACGGGAGGCGGTCCGCAAGCAAGCGGTGTGTTGGGTTCTCACAGTGACGACAAGCTCTGCGACAATACTCGCAGCGGCAGAAATCTTCCAGCACCGGGGCGACGCGCTCCGCAAGCAAATGATGCGTCAGTTCTTGTGGCAGTAAACAGGCGCTGTGACGCTCTTCGCGGCAACTGGAATTTTCTTGCACTGTCGATGATGCACTCCGCAAGCGAGTGATGCATGCAAATTGTAGATCTTCTTCTTTTCCTCTTGTCCAGCTCCCCAAACAGCAGGAAACAACCTCTAGAGGCCCCACAAATGACTCAAGCACTCTAGGCAGGTCAGATCTCACACAGAAGAGTTCAAGGGGAAGCTAGGGATGAAGTCCTTTTGTTCCTGGGACTTCTTAACAGGAGCCCAGCTCTTCTCAGGCCCTTGGAGATCTCTTCATGCAAGGGGACACAGCAACAACAAAGTCCTTCCCATCTCCTTGGCAGAAAATCAACTGCAGGTCAGCCCACAAACACACAGCAGGACAGTCCTTCCTCTTCAGTCTTCCAGCTTTTCTCCTAGGCATTCCAGGATGATCTAATTTTCTGAAGTTTGGGTAGCCCTTTGTATACCAATATTGCCTTTCTTCTCTGAGGGCAGAGTGGTATTGGCCGAGTCAGAACCAGTTCTGGTCAGTCCTGGTGAACTTTGCTTACTTGACTTCTTCTTTCCCTTGAGAGAGAGGGGCAGGGTCATCAGCCGCCCAGCAGGAGGTGGAGCCAGCATTGTGGAAGGCAGGCACATCCCTAAGGCCCAGGTGCTACCCCCTCCAACCACTCAAGATGCAGATAAAGCTATTCAGCCTAGGGATGTCTCACTCAGCCTCTGGGAGCCACCCCAGCCCCTGTCACTCACAAACCAGACAGTCAATTCACAAACAGGCTATGGCACACAGAAAGGTCAGACAAGAAAACAGCCACTTTCTAAAAGTGCTGATTTCAAACACAGGATTTAAAAACCATCCTTCCTAAAAGATGTGTTATTAAATTCTGAGTTCAGGGATACCAAACTTTAACTTTCTATCTTGCTCCTATGGGAAGATAAAGAGGTAAACATTATACACAGCATTCCCCATTATAGCCTATGTGCAAATTAGTCTTTCAATAGGGAAAAACGAAAACGGCTGTAATTCACTACCAGAGCATGTCATCCACACCAGAACATGTTCTACCTGTCACATGCACTGCACCCTGCCCAGGGGGTACCTAGGGCCTTTCATAGGGGTGTACAATGTGTACAGAATGGTAACGGTGGGCCTGGCCAGTGTGGACACTGGTCAGGTCAGCATGGCTGTTACCAACTGCACACAGGTACTGCTGTGGCAGGCCTGAGCCATCATTTTATGGCTACTCCTGTGGGTGGCACAATCAGTGCTGCAGGCCCACTAGTACCATTTGAATCAACAGCCCTGGCACACTCAGTGCACTTTACTATGGACCTATTCGTAAAACAAATATGCCAATCATGGATAACCAATCCCAATAACAATTTACCTAGGGAGTACTTGCACTTTGAGCACTGATCAGTGGTGGCAAAGCGCCCAAAGCATCTTAAACAGCAAAAACTAAATCCAGCACAGCATAAAAAAATACAGGAGGTAGAGGCAAAAAGTCAGGGGAAACCACGCCAAAGATGCCAGGTCTAACACACTTCCTCCTGATTTAATAGAGGGTTTGGACTGAGTATGTGTAGAGTGAAGTTATTCAAGCTTGGGTTCCAGAGTGGAAGCAGTTGAGGCTAGTACTCTGAAAGTAAGATTGACTGAAGCTCCAGAAGGTGACATGGGACAGATCAACATCTGGGCAGATCCAAAGTTTCAGATGGTGCATAGATTGGTCTAATTTTTGAGAATGGTTATAGGCCAGGCCAGGGTTCCAAATGTACCTGGAAATTGGATCAGAGGGCAATGTCCATTGGATTGGAAGGGGGATGTGAACCAGGAAGGAGTTCAAAATGTGTGTTGACTGAGATATTTTTCCATGGAGAGTATGGAGCAGGATTATAGAGAACAATGTGGGCTTGGAAAGCATTAAGACCTTGTATTGGATTAGGAGGGCTTTCTTGGGTCTAGCTAGAAAGATATAATTGATTCAGATACCTAGAGGTATTTGATTTTCTATTAATACTATATATTTTATGTTGGCCTACATGCAGATACTTGAGGAGAAAGGATCATACATAGGTCACTTATAAGTCCTGGCTACAAAAGAGATTGCAATGGTCCAATAAGTATGTGTGAACTGGGTTAGGGTTTGACTAGAAAACATGTACAAGGCTGGGTTTTGTTAAGGATGTTTGGACCAGGAATGAAGGTTGTTCTGTTGCACACACTTAACACACTACTCAGCTCAGTAATGTACCCTGAGTCATCCAAGTGGTCATCAGACATGTTTACCTTATTTCGATGCTTTCTTAGGCAGACATGTCACTTGCTCATCTAACACCGCATTGTTTGAAGGGACATAATAATTAGGGGTGGGTGGTATTTGCGTAGTCGCATTATGCAAAGTTCCACGAAATGGTAAAAAATCTCCGCGGGCTACATAGAGTTACGCGAGCAGACAGAATTGCTTGTTCCGCCCGTTCGCGATGTCTTTTTCCTGTTTGGGGACCCTGTTTGCGTGTTCGGGAGGAAATATTTCTCAAACTTGCATATGCGGCCACGCCCATCATGTTTCACTTGTCCCGCCCGCTCGCGATGCGTGTATCCTGTTAACGAACGCGGATGTCCGATGGCACATCCGAATTACGTGTTCGCGATCGCACTAAGTATGGGTGGAAAATCCGTTCCGCTCGCGGATATTGCGGATTTTCGGCAAATTCACAATCCGCGAGATCCACAAATTTCCCGCAAAATCCGCGAGCGGAATGGATTGGGTCAAAAGATGAAGCTGACTTTTGTAACTATTTTAGAATGGCGCCGGCAAGCTGCCAGCAAGCTGCCAGAGCCATTCTAAAATAGTTACAAAAGTCAGCTTCAACAAGAAGCACTAATAGATAAAGTAAAGCAGGTGCTCGAGTTGAAGCTCAAATTCAGTTACACAATCATTAATTACCCCAAACTTGGGGTGATTAATGATTGTGTAACTTATTTTGACCTTCAACTTGAGCACCTGCTTTACTTTATCTATTAGTGCTTTCTGTTGAAGCTGACTTTGTAGCTATTTTAGAATGGAGCTGGCAGCTTGCCGACGCCATATTAAGTGGGGCCGAGGGCAGAATGGCATAAAGTGGGACAGAGGGCAGAAGGGGACAAAAAACGAGTGGGGCAGAGGGCAGAAGGGCACAGAAACGAGTGGGGCAGAGGGCAGAAGGGGACAAAAACGAGTGGGGCAGAGGGCAGAAGAGCACAAAAGCGAGTGGGACAGAGGGCAGAAATGAGTGGGGCAGAGGGCAGAAGACCACAAAAACTAGTTGGGCAGAGGGCAGAAGAGCACAAAAACGAGTGGGGCAGAGGGCAAAAGGGCACAAACACGAGTGGGGCAGAGGGCAGAAAGGCACAAAAACGAGTGGTACAGAGGGCAGAAGGGCATAAAAAACGAGAGGGTGGCAGTGATGAACCAGAGGGAGCATCTTGGTCTTGCCCAAAAAAACCAGCGAACACGCAAAGCGCCCCACGAACATGCCAAAATGCCCCGCGAACACGCAAAGTGCCCCGCAAACACACAAAAATGATAAAATCCGCAAATTCGCAAAAAAATCCGTGAATTTCGCAGATCCAGAGTTTGCATACTAGCAAATTCGCGAATCGCAAATTTGCAAAATTCTCCCTTGCTTAGATCGCACACTCTTGCGGGATCGAGCGGCCGGACGTAAACGGAAAAGAAAACTTGACATCGAACGCAGAGAGACCGCGTGCGCGAACATGCATTTTGAAAGTGCGAACAAGGAAAAAATTCTACTACAACGCGTATCGTGGAATTTTCAGCAATTCCACATTCTCCGTGGAATGCTGAATTGCCAAAATTCCGCAAATTTCGCCAGCGGAGTGGAATTTACCACCCAGGCCTAATAATAATACCTACTTTTAGACCAAGAAAATATAAATTTGGTCACAACTCTTAGCTTTGCCTAGTTCTAAAAATGATTGTCAGGGCTCTGATTCTTTCAGAGTTCTTAAGCACTACTGGCTATTCCATTCTCATATTATTCTGGGAAGAAGTGGTAGTTCGTGGTCCCATTTGCCACCATCTTGCTTTATTGTCATTGCTTTTTCACAGACTATAATCTGAACAGGCCAACAGTTTAAATGGTTCGCCAAATAACCTGAAACATTGCCTTACTTTAGAAAAGGGCTTAGTGTCTCATAATTTCCTTATGTAAACTCTAGAACAGCTCAAGGTAATAGCCACCTAACCTCTAATTTCTGTATAAGCTCTGGTCATCCCCTTTAGTGACAGTAAAGACTGAGCGCGTCCTTTCAGACTTCCACCTTGTCTTCAATCCCTGAAAGGCAAAGACAGTAACATTACTGCTCAATATTTATAATCTCCTAGTGAGGCTGTGGGACAATAAACAGTTCTTCTCATTTTTTGCAATGATCAAATGTGCCTGACTGCATGTTCAGAATGCAGCGACCTGTATATTGCTTCATGAGAAAAAGTATGTTTCTGCCTCCCCCAAGTATATGTGCATTTGCATCTTTGAGTGATATATTTACCACAAACCTTGCTAAAAAGCAGCAGCATTATGCAAATGTGTTAAGAAGGAAAATCAGGGAGGAGAGGAATATGGGAAGGGATTGAGGAAAGACAAGCTTGGGGCTCATCACCCAAAGTTTTGCCATCACCATAAGATCTAAATTTTAGGATCACGCCTGATAGTATGGACCCCAGAGACTCAATAAGGGGCAGATAACTGAAGCCCTTGCGCTGTATACATAACGATCTAGTAACACGTGTTGTTTTCTCCTCACCCAGGGTGGCATGGGACAGTTTACCATTCGTATTTTTCCCATTGATTGTATCTTATGGGTTGTTATCTGTTTTGGAAGGAGATGGGGTTTCTTTCTGTACAGTGCTCTGATGCCCTTGGGCCTTGTTCATGGTATATAAAACTATCTAAGTATATAACACATTC
The DNA here is from genome assembly GCF_964263255.1 of Lissotriton vulgaris. Lineage (NCBI taxonomy): Eukaryota > Metazoa > Chordata > Amphibia > Caudata > Salamandridae > Lissotriton > Lissotriton vulgaris. The sequence goes on from NC_141694.1 coordinate 666,671,957, forward strand.
AAAGTGGATGAGCTGCTGCTTCATGTAAATGCTTTTCAGTTCCTTTCCATAAAGCAGGAGTGAGGTAGCTGTTAAAAAGCACATTTAGATATCCGTGGAGCCAAAAAAAGGTTCAGAATTTAGCTTTTGCCTTTCTGCAGCCACCTTCCCTTCACAAGTAGACTGCAAGGTCATGTTCACTCAAACCAAAACCAAATAAGGCAGTTCCTTTAAGGTCTCAGTACTATACTCCATGCAGAGAGCTGGACACAGCCAACAACATATTGTTGGTAATTCCTTCATTTAAAAGAAGTAGAAGATGCTTTTTTGTTTCAGCACACCTGCCTCCATGTAAACATTTAGGGAAACAACAGATATAAGGCTTTACTTCTAAAGATTTAAATTGTGTACATTGTTAAGCAACTGTAGCATCAGAAGATCTGAGCATCTTGGGTAGGGTTGAATATGGAAGGAAAACCTATATAAGTAGTCGTCCACTGGGGTTACGTCTAATTGCCAAAGTCCTATATATGCTCTATTGCAAGATTGTTTTAAATATCAGAGTGGTGAGGTCTAACAGGATCCCAATGTACTGAGTGAATCTCTGACTTAAAATGTCTATCCTACCAAGTAAAATGCCTCAAACAAAGGGCCTTATTATGGGTACAGTGGTCCATAGGCCCACCATACTCGTGGTGGAGGTCCGACTACCGCCACACTGCAGGCCTGCTCACAGTAATATGAGTGTGGAGGTCGGAACCCCACAGGACCACTGGGTTCGCCGGGGATCCAGGATCACACAGCAATCTCGCAGCGGTCAGGAATCTGTAATATGCTGGCAGTGCCGCTATGGAACCACCAAGCATATTGCGAGTTACCTGTCCACTGCCCCTTTCATGGTGGTGGTGGGCCCACCATGAAACGGGTGTTGGAGAGGAAACAAGGCAAACCCTAACAGGTCCACCTGCCACTCCTGAGCCTGGTGGTGCATGTGGGGGCACAGGTTGTGCCCCCCCTGGATTTGCACCCCCAGTTCCTGCATGGTGTCATGCATGCCTTACTGTACAGGATTGTTCAGCCGGCACTCTCACAGCAGCGGGCAGCATGTTAGGCTCTCATATGAGCCCAGCAGCTTACCACCTTGTTACCATCGCAGCATCACCTGCCCGACCAGGAAAAAACTCCTTATCCAGCAGGCGGGTGCATCACAGCGTTGGTGGTCCTCCAGCGGATGGTTTGGTGGTGATGCTGCTAGAGGACCACCAAAGTCAAAATAAGGCCCAACATAATCTTTTTCTGTTTACATTGCACACAATAAAAAATTATGTAATTCTAGACAGATTCAACAAGAGTGACGTAGGGTCAACATGTTTCATGCCTGGCTGCACAACAGGGTCAAAGGCAATTTGTCAGGACCAGGTATATACAACTGATTGGGATTGAGATGGTGCAGTGAAGACACATAATTTCCTGGGACAGCTTGCTTGTTTTTACTTTGTCAAGGGGACCACTACATTAAATTTTCTTTTCAGTACCACTTAGGCTATTTTAAGTCATCTACGTACCACTCTACAGTCACATCCTTACATGCACTCATCTTTAACTATAAGATCAGCAGATCTCCAATAAAAAGGCCCCACTGATGGTCCCGTCTGGCATTGTAGCACCAGCCTGATGAGGAGCAGCCCTATGATGAAACATGACACCCTTCAGGATGTGTGAGGGCATTCAGGTCTGAAAACTCAGATCCCTTTCTCTGCCCTCCAGTTCTGACTGAGAGCTTTATATCCTCCCCTTCCCTTTGAGGAACAGTACCCATCTTTCTTGTTACATTGTTTATTTAGGAGCTCAAGTGCTGGACCTAATTAACTGCTCCTTGTCCCTCCCTTGATTTATAACCTCGTTAGTGAGACATTTGGGGCTAGATTTAACAAGGTTTTGCGTCACCCTTGTGCCATGGTAGGGGGTTGTAGTGTACTGCTCAGCCAGGATGTATGACGTGTGAGAATGTGGAATGTTAGAATGTTGGTTGGATGTGATCAGTTGCTGAATGGGCTGAGCAGGACGCAGACCTCTCCTGGTGGGGCTCTCTTTATCAATACTAAAAATAAATACTACATCATTTAAATTACAAAGAATGGACCTTTTGTTGTTCATTACAGGGGTTCAAGGCCGATGCAAAACCAAAGTGAGATTTATCAAGCAATGCAAGGCCTCCTCTGCACGGCTTGGTAAATCTGGAGCAATGCAAGGCAGCACAATTCGCCCAAGGGAGGTGTTCCTTGGTTGGAGCGTGGGTGTTCCCACAAATCCACCCATTCTCAGATTTACCATTAGTGGTAGAACAGCCAAAAATGGGCCAGCTCTAGGAGAGAATAGGAATGTGTTGTATGATGTCAAATATGGTGCATTGCTGCCCTTTCCCTTTCACACAGCGCAGGGCAAAAAGGTGGCTTGCTGTGTTGTGCTGTGTGCATAAATCATAAATATGGGTCTTGATGCATGCCTGCAGAAAAATATGAAAGCCTGTTGGTTAACAATGGGTTGGAGATTATTTAAAATGCCACAGACGGTTTACAATATGGAAGTGGTAGGTTTTTCTCTAAATTGATTTCAGGTATACATTAGAGTGAAGTTAAAATATTGCTGCAGAGCCTTCCCAAAAGAGATGGGATGCATTGCTTTCCAAAAAGAGGAGCCTATATTCTTCCCCCGAAACATCAAATACTTTCTTTGCCCTTTATGAAGTGAATTTCTTGCACTACCTGACTTAAATATAGGTGAATAGTAGCCTAATAACAACCTATCTTGTAATTTATTTAACTATTTCATTTATTTTATCCATTGATTTTTAAAGTGCAACATCCGAATCGACACTAAGGGGCTCATTAGTATGGAGGGTGGAATTTGTCCGCCTGCATATAGACCCGGGAAACGGGACCTTTTGCAATGCATGCGGCGGTAACGCACCTACAATTAGGATGCACGCGCCACACTGGCAGGCGCATCCTGCATTTGTAACATTGCGGCGGGCGGCCGCCTGCAATGCCTCAAATGCAAGTTGTGCATTTCGATGCACAACATGATAGGCACCATGCGGTGCCTGCCACGTTGTACATTGAAATGCAGGGGGGTACCATAGGTACCCCTCATGTGCACCCCCACCCCCAGAATCCCTGGGGACCCGCTATGGGCCCCCATCGTTGAAGACCGCATGCCTTTCCGTGGTGGCAACGCATGTCTCCGCATGCATTCCAATATGGATGGAGGTGTCTACCAGACACCGCAACCATATTAACAGCTTTTCTGCCCGGTCGACTCATCGACTGGGCGGAAAACCTGCAGACGGTCTTTTGGTCCGCTGGGGTCCCCCCACCATAGTAATGTGGTGGGGGGAATTTGCATGAGGGCGGGGGAATATGTCAGGTGGCATTCTAATGGGCCCCTAAGCATTGCAAGGCAAAAACACATTTGAAGCAACAGATTGCATTTATTATGGGCGGTGCTCTCTGGAATTAGCATACTAATGAAGGTCTAAAGGATTATGGAATGACTACCTCTTAGTTATTAGCAACTAATTCACAAGTTGGTAATGAGTTTTAAAAAGTATAAATTATGGGTGTTGAACAAATCACAAACATTTCAGACCTAACTTTGCATGAATTAAGGATAGTTGGCCAGATTTACAAAGACTAGTGTATGAGTAGGTGTCCTTCTTTGTACACGTAGCACACAAGTAAAAGCTACCTAATTATTATTCATGAGTTGGTCCATTTACTCCAGTTATATGACAGAGGCATGCATGGCTACACCAAGTGTGTCTCTACTACACAACCTGATCAATAAATGCGTCTGAGCAACACATTTGTTTGCCACGCATGCCTTTACCACGCATGCCTTTACAGTGCAATTTTATGGTAAAGGCATGATTGGTAAAGGGGTGTGTGGTAATGTTCACACTCCAGCCCTTCTTCCCTGAGCCCTAAAACCCTAGCCCCTACCCTATAATTAACTTGACCACCCATGAGCCCTTAACACTACCCGCATCCCTAAAACTGTAAACTACCCTGACCCCCTGTTGTGATTTCTAAAACCCCGGCCCTTGCCCTTGAGCCCTGAAAACTACCCCCACCCTGAAAACATTAAAACTACCACCACCCCTCCTGCCTTGAGTTCAAATACCCTGGCCCCTTCCCTATAAAATAACACAACCCCTGAACCCTAAAAACTACCCTTATCCCTGAAACCTAAAACTACCCTGACACCCCCATCCCTGAACCATAAAACCCAGCACCCTACACAACCACAACCCACCTGAGCCCTAAAAACAACCTCCACCCCTAAAACTAACACCCCAAAACCTGGACCCAGCCCACTTACCAGTCTGCTTCCTTGCCCAAACCATCCTATTCCTATGCCCGTCAATTCATATATCTAGACTGCGTACGGCCTTAACCACGCACATGCGTGGTTAAGGCAAGCAAGGTTGCGCTTGCGGGGAAACGGCATGCATGGCTCTACACTCATTGTAAATGCAGTTTCCCATTCACTCCTTATAATGCAAAGCTTCCTTGTTCTGCACTTGCTTAGCTCATCAAATGCAGGGCGGAGGGCTGGTCTTCTCTCAATTTAGCATTGCACAAATATAGAGCTGCCCTCTCACTGAAGCAGGCAATAAATGTGATTTCTTTTACATGTTTAAACACTGAAAACCACTTGCAAATTATTGAATGTGTAAATTTTAAATTTCCCAGGTCTTTCATATAACTTGCATCTAAAAATTGGGTTTTTCATTGATCGCAAAGGGTATTCACAAAGCTACCTTACACTTTTGAGTACTTTATATGTGGAATTTACTCTAGAGCTTTTGAGTAACTGTGCTGCTTTTGGCTACTCACAAAATCAAAGTTTCAAGTTACTCAAAAGTGAAGATTTAGAAGTCTCTATGCCCTGAAAAGGGGATGGAGCCAAACTTAGGAGTGTAGGTTTGCTACTAGGAAAAAAGACAGTAGTAGTTCCAAAACCACACGTGGCCATCCATTGGTAATTTTACACCCTCCCACAGAAAATAAGGAAGGCAGTGACTTATGTATACACCCCATACAAATTATGTTAAATTAAGTAAAATTATCTAAAAAAATAAAACCAAAAATAATTATAATTTGATGTTAAGAATAAAACAAAAGATTTTACATATTTATTAATTAATTATGAAAACAAGTTAATGAATTACTTTTAATATACATCACTTTTTATAATTATTAAGTAAAGGTGGACCTTATTTTTTTTATTCATATAATTACATTAATTAAAAATTAAGTTGATAGTGAAACCAGGGGAGATCTCCCTATAGTAAAATATAGGAAAATGTCCCTATACTTTACCATAGGTAGCTCTCCACACAAAATGCTGAGTATCTCTATTGTAAAGTATAAGAAAAGTAATCATAGTTTATTCAATTTGGACAATTGATTACAATATTTTGATGTTAAATATTCATGTAAATTAATTGCATATATTTATTTGAAATATAGAATGAAATACAAAAAGATACTACCGGAACATTAATTTGTATTGAAAACTACATTTATTTAAATATTAAATACAAAAATGAATTCTCACCTAAAGTGAAACATACTTTTTTATTATGCATGAATAATTTTTAAATGTGATATATTGAATTAAATAAAGTAATTTATAATTAGTCACAACTTACTTTTTTAATACATTTTATTATTAAATAAGTATGTATTATTTTTGATCTTTTTTTACTATAAGATATAATACTTTATCTTGTTTCTAGTTTAAATATTTTAAATTAATTTAGCAGTATTTCCAATGGGGTTTTATTTTGAAGTCCCTCCTCATTGATTTCTATGGCAGGGGTTTCGATTACCACTGGTCTACCATGTGTAGAGGTGGACCTACTTCAACTCTGAGCGCGAGTAATTTACCACTTATTTTAAGCCCATTTTCGCAGCAGGAAATTCAGAAGGGCAGTTTGAGAATAGCAATGGCTTCCTCTTTCGTGAGATGGTACATGTCCCTCCCTAAACCCCTCCCTAGCCTTCTATTGAACTTTATTACTCCTCTCTACATCCCTCTTCTTTAGTATTATGTATGTCCACATTTAGTACTAAAACGTCTACTGACGTGCGGGGAATGCACAGTCGGGCTGGACTTCGGCATAAAAAACAAAATAGGAGAGGCGGAGGTGGAAACTCTGCACCTGGGTTTGATATTAGCATTTTGTAATATTATTGTAGTGGTTTCTGAATAGCTCGATGTGTTCATTATTTTATTACTTCTAAACATGTTCTATGTCAATGACATTCACTTGTGTTAGCATAGTACGTATTTCAGATGCTTGTGAGAAAATACACAGTGAGCTGTCAAGAATTTAGTGGGCCCGATTCACAGAATGAACTTAAGACTAAATCCTAAACTTACTACTATTTTGGTATTCACAGAATGCACTTACTCATTTCGGTATTCACAGAATGCACTTACTCATTTCGGTATTCACAGAAGGCACTTACTCATTTCGGTATTCACAGAAGTTAGTAGTCCTAACTTTAGGACTCCTACATGCCTTCTTTGAATACCGAAAGTCTAAAAATTAGGATTTTTCTCAATTTAGTAGTAGTAAAGTTAGGACTCCTAACATTAAGACTCCTAAATGCCTTCTGTGAATACCGAAAGTCTTAAAGTTAGGATTTTTCTCAGTTTAGGAGTAGAAAAGTAATAAATCCTAATTTTAAGACTTTCGGTATTCACAGAAGGCATTTAGGAGTCCTAAAGGTAGGACTACTAACTTTACTACTACTAAATTGAGAAAAATCCTAATTTTAAGACTTTTGGTATTCACAGAAGGCATTTAGGAGTCCTAAAGTTAGGACTACTAACTTCTGTGAATATTGAAATGAGTAAGTGCCTTCTGTGAATACCGAAATGAGTAAGTGCATTCTGTGAATACCGAAATGAGTAAGTGCATTCTGTGAATACCAAAATAGTAGTAAGTTTAGGATTGAGTCTTAAGTTCATTCTGTGAATCAGGACCGTAGTTCTTGCAAAATTTGAATAAGCACTGGCTAAGTTAGTAGGTTTCACGTCTGTAAGGAATCGCATAAAACATTAACAGTGTATGTAGAGTACCGTTTCAAGATGAGTAACACATTTACAATCATTAGGCACATGGCACAGCAGAAGCCCATGGGAGCTGACCAAAGCATCGTAAAATAGATGCTAGAGATAATAAAGCACACGTTTTTTCTGATGCGTCCATTTACCAAATGTTCAAGTTATCAGTTCATATGAACAAAAAACAGCTGCCATTTGTTTTATAAATTGTGTCTGAGGTAATTTCATAGGTATTTTTGCCTTTGGTCAGATTTCTCCAAGCCTCTTGAAAGTGGAAAGTTCTACTTTCTGCAAAATTGGTCCATGGTGATAAAATCATGAATAGTTTCAAAGTCTGGAAGTCTTCCAGATGGTTGTCCCAGAACATAATCATTTAGTTACTCACTTCATGCATTTTTCTTTTTAAAGGTCTAGTATGGCACATATCAAATAGCATATTAGAATCGAGCACAGGAGGACGGTGTTTCACCACACCTGCTGAACTCTCAACGTTAATGTTGAAGGTCACGATGATAGTTTATGCGCCCCGGCTTTTCAGTTCCAGACAAGAACAAAAGATACTACAAGCAGAATTATGGCTGAATACTAATGAATCTCAAGTGCTGAACCAGTACTTTTATTCTTGCACAGAAAATATTTTTTAAACTTAAGTGGAAAACTTCAAGTTTGAATTACAGCCTTGTGAGTGACATCTGCATAAAATGAAATCACACAAAGCCAGATGTTCATTCTCTACATAGCATGATTTAAATATAATCGTAAAGCAATGGACTAATCTTGCTTCGGAAAATCCTTTCTAAAAAATCGCAGCTTTTATGATGTGTCAGAAAGAGATGTTTGATTAACCTTTGTGAGGCAATGGTAATTACATTTTGAAGTTCAATTTAAGGAATATCATAATTCTGTCTTTATACGTGGCGAGGGAATACAAACAATGCGCAGAGTATTCACAATTTTAAATGAACTTGTGTTTATGCACAGTTTGTGCAAAAGCACAAATGTATTTAGGTTGTATGCAAGAATAAAGATCTGTGCGAAGTTCGAATAAGGGACATATATCATCATAATCCCATTTTTGATGATGTGCCGGTGCAGAAATGATGTGGCAGGACTTTTTCGCATCGTAAGGACATACATTTACTCTTAATAACTCCGATTTAGTGTATGTTTCGCTGACAGAAGAAATCGTAAACACCAAGGGGCATATTCACAAGGAGCTATCGCGGAATTAAAAGCACTTTTTCGCAGCCGAAGTTGCGATAAATTTAACCCCTAATTCACAAGCAGGTGCTAACAGCCCACAGCACCACTTTTTCCCCGATAGCAGCCGCAAAAAACATCACCACAGAGGACCCCTGCAACTATCGCTAATGAGATGCAGAGTAGGCAACAACACCACACCTCAACATTCACAACGAACTGACAGATCGGCGATAAGAACACAAAATACGCGATAAAACACTTTAGCAGCAGGAATTTTCCACCTGCTCTGACTTGGTGTAAAGCCGTACGGCAGTCTGCACCACAATAGGGATCCCTGCCCAGGGCGCCATTGGAAGGGCAACAGATGCCATGGAGCAACTGAACATGTAGCACGGACACCCAAGAGGGCCACAACACCTACCCGGCACAACCCCCCCAGACCACCACAGTGGCAGCGCAGACAATTACAGCAGCCACCCTGGAAATGCATCTGCCTCACAGGCCCAACACCTGACAATGTCACTGTCCACTACAACCTGAAAGGGACAACCATCCTACACATCCTGGCCTAACAAGTCTATGGCACCAACATAGCGGACAACCAATATCCCACCAAACACCAATCATTCAATCAAAACATTTGTATAGCGCTCTACTCACCTGGAGGGTCTCAAGGCGCTTGGGGGAGGGGGGTCCGCTACTGCTCGAACAGCCAGGTCTTGAGTTGCTTCCTGAAGGAGAGGTGGTCTTGGGTCAGGCGGAGGTGGATAGGGAGGTAGTTCCACGTCTTGACAGCCAAGTAGGAGAAGGATCTTCCTCCCGTTGTGGCCCGTCGGATGCGGGGGACGGCGGCGAGGGTGTGGCTGGTCGATCGTAGCTGGTGGGTGGGAGTTTAGAGGGTCAGGCGGTCATTGAGGTATCTTGGGCCTTGGTTGTGGAGAGCTTTGTGTGCGTGGGTGATGAGTCGGAACGTGATTCTCTTGCTGACGGGAGCCAGTGCAGGTTGCTCAGGTGTTCGGAGATGTGGCCGTGTCGGGGAATGTCCAGGATGAGGCGTGCTGAGGCGTTCTGAATGCGCTGGAGCTTTTTGTGAAGTTTGGCTGTGGTTCCGGCTTAGAGGGAGTTGCCGTAGTCCAGTCAGCTGGTGACAAGGGCCTGGGTGACCGTCTTCCTGGTTTCGGTGGGGTTCCACCGGAAGATCTTACGTAGCATGTGTAGGATGTTGAAGCACGACGCGGAGACGGCGTTGACTTGTCTGGTCATGGAGAGGGAGGAGTCCAGGATGAAGCCCAGGTTGCGTGAATGGTCTGTGGGTTTGGGTGCGCTGCCCAGGGCAGGGGGCCACCAGGAGTCGTCCCAGGCAGAGGGCGAGGATCCCAGGATGAGGACTTCCGTCTTATCTGAGTTCAGTTTCAGGCGGCTGTTCATCATCCACTTGGCTACGTCTTTCATCCCTTTGTGTAGGTTGGTTCTGGCGGTGGCGGGATCGTTGGTGAGGGAGAGGACCAGCTGGGTGTCGTCGGCGTAGGAGATGAGGTTGAGGTTGTGTTGGCGTGCGATGGCCGCGAGGGGGTTCATGTAGATGTTGAACAGCGTGGGGCTGAGTGATGATCCTTGTGGTACGCCGCAGATGACTTCGGTGGCCTGGGATCTGAACGGGGGAGGCGGACTGGCTGTGCTGCACCTGTTGGCCCCTGGCACATCCCAACCAAACCTGGCAGAGTCGGCAGAGTCTCACAGCCAGCCACATCCAAGTCCCCCACACCTGTCCTGGACATCACCATCACCCTTGCACCCAAGGCCCCATACGGCCCACACAATGCGCAGGAACCGTCAGAGACCAAGCAAGGACCATACGCCATAGCTGGATGCAGGCATGTGTTGGGGACAATACACTGCACAAATGTCCCACCTGTTTCCCCTGGTGACATAGCACACAATCAGCGCAACAGGAAGCACACATCACACATCAATGTGCAGTACACCAATGTCCCCTCTAAATACACAGCCAGAGTGCATGATCCCTTTACCCTCCGAGAGTCCATCAGCAACCAGCCTTGGCAGGATGGTACCAAGGGAAATACACAGCCCCTTGGCAAGTTCACAATTAACACTCCGCTCACCTCAACTCCACAACCATGCAATCCACAACTCTGGCAATACACACTTCACAAGTGCACAACCAACATGCGCAACAACATGCCCACCCACCAGACATGATTGAACAACTTATAATAGTTACCTGGGCAAGCCGTGAACATGACCAATCAACAGCATGGCACCTCAGCCACACAACAGACGAATGTGGGGAGAGGAGGCATGTGTGAAGGATGCAGTACGACCATGATTGGTAAAGTAGACAATTCCAGGAGTGGCGGCGAAGTACTGGACAAACCGCAGAATGCAGAACACACCCATATCAGTGACCCCAAATCCGGGACTGCGGCCACAGCACCAGACCCCCTTCGATCCATGAGGCATAGTGCCATTTGCGCATCTTGCGACACATCCTGCCACAATTCCTGTCCAATGCCATCCAGCAAGCGGTGCTGCCACAAACCCTGTCCAATGGCAGCCGGCGAGCCGTGGATGAGGGACCAGGACAACCCTGAGGACCAGTAGGTCTCACATCCAGCACCTAGTCGTGAATCACGAATGACTGAGTCCACACCAGTGGTCGCAGGGAGAGGCGTAAGAGGAAGATGCAGCTCAGTCCGGGCAAAAACAGGGGGACCGAGCATGTGGTGCCACTGAACCTAAACTACGCAGCCCGTTGGGGCCACCAACCTGTGCCAGTGACACTCGGTGAATGGCCAGTGTTGACCGCTGCCTTCTGCCTATAGTGCTCTCAGCCTAGGCTGCGCTCGAGTAGAAAACAGATTTAGAACTGAACATCGAGTATGCAAAGGCAGGTTACACATCATTGCCCGCAAGGAGAGGCCTAAGAGGATGTCACCTTGCATCTTGGCAGAGCGAAAAGGATCATTGTTATGGAGGTGTTCGTACACTACCGACAACTGCCCTGGTGTCACTAGCACTGTGAATCTCGAGCCAAAGGCACGTGACTGTGGGCCACTGCTGACCGCTGCCTACGGCCTACATTGCAGTTCAGTAGGTCACAGAGTCATGATTCAGCAATGGCGGAGTCCATATCAGTGTACTGGCATCATCGCAGTCTGCATTTCCACTAAGACCCGGTGCCACTAAGTCTGTTCCCTGACATTCATGGACACTCTCTGGTCGAACAGTGGTGGTGTCTGAGCCTATGGACTAGGGGGCAGTTTCCACCCCCATGTAGCTGATACAGAATTGGCGGAGGCAAAGGGCTGTCGCATTCCACTCCTTAATTTGTTGCTTTCAGATAAAATCAAACCTTTCAGCGTCTAGCCCTGGAGGACACCTTCCACTGTCCAACAAAATAGTCCGCAACACACAACTTGGGCCTTTATGGTGAGCCGCTCAGGTCACATGGCCCATTGGACTGCACCGCAAGTCACTGTCCCGTGGATGGGTGCCTGTGCCGGCCGCAGCGCATCTGGGGCCACCAATTCTGTGCTGGTCAAGTCCGGGACCCCTTCTTAGGGGACATAGGCTGGCCCTTGAGGCATAGGCCTTGGGGTCAGCAACGCCCTGACTTGGTGGCCTTGCTCTGTATGCAGCCTCCGGGCCGCAATGCGTCCCACTAGGGCTCACACACCAAAGCAAGTCCGGACCATCCTGGATGATGCTTCACCGCAGGAGGCACACGCCACCACCACAAGGGTCACCTCCAAACGCCATCTGCCAGAGTTGAAGCAGTGGTCCTGGCAGACTTTTGGGTTGCTCAGGCCAGTTGTGGATCCCATCACTGGCTTGATAACCTGCTCAGCACTCCTGCTGCCAGTGACTCAGTGCACCCCGGGCCATTGTCCGTTGCTGCTTGTGTTTTGTGCTACGGAGCGGTTGCGCAGGTATCTCACCTAGAACAGTGTGTGGACCCTGAATCATTCATGGTGACGATGATGCAGGTCGTACACACCCCACTGCATCTGCATCAGGAATGTACCAAAGGGACACAATCTAAGACTTTTACTGCACATAAGCGCGCTCATCTCTAGTATCCCCAGCCCAGTGCACTGCAACTCATGGACACTTCTATTTGTATGTTGGTCGTCCTCTGGACTTCATCCGGCTCACCCCATGTTGCTCAGTAGTTGTCTCTGTGTTGCATGTGTTTTCTGTATCCGTTGCACTGGTGTCCAATTTCCAAGTGGTTGCCAACACCATACATTCCATGCGGGTTGGCTTACACTCAACCCACACACATCCAGCACAGGTGTCACTACATGTGGCCCTGCCAATAAAGGGGCAGGGCGCATGTGCTTGTAGCCAGTTCAACATGATCTCTGCGAACATGGCGGCTAGCAGGCGTGGCTAGTCTGGAGGCTCCGGAGTCCCGGGTGCGCGGTCGATTTCGCGGGATGTGAGTGAACCGTGAAACCTTTGACTCTCATCGTTTCTGGGCAGGAAAGCGAGGTGTGAGAGCAGCGCCTTGATCGATGCATGCTCGTCTCTGCGAGGCTGTTTTGCAGTGTGGCGGCTGCCATTGCGGCAAACAATCCGAGGAGGAAGGAAGGTGGGGCTGTAAGCCCACAGTATAAGCTATCTACAGCGGCAGCAGCAGCAGCGTCGGGCTGAATACCAGTGCGGTGTGTTGCAGTGTGTGGAGGGAGACAGGACTTGGCTGGTTGGCGTCTTATACTTTCTCCCTTGCTGTATTCTTCAGCTAAGGCATTCTGGAGAAGCATACTTGCATCGATACAGCGAAAGCCGTTACTAAGCATGGGCGGAAAATCCGTTCCGCTCGCGGATTTTGCGGATTTTTGGTAAATTCGCGATCCGCGAACGCTCGCGAATTTACCGAAAATCCGCAAATTCACACGCAGCGGATTTTTTTTTCTTGGTGATACAATTTTGCGGCGTGCGGCGTAAGTTCACAATTGCGAACATGTAGGTGCGGCGGGCAGCAACAATCTCGCACTCGCGAAATAACAAAATTTGCAATTCTGCACAAGAAATCCACTAGCAAGCAGCATAGACCTTCTGAAAATGATGATTTTTATCAGAATAACTCCTCAGGTTGACATTTGCCTGCCCTTTTTTGGATTTGAGGCCTTTTGACTTTCTTTGGATCACTTTTGGATTAGAAATCAAATTTCACAAGTAAGTTTGTTTGGGGCATTACATTTGCTGTTCTGCAGAAAAACGAATTTTGCTAAACTGAAAGCACTCAGCAGGTGCAAAAGTTCAAATTCATCATTAGTAACCATTCCCTGTAGTGCTTCCTGACTGGGGCCCCTCCAGAGTTCAGTTGCTAGTTGCAACAATTGTATGACCCTGCTCTGACCCTCACAGCCGGATCATAGAATAGCTACAAGTAGGCCACAAAGGTCCTGGGAAAAAAAATTGCACTGCAACAGAAAGCAAATTACAGATAAAGAAGCAGGTGCCAGACTGGAATTTTAAAACAGTGACACATTAATAAATCAACCCCAAATTAATTCATGTCAGTTGAAGCAGGGCAGGTGTGCTTGCTTTTTCCCCCCATAATCTACAGTAATGATGATGAACCAGAGGGTGGCATTGATGTACCAGAGGGTGGCATGGGTGAAACAGAGGGTGGCAGTGTTGAAACAGAGGGTGCTGTGAAACTGTGATGATGAACCAGACGTAGAAACAACATAGTTGCGACCGTTGCGTGCCGACAAGTAAGTTCGCAATTGCGAACTGGTACAAAATCCTCGCGAACTGGCAGAAACCCTTGCGAACACTATAAAAACAAAAAAATCAGCAAATTCGCGCGAATTTGCGGATTTTGCACATTGCGAGTTCGCAAATACGCAAATTCGCGAACGACAGATTCGCAAAATTCACCCATGCGTAGCCGTTACTCCCTTTCTACCAAGAACATCTGCCAGCATTTTCAAGGTAGGACGGCAAAATATTCCTGGACAGGGGTCTACTCGATGGATAATAGCAGCATATGATCTTAGGAAAGGGAGAAGAGCTGGGTACAAGTTTTCTTGCTTAAGAGAAAATATAGAAACTACGCAACTAAAACTACAGAGACCACAATGCCATGGGTTTAGTAAGAATTTTGCTGAAATAGCATCCGCAGTCCCTTTATCGTACATGTCAGAAGGATAGTCTCAAGGGACCCAGGCTTCAGGGTACACGCTCAGAAGCAAGGGAGGAAAACAACCTACACTAACTGCTTCCATAGGTACCCCCTCTACAGCTAAATCCAAGGCGAAATCTCTGAAGAAAACTGGCAAAAAAAAAAACAAAGCACAGAAACCAGTAGAAAAGGCTAAACCACCTCCGTCTCTGAGGGCTTATTTTAAAACTGTGCCTTCAGTTCTGGAACTTAATTTGTCGGAGGAGACTTCTGTCGGGGTGTCTTTAAGGGGGTTACAAACTGCTAATAAATATCAGCCTGTGGTGGGTTTAGAGGTGGATTTGGAGCTGGAGCAAGGTTTTGAGCTGAATGAAACTTTAAATCAGAATACAATGCAAAGTTCTGAGACTAAGGGATCTGAGTTGGAAGGGGAAGTGTTAGCTCCAACACTGAAAACTAATAGAGAGGATGATATATCTGAAACTCCCTCGAATATACTAGCCACAGATCAGTCCGTCATAGTAATGCTTAAAGTCCTGAGTCATGAGGTAAAAAGCGGTTTTGAAGCAACATTAATCAATCAGCAAGAGATAAAGGAAACATTTGACGCATTAGCTGCCAGAACCACCGACTTGGAGTCCTCAGTAGCAGATTTAAAAATATTGGCTACTCACCATACTAAGAAGCTCGAGGATCTCAGACAAAGGGAGCAAGGACTCCAAGAAAATGGAGTTGTTAGAAAATGCGCAAAGGAGAAATAATTTGCGCCTCTTGAAAGTCCCGGAAGGGGCCGAAGGGGGAAATATCAAAGGGTTTGTGGCCAAACTAATTAAGCAAACAATTGAGCTTGATGTGTCAGAAGAAGAAATAGCAAAAGACATTCAACGAGTTCACAGGGATCCATTTAGGCTGAACCCAAATAAAAGCAGACCCAGGAAGATCTTAGTGTATTTTCTGACCTACACCCTAAAAGAAGAGATACTTAACAGAGCTTTAAAAAAAAGCGATCTGTCGGTAGATGGCTTTTCATATCAGATTAGATCTGATGTGTCTTCAATTACTGTGTCTAGGCAGTGGGAGCTTGGTAAGCTGCTAGAGCCTTTTAAACAACTTGGTGCTACTGCCCAGCTTAAGTTTCCGGCATCACTAAAAGTGATTATAAAAATAAAATGAGAGTCCTAAAAAGGTTGGATGAGGCAGAAGAATATCTTCAATTACTCACTGATGAAAACCAAAGAGAGCAATCTAATAAATATTAAGGACATTAAGCCTATTTACTTATTTACTATTTACCACTAACTTTTTCAAGTACATATTCTTAGATCTCTGAACATACATTGATTAGACGCTCGGGGAGGAGTCTCAATGTCCTAATTAGGCCAAGAGAAAGGAGGGGGGTTCTCCAGGGGAGCACGAGAGGGTTAGAACAGGGGAGGGGGAGGTGAGGGCACTGGGTGGGGAGCATCGGGGAAAAAAACCAAAAAAAATCCAAATCGCCATATTCAATATCTAGTTGTGCATATTTTCGGAAAGATAAATTGCGCAAGGTAGGATAGCTCTTACATCTTACATTAAGATTTTGTCATGGAAGGTAAATGGCTTACGAGTTAAGCATAGAAGAGAGAGAATTCTCCAGTATTTAAAGGACACATCTGAGAAGATTTTAATTTTACAAGAGACCCACTCCACCGAACAAGAGTTAAAAGATTTCTGTAACAAGAAAAAATGGATCCAGCAGGTGATAACTACCTCACAACAAACCTCCACTAAGGGGGTGGCTATATTGATTAAATCTAATTCTGAGATCACGCTGTTACAGTCTAAGTCTGACAAAAAAGGGAGGTGGGTTATAGCAAAAATAAAGTACTAATCATATAAATTCACAATTGTAGGGTATTACGGTCCAAATCTGGATGATACACTTCCTCTCAAATAACTCTTTGTTGAACTTTTGGATTTTGAGGACCTGGTGATTTTTGCAGGAGATTTTAATTTAGTACTTGACTCACAGATGGATAAGTCACCTACTGTGAGGTTCTCACACAACCCAAATACTAAAACAGTATTGCTTAACGCGATCAATCTGTTTGGTTGGAAAGATATCTGGCGACAAAAAAATCCTACAGTAAGAGAATTTACATTGCACAACAAAAAACTACGACACAAATCTAGATTAGATTTTTTCTTATTTGCAGATCACTTAGGACAGCAAGTGGATGAGATAAAACATCTTGGGCTCACATCTCTGATCACTCAGCAATTACTTTAACCTTAAAGTTGTCAGGCCCACAGTTGGTCAAAAGATGGACTATAGACAGGAGTATACTGCTGGAGGAAGAAGTAATAGAAAAATTGCTTGAGGAATCAAATGAGTTCTTTAAACTCAACTTAGGTACTGCTATGCTCCCGGTGGTCTGGGACACATACAAAGCATTTTTGAGAGGGCGGTTATTAGCATTTCAGGTTGCAAAACACAAAGCATATAAGGCACAAATTTCACAGATTGAAGCGAAAATTAAGGTTCTTGAACGAGCTGTATTTGATCCCAGTCCCGCAGAGGGAGATAACAGTAAAGAAGATCTGATAACATGCAAATTACAGTTGGAGCAGGTATTAGATGGGAGGCTGAGGAAACGATGGCAGGCTAGCTCAATAGCTCACTTTGAATATGGAGAGGCCAGTGGAAAGCTTTTAGCTTGGAAAACAAAAAAGGAAATTAAGAAGAGCAATATTAAAGACGTACAGATGACTAACATGGGTGTGGATCTCAGAGAGCAGAGCAGATATTGAACAGGCCTTTTTCCAGCACTTTGATGAAGTCTATAAAGAAGGTTTAGTTCCACAGCAAGAATCAATTCAGGCTTGGCTTAACCAATATCAGGTTCAAGTTTTGGATGACCAGGCTTCGGATAATCTTAATAGAGAGATTAGGTCGAGTGAAATAGCCTAGACGATAGATTCCGCTAAGAGAAGCAAGGCCCGGGCCCGGATGGGCTACCTTCTGAGATCTACAAAGTTCTAGCACCGGCAGTCATACCAGTTATGCAGTTGCTATATACATCTATATACGATGAAGGAGGGAAAAATTCCCATTTCCTGGAATGATGCTATAGTGGTCCTTATTTTAAAACCAATGAAGAGAGCATCTCAGTGTGATTCATACAGGCCAATCTCTCTTCTTATTTCAGACAACAAGCTTATGGCAAAAATATTAGCGGAGATATTAAACGGGGTAGCAGGCCACCTATTACACTTAGATCAAAAGGGTTTTGTTAGAGGTCGCTCCATACAAGATTTAACACAAGCCTTAGTAGGAGCAATTGATGTTGCTTCTCTATATAAAATTCCATTAGCGGTTATTACATTAGATGCCGCGAAGGCTTTTGATCGCGTTAATTGGGAATTCCTGGCTAAAGTATTAGAAAAGGTTAATTTGGGTAGAAATTTTTGTAGGGTGATAGCAGCCTTTTACCAAGCTCCAATAGCTAGATTATTAATAAACGGAAGCCTATCTCCTCCTATAAAAATCCAAAGAGGAACAAGACAAGGGTGTCCGCTTTCACCCTTGCTCTTTGATCTGTCCATAGAATCATTCGCAGAAAAGATCAGACAAGACCAAAACATCCTGCCATTCAAATATAATAACTGGGTGAAAAAATTCTCCCTATATGCGGATGATTTGATGTTGTATACCTCAGATCCTGTTATATCAATTCCCCTTATATACAGTTCAGCAGAGCAGTTTGGTCAAGTTTCCGAATATCTGATTAATCAATCTAAATCAGAATGCATGTGCTGGAATATAACTCAGGTAACTCCTATTCCAATTTTGAAACACCAAATTAAATATCTGGGAATACAAATTACGCAGGATATAAATCAACTTGCCGAAAAAAATCTTGCAAAGATCGAGAAGGAAATGGCGGAATCTTTAAAAAGCTGGTCCTTCCTTACCCTGACCTTAATTGGAAGAACTAATATTGTAAAAATTATGCTGTTACCTAAAATAATATATATACTCCAGAATATTTCGCTTGCTTTTAAAGAAACCAGTCTAATCAAGATCCAAGCTAAATGGAATTCATTTATTTGAGCCTCAAAAGGTATAAGAATCTCATGGAATAAAAAGAAAAGCAAAGGTGGTTTGTGTGCACCAGATTTGAGAGTATATGCTTGGACCCTATTATTGACGGCAGGAATAAGTTATTTGATACCCTAGGGGGGACAGAGACTGACTTTATGTTTCAAACTATGTTATCTGAGATCCAGGGAGGGCCTCATGCATTTATGTTTAAGTTTGCGTTTTTTCCAAAAAGTGCGATTAAAGGTCCTCAGAGACATGGCATATGTGTGGGCCAGAGTAAGGAAGGCGCTGAATATTGCATATTATTCTGCTATGGCTCCAATCTGGGACTCGCCAGGCTCTCCAGAATGGACTAAAGACTTATTATCTATAGCAATACCGAGCGCAAATATTAGATTATTGGGCGAGTTAATGCCGTAAGGGAACCTTTTTGTGTTGAGAGGACATTTCTGTTCTTATGGATACAAATGTATCTAAATTCAAGTATTTACAAATTAAAAGCTGGGCCCAGGCTGTGACAGAGGACATAGGCGTCAAGGCTACTTTGGAGGAACTCTTATTGAAGAAAACTAGAAACTTCAAAACATCAGTGCTTTATTGGGCAATTCTGGAGGGAGAAGATGGAGAGTTTGATCTTCCAGAACAACTTTGGAGAGACCAAGTCTTGGACGTCGACTTGCAGAATTTATGGCAAGTATCTTTTGACTTACTACATCTTACGGTATCACCTGCCAATTTAAAGCGGAATCACTTGTTTTCTCTCCATAGAGTAAACTGGTCTCTGGCTAGGCTGGCTAAATTCTCAAAGGGGCCTACTCCATGTTGTCCAAAGTGCAATCTCGAAAAAGCAGATGACCTCCATATGTTTATGACCTGTTCTGCGCTTAGAGAATTTTGGTTTGAAGTACAAGAAGGTATGAAAGCCCTTTTTGGGTATGTAATACAGGTTAGTACGCAACAAGTTTTTTTTGGAATCCCTTCTAATTATGAGGAAGTACCCCAAGACATTAACAAGTTATTTCTTTATTTAATTATTCTAGCACATAGGGAAATATGTAAATTATGGGTGAGAACTACTGTACCATTATATGTAGATTGGATTAGGGCAATTAGGCACACTCTTAGTCTGGATAAAGTGGTGTGGAAGAGAAGGAAGCATTTTTGGACTCCTTGCATTAATTGGCTTGATGGATTATGAACAACTTTGTCCAATGATTATGCCTTTTTGCAGAACGGACCACCCTAAGATCAGTTTAAGGGTCTGGAAAATTGGGAAACTGAGCTGACTGTTTACGTGGTGGCATCGTGAGATATATACTGGGTGTCTGCAAAAAGAGCATCCACAAAGATTCTCTGTATAATCAATACTGAAAAAATCTTTCCTGGCATATGAGGACAATAAAATAAAAAATAAAATAATTCATGATCTCTGCGTGTCTCCCTGTGGTCTTGTTGTATGTATGTGGGCCTGGGCCCTACAACTTTATATTGTGCTGTGTACATCGGATGCAGACAATTCACTGGACGATTCAGAAAAGGGGGTGGTGGTGATCAACAGAGTGTCTGAATTAAGCAGACCACTCTTACCCAGTCCAAAGATCAGGGCTAGATCCATCACCGTTATTTATCTCACTGCACCATCCCAGCTCAGAACCTGGCTATATGCAAATCAGTCTGTCCCTGGCCCAGTGCATCATGGGAACAGGGCAGACTAAACTACCAAGCCAATTCTTCACCAGAAAGGAGGCAAGCTACCGGGGACCGGTTTCTGGCATTTCAGCCTTCTTCGGCCCGGCTTGCTTGAATCCTGATGGAGCAGTGAGAAAGGGACTCATGTCTGAGTATACCCTGCCACACCTATAGTGGCCAAAAACGATTCAGAAAAGGGGGTGGTGATGAACAGAGTGTCTGAATTAAGCAGACCACTCTTACCCAGTCCAAAGATCAGGGCTAGATCCATCACTGTTATTTATCTCACTGCACCATCCCAGCTCAGAACCTGGCTATATGCAAATCAGTCTGTCCCTGGCCCAGTGCATCATGGGAACAGGGCAGACTAAACTACCAAGCCAATTCTTCACCAGAAAGGAGACAAGCTACCGGGGACAGGTTTCTGGCATTTCAGCCTTCTTCGGCCCGGCTTGCTTGAATCCTGATGGAGCAGTGAGAAAGGGACTCATGTCTGAGTATACCCTGCCACACCTATAGTGGCCAAAAACGATTCAGAAAAGGGGGTGGTGATGAACAGAGTGTCTGAATTAAGCAGACCACTCTTACCCAGTCCAAAGATCAGGGCTAGATCCATCACTGTTATTTATCTCACTGCACCATCCCAGCTCAGAACCTGGCTATATGCAAATCAGTCTGTCCCTGGCCCAGTGCATCATGGGAACAGGGCAGACTAAACTACCAAGCCATTTCTTCACCAGAAAGGAGACAAGCTACCGGGGACCGGTTTCTGGCCTTTCAGCCTTCTTTGGCCCGGCTTGCTTGAATCCTGATGGAGCAGTGAGAAAGGGACTCATGTCTGAGTATACCCTGCCACACCTATAGTGGCCAAAAACGATTCAGAAAAGGGGGTGGTGATGAACAGACATATCACTGGAGGCAGCAGGTTGGGGCTTGGACATGTAGCTTTGTCGTCACCCACTCAATTTCATTGTTACCGGCTCTGTCAGCTGTAGGGAGCATGTTTGTGTGCATGTGCAGAGCCAGTTATGCACTCTGTTCTGCAGTGTCGGCTATGCATGTAGTTCCATGTCTTTATCAATGAGGGTGTGCTGTTTGTGCTATGTATGTGTGCTGCAGTGTGCCTAGGGGATCTGGGACATGATTCAGGGTGTTTGTAGGTGTGCAGTGTGCTACACCTCATTGTGCATGTATGCCATCTCCCCCGTACCTCCAAGCCATGTTCATTGTACTCCCTGTTGGTGTTGTGTCTGGTCCTCTCGAGCTGTGTCCCTACACCCTACTCCTTGTACCATCTCCATACTGATGGCTGTGGGCTGGGTTTCCTCCAACTTCTCCGGTGGCACTGGCCACCTCCTCTTGCCATTACTGCCTTCCTGTTGGCAGCTGTTTGCGCGTGGGTTAGATTGTCACACTATGCTGTCGCCTATTGGACTCCTGGATTGTCCTCTTCAGCACTCCGACTGCATTCCAGGTGGTCTGCTTGTGGGTTGGTGATGCTGGTTTTGTTTTCCTGCGGTCTGCACCCCGTCTTCCTCTCCCTCTTCTCCTTGGTCTTCCCCTACCCCGTTGTTCCTTGCTGGTAGTCTGTGGGGGTTGTGGGGTTCGAGTTGGTCTCTGCTCTGGGTCAGGGTGCATCCATGTTGCTATGTGCTTTCGCTTGTCTCTGGTGTATTTTTCCCGGGGTTTTTATGGTGCATTCTCCCGCCAGACACATGGGATTTGCAGGTCTGTGGCCGTTTTTTGCTACCTTTTGTACCGCAATTGGCCTCATCTAATTTTTTTTGCGTTCGTGTATCACATTTTTGCGGCGTGGCTTTGATTTTCACACGGACAATTGCCACAATGTCTTGTGTCTATCGAATACTACCATTGTGTTGTGAATTTCACATTGACACAGTGATTATTTCCCGCAATGGGCTGCGATGTTGAAAGTTGCGTTATGCTACTCTTGCGGTAGTGATCAAACCTTCTTGTGAATATACCCCTCAAGGGTCTATTTACTAAGATTTAACGCCATGTTTGCTTCACAAAAGTGACGGAAAATGATGCGAAATCTTTTTTTACCTATTTCCTTACCAGCTTAAAACCTGCTTTATGCTGAAAAATCAATTAAAAGTAATACAAAGAATCGTATATTGCTGCTTTGCAATACTTAGCACCAAGAGGACATTCTATGGTTAATGTATGGGCATTCCCATGCAACAACTCAAGGTTTTTGACTGCGCCTATTCCAGATTGGCGCTATGAAGGAGAAATGTTTTTACTTTTCCTTTCTTTTCTGACTTTGAATGTGTGCTGCACTGTACAGCAGACATAAAAAAGTGGAAAAAGACATAAAATGAGTCTAAGCATAGTATTTTGTACTGAAAGGATATCCTGCCAGTACATAACCTATGCTAGACTCAGAGACACCCTTGCACTATGGTGCAAAGGTGTGTCCATGTCAAACAGCCGCACATTTCTGCGCAGGCATCAGGGAGAGGGGAGGAGAATGCCATATTTATAGAAATATGGCACTCTCCTCCCCTCTCTTTAATGCCTGCTCTCGCCTCCTTACGCAGAGCAGCACAGCATTTGCGTGACACACTGGTCCTAAGGGGCTTATTTACAAGCCCCTTCAGCAGCCGGTGCATCACTGTGGCAGACAGGGCTTGTAAATAAGCCACTAAGGGGCTTATTTATGAGAGGCGTGTGCCTTCGTAGCATTACTTTTTTTGACAACCACTCAGCAATCCCGCTCTGTAGGAGTTACTGGAGGTAACAGGAGAGGTAGTTAGCTCCCAGAGACCTTCAAAAGCCAAGGGGACTTCAATCCCCAACTAGTAGTATGCCAGGAGGCACGTTTGCAGAGTGGTGGAGAAAGGGGGCGTGGCATCCAACAACCTCTCAGCAATCCTGCTGTGTGTGACTTACTGGAGGTAACAGGAGAGATAGTTAGCCCCCAGAGACCCTCAAGAGCCAAGGGGACTTCAATACGAAACTAGCAGTGTGCCAGGAGGTGCATTTGCAGAGTGGTGGAGAAAGGGGGCGTGACATCCAACAACCTCTCAGCAATCCTGCTGTGAGGGACTTACTGGAGGTAACAGGAGAGGTAGTTGGACCCCAAGGACTCACAGCAGCCAAGGGGACTTCATACCCCAAGAAGTTGTGAAACAGTAGGTGTGAATGCAGAGTGCTGTAGAAAGGGGGGCATCTGCCAACTTGTCGGTCAAGCTTTTTTGACTTTGTAATTTTTTGAGGGGGAGTTGGGCCACTTTGCACCCTTTCACTGGGCTGATTTCATCCCCGGGGACTCCATCACCTGGGGTCAGGCCTTTTTTGAATACGAAGGTGGCCCATGCAGCCCCCCTCCCTGGACCAATTTCAGCTCCAGGCACGTCATTGCCTGGGGCCTGTTCTTTTTAAAAAATATATATATATTTTTAAAGTAAAGAGAGGGGGCTCTGTGCTGCTTTCTGCCCAGGGGCCCCATCCACTATGGCCTGCCCATTTATACATGATGGAAGGTGGATATGCAGCCTCTCTTCCTGAGCTGAACTGGGGTTGGAGCCCAGTAGGTAGTTATAGTTAGAACCTAGCTTCCATAGGAAAAGCATTTTTTGATCTGCTTATAACTTTGGCGTCGTTTGACCAATGTTCGTGAAATTCCTATCCAGGTCAGCTCCTATGCTGAAAGTTTGGGGGTGATTCGTCAAGCGGGGGTTTGAAAAAAGGGGGGGTCCCAAAAACGGGTTTTCCCCATAGGAAATTTTGTGACAGGCTACAGCCCAAACTGCCGATCCGAATTAACCCAAATTTGGCAAAAAGGTAGTGCTTGGTTCAGAAAGCTACCTTTTTTTTAAAGGGTGTAAATCCGTTCAGTAGGTGCTGAGAAATCAAAAAAATAATAGTCAAAAAATCAATTTCCCATAGGAAACTTTAGGCAAGCCTACAGCCCAAACTGCTGAAAGGAATTACCCAAAATTTGGCAAAAAGGTAGTGCTTGGTTTAGAAAGCCACCTTTTTTTAAAAAGGGCTGCAGGGGCCCCAAAGGGCCCCCACAGCCCCATCAAGGCCCCATATTTTTTTAAGAAATGCCTCTGCAACTTTGCCCACCCAGATGCCTCATTAATATGTACAATAGGCCCTGGGAGTCCTTCTACGACCCCCTGAGCAGGCCCTAGCGGGTCAGGGTGTTTCTACCCTGCCCCCTTCTCTTGTTTTATATCTTTGTTTCTCTGTTTTCCGGTGACTTGCTTCTACCGAGTCACAAGATGGCTGCCAACACTTCCTGGATTGGAGAGTTCCCAGCCATTGTCTGACCTAGGGTGGTGTGGAGTGCAAAAAAACGATGGATTTAGGCCCAGATCTTTGTACTGGGGTGAATGTAAGACATTGTTCTGCATTCTGTCCATCAACTGTGTTTTTTGCGAGTTCCCAGCCAATCACAGTGAAGCTTGTGCCCCAAACGTAGGCTCCACCCAGATATCAAAACTTTTATTTTTCTAATTTCTCAGCAACTACTAAACTGATCATACCATTAAAAAATAAGGTCGCTTTCTGATCCAAGCATTACCTTTCTGCCAAAATTGGGGTTATTCCGTTCAGTAGTTTCGGCTGTAGCCATGCCCAACGTTTTCTATGGGAAATTGATTTATTGACTCTTATTTTTTGAATTTCTAAAAAACCTACTGAACGGATTTACACCATTTAAAAAAAGGTTGCTTTCCGAACCAAGCTCTACCTTTTTGCCAAATTTGGGGTAATGCTGTTCAGCAGTTCGGGCTGTAGTTCATCGCAAAATTCCTATGAAAATTAACATGGAGAAAACACGTTTTGGGACCCCCTTTTTTCTCAGCCCCACGCTTGACGAATCACCCCCAAACTTTCAGGATAGTAGCTGACCTTGATAGACTTTTTTGAGGAGAATCTCAGGAAGATTCGTCCAACGACGCCAAAGTTATTAGCAAATCAAGAAATGCTTTTCCTATGGAAACTAGGGTCTAACTATAACTACCTACTGGCGACTGTGGTATATATGAGTTTGTATACATATATATATATATTTTCTGTTTGTTTATATCTTAAACACTTTAGATGTCATCAATACCCACTTTTTGTATGAATTTGCCCATCCATGGGCTTGATTGCACAACCTGTTAATATCTTAGGGTTGTATGTGCACCATTCTAAGATGGCGCCCAGAGTGACCATAGTGGGGTTGTCCTCTGTCTGTTTCTATGACAAGAAAGAAAGAAAAAATGTCTTATTTAAATCACTGTGATGTATGGAGTATTGTTATCCACACTGACGAAGGCAGCACGCCGAAACGCGTCTGTATAGAGCGCCTGCGAAAATAAATCTTGCATGGTTGAAAGGACCCCTCGAGTGCTGTTGTTTTCTTCGAATGGGAAGAAAAGTTGGAGCGTTATGTTATGCGGCGTCCCGCGAGCCGCTGACAGCACCCACCCGTGAGTGAGCAGCTTTTTTCTTCGTGGGAGAGGAGCGTTACAAAATACAAGCTGCGCACCGCCGCCACCCGCCATTACCAGAGGGGACTCGCTTACAAAGGGCGGAGTACGGAGGAAGCCGTTTGGCTGTCGAGCGCGGCTAGAGCCTTCCCGAGGAAGACGCCGTTGGGTAAGCGTTATCAAGTATCTTTACCCCCACTGTATGTGCATCTGTACAGCCTAGCGGGTATTGCGGCAGGGTAACCGAGGACGAACTTACATCTGCAACAGCGCAGGCGCTCTCACCAGTCTCAGCAAAGTTCGAGGGCACGGCGTGTCCCGAGCCATATTGCGAGACGTGGAACAGCAACATCTAACAAACATCGACCAACATGTTTTCAGACGCTGAGCACAATACAGTGGCGCAAGGAATGTTTAAACGGCGAGAAAAGCCGTTGGCAGCAACAGCGACCATACCAGCAGAGCCATCATGCGACAAACTAACATCGACGATGGTGAAACTTGAGAGGCTCTACAAGCGTGAGATACGCAAATGGTGGGAGGCAACAAGCCTTATGAACTATGGTGAGGAAGGAAGGGTACCCAGGGGCTTAAGGGTGCACACAGTCCCATCTTACGAGCACCCGGATCCACAGTTGCTCACTGATTGGTTTGAGCACACCGCTAAATACTGCGAAGGAACCCTGAAAATTTTGATAAAATATGCATGGAGCGACAGAGAGAAAGTATTGGCTGAGATCTCATTGATCAATGAAGAACTTGACAAAGAAACCGATTCGAGCATCACAACGCTAATCATTGAGAAGAAAGAACAAATGAAAGCTCGCTTGGTAAAATATGAGACAAAAATAAGAAATCGCAAACAAGAAAAATATGAACGGGACGCTAATGACTATCTGACGGGCCGCGTCCTTACTTATGCCAAGAAATTCGATGCTCCACGCAAAGCCCTATTAAAAAGCTCAGGCACCACTGCTGGATCAGTCACAACCACGGACATAGCTACGTCCGAATCAGAAGTGACTGAGAACGAATCAGGTGATGAACAACCGGAGCCATCAGAGCGGAGTCAAAATCGTGGAACACAGCCCAGGAAAGAACAAGAGAACCCCTTTTCAAGAGGAGTACGAGGTAATCAAAAGCACGTGGCTCCGGGGCGGGAAAAACAAGCCTCCGGATGCGGAGGAACTAGGAATCGGGGCACCAGGAGGACGAGGAGGTCAGGGGGTGGAAAGAGGAGGAAGAGGAGGTACGAGAAGCTCCCGCTGGACCAACCGCAATCGGACCAAGAAATAGCAACTCCTGAGAATATTGACCCCTTGGATCAGGTGAATCTAACTGTTGTAAATCTGACATCGAAACAACTAACTGATCAAGAAACTGAAGTCCTCAGTCTAGGACTAACCTTCTGCCCAAACAAAGAACTAGAGTATACTCAAACGAGGATTGACTTGTTTCGCTTCACAAGAAAATTGAAACTCCATAAATACTTTAAACTGCGTCCTCACATTGAGGAAATAGAAATTTTACGTGCCCAGTGTGTCCCCTGCATGCACCCTATATATGTACTTGTACCCCATGTATGTCCCTGTCACCATGCAATTCCCTTCTCCTGCCTGTAATAATAATGCCTCTGCATTTCCGTTCAATGTTAGCATGTTAGTTACCAGACCCTCCATGAAAGAAACGTTAATCCTGCACTGAGGCCTATGTTGCCAATGCATTTACGTGGTACACATTTTTAAAAGTCGAAATGAGCACGTTTTGCGGCCCAGCCGAGCCAGGACCCGAATTCAGGCTACATGCCTCCTGACACTCTGAAAGCTGCAGTTCAGTTATGTATCTCTGACCTCTCACTTACTTCCTGCTCAGCCGAGAGGTGCACAGCTCGGACTGCCAAGACAGTATTTTGCTTACAGTTATCTGCTCTGCTCTACAGAAACACATTCCTGCTTAATGAAAAGGGTAAACATATTCCGCCTGTAGAAGATAGGGCCTAGCCTTTCTGTCTCCATTCAAGTGATTTACAGAACCCGCATCCATAGTAGGCCCATGGCCCCACGCAATGCACAAAGAAATATATGCACACACTAGCATTTAGTGATGAGCAGCCTTTGCTCGAGCGAGCTTTAAGTCAGATAATGCATCCTTCAAACTCAAGATATCAGATAACACCAGAAGTGCAGGTCACCCTGACATTCAAGACTCCTCTACTAGCACGAAAGTCAGCTCCCCCCAGCTTCCCCCAGTCACACGTCAATTCTACGTCATGACCAAGTTTGAGCACACAAGTAGGGTAAAGGTTCCTGCTGACCATGCGGACCCCCTCCATGTATCCACCCCCATGACACACCTATGACTCATCAAGTGAACACCCACGTGTACGCCTTCTCACACGCCCTTTTCACGCCCATGTGCTCTTATCTCTCTCTTTCACTTGCTCCGCCTGGAGTGCTCCGCCTTCTCTATGCAAGTTAATGTATGTTTTAACTATAAATAATGAACTCTGTGAATAAAGTTCAGATGACGATCCTTCCTGATCCCTAGTGGTGATGGAACCCGATTCTCCCTTAACTCCAGTTACTGAATATAGCCCTTCTGAATCGGACACCACAGACTCTGCCTCTCATTATATGCATGATTCTTATTAATGTATAGAAAATATGACAGGGTAATTAATTAATTTACCACATAATCTGGCGCCCGAATAGGGACTAGTCCCCTTCCCCACTCGCCGGTGATGTAGGTCCAGCCCCCTGCCCCCTTCTACAGCCGTGACGGACTTCAAGTATACACGACAGCGGGACTTCCTGCCTACTCCCTCAGGCCCACGGAGGAGACGGAGACTGCGACCAGGCATCCACACGAGGCGGTGAGGATCGCGGACCATCCCAACCAGAGCCCGAGCCGAGAGAGCAAGGTCCGAGGTATCCCGAGGCCCACCTGTTCCGAGGCGCATGCGCAGCAGCAGCAGTAGCAGTCACGCAGTATCGAGTTTCCGAGGCCTTCAGTTCTGCTTCCCGGTGAGTACCGTTATTGGGAACGCATAGAGACGGGTTCATTTATTTGAGCCCGGTAAAGACGTGTCTGGGTACACAGACACGGTAAAGACGTGTCCATTTTGGTGGACGCGGTAAAGACGTGTCTCCTTTCGAGACCAGTATGGTTGTACTGTTTTGCAGTACATAAAGTAAACAGTTTTTCAGGTTCATGTTTTCTCCTATGTACTAGTTAGGATGTATCTGTTTTTAATGCATGAATGGTTGTTTTCAGTCTATTCTTGTGTATATTGTGTTTTCGTTAAAGTTAGTTCCAACATGCCACTGTTTTCGAAATTACGTCAGATAGGGACCAGGAAAGAGATACTCGAAGAGGCAGTCCCCGTCCCGCCTAGAGACACACCTGGTCATTTCATGTACCAGAAGCATGGGCTAGATGCCATACTGTTTTTAGACTTATGGGTAGATTACACGAAGGATCTGGAAGAGAAATATAGATGGCCTGCCTCAGGAACATGGGATGCTGAATGCATTATGAAAGTAGAGGAAGCACTCTTGAAAAAGAAAGCTAGACAGTCCCAGAAAGATGCCATTGAGTTATGGCGTAAAGAAGCGCATAGGAAAGCAGAGAAAGAATTCCACAAAGCAGAGAGAAGTAAGGAAGCAGCAGAAAAGGCCAGAGAAAAAGAACTAAAGGAAGAGGGGGAACGGGTCAAGGCAGAACAAGCAGATCGAGAAAGAAATGCCCTCATTACAGGCATGTATCCCGTCCTCGCTGAAGGACTAGCTAAAGTGACCCCCTCAGAAGTATCTAGTAATTTGCCGCCACCACTGATACCGACTAAAGTACGTAGGCATAGACAGACAGAAGCTGAGGCTTTTATTTCTTCCTATCTAGCGGAGCCTGCTCCGGATTATGTAAACGCAGAATTCCCTCCTCCTGTCCCTTCCGTCAACAATCCTTTTTTCCCTCCGCCCCCAACACAGGATCAGCTTACACAACTGCGGCCTCCAGTGGCAGTGAAAGACGACTTAGGACAAGGGGCAGTGGGAGGGGGGTCCACAAACACCCCACAAACACCGCCGCAAAGGCGAGCACTGCAAGAGCTAGGATTACAACGAACGCCACAAACGACAGCATCACCCTATAAGCATAATGTTACGATTACACATTGTATATACGATCCAGTACCAGGTGTGGGTGCAATGCTCGTGTTCTCACTACGATTAAGACGCGCTGTAGAGTATCTGATCACACTACCAGGCATGAAGGACAATTTAGACAAAATATACCATTTCATTAGAACGGGGGAGGGACCCGAGAGTATAGAAGAGGCCATGGAGCAAAGAAAGGTGGAGGTACAACGCGAAATTTTACGTTTTCTGATTAACTGTCTGATCAGGGAACAAGACCAGCCAGACAAAGGAGTAACTAGAGGTATGACTGATTGGAGTGACAACATAGCTGCCGGTAAACATGATACAGTAGGAAAGACAGAATGCATGTACAGGAAAATACGAAAAGAGATTCAGAACTTACACAGGAAAGAGTCTGACGAGAAAGAGGATTCAGCATCAGACGACGCTGAACATGAAACAGAGGAAGTGGATAAAATAAATTACGTAGGCAAAGCACGACCGTTTGACAGGCCCATATGTCTCGACAACCGCAAAAAGGGACCTCCTATAAAAGAAAGATTTTCCCTCGAAAATCTATTCCAAGCTACTGAGAATGCACTAAACAGACGAGTAGAGTGCGATAGACCCCACACCGTACACAAACAGGAATTAGCCCGGTCAGCCGTTCAATGGGTGTCTAATTCCAACATATATAATGGTGACGTAGTGGCTCAGACCTTTTTGAGCCTTTCTCCGAACGAACAGCGTTTGGCTAGTATTTACATGGTTCAACATTTGATCACGTTGTTCGAGAGTCAACGTTCTGATCCCGGTCCCTTGTATAAATTACTGGACGATATACTCCTAGAGAGATGGATAGGCCTAGGTACCGAATTAATTAATGTCATTCTGGACCAACGACATAAGTACTTGACTTTTCTGACCACGTGCATGATTCCTGCCCCACACCACGACAGAAAGAGCTTCCACATAGACAGACAGAACCCCCTACGAGAGGTTCATCCCGTTAGAAATACAGGTGGTGAGCTTCAGCGAGTATATGTTTACACACCCTTGACGAAAATAGAAATATTGGAAATGAAAAAGATGTTGCCCTGCCATGATAAAGACCCAGGGGGGTTCCACCGTGAATTAAAAGACATTCTCCGCATAGGGGATTACACGTACGCTGACATCATTAAATTATTGAAAGTACTGTTACCTGCAGGCATTTATGAAAAGCTCAAAGAGAAAGACTGGGAGGTGGGAGAGAAAAAGATAAATTGGACAGAATTGGAAACAGAGGATAGAACACGGCTCCCTGGTATTGGTCTTGGGGAAAAAGCCAAAGCACTACCTGAACTCTTGATACAGATCTTGCCAAGATTATTGGTTACTAAAAAGGAAGATTGGGATGCTATTTCAGCCTGTAAACAGAAACCAGATGAAGACACTAGTGATTTTTATTCCAGATTCGAGAAATGTTTTACTATTAATAGTGGTCTTAAGCCAAATAGTGAATCCTATCCACATCTTTTTGTGAACAAACTAGTAGAGAATTCCTTACCCCCGATCAAGAATAGAGTACTGAAGGTTGAAAGTACCTGGCAAGCGAATAGCCCCTCCCAAATGTTGCAAATGTTACAATACCACCAGAACAGAATTAGAGAGGAACAGGAACATGAAAAGAGACGCATGAAAGATATGAAAATGAAAGTGCTAGTTGCACAATCAGTACCAGCTGATGGGCATAAAAAGGGCACGGCACCTGTTAAAGGGAACTGTAATTATTGCAAGCAACCAGTTCACTATGTAAATGAATGTGCTGTCCTGAAACACAATATAGCTACAGGCAAGACAAAAGAAAGGCCGCATCCTCCCAGACAGAATAGCACCCCCCAGAACACGCAAACGCCACAGAACACGCAACAGACAGTAGCTCTACCGCAACCAATAACTGCCACACAACATGTCATGCAACAAATGTACCAGTACGCACAGTCAGACTATCCAGAATATCAACAATATTCATGAAACAGCCTAGAGAGGGAGGTTGGCTTGCCCCTTATTGAGGTTCCTGTAGATCAAGAGGGTCCCTATGTACATAGTCGTGTATTGGGAAAAGACAGAACATTTCTGATTGATACAGGGGCGAGCAGAACTACCATCAGTCATGACGAGGTTCCAGGGGCACCCCTCTCAGGCTCACAGAATATTTCCCTGGGATTTTCAGGAAAGCCTATTGTTAACGAAGTGTCAAAGCCAGTTTCCCTAGGAGTCGGTCCATTGTCCCGTACCACAGACTTGTTACTTACTAAGTCATGTCCAGAAAATTTGCTTGGTATAAAGACATTGAAAGAACTAGGAGCAAATATATGTTGTTCTCCGGAAGGAGTGCAATTGTTTTTACGTGATTTTAAAGGACATTATGTGTTGAAAGATTTTGATCTCAGACTCCAGAATCTACCACAGCATTTATGGGCACAAGGTCCGACTGATGTAGGTTACATGCACATTACGCCACACCGTGTCACTCTCAAACCAGGAGTAGTACTGCCCCGAATCCGACAATACAAGTTACCACCTGATGCCGTAGTAGCATTACTGAAAATTGTTGACGAACTCATTGCACAGGGAGTGGTAGTAGAAACTGACTCAAATGTATGTAATTCACCTGTCATCCCTATTCTTAAACGAACTGACCCTAATGCACCACCAGTCTACAGACTAGTGATTGACCTTCGAGAACTGAACAAATGCATAATCCCCCAATACCCAGTGGTCCCAGACATTTCTTCATTACTGACTGCAATTGATTCCGAAGCGACGTTCTTTACTGTAATCGATCTAAAGAACGCCTTCTTCAGTGTCCCAATACATCCAGAAAGCCAATACTTATTCGGATTCTGTTTAAATGGACGCAGCTACAAATTTGCGAGAGCTCCTCAAGGATTCACAGAAAGTCCTAGTATTTACAGTCAAGCATTGAAAAGACAACTAGACAGTATTCACATGCCTGCCAACACCGCACTACTCCAATATGTAGACGATATCCTGATCACAGCACGAACAGAACCAGACTGCGAACGTGCATCACTGACAGTCTTATACTTTCTAGCAGACAAGGGGCACAAAGTGTCCCCTTCAAAGTTGCAATTCTGTGCACAGCAAGTGGTATACCTTGGACACTTGCTGTCCAAGAGGGGTAGACAGCTGACACAAGACCGTATTCAGTTAATTGCGAATCTTTCACAGCCCAAGACACAAAAGGAAGTACGGGCCTTCATTGGCCTTACTTCTTACTGCAGACAATGGATTCCCCAGTATGCATATCTAGCCAAACCACTCATACAGTTAACAACACAGGAGGCAGCGTCTTCGACTGTCCTCCCTTGGACACAAGAACATACACTTGCATTTGAAGAATTGAAAAAAGCCCTATGTCAAGCACCAGTTTTAGCGACTCCCTGTTACAGCAAGCCTTTTACGCTTTTTGTCACTGAACGAGATGGAACAGCATTATCTGTCCTTACACAAGATCAAGCAGGAAAACACAAGCCTTGTGCTTATTTTTCTAGTACATTGGATCCAGTGGCCCAGGCTCTGCCTGCGTGCCTGAAATCAGTTGCAGCAACAGCCCTAGCAATAAGACAGAGTGATTCCATAGTGTTAGGACACCCCCTGACAGTACAGGTTCCACATGCAGTAGAAGTTCTCTTGAACAGGACACAGACACAACATCTGACGGTAGCAAGACTGACAGGATATGAACTGACATTATTTCAGCCACACATAGAGATCATACGATGCAATATACTGAACCCTGCTACACTTCTGCCTTCAAGCACAGTGGACACTGCACCACATGACTGTGTGGAAGTAATTAATACAGTGACGAAACCAAGACAAGACTTGACAGACATTTCATTGCCAGACCCTGACCTGACACTTTATGTGGATGGTTCATGCATGAGAACAAGCACAGGAGAGTTAGTGGCCGCATATACCATGACCACTGATACTGAAGTCATAGAGACACAAAGAATAGACACATTGTCAGCACAAGCAGCAGAGCTCATCGCTCTGACACAAGCCTGCATACGAGCCAAGAACTTGAAAGTAAACATATACACAGATTCACAGTACGCTTTCGGGGTCGTTCATGACTTCGGAGTGTTATGGAAGGAGAGAGGTTTCCTGACCTCTCATGGGGCCAAAATTCAGCATGGTCCCCTTATTCAGGCTCTGTTAGAAGCTATACACTTGCCTACAGCCATAGCCATCATGAAATGCAAAGCACATACGAAAGCCACTGACACCATTTCCCAGGGTAACGACTTGGCAGATCGAACAGCTAAACTTATAGCCCAGACTCCAACAGACACGACAAAGACAAAAGTGCCAACACTGACAAAGAGCATGACAGTCAGGGATCCCTCACAAGGCGTACTAGACATACAGACACATGCCACTCCAGACGAAATAAAGAAATGGACTGAACAAGGAGGGGTCCAGACTGACCAGGGTTGGATGACAAAAGGCAAAGCTACATGGTTTCTTCCTGACTCTATGGTTCAAGTCATCATAAACACAGCACATAGTCCTGCACACTTAGGAGAAAAGGCAATGATAGACAGTTTACAGAAAATTTGGTTCAACAAGCACCTGCGTGCAGCAGCAAAACAGAAAGTACGTACCTGCCTGATCTGTTGCCAGTTCAATCCAGGCAAAGGCATTCCAGTGGAACAAGGTGGATTTCATCCCCCTGACCACCCTTTTGAAGTCCTCCAGATGGATTATATCCAGATGGACAGATGTCGAGGATACAAATATGTCCTAGTAGTTGTATGTGCACTATCTAGATGGACAGAAGTGTACCCAGTCCCAGATTACACTGCTGTAACCACTGCCAGGCAGTTGGTTCGAGAATTCTTTCCACGTTATGGATTGCCCCGTGTCGTGTACTCAGATAACGGTCAGCCATTCTCCTCTGAATTAATGAAACAAGTATCTCTTCTGTTAGGGTACCAGTGGAAGTTCCATTGTGTACGACATCCGGAGGCAGCCAGACTCGTTGGAAGACACAACCAGACACTTAAGACAAAATTAGCGAAAGTCTGTGCAGAAAAAGGCGTGGATTGGATGGTAGCCTTGCCGGTTGCCCTCTTTTACATGCGTATGGTAGCTCTTTCCAGAACAGGACTGTCCCCTTACGAAGTTGTTTTTGGTAGACCACCAAATATGTGGGGTACGCCTATGCCAAAGAAAATTACCGATGTTGACAGTAATATGCTGACAGATTACCTGGCTTCCTTGATGTCTGCACTCCTCTCTTGTCGTTCACAGGTTGCAGCCGCCTTCCCCGACAACACCCAAGTTAAAGAACACTCCATCGTTCCTGGAGATACAGTGTTAGTGCGGAATTTTGATCGTTCAAGTCCTCTCGAGCCCCGCTGGCGAGCACCGAAGTTAGTACTGCTTACAACGAGGACCGCCGTCAAGGTCGAGGGAAGGAAGGGCTGGATCCATGCCCAACACGTCAAAAGATTCCATGGACACGGAACTGTAATCAAAACTAAGGACTGCCCAGAAACCAGTGACTCAAAGCCCCCTTTGCTAGAAAAGACTCCGCAACAGGAGTATAGGTCAAAATGACGGTCTAGTAAGTCAGACAGCGTTTAATTGTTTAAGTCCACCCTGTGGTGAATCGGTTAGACAGGTTCCTGACATGTATAAGATCGTAGACCAGAATAGTAGACAGAGAGATAAGAAATAGAAATACTGCAAGACCTTACGCAGCAGATGCATAGTAACTCTGATCATTATGTTTCTTCTAAGTATATTGGTTATATGTATAAGCTTGACGCTACATGTTTTCTTTCCTCCTCTTGGTTCACATATACATTCTTCCTTTAACGACACTATAGAACCCACATTCAGTGATCTGCCACCCCATGAACTGTCATATCGACTAGCACTGCGCAACAATACTTTTATTCGAATGTTGCACCATTCTCATCAGACCAGCAATGTAACGAATTGCTGGGTATGTGGCTGACTCCCACCTTATCAGAAAACGAAGGGAGTTCTGCCCCTCTTTCCTTTCCCGTTTTCGCACAATGGTTCGTGCGGAGCATGGTTTGCTTTAATGTCATCACAAGACAGAAAGTTCACAGATTCCCAGAGTGAATGGATTTGGGGAGATTTAAATAAAGTAATGAATGAGGCATGTTTTCCAGACGAAGATGGTCTTCCCCAGAAGAAAGGGACCGATCTAGAAAATGAAGTGTACGAACAAGGAAATGCTTCCCTTAACTTTATGATTTTGAATGTCCAGCCCGAGAAAAATATAGGTCCACCGTTTATAACAGTCTTACCAGTAAAAGGTGAATTATGCGTTAGAAAGAAAGGATCAATACATTTGGGACACAGTGATTGTAATACTGTGGTTGAGTTCAATGATAAAGGAAAGTCTACTTTCAAAGCTTCCCGCCATTCCTATTTCATTTGCGGTCAGACAGCCTATGTACGTCTGCCCTTAGACTGGGGTGGGACGTGTTATATAGCGTTCCTACTGCCACCCGTTTTTCTAGCCCCATCCCATTATCATCGAGATTCCCGACTAGTACATGTTAGACACAAGAGGGAGACTGATTCCCCAGTTGTCGATCAAACTGAGACAGCTTTGGAGCAATATACAGATTTCAATAAAGGATTCTTTTTCTTCATAGGTCCCGTCCAAAACAGTAAATTAATACGCAGGGTAACAAGAACACTTGAAGCAGTAGTGAATGAGACTACTTCTGCCCTGGCTACCTTGACTGAGGAGCAGTCTGCTATGAGACTTGTTGTTCTTCAGAATCGTCTTGTTCTTGACGTCATCCTGGCAGATAGGGGCAGGGCTTGTAGAGTGATCGGCTCCAGTTGTTGTGTGTTTATTCATAATAACGCGCCATCTGTGTATGCAGCAATAACGAGACTCCACAAGATAGCCCACGAGATACATCAGAACCCAGGCACATGGACTTTGTCCGGTTGGCTCTGGAGTGTAATATCAGCATGGGGATGGAAAGTATTGTCGTTCCTAGGAATGATACTGCTAGTTATATTCAGTTGCTGTCTCTGTCTGCAATGTGGCCCAGCGATTTGCGGCTTGTGTGCCACTGCCTGTATCCCCCGTCCACGTATTCAAAAGAAGAAAGACAAGCAAATGATGCTGTATGATCAGTTATACGGTATCATGAATATAGATGTGTCCTGAAGGGCACAGTAGGGGACAAGGAGGGAATGAGGAAATAGAAATTTTACGTGGCCAGTGTGTCCCCTGCATGCACCCTATATATGTACTTGTACCCCATGTATGTCCCTGTCACCATGCAATTCCCTTCTCCTGCCTGTAATAATAATGCCTCTGCATTTCCGTTCAATGTTAGCATGTTAGTTACCAGACCCTCCATGAAAGAAACGTTAATCCTGCACTGAGGCCTATGTTGCCAATGCATTTACATGGTACACGTTTTTAAAAGTCGAAATGAGCACGTTTTGCGGCCCAGCTGAGCCAGGACCTGAATTCAGGCTCCATGCCTCCTGACACTCTGAAAGCTGCAGTTCAGTTATGTATCCCTGACCTCTCACTTACTTCCTGCTCAGCCGAGAGTTGCCCAGCTCGGACTGCCAAGACAGTATTTTGCTTACAGTTATCTGCTCTGCTCTACAGAAACCCATTCCTGCTTAATGAAAAGGGTAAACATATTCCGCCTGCAGAAGATAGGGCCTAGCCTTTCTGTCTCCATTCAAGAGATTTACAGAACCCGCATCCATAGTAGGCCCATGGCCCCACGCAATGCACAAAGAAATATATGCACACACTAGCATTTAGTGATGAGCAGCCTTTGCTCGAGCGACCTTTAAGTCAGATAATGCATCCTCCAATCTCAAGATATCAGATAACACCAGAAGTGCAGGTCGTCCTGACATTCAAGACTCCTTTACTAGCACGAAAGTCAGCTCCCCCCAGCTTCCCCCAGTTACACGTCAATTCTACGTCATGACCAAGTTTGCGCACACAAGTAGGGTAAAGGTTCCTGCTGACCATGCGGACCCCCTCCATGTATCCACCCCTATGACACACCTATAACTCATCAAGTGAACACCCACGTGTACGCCTTCTCACACGCCCTTTTCACGCCCATGTGTTCTTATCTCTCTCTTTCACTTGCTCCGCCTGGAGTGCTCCGCCTTCTCTATGCAAGTTAATGTATGTTTTAACTATAAATAATGAACTCTGTGAATAAAGTTCAGATGACGATCCTTCCTGATCCCTATTGGTGATGGAACCCGATTCTCCCTTAACTCGAGTTACTGAATAAAGCCCTTCTGAATCGGACACCACGGACTCTGCCTCTCATTATATGCATGATTCTTATTAATGTATAGAAATTATGACAGGGTAATTAATTAATTTACCACAACACTCAAGACTCCAACAAGAAAGGAACAAGAATAACAGCAACGGATGCCCTAAGCAGCAGAGATCTAGCAACGGTAGAGACTCTCGAAGATCTAGAAAGAGAGGAAACACTAGATACAGATCATTTGGATATTGCCCAAAGGGCAGAGCTGCAAGGAATCAACCAAGAAAGGGAGGAAAGCAGTTTCAAACCTCCATCCGTGTTTGTTCCCCAGTCTCCGTGGGACGCTGTGGATGTGTTCAGCGAAGCTATGATCAATGACCTCATGAAATATCGAAAATCACACCATCAAAGTCATAAACTTAACATCACAGATCAGCAATATGATGCCTTAATGAATTTAAAGAAAGACAACAACATTGTGGTGAAACCTTCAGATAAAGGTGGGAATGTTGTTTTAATGAGTAGGGTTTATTACAAGACTGAAGCACTGAGGCAGCTCTCTGATGAGAAGTTCTACACAAAGTGTACCAATGACACGTATCAACAGAGTATTAAAGAATACGATATTCTTATCAAAAAATGGTATGATCTTCAGATGCTGGGAAAAGATGAACACCTATTCCTACGTAACAACTGTCCTATGATTCCCACCTTTTACCACCTCCCAAAGCTGCACAAAAGTAGAGACAGTCCACCAGGACGTCCGATTATCTCTTCAATTGGCAGCTTGACAGAGAACATGTCACGTTTTGTAGATAATGTCCTTTTTCCTTTGGTGTTGAACTTGAAATCCTACATCAGGGACACTAAGGATTTCTTGATGAAAATACAAGATCTACAATGAGATACAGGGTATTTGCTTTTGGTGCTAGACATTACAAGCTTATATACGTGTATCGAACACCAACATGGCCTGAAGGCAATAAGACATGCTCTCGAACAGCGTCAAATACGATTCGCCAGACGCAATACGATGATACTAGAATTTGTTGAGTTCTGCTTAACCCATAATGTATTCCTGTTTGAAGAACAACTGTACTTACAGAAGTCAGGGACGGCGATGGGCACCTGCTTCGCCCCCAGCTATGCGAACCTTTTCGTAGGCTGGTGGGAGGAGCAGGTGCCCAGGAGCTGTAGGGTTGGACAGGAGGTGGGCACTACCGTGTGTTGGCATCGTTACATCAATGATCTTTTCATTGTGTGCAACGGTAGCGTTGAAACAGCTACAGAGTATATTAAGATACTACACAACAACAACCTCAACTTGCACTTTTCAGGCTCGATTAGTCCGGTGGCAGCGGAGTATCTAGACCTGAAGGTGTTTGTTGAAGAGGGACAGCTACACACGAGTCTATTTAGAAAGGAAACTACTGGCAATTCTACACTCTTTGCCAGCAGCAGCCACCCACCACAACTCATCAACAGTATTCCTTACGGAGAGCTCTTGAGACTCCGAAGAAACTGTTCTAGAGACTCGGATTTTGAGGCGGCTGCCTTGGAATGCATATCCCGCTTCAAGATAAGGGGATATGGCGAAGATCTACTGCAAAGTACGCTGAAAAGAGTTAAAAAGATCCCAACAGGTACTTTATTCACTGCCAAACCTGATGTGGCTGGCCGTGATAAGGATATAAACACTAACACTAATAAATTCAGGATGATCACCCCCTATTCCTCTGGGGCCAATGATTTGAGAAGAATGTTCAAAAAGAATTGGCACATTCTACAAACCGACACTGTATTAAAAGAGGATCTACCCCCAAATCCATTAGTAACATTCAGTAAAGCCAGGTCTGTGGGAGACATGCTCGTCACTAGCCATCTAGAAAAACCCCTGCCCAGGACGAACACCCTTAGGGATCAAAAAGGGTTTTATCCCTGTGGCAGGTGCAAGGCTTGCGCGAGCAGTAAGAGGGTTCTCTCATACATAATACCAGACACAGGAAAAAACATGCCCATCAAAAAGTTCATCACTTGTAGCACCCAATATGCGGTTTACTGCTTGCACTGCCCATGTGGCCTCCGCTACATCGGCACTACAATTAAAGAGCTAAAACTAAGGATATTGGAACACCTCAGGGCCATTGACAAAGCCGACCCCAGTTATCCAGTGGCACGCCATTTCGCTGAAGTACACGGACGGGACCGCAAACTACTACAATACTACGGTCTTGACACCATACCTCCCAATGTGAGGGGCGGTGACCGTCTGAGACGACTTCGTAGATTAGAATCCAGATTTATTATAGATCTCTCTACGAAGCATCCTAGAGGTCTGAACAGCGGAGAGGAGATGGCGTTCCATTTGGGTAAATAAATAACATACTATCAGGGTCATACAGTGTCTAGGGAGCCCATTTCTGACCAAAAAGAATCACTTTTTTATAGGTCATGGTGATCACATAGTTTACATATGATTATATGATTCTGTGATGTGATGTGGAATATGACTTGAGTTACAGTAATTGTTTCTAACCGAACTGATAAGCATGATCCGCTAACCAATGCAAATATCTTGTCTTGTTGTATCTGCTTTAATGAGCTAAACTTTGGAGGATATGCAATTCGAGTAGTAACGACTTCTGCGAGGTTACTTGGCTGCTGCTTAATGCCACTTCCAGGGTATTATTAATAATGCTTTGAAAGTATTCTGTACAGAGAATCAATACATGCTAGGGAATATGAAAATGAATTGTTCAAGTGATTTTGGACTCTTACCCAGATATGCATGTTGATGAACTGATGAAAGAGCTTAGGTTCTACAGTTTAGTATAAATAATGACATGTATAGATAAGTATGGTTGTATGTGTTTACACACAGGTGGACTATTATATGACGAAATAGGATAGAGGACCTTAGCCGATCCACGGCTTTATTTTCTGTTTGTTTATATCTTAAACACTTTAGATGTCATCAATACCCACTTTTTGTATGAATTTGCCCATCCATGGGCTTGATTGCACAACCTGTTAATATCTTAGGGTTGTATGTGTACCATTCTAAGATGGCGCCCAGAGTGACCATAGTGGGGTTGTCCTCTGTCTGTTTCTATGACAAGAAAGAAAGAAAAAATGTCTTATTTAAATCACTGTGATGTATGGAGTGTTGTTATCCACACTGACGAAGGCAGCACGCCGAAACGCGTCTGTATAGAGCGCCTGCGAAAATAAATCTTGCATGGTTGAAAGGACCCCTCGAGTGCTGTTGTTTTCTTCGAATGGGAAGAAAAGTTGGAGCGTTATATATATATATATATATATATATTCAATGAAAAAACCATTGGTTTTAGGCCATATATAGTTAGGGATTTGCATTTACAAAACCTTATTTTACTCGCATAAAACCATTGAAATTCCATATATAGTTAGATGCGCTAAC
The DNA here is from genome assembly GCF_964263255.1 of Lissotriton vulgaris. Lineage (NCBI taxonomy): Eukaryota > Metazoa > Chordata > Amphibia > Caudata > Salamandridae > Lissotriton > Lissotriton vulgaris. The sequence goes on from NC_141694.1 coordinate 666,713,573, forward strand.
TATATATCGCGCACCCGCAATCCACTGCTGATGATGTCACATATTACATCATTCATGACATGGTCAGTGACATCACTGATGACATCACTGATAACATCTCAAATGACATCACTGATGACATCACTGATGACAACATCCAGTGACTGTATGTTTCTGTAAAGTTAAAACATGTCTTACATTTTGAAGAATGAGTGGATTTATAAGTGTCTGGATGAAGGATTTAGTAGGTGCATGACTGACTGTATGAGTGAGTGATTAAATGTGTCTCACTAAGTGCATGGGTTAGTGACTGGGTTTTAATTTGTGCATCATTATATCTGTTGTTCTACAAACTGCTGCATATGTTGATCAGTAGCTATATGAGTAACTGTATGGGTTATTCACTGGTTGTCCAAGTATTTGTATGGGAAACTGACTGTGTGTGTATGGGTGGCTGGGAGGTGTGTGACTCTGTACATAGATGTGTGAGTAGTTGATTCACTATATGTATGGGTTCAAAAGTGCATGTGGAAACAGCTGTATGGGCGGTTGACTGTGCATGAGAGTATTAGTGAGTGAATGGATATCTCAGTGCTACATGTCAAAGTAAGTACATATGTAAAACACAGTACATGTGAGAGTTGACATATATAAATAACTGTACATAAGAGCCAGTGAATGTGTGAGTGGCTGTATGGATCATTGTGAATAAGTATCAGGGATTGTATAAGAGAGTAAATATGTGTTATTATATGTTTGAATTAGTAAGGTGTGTATAACTGTATAGTTGAGAAAATGGAGGTGTGATTGATTTTTTGCATAACTGACTAGGTGTGTGAGTAACTCCATGGATGAGTGACAGTCTGTGACTGTCTGTTTACACTGATTGTATCTAAGGTTATATTAGAGTCTGAAGAGGTTCGTGGTATTATCACATGAATGATATCATCAGAGATATGATCAGTCATGTCAAACGAGATGAGTGATGTCATCAGTGATGTCACTGACCATGTCATGAATGATGTAATATGTGACATCATCAGCAGTGGATTGCGGGTGCGCGATATATAGTTAGCGCATCTAACTATGTATGGAATTTCAATGGTTTTATGCGAGTAAAATAAGGTTTTGTAAATGCAAATCCCTAACTATATATGGCCTAAAACCAATGGTTTTTTCATTGAATTTTCAAGGTTTTGTAAATGCAAATTCCTAACTATATATCCACTATAACCTATGGTTTTTTCTGTGAATTTCATTGGTTTTTTATTAGCAAATATGAAAAGCTTTAAAATGTCAAGTACGTGATAGATAAAAACATTTTCGTATTTATGCACGCTGATGTGCTTTGAACGCTGCACCCCCCCCCCCTCCCCTCTTTTGTCTTAGTAGTACTCTCTCTTTGCAGATAGTGAACGGTAGTTAACGCAAGCCTTTGCCCCCGTTGTAATCCGTCGTGCCTGCTTGTCTCTCCATTTGATTGATTGTTGTCCAAGCATTTACTGTTTTAGAATTGGTTCTCTTTGGATCATTCTCTATTTACAAACAAGCACAAAGTCGCAATACCCTGTTTAGTCTTTGCAGATAGTGAAAAATCGTGTAAAAAAATAAAAGTAATCGAGCAAAATCAGTAGGCCACTAATTGGATCTCTTTTTGACCTCGCTAAAATAGAAATATTAGGAACAACCCTTCATGAGAAATACGAAAATAGTGAGATGAGCTGAGCTCCACACCATGAGGGCTGCAAGACAGCTCGGCTCCATCACCCATCCCGCACAAAATAACGACAAACCCTATGCAAATATTAAAAATATAGACAACACACCAGCAAAGAAACAGGGTAAAACATTTTATTAAAAAACTATTTACATAACGTTGGTTTATAAGATGATGTCAGTAGTGGACCGATGTGTGAATAGGTCGAAAGCAGCACAAGGCTCCAAGATCCGGATGGCAAGCTCCTGGATGTTGGGTGCCATAGTTCAGAGTTCTGAGTTTGAGCCTTTTTCAATGCCTGTGCTTTGTTGAATCAAAATGGCGGCTTGACACAAAGCTGACTCAAGCGTTGCTACTGATGCAATGCAGACCAAAACTGGTTTTCAGTTTGTACATTTTTCTAGATTTTTCAATCCAAGTTTGGTTGACTTTGTAGAACGATGGCTTCAAATTTTCAACATACGGTGTGGTGGCGCTGACTGGGAGGGGGCGCTTCGCTCCTGCCCCCTCCCCAAGTAAGATTTTCATACGTGAAAGTACGTTAATGGTTTTGGTCCCTGAGTTGCTTCGATGTCACTGCCATTCTCAAATGGCATAAGTTCTGGATGTTGGGTGCCATAGTTAAGAGTTCTGAGCAGTGCTTGTAACACTGTCTGAAGCTTATTTCCACCTACTGCAGCTTCACTATTCTCAAAGTAAGTGAGTGTCGTTTGTGGACCTGACTGCATTAGAAAACAATGTGATATGTTACCTTCCTAAACAGCTTGACGGAGGCCCCTGAGGGGCGGTGTGATGGCCATGGACTCGGAGAAGACGCTTGGCTCCGACACCCTCCCCAAGTCTTATAGCACTGGTGTAGCCTGAGATCGCCCCCGACATAGGCGGCCGGCTCCCGGGGTCCGGCGGAACTTTTTGCCTTTTGATGACTCTTCAATTCTGAACCTTGTCCCACAATCCGTTTGACCTGAAGACACGCTGTAGTGGGGCGCCCCTTTACCGTTTCAGTTGCCATTCCGCCCGCTTTTGCTACACTGTGCCTCTTCCGCCATTCAGCTGTTTACCGCCCGCTCTTGCGACTACAGCGTCTCGCTCATCATGTAGTTGAGTTGCTCCCGCTCTTGCGGTGCAGCGATAGGTGGCTGCCACAGGACTCTCAAAATGGCGGCCGGCTCTTCGGTTTTGGGCCTGGTCCACTAAAATGGCCCTGGGACACCTTTGAACTCGGACGCTTCCCTGATAGGGCTTGGGTCCCATTCTCGAAAAGCGTCCCCTCAGCCGTGAAGATTCTACAAAAGTCTTGGGGGCCTCCGACTCCCGCAGGCTTCTGGTGGGGAGCGCCTGCCATGATTGCTCGTGGAATGGCCTCGACGGAGCTACGAGATGGTAGTGGTCTCATGCTGACGCCAGCTTTAGTCTGAAACATCCAGAAACACTGTAGACTACCAATTCGATCAGTTCCGGTAGCGCCCCAACATGACCCGGAAGAGAAGAACTTGCCCTCCCCTCTTTGACTGATGGTTCTTGTTGCCTGTCCCCTCTATTGTCATTTAACAGAACTTTTTGGACTGCTGAAAGGGGTTGTGTTCCGAACGCTGGTTGGTGGAGACATTTTGACTATATTCTTGACCGACGTTGTCGCGTAATGCGTTATATGACACGCCGCGTTAGCGCACCCGGAAGTGATCCGAGGCGCGGCGCGCAGCGCGTAACGTAAGCATAACAGGTCATGTGACTTGTTAATAAAACTTTTCATTGGTTCATTTTACTTTTGTTAATTTAATGATGAAAAGCTTGGTCATATGACCTAAAAATTACGCTTTTTATTGTTTTCGAACAATATTTTTTTTTCAAACATATGTTATAATATTCCAGGCTAATGTACTTTCCCGGAAAATGTACAACTGTCTTGCAAGTAAAATATATTCCTTTTTCGAGAAAAAGGGCGTTTCTTCCTTCCATGACGGAGCCGTTGAGTAAAAGAGATTCCGCCTGCTGTCTTAGTCGCCGATACGCCTGATTATCAGATTCTTATCGATCACTTTATGTTGCAGACATGAAAAACACAACTGCCCTTGACCATTTATCTTTACTGCGTTCCTACATATTATACCTTTTATCCGTCATGTAATTGGACTGCTTTATTTCACTTGCCTTTTACTGATTCGAAAACAGTGACTAAAAGTAAAAACTTTACCAATATAAATACTACTACCGTGTTTTGTTTTAAAAACCTTTATTGTGAAAATGTCAGTATACAAATACGGGCCTATAACCACGTGGGCCGGCCACGGAGCAAACTGAAATCGTATATGATGAGGAGACATTTACACTGTAGAAGAACGTAACGAGCGGGCCATTAGGTTGCAAGAACAAAGGTGTCTAACAGTTGCGGAATCGGTGGACGTACATTTTGTAATTAAAATAAGACAGGGCCACTTACAATAACATTTTCTAGATATACATTTGCGAGCAAGGAGTTACGAGTCCCATTTATACCGGCGCCATTTTGGGCGAGGCCGGGCAGGTCCAAGATATAGTCAAAATGTCTCCACCAACCATCGGCCAGACCAGAACCCCTTTCGGCCCTTTATGCTACAAGATGGTGTCTTCCATTCAGAAAATATTGTTGGCAGCATTTTGAAAGGAAACAGAAACAGCCGTTCTCCTAGTGAGTTTCACATTGTTACATTTAGGAAGAATGTTGAAGAGTAGTATGTGGAAAATCTGAAGCCATTTTTCTACAAACTCTCAATCAGACTTGGATGGAAAAAAAAAACCTGAAGAATGTACAAACTGAAAACCAATTTTTGTCTGTATAGCATCAACAGTAACGCTTGAGTCAGCTTTGTGTCAAGCCACCATTTTCATTCAATCAATAGCGTCCCCCTGCACACATTCAGGGACCTGGTCGTGTCTTCAGATGAAACGGATTGTAGGAAAAGAAGCAGAAAGGAAAAGGAAAAAAGTTCCGCCGGACCTCGGGAGCCGACCGCCTATGTCATGTGCGACCTTTGGCCACACCAGGGCAATAGTGAAGCTGCAGCAGGTGCAAATAAGCTTCAGACAGTCTTACAAGCACTGCTCAGAACTCTCAACTGAGGCACTCAACATCCAGGACTTGCCATTCGGATCTTGGCGCCTTGTGCTGGTTCCGACCTATTCACACATCGGTCCACTACTGACATCACCTCATAAGCCAACGGGGCACCCCACGCCGACTTTCGGCGCAGCATTGTAGGATGGCCACACCAGTGCGGCAACTTGCTGGACACAACATCGGGGCCATCCAGATCTCGGCGCGTTCGACTCACTGTACCGCAAGAGTGACCGCAACTCAGCTGGACACGCCGTCTTTCGGCGCAGCATTGTAGGATGGCCACACCAGTGCGGCAATTTGCTGGACACCACCTCGGTGCCATCCGGATCTCGGCGCGTTCGAGTCACTGTACCGCAACAGTGACCGCAACTCAGCTGGACACGCCGTCTTTCGGCGCAGCATTGTAGGATGGCCACACCAGTGCGGCAATTTGCTGGACACCACCTCGGTGCCATCCGGATCTCGGCGCGTTCGAGTCACTGTACCGCAACAGCGACCGCAACTCAGCTGGACACGCCGTCTTTCGGCGCAGCATTGTAGGATGGCCACACCAGTGCGGCAATTTGCTGGACACCACCTCGGTGCCATCCGGATCTCGGCGCGTTGTGCTGCCTTCGGCCTATTCGCACATCGGTCCGCTACTGACGCCGCCTCACGTGCCAACGGATTTTCTACGCTTTTTGGAGCCCTATGCCGCATAACAGGTCATGTGACTTGTTTATAAAACTTTTCATTGGTTCATTTTACTTTTGGTTTCCTAAAGATGGAAGGCTTGGTCATATGACCTAAAAATAACACTTTTCATTGGTTTAGAACATTTTTTTTTCCCAAACGATGAAAGCCCCACCTTGTTTCTGGATCATTCAGACTGAAGCTGGCATCAGCATGAGAGCACCACCATCTCGTGGCTCCGTCGTGGTCATTCCGCGAGCAATCATGGCAGCCGCTCCCCACCGGAAGCCTGCGGGAGTCGGGGGCCCCCAAGACTTTTGTAGAATCTTCACGGCTGAGGGGACGCTTTTCGAGAATGGAGCCCAAGCCCTAGCAGGCAAGCGTCCGAGTTCCAAGGTGTCCCAGGGCCATTTCAGTGGACCAGGCCCAAAACCGAGGAGCCGTCCGCCATTTTAAGAGTCATGTGGCAGCCGCCTATCGCTGCACTGCAAGAGTGGGAGCAACTCAACAACATGGTGAGCGAGATGCTGTAGCCGCAAGAGCGGGCGCAACTGAGCTGGATGGCCGCCACCTGGGGAGGCCCGTTCACGCTGCCTCCCCCACACCCGTCCCCCCCCCCCCCCGGGCCGCCGCACGCCAATTTTCGGAGCAGCATTGTAGGATACCAAAACCAGTGCAGCAGTTTACTGGACATCACCTGGGTGCCTGTCGTACATGTTGTGTCAGCCATGGGACACTCGACACAGTGCCATCAACATCTCAACGCATTCTGCTGCCTTGGGACTATTCGCACAACAGACCGCTACTGACGAGGCCTCCCCCCGCACCACCCGGGACGCCCCACGCTGTTTTTCTGTGCTGCATTGTAGGATCCCAAAACCAGTGCGGCACCCAGGCGACATCACCTGCGTGCCGTCCAGAACTCTGCACGTTGTGCTGCCTTGGGACTATTCGCACAAAAGACAGCTTCTAACCATTGTTGCTTTTTGGGTTGAAAAATGTTTAAATGTTTTTAGTTTTTGTTCCGTTCATTATAGTTAAAAGTTAATAAAGTTTTATAATCTTACTTTGTTGGAGTGTTATCTATTTTTTTAAAAACGGGTGAATGGGGCCTTGAATCGGGTTATTGTCATGTGTGGGCTTTGGAAGTGTGCTGCTGCAGGATCGGAGATTTCAAACTCAAAAGCACGTTCTTTTTCTTACCTTTCCGAAGCATGGAGCGCAATAGCAGGCAGAGAAAGGGTGATGCACGTGTTGAACACTACCTGACCTGGCAAGTTGCTGGCAGTGCCCCCCCGCCCGCTCCTGAAAGAGGGCACACACACACCGCCGCCCCGAGTACTTCACAAATCTTTAAAAGACCATGCGCTTGTTCATGAGGCTTAAATGGTTTATCACCTCTTCTAGAACCCCTGCATCGACCCTCTGACGTTTCCTGGAAAAATTACCATGTAACACAATACCAAGCCCTGTCAGCTGAAACCCCCAAGGAATCGTGGGGCATATTATCAAGGGGGTTTATCTCCGCTTTTTTGGCTTTAAAAGCCATGAAAGCGGAGATAAAATTATCTCCCTATTACCAAGCTGTCGCTAACACCAGTTAGTGACAGCTAAAAGGAGATAGCGACCATCTTGGGCCCCGCTTTGCATGTCAGTGATACTTATCACTAATGACATGCAAAGTGGCGTGCCAAGATGTTAGCGACTGGAAACAGTCCCTAACATCGCTATCTCCTATTACCAACTTTTGGAGATATTCGCGCTAAGCGCGAATATCTCCAAAATCTAACACCTGCCCTGAGCAGTTCTCAGCCATGTTATCCAATGGGAGGTGGATAACATGGCTAAGAGCATTTGCTCGATAATACATGAATATCGCTGACTTTTCTGCGATAATAGCAAGGTTTATCTGCGATAAAAATCGCCGATGTGCGGCGATAATTTTTGTCTCTAAACAAGTTAGAGACAAAAATTATCGCTAGTTGTTCGTAATATGCCCCCGGGTTTTTGCTTGCAGAAATCGGGAGGCGGGAGACTAGCACTGAAATCAGTAGTCTCACGGCTGAATCGGGAGGGTTGGCATGTCTGAATTCTCTACAGCTGGGGCCATAAACTACATCCGCAGGGGTAGGTGATAGCCTGGGACCAGCCTGGCATCTAAAATGGCTGCCGTGCACGACAAAATTGTGGCATTGGAAAAAAGGCAAGATGGCGCAGCCGCTGGAAGAGATGTATCAACATATATCAGCCTCCTCAGCCACCCTCAGGAAACATAGGGGATTAGGATACGTCTCCCGCACCCCCTTATACCTAGTAATTTAATTAACGAAGCACAAAATGGCGAATTCCCGTTTCGCTACCAGTTTGCGGCCCAGTTCGCGGCCCGTGAAGCGCTTCTACCGTGAAAAATCATTTTTTTTTCTTTTCCCCACGGGACCCTTTAATAACCCCAACAACATTCCTAGGGGGTCAAGAGGGGGATACCTTGCCCCCTTTCATTAAATTCCCCCTTCGTTTTTCACCTCTTCTTCTCTCTCGATCCTACCGAGAGACAAGATGGCGGCCGCTCCGGACTGTCACGCAGCAAAAAAAAAAAAGCTCACGCACAGCCGCTGGAAGAGATGTATCAACATATATCAGCCTCCTCAGCCACCCTCAGGAAACATAGGGGATTAGGATACGTCTCCCGCACCCCCTTATACCTAGTAATTTAATTAACGAAGCACAAAATGGCGAATTCCCGTTTCGCTACCAGTTTGCGGCCCAGTTCGCGGCCCGTGAAGCGCTTCTACCGTGAAAAATCATTTTTTTTTTTCTTTTCCCCACGGGACCCTTTAATAACCCCAACAACATTCCTAGGGGGTCAAGAGGGGGATACCTTGCCCCATTTCATTAAATTCCCCCTTCGTTTTTCACCTCTTCTTCTCTCTCGATCCTACCGAGAGATAAGATGGCGGCCGCTCCGGACTGTTTAGAATGTTGACAGACACCGGAGAGCCAATCAGCTTTCTGCGCGCAAAGTTCCGTTTCGCGAAAAGTAAGCGAACCGGACCACAGCCCGGAGCGCTGTTACAGATATATATCTTGTTTTGAACGTTAATTTCTCAAAAACTACTGGAGCACATATATTGAGACCTAGCAAAGGCACATCGGGCTAACAGTCCCTACAATTTTGCCAAGTTTCGTGCAAATCCATTCAGCCGTTCGAGCTAAAAGTGAGTCCAACCGCCCTATGGAAAAATTAATGGGAAAAACGCGTTTTGGGACCCCCCTTTTTTCTCAGCCCCCCCTTGACGAAACCCCACCAAATTTTCAGGGGCTGCTCAGAAACAAAATGTGCCATTTTCTTGAAAATTTCAGCCGATTCCGTCCACAAACGCCAAAGTTATTAGACATAGAATTTTCAAAAATCCCATAGGGAATTAATCCTAACTATATATACCTACTGGTGATAGCCAGTAGGTAATATATATATATATATATATATATATGTGTATATATATCCAAGCTCCCAAAGATCCTGAGAATACCCAGCCGGGTTTCAGGAAGAAAAAGCACTCACAGGCATATATACATATGCAAAAAACAAGAAGAGAACTCTGGGTCGTTCCCAGGTTTGGGTGGAAACCAGCTGCTGTGTAGAGCACCCTCAACACCAGGGAAACTCTAAAATTGCTCATCTGAAATGTCTACTTTCCTATGAAAGTCTTTAAGCATAGGATTAACACATCGACATCCATGCTGAGATAGAAAGGGACAAAGTCTTTTGCCATTTTGACAGCAACGTTTTTAAGCAAACACAATGCCATCCATGCAGAACTGTAAAATGCCGAAAGCCTTTTACATTCCAAGCACAATTACAGCTTTGAATTGGTAAAATATAAACCAAGCAAACCTGAAATGAATAAATGCAACCCCTGGCATATATGTAACATCAAAGGTTGCAGGGGCGTTATGGATAGGCTCAGGTTTTGGCCATACAAACCCAGTGAAATTCAGCAGTTAGGCTAACTATAACTTCCACCCCTGCAATGCACTAATTATGACCTCACATATTACAGCACTCACAACATGGTCAGTGACATCACTGACAACATCTGAAATGGTATCACTCATGACTTCATGCACTGACTGTGAGTGTTTTTAAAAAGTTTATGTGTGTTAAATATAAAAACCAAGGTGTACTTGTGAGTCAGTGGGTATATGAGTGCTTCTTTGGATGATTCAGTGGGTGCGTGACTGACTGTACAAGTAAGGGATTAGGTGTCTCAGTGAATGCATGGGTGGGTGACTGGTTGTGTGAATGTTTGAATCTGTCTTTCAATTCGTGTCTAGGTGGCTGTATGGGTGTGCGAGTGGGTACGTGAGATTCTGTATGGGTGAGGGATTGGTTGTTTGATTATCTCTATGGGTGTCTGAGTGTCTGTGTGGGTGGGTGAGGGTGTGTTTGACTGCCTGTATGCATGAGTGAATGGGTGAATCAGTGGCTATATGTGTGAGGGGCTGTATAGGTGAGTGAGTGAGTAGGTGTATGGCTATGTGGATGAGTGGATGTGTCAGTGCCATCTGGGAAAGTAACTGTGTATGCGAACGGCAGTATAAGTGAGTGATGGGGTATACAAATGACTATATGGTTGTGAGAGTGTCTAGATGGATGAGTGTGTGCTTGTGTCATTCACTGTATAGGTGAGTGAATAAGTGTTAGTAGTTGTATGAGTAAGTATGTGGGTGATAGTCTGTAACTGTATGGATGAGTAAGTGGCTGTGTAATTGACAGTATGGGTGAGTGAGTAGGTGTGTGTGTAGCTCTATGGGTGACTGACTCAGGGTGTGAGTGACTGTATGGGTGTATGAGTGGATATGTCAACAACTGTATGAGTGCCTGAAGATCAAATCATCTTCCGTGACAAGCTCACCAGAAACTTTCCAAAAAGGAACCATATCAGCTGGGATATCACTCTTAGAAGGCCAACCTGTTCTGATGTAGTCAACAACTTTACACAAGACTTCATCTTCACTCATTGCTTTTGTTCTACATTTCCTCAGAAATAAACTCAAATTTATCAGAAACAATTTCAGTGATGTCAGCAACTATTTCTTCATCTTCACATTTATTATCAGTAGAACATGGAAGTCTTGCCAGACAGTCTTCTGTCACATTAATTTTACGTGGAACATATTCAATATCAAAACTATACTCTTGCAAACGTGACATAAGTCTGGCAATACGAGCAGTAGCTCTAAGACCACCACCAGGAGACAAAATAGATACTAAAGGCTTGTGGTCCATTCTCAAAACAAATCTAGCTCAGCAAATATAATTCCGAAAATGTTCGACTCCCCAGACACATGCCAACAACTATCTTTCAATGACTGCATAACACCTCTCTGTTACACTAAGAGTACAGGAACCAAATGCAACAATCCACTCTTCTTTTCCTGCATGTTGGGATAACACAGAACCCAATCCATAAAGACTAGCTTTAACAGTGAGTATATATAATTTGTTCATACAATATGGCTTAAGTGTTGGAGCAGCAATCATTTCAGCTTTTATATTGTCAAAAGCCTCCTGTTGCCATTTCCCCCAAGTAAATTCCACATTTTTACTTGACAGTTCTCTTATAGGCTCTATTTTGGTGGCAAAATCTTGGATACATTTGCTGTAATACTCGCATAGTCCTGAAAAGGAAAGTAATTTGTCCTTACAATCTGGAGCAGGTGCCTTCAAAATAGCTTCAACAAGAGATTTCCCCAAACTTCTCATTGAAATAGCACTCTGTCACAATAGTCCAAGGAGAACCAGAATCAGCCATGAGCTCAAGATCTTCATCCAAAAATGTAACTACGCACTTAGGAGAACTTAATGTCTCTCCCTCAAATACACCTATATTCACTAACGAAACAACCATCCCCATCTCCACTTGAGAATCATTACACATCGGGTGCTCACATTTGCTGCATGTCATATCGCTGGTACGATCATACCTTACACATGAAATCTCACTATTCTTATTATTGGAAAACTTATTCTTATCCAAAATTTTCCTCTTATCATCTCTACAAGCCTTAGAAAAGTGTCTCATTCTTCCACATTTGTTACATTATTTTCCTATTGCAGGACAAAATTTAAACAAAGCTACATGGTTATTGCTCTCCACCTATAGCATATAACATTTTTCCAAGCAAATCTCCATGACTGGGAATTTTTTACAGAATTATTCATGGCACACACTTCATCGCAAATTTGATCATTCTTCTCACCTTTGTGATTGACATCTTGTATGGTTTTCATTCATTTATCCAACTGCTCAAATGCCTTGGCAGTGGAAATAGTGTCATGCAAATTAGGATTACCTAATATCCATAGTTGTTTCTGTGTATTTTTAATCCTAACATTTACAATGATTTGATCTCTAATCATCTCATCTGTTATGGCCCCACATTTTCAGGAAACCACAAATGTTTTGAGTGCAGTTAAAAAATCATCAAAAGATTCTGATTCTCTCTGCGCCCTAGTGTAAAACTTATATCTATTTAGGGCTATACTAGTTTGAGGTTTAAATCTAGTTTCTATACGCAACATTGCTTCATCGAATACTCCTAAATCCCCTTGAATAACAGGAAGTGTTCTAAACACAGCTTGTCCCTCTGATCCTAAGCAGCTAAGAACAATACTTTTCTTTCTTTCGTTACCTATTCTTTCCCCATCAATGGCTTTCAAATATGGTAAAAACTCTTCCTTCCATCTTGTCCAAGGTATAGGAGGATCACTCTTAGACTGAAGGAATTTAGTTGGTGAATCAAATTGCATAATGCCAGCAGAAACAGTAATCTAAATGTAAGCAAATAGTAGAATGGTTAAAATGTAAAATTTAACACAAGCTGAAGTACATAAATGAAAGTGCTTCACTCAAACAAATCAATATAAGTGAAAGTAACTAAACACTGCTAAGGAAAACATTAAAACATAGATCTTATCAATATACAATGAAAGTTATTTAAAAGAAGCATGATGTGCGAGATGAAAATATGTGAGAGTCTTGTAACCGGAAATAAGTTTGTCCGATTGTTGCTAAAAAAAGTACCTTGTGACTGGAAAATGTCCGAACTGCAAAGTCAGCATTTACATTTTCTTTAGGCGAGAGAATAATACATCCAATATCAGCGTTTAAACTCTGTTAAACGCGAGTAGAAAATCCTGACAGTTTCGAGTGCCATAGAAAGTGCACATTCAATCAATCCAAGATGGCGGTTGATGACGGGAGGACGTTGCGCTTGGTTCTAACGTCTACGCAGTGATGTAGACTCATCAGAACATGTGCTAACATCCAAACGCTGAGAAGAGGACATGGAATACTTCACCTTGGATACTAGATGACAAAGACATTTCCATAGATGCAGCTTGGAATACCTAGAGTTGGTCAATGACGACGACGCTTCAGGTTTCCATGGGTGCAGTAGAGGTAGATGCTCGTTCACGTTAGTTGCACGCGTACAAGATAGTTAACTTTTGAAAGATGCCCCAATTCAGAAAGTTGTAAAAAAATGTAAAAAATATACAAAAGTTCCACACAGCAGCGTAGATAATCCAAATTTTTGGCGTTAAACACAAGTACTTGTTTATAAAGCTCCAAACTTCAAAACAATGCACAGATGAATGTAGGTTATAACATAGTAATCCAAAATTGAACGTACCGCTCCTGTGCCCCAAATGGTAGCAGATAATTTGATCCTCGTCACCAAATTTGTAAAGTTCCAGATTAAATAAGGTACAAAATCCAAGATGCCAAATGAGATTTTAAAAAGATAGGGCACAGTACTTCCACTTCAAGATCTCCAGGCAGAATGCCAAGAGAACAGTAAGAAATACAATTCTAATTGGAATGCACTAATTGAGCAGCATGTGCCACAATTAGAAGTGTACTGGAAATTAAAGGGGAAAGGTATACAAACGATAAATAAATTAAAAGGGAAATGTTACAAGAAATATATGGAAATTACAATGCAACACAGGGTCACAAAACTCCCCAGCTAACAAGCTGTACGTAAAGTAAAGAATAAACAGGGGAGATACCCTTTATTTCAAATCAGGGACAGGGTAAGTACATTAAAAAACACAAGAAGGTCCCTACTCAAAATGAATTTTGTCACTAAGGTGCTGGTGATCAGAGCAAGATCAGAAGTCCATACAATAGTATACTATACAATACTAGTAAGTCAGTGCAACATAGAATGCTAATACCAAACTAAAATAAAGCATTTAAAATGTATTTGCCAATATATACACAATCAAGGTTAAAAATATTTCATAATAAAATACAAAATCACAACAAAACAAAGTTGTCGGCGCTGCGTTTCGGTGAGTAGATAATTGTACACCTTCTTCTGGACAGTTTTCTAAACAACAAAAACATTATGTTATTATCAAAATCATATGTTTCTGACTTCATATACACAGTTATAAAAATACCTAGGTTTTAAACCACTGGCTATATATTGTCCAAAACAACGGCAAAGACTCTGTTTCTAGATCAAGATGCATCATCTGGCTATATTGATGTACCAGTTTATTTGTATTACTGGTAAGCTTGCCTATGATGTTATATTTTTGTTAGACTGAGCCGCATCTGAATACCTTAGGTCTAATGCCCTCTATAAAGTTTTTTCCCCATAGAAATTCTGCACAATTAGTGAACAACTATAGAACGGTGGCACCAACAAACACAACTAAATTTATAAGGTTTTTAACTTAAAGGTACGTTGAAACTTGTTTGGTACACTTCATAATAATACATGACTTGGAGCTACCGTTGAGAAAATACAAAATATATATTTTCTTCTGTGTTGTTTTCTAATCCCAAGGTTTTTGATGAGTGGAACATTTCCAATCCCTCACTCCTACAAAATTGCTTCGTCCAATAGTGTAGTAAAATTGAGTACTAGCAATGTTTTAAAGTGTTTTAGGTTTTAGTGTTTTAATAATGTTACTTCTCATTAAAATTAAGAAAGATAATGGACAATGTTTAAAGTGTTAGGCAAAGTCAAGTTATAAAACGTTGTTTACTGTAAGGGGTGAACAATAATAATTTTAAGTGCTGGTGGTAACCTGAGTTATGATAAATTGTAAGGACATTGTAAACAGAAAATCTGTAGGTATTTTATATAACTGTTTATATGAAATCAGCAACATATGATTTTGATAATAACATAGAGGCATATTAACAAAGCTGCGCTATAAAATTATCGCCACTTTTTTAGCTGTTTTCGGCTGAAAAGCGGCGGTAATTTTATCGCCTTATCAGCAAAGACACGTTATCGTGTGTTTTTCTGACTTAGCGCCGGTTTCCAGCACTCCAAACTTTGACTACATCATGGGTATTTGAGTGCAGATTATATGGTTGTGTCTCAATTCCAGTTGCATGTGTTTCAAGGTCATACATCTGTGATGTTTTTGCTCTATTTATCTGCATTAAACGTGTGTGCACCATGCATTTCTTGTAGCCTTACATGAGGACACCTCTCTATTGCTATGCATCATGCTGTGCATACATACCCCCTATATCTTGTCATTGAGATGGGACAACACTCTTTTTCTGTGTATCATGCCATGTGGAAACCATACACTCCTTCACATGCATCCTTTGTAACATGCATCTTGTGTCCTGTTTCCCCATCTCCTTTCTTTAGTTCGATTTTGCTGTTTACAGATTTAGAACGCCTCTGGTTTCACACTCTCTTCGCTCGGAATGGCAGTCTCAGTCGACACACTTGCCTCAGCACGCGAACAGTCCCTTCTTCACATTCTTCTCCAGACATGATCCTGTCTCAGAGCTACTAGTTGTATTTTAGTCTGATTCCATTCTGTTCAATGTACCTTCATGTGTGTCAAGGCGGAACCTGACATTTTGGGTACAAAGGGGTGTTGGCACGTTCTGCCTGACCTGTACCTGCATGTGCCTGGCTTCCTCCTTCATTTTTTTGCCTGACTTCCTGTTTGCCGTTCTCTACCTGACGGCCCTACTTTCAGAGCGTTAAACAATGTGGGTCAGTTGATGTAGAGATGCTATTTCCTAACCTCCACCAAAGCAATTGAGAGGTGGATACATGTTCTTTAATGGTTGGTGGTGAGAAATGTACTCTATTTTCATTTTTCTTTGTTGATGTATGTGTACTTCATTATAAGTTGGGGGTATATTTGCTGTTCTTGATGGGATCCGTCTTTGTCATAGGGATTTTGGGGGTAATAGGTTGTGCTACTGGATAGTTGGTGTTTAATAGGACATGACTTTCCCTTAACCAGAATGAGTGTAATTCCCATTGGCAGGTCTTATTGCAGCAAATACACTGGATCTTCCAGTGGCTATACATGTGCATGACAGGTTGTCATGGACTATGACACTTTATCTGCCTGCGCCTGGTCTTTCTCTAGTTCTTTGATAAGCAGTGCAGTATTTCATTCATTTCGTTCAAGCCTTTGTTGGTTGTGCCCAAATGAAGGATAATTTTTGCTTCAAGTTTTGATAGTGTTTTGTATCTGTGCTTTGAAATTTTACGTGTTTCAGGACCGTCCATTTGATACCTTGTGGCCCATGTCCTTTCTCTTCAAAATGGTTTACCACAGGGGCACTCTGAACTCTACATTTAATCCTGGATCTGTGTTGGGTGATCCTATTTTTCACAGCCTGCATTGTTTTCCCAACATATGCTAATTTGCATGGGAATGTGACACAGTATATTACGTTATTTGTATTGCAATTCCTGAATTTTACATGTTTATTGCTAAACTCTCTCTAGAAGCACCAGTAAAAAGTACTGTTGCGGGACGGCATCAATGCTGTACTATCTTAAAACTTTCTATGGAAGTCGCCTGAAGAGAGCACTAAGTGAGAGAGAGAGAGGAGGAGCGTCTTCTGCATCATCTCCATCAGGCAGACCGGGCCAGCAAGTTCTTTCTGATGTCAACACTACTGCTGAAGATATGGCTCCTGAATTAAGTCATGTTGCAACATACTGCATAGACTGCAGAACAGTATTGAGTGTGGGGGTGCAGTCAATCACAACACTTCACACTGGGGCAAAGATTCACAAATGCTATTTTTTGTTAATGAAGATTATAGTTTTTGCACCTTTTGTGCCCGTCTCCAAGTTGACTTTTTCCTCAGCATCCAAAAACTGGGACTATAAATATAAACATTTAACACTCTAAAAAAAAAAGAAGCTTCCCGTTGGAACCAACTTTCACAGTAAGATAAGAAAAAGTATGCTGTATGAGTGTATGCCTGTATGATTGCATCTGTGCATTCGCAATGCCTGTATGTTGTTGGAAGCCTGATTCGGTCCTGTCTTAGTGATTGGATGGGTTCATGAGCAGTATTTGGATGATTGGATGACTGCCTAGCAAGTGCCTGGGCGATTGGATGAGTGCAAGTGTAGTGCCTGGGAAATTAGATGAGTGGAAGCACAGTGCCTGGGTGAAAGGTTCAGTGGAAGTGCAGTGTCTTGGTGAATTGATATGTACAAGTGTAATGCCTGGGTGAATGGATAAGTGGAAGTGTAGTGCCTGGGTGAAAGGATGAGTGGAAGTGCAGTGCTTGGGTGAATGTAGGTGTGCATGAAAAGAGTCTGGGTGATTGGATGAGCACAAGTGTAGTGCTGGGGTGAATTGGTAAGTGCAAGTTCAGTGCCTGGGAGATTGGATGAATGCATGGGCAGTGCCTGAGTGATTGCATGACTCCACGTGTAGTGCCTGAGTGAATGGATGACTCCATGGGTGCTGCCCAGGTTATTGGATGCCTGCAAGTATAGTGCCTGGATGAATGGGTGAATGTAAGTGCAGTGCCTGGATGATTGCATGACTGACTGCATAGGTAGTTCCTGAGTGCATGAATGAGTGCATGGTTAGTGCCTGTGTAATTGTATGAGTGCAAGTGCACTGCCTGAATGATTGAATGATTGCAAGTGCAGTGTCAGGGCAAATGAATAAGTGCAAGTACAGTGCCTGTGTGATTATATGACTGCATGGGTAGTGCCTGAGTGAATATATGAATGCAAGGGTAGTGCCAGTGTGATTATATGAATGCAAATGCAGTGCCTGGATGATTGGATGAGTACAAGTGCAGTCCCTGGGTAAATGGATAAGTGCAAGTATAGTGCTTGGGTGAATGGATGAGTGCAAGTGCAGTGCCTGAGTGATTGCACAACTGCAAGGGTAGTGTCTGAGTAAATGGATGACTCCATGTGTACCGCCGGGGTGATTGGATGACTGCAAGTGTAGTGCCTGGGTGAAAATAGGAATGCAAGTGCAGTGCCTGGGTGAGTGGATGAGTGCATGTATAATGCCAGGGTGAGTGCATGAGTGGAAGTGTAGTGCCTGGGTGATTGGAAGAGTGCATGGGCAATGCCTGCATGATTGAATGAGTGCACAGGTAGTGCCTGGGTGATTGGATGAGTGCATTGGTAGTGCTGGGTGAGTGGATGAGTGCAAGTGTAGTGCCTGGGTAAATGGATAACTGCAAGTTCAGAGCCTGGGAAATTGGATGAGTGCATGGGCAGTGCCTGAGTGATTGTTTGACTTCTCGGGTAGTGCCTGAGTGAATGGATGACTCCATTCGTGCCGCCTAGGTGATTGGATACCTGCAAGTGTAGTGCCTGGATGAATGGATGAATGCAAGTGCAGTGACTGGGTGATTGCATGACTGAATAGGTAGTTCCTGAGTGTGTGCTTGAGTGAATGGTTAGTGTATGGGTAATTGCATGAGTGAAAGTGAACTGCCTGGATGATTGAATAAGTGTAAGTGCAGTGCCTGGATGAAGGAGTGCAAGTGTAGTGCCTGGGTGAATGAATGATTGCAGGTGCAGTGCCTTGGCAAATGAATGAGTGAACGTGCAGTGTCTGTGTTATTCTGTGACTGCATGGGTAGTGCCTGAGTGAATGGATGAGTGCATGGGTAGTGCCTGGGTGATTGTGTGAGTACAAGTGCAGTGCCTGTATCAAAGGATGAGTGCAAGTGCAGTGCCTGGGTGAGTGGATGAGTGCGAGTATAACGCGTGGATGAGAGCATGAGTACAAGTGAAGTCCCTGGGTGAATGGATACATGCAAGTATAGTGCTTGTGGGAATGGATCAGTGCAAGTGCAGTGCCTGAGTGATTGCATGCCTGCATGGGTAGTGTCTGAGAGAACGGATGACTCCGTGTGTACATCCTGGGTGATTGGATGACTGCAAGTATAGTGCCTGGGTAAAAGGATGAGTTCAAGTGCAGTGCCTGGGTGAGTGAAGAGTGCATGGGTAATGCATGTGTGATTGAATGAGTGCACAGGTAGTGCCTGGGTGATTGGATGAGTGTATTGGTGGTGCTGGGTTATTGAATGAGTGCATCAGTTGTGCCTGGGTGTTTGAATAAATGCATAGGTAATATGTGGGTGATTGGTTGAGTATATGGGTATTGTCTGGGTCATTGCATGAGTGAAAGTAGAGTTTCTGGGTGGTGGTATGAGTATATGAGTAGTGAATCGATGAATCCATCACTAGATTAGTGATTTGAGACACATAGTATATCCTGATCTGCAAACACTGTGTAAAAATATAAAATATAAACAGAGCAAAATTTATTCGGATTTAATTTTCAACATTAGGCAACCAAAACAAAATACAAGATTTTTTTCTCCAAAACTTTTATTCAATATTTTTATTGTTTTGAGCTTTCATACTTCTTCACTTTCAACAGTGGTCTGTATGAAGGATCATCATCAAACAGTGGGGAAAAACAATCAATGTATTGTAAAAGAAAACAAAATGTGCAGAGTACATCATTACAAACAACATAGCACACAGTAGTATGTAGAAGTTGCAGAAGCAGAAACAAAAGGGGTCATGTTTTTTTAGTTGTGAAGAGACATCTTTAATGAAATTAAGGCTGCTGGTATAGTATCTCCATTTAGTTTGTATCTGTAGTAACATAATGCAGCCCTGTAATGTTTTATAAATTCCTTTCCTGCAGTTAAAAAGAGTTGTTCATGTTTAACTCAGCCTGGAGAGGGAAAACAGGTGGTGCAGCAGTGGAAGCAGGAAGTTCAGGAGATTGATTAAGAGAATCTGAAGAGGAGGAGGCTCCTCAAAAGAAAGCCAGCATTGACTGGATTTTTTATAGGTCTATGTGATAAAACTCAATCTAGAAGCACCAGTAAAAAGTACTCTTGCGGGACGACATCAATGCTGTACCATCTATAAACTTTCCATGGAAATAACCTGAAAAGAGCAATGAGAGAGAGAGGAGGAGCATCTGTAATGAGCATGTGTATGAAATGTGCTGTATAATTTTGCGTGCATTGCTCTTTTACTCAGTGTGCACATGCATCAGTACGTTTCTAAAACTGTAAACAATAATTGTCACTTTTTCAAAGCACAAAACCTACATCATTTTTCAAATATTTGTTGTGTGTTTTAAACATATATTCAGCATTTCTCAAAGAAAAGGTACAGACCAAGTGAAACTTGAACAAGAACTCTGTCAAGAGACTCTACACTATTATCCCTACTCAATTTTAAACAGAGCATGTTTAAAGAAATGCACCACCTTCTACACACACATCAAATTTTCAACAGCCTTAAAGGACATAGATCCTCATGTGAGCATCTATGACATTTTATAATAGATTTTTCACCTTCAAGCCATCTTTCGACAAATATAGGGCTCTCTGCATGTTTAAGTAAATTCAAGAGTCTCATCGTATACTAACGGCACCACAAAAACTATATCTCACCATCCAATCAAAAGCAAACCGGTCATACAAGTTACAAACCACATTGACAAACACTTCCTAATACATACCTAACAAATAATAGTACTTCACAACACATTTTCTTTTCTTTTTTTGTTACTGCACTGCTCCTGTTTAATAAAGTGACTAAGAGTACTACAACTCCCAGAATGCAAATAACAGATCTGTCTGTTCTGCACATGATGCTTAGACATTTAAAACATTGAAATTGTTAAAGAACTTGCTCACTGTAACTTTCAACAGTACTATATTGTTAATTTTAGATAAAGTAAACAATGGAATAAAGGGACACAAATTACTTTTCCTCTTACTTGACAAAACATTTGGTACTAACATCTTGAAGACAGTTGGAGGCAGATGCCCACGGCGGCAAGCCATTGGTTGATTTTGTCGGCTCTCCTGATTCCTGTTCCTGCCTCCTGAAAATTGAGATCTCCGGTGCTAGGGGGTTGCCGGCTATGCAGGCACCATCGCCCACGACTTCCCCACGGACCTGAGAAGTTCAGCCTCGAGCCCCTGCCTGCTATCGTCATCCCTGCCCTAGAGGACTGACCGGAACCCTAAGGGCAGCACCTGGTCGGTGGATCTTTTTCATCGTGCGCGCCCTTTTCCGACAGAGGGGCAGCAACCACCAGCACCATTTGGTCTATGGCACCTCTCTGCAGCCTGCTCTGCTGCCCTCTGTCTG
Organism: Lissotriton vulgaris; assembly: GCF_964263255.1. Classification (NCBI taxonomy): domain Eukaryota; kingdom Metazoa; phylum Chordata; class Amphibia; order Caudata; family Salamandridae; genus Lissotriton; species Lissotriton vulgaris. The sequence continues at coordinate 666,734,509 of NC_141694.1, forward strand.
GGCTGGAACTCAGTGCCCGACAGGGATTGCTGGCACGGATTGATCCTCGGAGCCCTGAATCTAAAGCTTCCACTTCACTGCCACGAAGCCGAATACCCTTGTTGATCGTCCTAGCCTGAACCTCCTCCTAGATTTAATCTTGTTGCACCATTTTACAGCCTTGCTTGCTGCCCTTCTATCTGGCCCGGTGCTAGGCTGCCAAACTGTGGCTGCCGGCACCTACTGATCACGCGATTCCAGTTTCTGCAGCTTCCTCTCGCTGCTATGATTCTGGATGCCCTTGTGAGTTGCCCTGGCCAGACCATGTTCTTCAATTTAAATTATGTTCACCAGCACCATTTGGCCTCTGGTGCCATTTTGCTTGTTTGATTTTAAATTGTGTTCACCGGCACCATTTGGCCTCCGGCGCCATTTTGCAGCGTTGCCTTGCTGCCCTCTATCTGGCCCGGAGCTCGGTTGTCTGGCAGTGGTTGCCGCCTGTGACTGATCCTGAGTTCCCTGAATCCGCAGTCTCCAATTGCTGCTACGAACTTGATGCCTGTGGGTCGTCCTGGCCAGAACATTCTTTGTATCTAAGTTCCAGCATCTTTTGTAACTTTTTCCAGCCTTTTCTATTGGCGCTGTGGTTGCGCTTGTGCCATTAATCCTGCGGTTGCGCTTGTGCCATTCACACGAGGGAACTCTGGAAAAGACTCGTGAGCATTTCTTGAGGTGCCACGCTGATGTGGTGTTGCCTGGTAACAGTACAAAAAGATTCCTCAAGTCGGAAATTGTATCCCCGCACTTGTAGCCCGCATGCCACCTAGCAGCCATGTCACCAAAGCCAACGAGAGGAGCCTGAAAGCAATTGGGTAAACGCCTCCATCATGTTTGTTTAACCTGGATCTGTTTACCACCTTGATGTGCTCCCATGTGTTCTTCAATGATCTCCAGCCTGCCTCCCCCCATGATTCTCTGACTGCATCCCCCTCCCTGCTCCATCTTGGATCCAACTGTCTTGGTGTTAGGACTTGGTGTTTAATATGTATCCTGCTTCTTTTTTTTTTTTTCGGTTCCTAGGACCCGGATCCGCCATTTTGGAGTCCTCTATACTTCCTCTCCTCCCCCAGATCCCATCGGGGCGACCCGAACTTTGTCCCTACCGATGGACTGCTCCATGTTTGTTCGAAGGACTGACCTTCACCTGATGCTACTTTTCCCTCATACTCTCTTGGTGTACTCTAATATATGCCTAAGACTGTAATGGAAGTGGTCAAGTCAATTCTGTACACAAACTGCCATAACCACGAAACATGTTAATAAAACTGTTTCTGCATTCCTTGGAGACCACAGGGCTGTATCTAAAATAACAATCTTCATTTTCACTTGAATGAAATCTACAGAAGTGATGGAGTGTGCTTTAGAGGTGAAGGCAATAGGGTATTTCTGTGCAACCTGAAACTCTACATCAAAACTTGTCTTTAGTTGGAATATACACAAAATTAATCCCAAAGGCTCTAATCAGAGTCACTCTAGTGCCTCAAATATATTACATTTTTTCCTAACACAAATTTCTTTTTTTTGTTTTAAAAATCTTATTCATGAATACTCCGTGAATACGCAAAACAAAAGCAGACATTCAATAGCCAACAACAATTTACCATTCTTTATCTCTAAACTGCATTTAAAATTTCTATGTATGGCTATGAGTGTACATTAATTACTGATTGGGTGCATCAGTGCAAGTATAAGCAACTGAATGACTGTATCAGTGTCTGCATGAATCAATGAAAGCATGTATACATTTGTCTTTGAAGAAGTTATTGGGTGCATCAGTCCATGTATATGTAACTAAATGGGTGGACCAGTGCATGTATGAGTGACTGATGAAGTGCATCAGTGCATATTTGTCTTAGTAATTGTGTGGATGAGTGCATAGGTCAGTCTCTCAGTCAGTTTCTCAATGGTTGCATCAGTGTGTCAGGTCTTCTGTTGCTGGGTACATAAGTGAGTGACTGGGTCTGGTAAGTGGGTGTGCTAGTGTATAACTGGGACTCTCAGTGGGTGTTATATTATTTGAAAGGTGGTTTGTAAATTATGCTGAATATATAGATATAATGGTTAATTCTTTGCTATAGTTTGGAAAACGTGATATATTCTTTAGAAACAAACCAAACTTAAAATAGAAAAAGATTACAAACTCTAAAGGTATTATTATACCGTATAATTTACAAACCACCTTTAAAATAATATAATTTTGTTGATATTTCATCTACAAACCAAATGTAAACTAGAGAAAAATTAAATTTCTAAACTCACACTTATAACTTTAATTTATAGTTTATGCAACACCTTCAAAATATTAAAACTGCATCTCCATATACAGCGTATTTAACATCGTAGCTACAGTACATTAACTATAACTTGCACCTTCTTTATGCTATGTTTTATATTATCTCACTTATACCATGTGAAATAATAGTATTTAGAAGAACAGTTATGACTTCGCATATCAAATCTTTTGTGAGACCACAGTGCATGGTAGAGTGGGGTGCGTATTTTATAAACTTCTGGTATAACTATTATTTTAGAATTTGTAATGTTTGTGTATTTCAAGGTTGGCTTGTTTCGAAAGAATAAGTACTGTTTAAAAATCTATAAATATTATAACACTTATTTTTTTTCTTTGAATGTCAATTTAAAAAAATATTTTTATCGAAAACGTGTTTCAAATCATAGAGTATCCTGACATTGAGTAGAGTAACATTAAGTAGAGTGTGGCACAGTAGAGTGGAGGAGACAATCTTTCAGTGTACTGTTGTAGAGTGCAGTGTCGTAGAGTGAAGTGGTAAGTGGTATATAGTGGAGCAGTGTAGAATGGAGTGTTGTAGAGTTGAGTGGGCTACAGTGATATGGAGTAGAGTGGAGTGGTGTAGATTGGACTGGAGTAGAGTAGAGTATCACATAGTGAATTAAAGTGGTGTAGAGTGGAGTGGTGGGGAGTAGAGTAGAGTATGCTCAGTATGGTAGAGTGGAGTGGGAGAAAGTGTCATACAGTTGAGTGGGATAGAGGAGCATACAATGGAGTGGTGTAGACTGCAATAGTGGAATACAGTGGAGTAGTGTATCATAGAGTAGAGTATATTATCTGGGATAGAGCAGCATAGAGGGATTTGCATAGAGGGTGGATTAGAGTGACATAAAATGCTATGGTGTAAAGAAAAGTGCTGTACACTGGGATTGATTGGAGTACATTGCTGTACATTATAATACTACACAGTGGAGTATACTGTGGTACAGTGGCGGGACATAGACTTTTGTTGAGTGGAGTTTAGTGTTGTTGAGCAGAACACAGTGGCATGGTGTGGAGTCAGTTTGGGTAGAGTGGAGTGGCAAAGAATGGAGTAGTTTACACTGGAGTGGCATAGATTGGAGTGGCATAGAGTGCCGCAGAGTACAATTCAGTGATGTGTGGCATGGAATGAAGTGGAGTACAGTGCAGTTACGTACAGTGGAATATATTGGAGTATGTAGTCGTAGAGTGGAGTGGTGTTCATTGCAGCGGCGTACAGTGGAGTGGCATACAGCACAATAGTGTACACTGGAGTGCTGTAGAGTGGAATGGTAGAGAGTCGAGTGGGGTAGAGTGGAGTTGCGCACAGTCAAATAACGTAGTGTGGAGCGGTGTACATGGGAGTAACACACACTGGAGTGGCATACAGTGGAGTGGTGTAAAGTGATGCGGGCATAGTGGAGTAACATACAGTGGAATAGCATTCAGTGGAGTGGCATACAGGGGAGTTTTGTAGACTCGAGTGGCATACAGTGGAGTGATGTAGATTGGAATAGTGTACATTGGAATGGGGAGAATGAAGTGGCGCACAGTCGAGTGGTGTAGCATGTAGTAGCATTCAGTGAAGTGGCATACAGTGAAGTGATGTAGAGTAGAATAGATTACAGCAGTGTTGTAGATTGGAGGGGCGTACAGCAGAATAGAGTATAGTGGAATGGCAAAGAGTGGAGTGGCGTAGATTGGAGTTTTGTAGAGTGGAGTGGGGTACAGTGGTATGGGGTACAGTGGCGTGGTGTAGAGTTTAGTGGAGTATTGTAGAGTAGAATAGAGTAGAATAGAGTGTAGTAGAGTGCACTGGCATAGTGTATAGTGGAATAAATAGTGCAGTAAATGTAAATGTAAATTGCTACTTGTATAGCGCATTATTCACCCCCAAGGGTCTCAAGGCGCTTGTACGAATACCACTGTGGAACCCATCCTGGCTTTCCCTGTGAGGCATCCACTCCTGGGCACCCCCAAGGTGGAGGCCAAGCATCCTTAGCGTTTTGGGGGCCGTTTTGGAGATTAATCAAGCTATTGCCCAGAGTTGCAGAGTGGGACTCCATGATTGGAATAGGCACTGAGGCAAGAATTATCAGGTCCGTGGAATTTTTGAGGCCAAGACCCGCCGAGGTGGGGAATTGAACATTGGTCCCGGGCTAGACCTATGAATAGGGTCTGCCGCTCGAAACATTGAGCCACAGTTCTCCACAGTGGAGTGTTGTATTATACAGTGTCATGGAGTGCACTAAAGTGCACAGGCGTAGCATAGTGTCAAGCAAAGAGCTATAAATTGGAGTGACTTCTTGTACAGTATAGTGGAGTGGTGTGTCATAGAGTGTTGTAAAGTGTTGTAGAGTGGAGTAGAGTGTTGTCACTGGGGTGTAGTGGCATAGATTGGTGTAGAGGGTTGTACAGTATAGTGTAGGTGCATAGAGTAGAGTGTTAGAGTGGGGCGGTGTACATTGGAATGTTGTAGAGTGCTATACAGTGGGTAATGAGTAGTGCAGTGTAGTAGGGTGGAATGGAGAGGCATACCATAGAGCGGAGTAGCATGTTCTAGAGTACAGGGGCATGGAGGTGAAGTAAAGTGTTATAGAATGGAGTGGTGTGTAGTACAGTGGAGTAGGCTGGTGTCTTGTAGAATTTTGGAAAGTGTCAGAGTAGAGTAGAGTGTTACAAAGTGTATTAATGTGTTGCACACTGGAGTGGCACAGTATTGTATGGTACAGTATGTTAGAGTAGAGTGGAATCAAGTGTTTTACAGTTAAGTGTCATAGAGTAGCATACATGGAGCGGTGTAAACTGTAGTTGTGTAGTACAGTGGTGTTGTGTGGAGTAGTGTTTCATACAGTGGACTATATTAACTGGGGTTACACAGCATAGAAGGAGTTGTGTGGAGTGTCTAAGGGTGGAGTAGAGTGACACAACATGTTATAGAGTAAAATAAAGTGCTGCATACTGGGATTGATAGGAGTACATTGTTTACAGTGTAGTGCTATACAGTGGATTATACTGTGGTACAGTAGATTTATTTATTATTTATTTATTGATGATTTTTATATAGCGCTGGCCAGACCCGAAGGTATCTGAGCACTTCACAGAATGGGTAAAAAACACACAGTGAGTTGTAAGCATAATGTTTCAAAGCGCAATTGGAAGTCTTGGTGCACTGAACAACAATGCAGGAAAGGAAGACATAGAGAATTACAATATAGAGCGAAATGACTTGATCCGAGCCTCCTTTAGGGGGAAGGGAAAGAAGGAGGAGTCAGGAAGGGGGTGAGAAAGAAGTCTTCATGATGAAGTGACTGTGTCCTGCAAAGTTTAAGCTTAAGCGATTCAGCAGCAGCTATCCATTCGGGAGAGAACGATTGAGGAAGAGGTCTTTGAGCTGCCTTTTCAATTGTGTAAAGGAAGGGGTAGTTCTGATCTGGACTTGGATTGAGTTCCAGATTTTGGGCGCATTTCCAGAGAAGGAACGGGAAGCGGTTTTTTGCTTGTGGATTCACTGTGAGATGAGGAGTAGAGTGTTGGAAGTTCTGAGGCTCCTAGTCTGATCAGTCTTCTTGAGTTTGGCGGCCAGGTATGCAGGTTTCCCTGTGTGCAGGGCTTTGTGCGTGAGGCAAGCCGTTCTGAAATTGCCACGCATTTCAATTGGGAGCCATTTTAGCTCTCTAAGTGCGGGTGAGATGTGATCATACTTCTTATCCCCGGTGACCATTCAAGATGCTGCATTGAGAGTTGATCTGAGGGGGGCTAGGTGGGATTTTGCTGTACCTGTGAGTGCGGCATTCCCATAGTCAAGTCTGAACAGCACCAGGGATTGAGTAGCTTGTTTAATGTCATTAGGCGGAATGAAGGGTTTTATTTTCTCTAGTAGCTTCAGGTTGAGGAAGGCGCTCTTTGTGGTGCTCCTGATGTGTTTAGTCATGTCGAGTCTAGGGTCATGGGGGATTCCCAGCGATATTGCGGAATCCGCCAGGGTGAGATTGCTGTTTAGAACATCAATTGCTCTTAACCATTCTATGATTTGGGGTATACAACCTTTACAACAAAACATTTACCACGCACTACCATTACAACGCAGTCATTACAACGCAAACCATTACAATGCATTGCGCTGGGGGGCGCTCTAGGATAGGGAATAAGTTTAATTTACTATCCAACACCTTCCCTAGTGTCCACGGGGACGGAGTTGGAATAGCAAATGAAACTTTTCACTATCCAGCACTGCAAAGCGCTATGCGTTGTAAAGGCATGCGTTGTAAAAACCGCGTTGTAAAGGCATGCGTGGTAAAAGTATGCGTTGTAACGTCATACATCCATGATTTGGGGATTCTCCTCTTTGTTGGAGATGGGGAGGATTTCCATTTTGTCTTTGTTGAGTTTCAGGTGGTTTTGTGATAACCAGTATTGGACTTCTTTAAGAGTGTTGTTGAGTCTGTGAATGTCATCAACGGAGGAGGTTTCAAGGTAGATCTGGGTGTCGTCAGCGTGGAGGTGGAAGGGGATGTATGTCTTATTGAGTATGGCGGTGAGGGGTTCCATGTAGATGTTGAACAGTTGAGGGGAAAGTACTGATCCTTGGGGGACGCCCCTGCTGACGGGGTGTAGGTCTGATGAGAAGTTTCTAATCTTTATTCTTTGGGTGCGGTTCTGGAGAAAAGAGGAGAGCCACTTCAAAACCACCTCTTCTGCACCTACCCTTTCTTGAAGTACCTTGATCAGTAGGTTGTGTGCACCGTGTCCAAGGCCACCGATAAGTCCAGGAGTATGAGTAGGGAGCACTGGCCTGCATCGAGTGATTTATGAGTGGAGAGGTGTAGACTGTTGTTGAATGGAGAATAATGTTTGTGAGCAGAACACAGTGGAGTGGTGTGAAGTCGAGTTTGCTAGAGTTGTGTAGAATTGGATTGGGAGGCATAGAGTGGTGTGGGGTAAAGTGGAGTGGTATAAAGTGCAATATCATACAATGAAGTGGTGTTGAGAGGAGTGGCATAGAGCGGAATAGCATAGAGTGGAGTAGGGTAGAGAGCAGTTATGTACAGTGGAATATCGTAGAATAGTGTCATAGAGTGGAGTAGCATACAGTGGGGTGGCACTCATTGCAGTGGTGTTCAGTGGAGTGGCATACAGTGCAATAGTCTACACTGGAGTGCTGTAGAGTGGAGTGGCACATAGTCAAATAGCGTAGTGTGGAGTGGCGTACAGGGGAGTGGCACAGACTGGAGTGGCATGCAGTTGAGTGACCTAAAGTGGAGTAGGGTAGATTGGAGTGCTTTACAGTGGAACAGATTTCAATAGAATGGCATACAGGGGAGTGGTGTAGACTGTAGTAGCATACAGTGGAATAGCATATAGTAGAGTAGCCTACACTAAAATAGCATTCATTGGAGTAGCATAGAGTGGAGTCATTTAGAGTGGAGGAGGGGTACAGTGAAGTAGCATATCGTGGACTAATGTACACTGAGGTGTTATACAGTGAAATTAGGTAAAGTGGAGTGGTACCGAGATGAAAAGCGTTAAGTTATGTGCTGTAGAGAATAGTTGAATACAGTGAAAAAGTGTATAGTGGAATGGCGTAGAGAGGAGTGGGGTACAGTGTAGTGGTGTAGAGCAGAGTGGCATACAGTGGAGTGGAATAGATTGGAGTGGCATACACTAGAATAGTGTACAGTGGAGTGGCGAAGAGTGGACTACATGTGTTCATGGACAATTTCAATGCAGGTGACTACCCAATCATATTTCACTCAAAAGAGCAAACTTTGAAAAATATATTTATTGAGCATGATAAACTATGCAAGTATATCCACACTTTCAGTATCGGAAGCTCTCTTCTAATCACTTTTTTTAAATCATGTGTGCAGTGCAGAAGGCCACAGCGGCAAATAATTGTGCTTAACAAGGGGTTTTCGTCTATCTGATTCAGGTGACAGAATGTACTTGATAGTGCCTGTCACAGCCCAGGTACCATGTATCCTGGAATTGGTCTCTTGAAGTCACCGGCAGCAATAATTTTCAGCATCATTGGGCTTCAGGCAATTGTTTTCTTTGTCTCACCTGCAACTCTTTGAATCTTACAATGGTTTGTCCAGTTTTACTAGCCTGATAATATGCATCATTTGTAAATGCATGTCTAAAAATATACTTCTTGGTAGGTACTCATAACTCCACCATCTTTAAATCTTGCTTTCCATGTTCTTGAAGGTCAGTAAATTGAGTACCATTAATTGAGTAATTGTGACATCTGTTGTTTACAATTGCAGAAGTGTTCAGAAAAACGCTAAATGAAAAGTAGCTATAATTAAACTAGTTGATCAGAGGAAGCAAGAATAGTTTTAATGGGATAGCTATGCCGCTAGTGTCTTAAATCTTAAATACAAACTCAATCTCTTGGTGTAGGAAAATTATCCTTCAAATAGTATGTTGAAGAATAACAATAAATCAATGTGTAATACGTATCAGTTCATATAGTCTATAATGATTTCAATTATTTTGAATGGTTACATGGTGACAAAGAATTAAAAGTTTAACAGCTCAGTGAGCAAGTGCAACATTTAATATGTGGAAAAAGAGTTTGTGGTACAGAGCGGGTAACCAGTCACTAAATACTAGTGACCTGCTAATGCTAACAGAAATAGAATATTGTGCACACTCTTCTCAGTGAAAGTCAGGGTGGGTTTCTACAGAAACCTTCAAATCATGCACAGGCTAATGCAGCATTCCAAAGGCCTGTGACTAAGATGACCCCAAAACAGTAGAATTCTCAGTGCTTTCTTGTGAATACCGAATGCTACAATTTTTATAAAATACATTTTTAGCCTGTTCTGCTTTGGCCCCCCCATACAAGCGACGTATCATTTTACTCGGACAACAAGGGGAACGCTGGGTGGTAGGACATTTGTGCCGGCACGGAGATCCCACGCAAAATAAGTATGTAAAAGTGTTTTTTGTACGTAATTTTAAGGTTTGCAGGAAATTCTGGGTAGGAAAACGTTGGGGGACCCATGCATGCCATACCTCGCTGGACTCCCCCGGGTGTCTAGTTTTCAGAACTGTTTGGGTTAGGTAAGTTTTCCTATATGGTCTCCGAGTCCCGGGCCAAAAACGCATGGGAACCCCCTTGCAAAATCAGGTTTTTTTGTGATAAGTAATTTTAATGTCGCCTCATTAGGTTTTAGACCCTTGCCTGTTGGGGGTCCTTGAGCCATCCACGCAAGTGAGGTAACATTTTTATTGGGAGTCCTGGGGGAACGCTGGGTGGGAGGAAAATTGTGTGAGCCCAGTGATGTCACGCTTTCCCTCACAAAAAATGTGTGAAAAAACTAATTTTTTCAGCTAAAATTGATGGTTTGCAAGGGATTCTAGGTAACATTTAGTGAAAGCAGAAATGTCAGTGCATCTTTATAGTTTAATATATTCTGCACAATAACAGAGGTTGCAAATGTAGACATTGCAACTACCTATAAAACCTACAGTATAAAATAATGTGCAATGTGCTGTGCTTACTTATTCCATTACAGAGACAATGGATTTTGTCAGGGGCATAAGTATTCATCTTCAGAAATGCAACCAAATGATGCACCATTCCACACCCAAGTCTAGTTAGGACATACCAATGTTGGTTGTTTTTAACACGCAATAAATACTCCTGAAACCCCTCTCTTACCTCCAAGGACATATAAAAAGCAACCATTGTTTTCTTTGTCTCTACACAAAGTCTAGCTTCAGACCTATGCAAATGAAAAGTTACCTTAATGTGAATCTTGGTTAATGCTAATACCTGGGAGGGCTCGTCCTCCACTGCCAAATTAAACATAGACTTAAACTTGGAAACCATATAGGCCAGCCATGTAATGCGAAAAGCATAATCCAGTTTTAAACAAATAATTATAATCAGTTTGGTAAAGCTAGCTTCTTCTTTCATCCAGATGGAGAGCCAAAGCAACAATAGTTTCATTAAAAGAAAATCATCCTGATAAAACAACCCTACCCCTTTATGCACAATCAGGAATGGGGCTGAAGCAGGCAAACAGAGTAGCTGTTACAAAAAGGTGTTTTCTTTGACTTGAAGAGATTTGCTAATAGTATACCCCTACAGTCTGGCCCCGAATATGGCAGCAGGTAATACTTAAGGCTTGTAAATCTCAATCATTTCTTTAATTGGCGCTGGTCTGGTTTAGATAAAAAAAAACTAAAATTCCCCTCACAATTCCTGTTTATTTTCAGATTAGCAGTTGCAGTCTGTTGCGCCCATATGCCATTACTTATAAACTGGACCCCCAGATAGGAAAATGCATTCACTCTCTTAATTAAGGAGCCTTTGATATATTTATAATCCAAAATATATGTGAAGACATACTATACTGCAAATAAGAAAAGGGGAAAAGTAGACAACACAAATGACACTGATGTTAAGTGGGGCTAGTGGAGTAAGCAAAGCGGTGGATGGGAACTCTACGCGCGTTTCGGCATTTGCCTTCTTCAGGAGTCCGTCATTTGCAATAGGACATTGGACACAACAATAAGAATGTGGTGGCACACTATTTTCGTGATTTTATTCAAGATAGATAATTCAGCTAGGGGGTATCGCTCCCATTACCTTACTTATTATCATGTAATTCTTATTTATGCGCTTCTTGGGAGACTTGCTGGCAAATTGAAGTTGATAAATAAGAGCAAGGCGCTTATTCTTAAGTAGCTGTGACTTGATGTTAAACGATGTTTATAAAGCGTCAGAATGGCAATTTGTTGGAACCTGCGATGACTGTTGTATCCAATAAGATATGGGGGCCCATTAGGATGGCGGGCGGATTGCCTCCGCCAGGGTAGCGGTGGCCACTGCCACCCTGGCGGAGGCAATCCGCCCGCCATCCTTCCCTGCATTCCCCCCTGCCATATTACGATGGCGGAGGGGACCGCAGCGGTCGGAAAGACCGCCCGCCTGTTTTCCGCCCCGGTCGCATAGCGGCCGGGGCGGAAAAGGGATAACATGGTGGCGGTGTCTATCAGCCATATTAGAATAGGCATTTCTCAATGCCTTTCCATGCCGCCACGGAAAGGCATGCGGTGTTCACTCTGGGGGGCCCCTGTGGGCCCCCAGAGTGACGGGCAAAGGGGGGTGGCACACGGGGGGGGGTACCTGTGGTATCCCCCAGCATTTGCATAATCGCAGCGGCAGGCACCGCGCGGTGCCTGCCGCTTCGAGTATGCAAATGCGTGCATTTGTTTTTAACATTGTGGCGGGCGGTGCAGTGAGCACCGCCCGCCACAATGTTACTTTGAGGAATGCGCCCGCCACAGTGGCGGGCGCATCCTAATGCCAATGTCGGGACCGTTAGGGTGGCGGGCGGACTGTTTCCGCCCGCCATCCTAATGGACCCCATAGTCTTGACAGCTGTAATAAATGCAGAAAATTCTTAATAGGTAACTGAGGGGCTTGAAGCACCACCAAACCTTCAAGATACTTAACGTCAACAGACGCCGTGATGTAATAAGGGTACTAGATATCGTTAATATGGGGACTGGAAGCGCTGGCAGTCCTTGTCGTCAGCAAACGCCATGATGTAATTTGGGTTCTGGATAGTGTCCGTCGTCGTGGCCAAACCTGCGTAGTAGGGTGCCCAGAAATGTGGGGTACATTCGTCCACTCCATTGATAACAAGAGAACACAATAAAGGGGCTATTACGCATACCTGTCTTATACCCTTTCCTGCGCTAAAATAAGGTGAGCATTCACACTGTGGACCATACAGACTTTGCTCAATAGATAATCACCATGGGAGCACCTAGGCTAGTCAGGGTTGACGATAGGATAGAATGATGATCAACTAGGTCAAACACACTTCTAAGATCTATTAAGCAGAGAAACAAATACCCTGCTTAGCCCTGGTATATTTCCCCCAAAAAGGTCTAAATGAACACATTGTTCTGTTGTTCCCGGGCCCTTCATGGCCCCATATTGGGCTGAGGAAAGAATAGAATTCTCCCAGGTCCATTCCTCCAGTTTCTGTAACAAACCCCTGTTCATCCATTTTACAGAAAAGTCCAGTAGGGAAATGGGGCGTTAGCATATAGGATCCGATTTGTCACCTTTTTTAAAAATGGGGATGATTTTTGGCACAGGCCAGGACAGGGGATTTGTACTTTCAGCAGCTGTGTTGAAACTCTAGTTAAAATGGGGCCCCATAGTTCTTTGGGTTCCTTGAAAACATAGTCATTCTATAAACACTGAGTCGTGTGATAAAGAAAGAAAGTTTCTTCAGTATTACTTTTCCTTTATCTTCTGCTTTATATGCAGTCTTTTAAGATTGTATAGTTTGTTTTTACTTTCGTATACTTGTATTGATTTTTTTGAATGTAACAAGGTGTTAAACAAATGCAGGATAGTGAAGATGATGACTGTGAAGTGTTGATTGATGACACTATTTTTATTAGCTTCTGCATGGGTTGTAAATTTACTTCAGGATACCACTTTTACCCCAGACTTAGTGTGATGACTTGTTCCAATTAAACATATACTATCTTCATTTGCCTTCACTATTTATTAGTATCTGAGCTCCATGACACTACAATTATGTTGCATTAATCGCTTCAGCTAAAGACTTAAATCTACTTATGTTTAAGGGTCAGCAACAATAGGGTTCACTACAAACAATATAATAGCAGAGTGATATCATGTGTATATTGATAAGATGCTGACTTCAAGTGAAATCTCTTTGGCTTCAAGAAACTCCTCGAAGACCACCACCCTCTATCCCAGAGGATACACTGCACTCAGATCTTATATTTGGTATAAAGCAGGAATATCGACGGGATAATATCGACTAGCAGAAATATCGAGGTAAGAATATCGACAGGAAAAAATATTGTTCAAGTAAATATCGTTCAAGTAAATATCGATTTTGTAGAATGACAAAAATATTGTCAAAATAAAATATCGTTGTATAGAATATCGTTAAGAGAAATATCGTTGTAAATAATATCGACAAAATAAATGATAGTGTTATATAAGTGTAGAAAAATATGTTTTATGTTTAAATATTATTAAAAAAATGTCTATATTTATTATGATAGGGATCAAAATGTTATAAAAAATTAAATATTAGTAAATATTTTAGGAGCGGGTTATTGGTATTATAGGGGATAAGGGTGGGTAGTAATTTTAAAATGTAGTGGTAATAATTTGTATAGAATGGTAAAAATATAGAAATTGAAATACAAATTTTAATTTGAATTGCGAAAATAGAATTTTAAAAAAAAATACAGAATAATTTATTTTATGATTTTTTTTAAATATTTAGTAGCCGGTTGTTGGTGATATAGGGGATAAGGGTGGGTAGTATATTAAAATATGTTTGCATAAAAATTAAATTTAATTAAAATTTATTATAAATTTAAATACGAAAACAAAATATATTTAATTGAAATGTAATGTATTATATAATAATTGTGTTATTAAGTGTGTGATTTATTTTATATAGTGTTTTAAAAATAAAAAAAATTGCTATTAAAAAACGAAATTCGAAATTTCAATATTTCAATTTTAAATTTTAAATTTTAAATTAGAAATACAATTTTTAAATCACATTAGAATAAGTCAAGTGTGTAATATTTTATGTCTGTGTTTTTGGAATAATATATGCCAAGAGTAAAAAAAGAAATTCCAAATTTTGTGTTAGTAACTATAAAATTGTGAAAAATATGTAACATTTATTAAAAAACGTAGAAATTTGAAATTAAATTTTTGCTTAAAATTTTTGTTATTGTTATGTTTAAAATATAATATAGTGTGATTGTAATTTAATAGTCTATTTTGTTGTAATATATATAAAGTGATGTTTATGTATTATAATATCACAAATATTATGGTTTACTGTCCAGCACTTTCCCTGACTTATGTTGGATTGGAGTTAGAATAGTAAATTATTATGGTTTACTGTCCAGCACTTCCCCTGATTGATGTTGGATTGGAGTTAGAATAGTAATTTATTATGGTTTACTGTCCAGCACTTTCCCTGAGTTATGTTGGATTGGAGTTAGAATAGTAATTTATTATGGTTTACTGTCCAGCACTTTCCCTGAGTAATGTTATATTTGGAGTTAGAATAGTAAATTATTATGGTTTACTGTCCAGCACTTTCCCTGAGTAATGTTATATTTGGAGTTAGAATAGTAAATGATTATGGTTTACTGTCCAGCACTTTCCCTGAGTTGTGTTGGATTGGAGTTAGAATAGTAAATATTATGGTTTACAGTTCAGCACTTTCCCTGAGTTATGTTGGATTGGAGTTAGAATAGTAAATTATTATGGTTTACTGTCCAGCACTTTCCATGAGTTTTGTTGGATTGGAGTTAGAATAGTAATTTATTATGGTTTACTGTCCAGCACTTTCCCTGAGTAATGTTATATTTGGAGTTAGAATAGTACATTATTATGGTTTACTGTCCAGCACTTTCCCTGACTTATGTTGGATTGGACTTAGAATAGTAAATTATTATGGTTTACTGTCCAGCACTTTCCCTGACTTATCTTGGATTGGAGTTAGAATAGTAAATTATTATGGTTTACTGTCCAGCACTTTCCCTGAGTTATGTTGGATTGGAGTTAGAATAGTAAATTGTTATGGTTTACTGTCCAGCACTTTCCCTGACTTTTGTTGGATTGGAGTTAGAATAGTAATCTATTATGGTTTACTGTCCAGCACTTTCCCTGAGTAATGTTATATTTGGAGTTAGAATAGTAAATTATTATGGTTTACTGTCCAGCACTTTCCCTGAGTTATGTTGGATTGGAGTTAGAATAGTAATTTATTATGGTTTACTGTCCAGCAATTTCCCTGAGTAATGTTATATTTGGAGTTAGAATAATAAATTATTATGGTTTACTTTCCCTGACTTATGTTGGATTGGAGTTAGAATAGTAAATTATTATGGTTTACTGTCCAGCACTTTCCCTGACTTATCTTGGATTGGAGTTAGCATAGTAAATTATTATGGTTTACTGTCCAGCACTTTCCCTGAGTTATGTTGGATTGAAGTTAGAATAGTAAATTATTAGGGTTTACAGTCCAGCACTTTCCCTGACTTATGTTGGATTAGAGTTAGAATAGTAAATTATTATGGTTTACTGTCCAGCACTTTCCCTGACTTATCTTGGATTGGAGTTAGAATAGTAAATTATTATGGTTTACAGTCCAGCACTTTCCCTGAGTTATGTTGGATTGGAGTTAGAATAGTAAATTATTAGGGTTTACTGTTCAGCACTTTCCCGGAGTTATGTTGGATTGGAGTTAGAATAGTAAATTATTACGGTTTACTGTCCAACACTTTCCATGAGTTTTGTTGGATTGGAGTTAGAATAGTAAATTATTATGGTTTAATGTTCAGCACTTTTTCTGAGTTATGTTGGATTGGAGTTAAAATAGTGATTTATTGTTGCTTACTGTTAAGTATTTTGTATGAGTTATGTTTTATATATTTGTTATTTTTATGAATTGTTTTTAATTAAAAAAATATTTATATTTTTTTTTATATTTGAGAATTATTATTATATATAATGTGGCAATATTATTTTTATAAATAAACACATATGAATATTTTCAACATTTTTATATAGATATCACAAGTTTCAACATTTATTAAGTACAATAGTAATATAGTTTTGTACACTTTTTTTATTCATATTTTCAGTTGGTGATGCAAATATTTACATAATTTTAATACACATTTTTCAATTATTTGTTTACATTTTACATTGCAATTTTTGTCATATATACATTGTTATATTACAATAATTAGTATATTAAATTTTAAATGTATTTATTAAAATTTAAGATGTTAATTAATTTACATGTAATTGTATTTTTATAAAGTATGTACATAAAATAGTGCTTATTTTTATATATATATAAAAAAAATATTTAACAATCAAAGACATCTTTTTAATATACAATAATTAATAAATATATAATTATATTAAAAATAGTATTGTATATTTTACATTAATCATATGTTTCTTCAGAACAATAAGAAAATTATTACAAAATATGGAGAAAAAAAATGCTATTTATCACAATGTTTTATTTTTAATAATGGGGATTTAGTCCTATTTTTGGTTTTATTCTGCTGCCATTTTGTTTTTGGAACTTCACTTTTTAGTCTATCGACATCGTTGTTTGGGTAATTTCAGAAAACAAAATCTCAAGGTTGGGAGCTGCTTCGTGTTGGTGAAGGTAAGTTTATTTTACATTAACTTTAACTACATTTTAAGACTTTATAGAGCTAGTTGTAGTGTGTACGTGTTGCTATGTGTTGTACTTTACGGTTTATGTGAAAAGTACGTGCTATTTCAGGTCGTTCTTGATAACGTACTTTGTTAGATATTTCTTATGAAATTAAGGTTTATGTATTGTATAAATGAATTAGTTCAGGTGTTTTCTTATGTTTTATATGTTATGTTTAGGCATTGTGGCTTTCGTATTTACTGTGTGTGGGTTTAGTTTGTATTTATTTACAGGTGTTCGTTTTGGTGAGCAGATGGATTTTATCTCGTTTTTTTGGTAAAATACAGGTAAATGTTTAACTACATTTCCTGATTTTTAGGGATTTTGGAGCGTTTTTATGGTGATTAATTTTCGGGTTTTTTATGGTTCCCTTCTCCAGAGGATTGCTACGTGGGACCCTTATAAAACAGATGTATTTTTTGCATTTTGTGGGGATTTTTTAAAAACATGTGGATTGATTTTGGTTCTATTCGTGGTGAAACCATCTTCTTGGAACACATTCTACAGCTGCAGAACCGTAAGTTATTATTATTTTTTAGTTTGGGGTGGATTGTGCTATATTGTGCAATTTTGTTCAATGTCGCTTTATTATGTCTTGTAATAATAGATTATATTTATTTTTACATGACATAATTTAACTACATTAAAAAAAAGGTCTGTTTTATTTATTGCTTGAAACGTTTTTATGTGTTGCTTGTTAAAGGATAGATTTTGCTATAAGGTCTAAGTATTCAAGACCTTCGATACTTGGGTAAATTCTGTTTTTTTGCTGTAGGTATTCGTACATATTTAATGTTTGTTTACTTAGTTTAGGGCCGATTTCAGATAGAGATTGCTCTATTCTTAGTTCATGGTAGCTTTGCTCTTTTTTGATGCTTTGGATTAGTTTATGAAGTGTGGGTTGTGTTCTTCCTATTGTGGCTTGGAAGGCATTATGCCATCCTTCGACCGCGTTGTTGGTTTTGGCTTTCTGTGCTATAGTACTGGCATACACATTCCACCAAGGAATTGGGAATTTAGGTTGTCTGCGGTGGCCAGAACGATGTAATCTTCCCACCCAGGTATCTTCAAAATAGTCTAAGAAGGGAGTTAATTTTTTCTCATTGGTGCGGTATAAAAGGGCTGTTAAGTAGTAAATAGTAATAGTTAGCAACTTCTGTTGTTGGCACATATGCCAATGCAATTAACTTTTTAATCTGATAAGCAAAGTTACTGTTTGTAGAATATTCAATGCTTAAAGTAGATTTTTGTAAGTGCCTCCATATACTTTGGTTGTAGTGATAATAACACCCTTGTATTGAGGTGTGAGGATATATTTTAAGTATTGCTTGAATCATGGCTATTTTAAAGTCTATTATGATTCTTTGTGGATAGTAATTATCAGTAAAATCTTTGATAGTTGTTAAAATTCCTACGTAGGTAGCATTTGTTTTATTTGGCAGCAGTGCATAAATTAAAGGGATATTTGTTTGTTGGTATTCACCATGGATGGTGTAAAGATGATAGAAAGGTTTGGGACATACTTTAAAAGTTCCGTCCATCATCCAGGTTTCACATGATTTTAGTTTTTGCAAATTGCTATTTGTTGCAAAAAGTAAAATCCTTTTATCATGACTGTGGTTATCATACATTAAGAATTTATCTTCATTGTGTATAATAGTATATTCAGGATATATTTTAATGTCTTGGAAAGTTTCAGGTGCTGGTGGAGTTGGATCAGAAGCTCGTTTTGTTTTAGCTATTAATCTTTTCAAGTTGGGGATTGAAGGTAACTGTCCTGTTACATGTTCAGGCACTTTGCTTAAAACATTTTTCAAAATACTGGTGCTTGTTTCTTGTGAGCCTGTACTAGCTTCTCTCAATGTCTCTAGTGCTTCTCTGACTTCGACTTCTGTGACATTGGGTGGGTGGTTATGCTCACGTACATTTACAACATTGTTATCAACAGTAGTTGCTCTACCATAGCATGCAGTTGAGTAATATTTACTACATTTCCAATGGATTCTATTCCCTTTGATTCTTTCTTGGGTGTAGGTGTAACCCATGTAGCTCAGCATTATTTTCCCATTTTGTGACGAAATAAAAGTAGCTCCTGTTGCCATGTCTAAGGTAGATCTGTGAAGACATATATATGTTTTTTTAGTAAAAGTGTTAAACATTTCTTGAGATGTCTACGTTAAAAGGAAAAAGTCCAAAAACGTACTTACAATGTTGTTTTCCTGCTAATTATATGATTTCTGTTCTATGTAGAGTTTCACTCTTTAATGTTCTGTAGTTGTGGTAGAGAATAAAACAAAAAAATTATTTAGTTTTATAGTTGTTTGTTTTTACTTTCTGATTATTAATAGACACAGTGGGTATACTTACTTAATGTAGTAGAAGATGTTGTTAGTGTAGTTGTAGATTGGTAGATGAAGATTGTATATTCTGTAAAAGAAAGTTAGTTTGTGTTATTTATTGTATTAGGATATATTAGTAGGTAATAACATATCAAGGGTCTTATTTATGAAGGCTTTGCGCCGCCGGTGCGTCACTTTTTCCCATTTTAAAAGCGACGCATCGGTGGCGCAAGGCCTTCATACATAAGGCCCCAAGTCTTTTGCAACTTTAATTTGCTACTTTTTTTATTATTTAAAAGGTTTCTAAGTAGACATGGATAAGGCAGTTCATAATGTCATTTAATTATTATCTTGTGGTGGTTGTTGATAGGATGTTGTAGTTGGTATAAAGCAGGAATATCGACGGGATAATACGGACTAGAAGAAATATCAAGGTAAGAATATCGACAGGAAAAAATATTGTTCAAGTAAATATCGTTGTTGTTAATATCGATTTTGTAGAATGACAAAAATATTGTCAAAATAAAATATCGTTGTATAGAATATCGTTAAGAGAAATATCGCTGTAAATAATATCGACAAAATAATTGATAGTGTTATATAAGTGTAGAAAAATATGTTTTATGTTTAAATATTATTAAAAAAATGTCTATATTTATTATATTAGGGATCAAAATGCTATAAAAAATTAAATATTAGTAAATATTTTAGGAGTGGGTTATTGGTATTATAGGGGTAAGGGTGGGTAGTAATTTAAAAAGGTAGTGTTAATAATTTGTATAGAATGGTAAAAATATAGAAATTGAAATAAAAATTTGAATTGCGAAATTAGATTTTTTTTTAAAAATACAGAATAATTTATTTTATGATTTTTTTGAAATATTTTGTAGCGGGTTGTTGGTGATATAGGGGATAAGGGTGGGTAGTATATTAAAATATGTTTGCATACAAATTAAATTAAATTTAAATTTATTTTAAATTTAAATATGAAAACAAAAAATATTTAATTGAAATTTAATGTATTATATAATAATTGTGTTATTAAGTGTGTGATTCATGTTATATAGTGTTTTAAAAATTAAAAATTGCTATTAAAAAACGAAATTCGAAATTTCAATATTTAAATTTGAAATTTTTAATTTTAAATTAGAAATTAAATTTTTAAATCACATTAGAATAAGTCAAGTGTGTAATATTTTATGTCTGTGTTTTTAGAATAATATATGCTAAGAATGAGTAAAAAAAGAAATTCCAAATTTTGTGTTAGTAACTATAAAATTGTGAAAAAGTATGTAAAATGTATTAAAAAATTAGAAATTTGAAATTAAATTTTTGGTTAAAATTTTTGTTATTGTTATCTTTAAAATATAATATAGTGTGATTGTAATTTAATAGTCTATTTTGTTGTAATATATATATATAAAGTGATGTTTATGTATTATAATATCACAAATATTATGGTTTACTGTCCAGCACTTTCCCTGACTTATGTTGGATTGGAGTTAGAATATTAAATTATTATGGTTTACTGTCCTGCACTTCCCCTGATTGATTTTGAATTGGAGTTAGAATAGTAATTTATTATGGTTTACTGTCCAGCACTTTCCATGAGTTATGTTATATTTGGAGTTAGAATAGTAAATTATTATGGTTTACTGTCCAGCACTTTCCCTGAGTAATGTTATATTTGGAGTTAGAATAGTAAATTATTATGGTTTACAGTCCAGCACTTTCCCTGAGTTATGTTGGATTGGAGTTAGAATAGTAAATTATTATGGTTTACTGTCCAGCACTTCCCATGAGTTTTGTTGGATTGGAGTTAGAATAGTAATTTATTATCGTTTACTGTCCAGCAATTTCCCTGAGTAATTTTATATTTGGAGTTAGAATAATAAATTATTATGGTTTACTTTCCAGCACTTTCCCTGACTTATGTTGGATTGGAGTTAGAATAATACATCATTATGGTTTACTGTCCAGCACTTTCCATGACTTATCTTGGATTGGAGTTAGAATTGTAAATTATTATGGTTTACTGTCCAATACTTTCCCTGAGTTATGTTGGATTGGAGTTAGAATAGTAAATTATTAGGGTTTACTGTCCAGCACTTTCCCTGACTTATGTTGGATTGGAGTTAGAAAAGTAAATTATTATGGTTTACT
Organism: Lissotriton vulgaris; assembly: GCF_964263255.1. NCBI lineage: Eukaryota > Metazoa > Chordata > Amphibia > Caudata > Salamandridae > Lissotriton > Lissotriton vulgaris. The sequence continues at coordinate 666,755,610 of NC_141694.1, forward strand.
GTCCAACACTTTGCCTGACTTATCTTGGATTGGAGTTAGAATAGTAAATTATTATGGTTTACTGTCCAGCACTTTCCCTGAGTTATGTTGGATTGGAGTTAGAATAGTAAATTTTTATGGTTTACTGTCCAGCACTTTCCCTGACTTATGTTGTATTGGAGTTAGAATAGTAAATTATTATGGTTTACTGACCAGCACTTTTCCTGAGTTTTGTTGGATTGGAGTTAGAATAGTAATTTATTATGGTTTACTGTCCAGCACTTTCCCAGAATAATGTTACATTTGGAGTTAGAATAGTAAATTATTATGGTTTAATGTTCAGCACTTTCTCGGAGTTATTTTGGATTGGAGTTAAAATAGTGATTTATTGTTGCTTACTGTTAAGTATTTGTATGAGTTATGTTTTATATATTTTTTATTTTTATGAATTGTTTTTAATTAAAAACATTATTTATAAAAAATGTTTTATATTTGAGAAATAATATTATATATAATGTGGCAATATTATTTTTATAAATAAACAACTATGAATATTTTCAAAATTTTTATATAGATATCACAAGTTTCAACATTTATTAAGTACAATAGTAATATAGTTTTGTACACAATTTTTTTATTCATACTTTCTGTTGGTGATGCAGACATTTACATAATTTTAATACACATTTTTCAATTATTTGTTTACATTTTACATTGCAATTGTTGTCATATATACATTGTCATATTACATTAATTAGTATATTACATTTTAAATTTATTTATTAAAATTTAATATATTAATTAATTTACATGTAATTGTATTTTTATAAAGTATGTACATAAAATAGTGCTTATTTTTATACATATAAAAAAATATTTAACAATCAAAAACATATTTTTAATATACAATAAATAATAAATATATAATATTAAAAATATTATTGTATATTTTACATTAATCATATGTTTCTTCAGAACAATAAGAAAATTATTACAAAATATGGAAAAAAATGCTATTTATAACAATTTTTTATTTTTAATAATCGGGATTTAGTCATATTTTTGTTTTTATTCTGCTGCCATTTTGTTTTTGGAACTTCACTTTTTAGTCTATCGACATCGTAGTTTGGGTCTTTTCAGAAAACGGAACCTCGCGGTTGGGAGCTGCTTCGCGTTGGTGAAGGTAAGTTTATTTTACATTAATTTTAACTACATTTTAAGACTTTATAGAGCTAGTTGTAGTGTGTACGTGTTGCTATGTGTTGTACTTTACGGTTTATGTGAAAAGTACGTGCTATTTAAGGTCGTTCTTGATAACGTACTTTGTTAGATATTTCTTATGAAATTAAGGTTTATGTATTGTATAAATGAATTAGTTCAGGTGTTTTCTTATGTTTTATATGTTATGTTTATGCATTGTGGCTTTCGTATTTATTGTGGGTGGGTTTAGTTTGTATTTATTAAGGTGTTCGTTTTGGTGAGCAGATGGATTTTATCTCGTTTCTTTGGTAAAATACAGGTAAATGTTTAACTACATTTCCTGATTTTTCGGGATTTTGGAGCGTTTTTATCGTGATTAATTTTCGGGTTTTGTATGGTTCCGTTCTCCAGAGGATTGCTACGTGGGACCCTTATAAAACAGATGTATTTTTTGCATTTTGTGGGGATTTTTTAAAACCATGTGGATTGATTTTTATTCTCTTCGTGGTGAAACCATCTTCTTGGAACACATTCTACAGCTGCAGAGCCGTAAGTTATTATTTTTTTTTAGTTTGGGGTGGATTGTGCTATATTGTGCAATTTTGTTCAATGTCGCTTTATTATGTCTTGTAATAATAGATTATATTTATTTTTACATGACATAATTTAACTACATTAAAAAAAGGTCTGTTTTATTTATTGCTTGAAATGTTTTTATGTGTTCCTTGTTAAAGGATAGATTTTGCTATTAGGTCTAAGTATTCAAGACCTTCGATACTTGGGTACATTCTGGTTTTTTGCGGTAGGTATTCGTACATATTTAATGTTTGTTTACTTAGTTTAGGGCCGATTTCAGATAGAGATTGCTCTATTCTTAGTTCTTGGTAGCTTTGCTCTTTTTTGATGCTTTGAATTAGTTTATGAAGTGTGGGTTGTGTTCTTCCTATTGTGGCTTAGAAGGCATTATGCCATCCTTCGACCGCGTTGTTGGTTTTGGCTTTCTGTGCTATAGTACTAGCATACACATTCCACCAAGGAATTTGAAATTTAGGTTGTCTGCGGTGGCCAGAACGATGTAATCTTCCCACCCAGGTATCTTCAAAATAGTCTAAGAAGGGAGTTAATTTGTTCTCATTGGTGCGGTAGAAAGGGGTGTCAAGTAGTAAATTGTAATAGTTAGCAACTTCTGTTGTTGGCACATATGCCAATGCAATTAACTTTTTAATCTGATAAGCAAAGTTACTGTTTGTAGAATATTCAATACTTAAAGTAGATTTTTGTAAGTGCCTCCATATACTTTGGTTGTAGTGATAATAACACCCTTGTATTGAGGTGTGAGGATATATTTTAAGTATTGCTTGAATCATGGCTATTTCAAAGTCTATTATGATTCTTTGTGGATAGTAATTATCAGTAAAATCTTTGATAGTTGTTAAAATTTCTACGTAGGTAGCATTTGTTTTATTTGGCAGCAGTGTATAAATTAAAGGGATATTTGCTTGTTGGTATTCACCATGGATGGTGTAAAGTTGATAGAAAGGTTTGGGACATACTTTAAAAGTTCCGTCCATCATCCAGGTTTCACATGATTTTAGTTTTTGCAAATTGCTATTTGTTGCAAAAAGTAAAATTCTTTTATCATGACTGTGGTTATCATACATTAAGAATTTATCTTCATTGTGTGTAATAGTATATTCAGGATATATTTTAATGTATTGGAAAGTTTCAGGTGCTGGTGGAGTTGGATCAGAAGCTCGTTTTGTTTTAGCTATTAATCTTTTCAAGTTGGGGATTGAAGGTAACTGTCCTGTTACATGTTCAGGCACTTTGCTCAAACCATTTTTCAAAATACTGGTGCTTGTTTCTTGAGAGCCTGTACTAGCTTCTCTCAATGTCTCTAGTGCTTCTCTGACTTCGACTTCTGTGACATCGGGTGGGTGGTTATGCTCACGTACATTTACAACATTGTTATCAACAGTAGTTGCTCTACAATAGCATGTTGTTGAGTAATATTTACTACATTTCCAATGGGTTTTATTCCCTTTGATTCTTTCTTGGGTGTAGGTGTAACCCATGTAGCTCAGCATTATTTTCCCTTTTGTGACGTAATAAAAGTAGCTCCTGTTGCCATGTCTAAGGTAGATCTGTGAAGACATATATAAGTTTTTTTAGTAAAAGTGTTAAACATTTCTTGAGATGTCTACGTTAAAAGGAAAAAGTCCAAAAACGTACCTACAATGTTGTTTTCCTGCTAATTATATGATTTCTGTTCTTCTATGTAGAGTTTCACTCTTTAATGTTCTGTAGTTGTGGTAGAGAATAAAACAAAAAAATGATTTAGTTTTATAGTTGTTTGTTTTTACTTTCTGATTATTAATAGACTCAGTGGGTATACTTACTTAATGTAGTAGAAGATGTTGTTAGTGTAGTTGTAGATTGGTAGATGAAGTTTGTATATTCTGTAAAAGAAAGTTAATTTGTGTTATTTATTGCATTAGGATATATTAGTAGGTAATAACATATCAAGTCTTTTGCAACTTTAATTTGCTACTTTTTTTATTATTTAAAAGGTTTCTAAGTAGACATGGATAAAGCGGTTCATAATTTCATTTAATTATTATCTTGTGGTGGTTGTTGATAGGATGTTGTAGTTATATTTAAAAAAAAATAAAGACCATGTTTTAATTTTAGGGAGTTTAGCTAGTTTTCGACAGGTTTGTATGATACATGAAATGGGACTTCACTTACTTGAGTTGTAGTATGCTGTGTTGTAGTCGTTGTAGTAGGTGTGTATTCTCTTCTGTTCAGCAAGGTAACCGTTTTTCTCCAAGTTTGGGCCAAAAATGGTAATTTAAGTTAAGTCTGTAATTGTATTTATAGTAGTGAGTTAATTAATGGTTGTATTTGAATGGGTCAATTAAATATTTGTTAAATTCATTGGCTGAGAACATTAGTTTGAATTTTAAAGCCGTTATTTTGTAAAGAGTTTGTAGCATCAATAATTGTTTTCGATTTTATATTACAAAATGTATTATATGTGTTTTATTTTCATGGTAAATAATTATAACAATGTTAAAATTATTGAAATGTGATTTAAACTAAACTGATAAGAGTGTATGATAGTGTTTGGTAATGTATGTATTACTAATGTATTATTTATTATTATATATAAATAAATAATACATTTTGTATATACATATATGCTAGAAAAGCTTTATTTTAATTTCAATAACTATGAAAAAGTGAATAACTGAAAGGTATTGTGTATATAAGGTTATAAAGAAAATGATGATATTTATTGTATATTTATATAAGTAGAGAGGTAGTCGATGTTAGTGTTGTCGATATTAGTGTAGAAGGTAATGTTATTTTAAAGATTGTCGATAATGTAGTAGTCGATATTTATGTAGTCGATACACTTGTTAACGATATTAGAGTAGTCGATAAAAAAATATTGATATTTGTGTAAATCCTTGTTTAAGTATATGGTGACGATATTTTTGTAGACGATGTATTTGTGACAATATTTATGTAGGTCGAGCTTTTTGTAATCGATATTTTATCATGGAACCCTTATATTTACATATGGAGAGTTTTATTTAGTGTGAACATGACTCATGTGTATCAGAGTGGGGTACATGAACACTACACAATAGTCTTTGGATTATGTTGTTTACAGAGAGCATGCAAAAATAAGCATGTGTAATAGATGTCTGTCAGATGATGGCCCAGATACCTACGTGGAGCTGCAGACACAACAGGACATAGCAGGAATTTTTATTGTATCCAAAAGTGCTTGCTCCTACCTTTTCGACACCTGCCCCAAACATGGCCGCATGTGGCCCCCCTGACCTTTACATGCAGCCCCCTTATCAACAGCAGCACTAGGCTGCTGTTCACTGAAAACAGCACTTATATTTAAAAGATGTTAAATATACAAGCAAACCATTAGTGAAAGGTTAATTGAAGTTTTAAAAAAGTTACTAAGTTGCCCTGCTCCTCGTAATTTTAGAAACACCTTCATTTTCAAAGCTATCTTGCAGCAAAAGTGTAAAAACGTAACATCTTCTCATAATGTAAGATGTGTATTTCATACTACAGAATTTGGTAAAGTGGGAAAACTGGGATTAATCTAAGGCTTTCTGGTTTCACATGGTGCAATTCAGCCACTAGATGTATATGGTTTGCTTCCTCTATACCCACCTTCGAGCAACACCCCTATCCCAAATCGCCACTCTCCTGGCATCAATGCGGCCCTCGTAACATCACAGACCAAACTTTGTGGCCCTGGATTGAATGTTTGCGAGTACCCATGGTCTAAGTGGTAACAGGATTTCCTTGGTGTTTTTGTATGGTGCTTTTTCTCAGAGGTCACAAACGCTAACAGTGCAAAAATGCTGCAATCACCCCTAGGACGCTTATGGCAGCCCTAACAGACGAGAAGGGCCAAAAACTTGCCAGTAAAGGCAGCGCACTCTGCGCAGAGGTGTCCAGGCCTAGCTGCAGATTGGCAGTGGCGCGGGTTCAATTCTCACTCCTCACATGTGAGGTGTAATAGATGTATGAAGGCAAAAAAAGTATAAGTTAATCAGTGGTAGTGGTTGGCCTAAAAGTTCTGCAAAAGAGAGTCATATCCTCAATTGTCTGTTTCACCTTAGTGGAGATTTGAGAAGATTAGACATTGTCATTGATAAGGTCATGACAAAGTGTGCTCAGACTGCTTCAGTAGGTATTTTGCAACTAGAAGTGTTTTGACTTTTTTCTTGAAGCTGGTTATCAAAATGTATATGTGTAATATTTATGTTTGTATTTGGTAATATTTTATTGGAAAGACCAAACTGAAATTTAGTGCAATGCTATACCAGGTCAAAGCCAAGCATACAGTTGATGAATGATAGGAGACATAGCTGGTGGTTGGATTGTTACTGTTTTTTAATGTAATCAGGGATGGTAAATTGTAATTGTAATTGTAAAATACATTTATATAGCGCATACATCACCCGAATGTCTCAGAGCGCTAGCAGATCCACAAGACAGAGATGGTGGGCAGAGAGTTAAAAGAGCCAGGTTTTAAGGTTTTTACGGAATCTCAAGTGATTCGGTTCTGATCTGATGTATAGGGGCAGGGCATTCCAGGTTACAGGAGCTGTTTTACTGAAGGCTCTATTGCCGTTTCTAACAGTGTGGACTTTGGGAATAGTTAGAAGTAGCTTGCTAGAGGATCTAAGAGTTCTGGCTGAGCTGTGGAATTTATGCTTTTTTTCCAGGTATATCGGTCCTTGTCCATGGATGGTTTTGTGGACTAGGCGACATAATTTGAATTTTATGCGTTTCTTTATAGGGAGCCAGTGCAGGGTCTTGAGGCAGGGCAGTGATGGGGTGCGGGGAGGAAGGTTAAGCACCAGTCTGGCAGTGGTGTTTTGTAGTACCTGGAGTTTTGCAAGGAGATTTTCCTTAATGGAGGTCAGCAGGGCATTCCCGTAATCTATACGGCTGATGATGAGACCTTGGACTGAGGGCATGCAGGACTGGAGTGGAATCCATTTGAACATTTTCTTCAAGCTGCACATTAGTCCAAAGCTAGTGTGTACTACTTTGTTGACATGTTCAGTCATGGACAGCCTGTTGTCAATTGTTACCCCTAGAATCCTGACTGAGGACTTGGAAGAGGGGAAGGGTCTTAATGTTGGAGGCCACCATTCATCTTTCCAGAGCTTGTCGACCGTTCCGAAGAGCACAATCTCCGTTTTGCTAGTATTTAGCGTTAAAAAATTGTTGGTCATCCAGTCATGGATTGCAACCATGCACTTTTGGAATCTCTGTTTGGTTTCATCAGGATCAGGCGCGACGGTGATCAGTAACTGAGTGTCGTCGGCGTAAGATACAGTTCCAAAATCGTGAGCTCTTATCACCTGAGCCAAGGGGGATACATATAGATTAAAGAGAGTACGGCTCAGTATAGATCCCTGGGGTACACCTTTGTTGTTCTCCTGGTAGCTGGAGGAGTATATTCCTACTTGCACCTTTGAGCGCCTCTTGGTTAGATAGCTGTTGATCCAGAGTAGCGCGGAGCCCTTAACACCAATCTCTGCAAGACGCTCTAGGAGAATGTGATGCGAGATGGTAGGGAAGGCCGCCGACAAATGGAGCAGGACCAGTATGGCAGACTGTCCTGTATCAAGTCATCCTGACATTATCTGCTATTTCAAGCAAGGCAGTCTCGGTGCTGTGAAACACCCTGAAACCTGATTGAGAGGAATCTAAGAATGTGTTTGTCTCCAGATATGTGCCTAATTGTTTATTTATCATGGATACCATGACCTTTCCAAATAAAGGCAGGAGAGAAATAGGCCGGTAGTTGGAGAGTTGTTTAGGGTCGGCCGAGGGTTTCTTTAAGATTGGTCTGATTGTGGCCTCCTTCCAGTGTAGGGGAACTGAAGCATGAGATAAGGAGAGATTAAGGGTCTTGGTTAGGTCGGGAATCAGGGCGGGTGCAATTTTTGATAAAATCTGAGAGGAGGCTGGGTCACCAGGGGATCCTGACTTAATTTTGTGCAAGGTAGAATCTACCTCTGTTTCCGAAAAAGGTAGAAATTCTTTGAGGTTGGAATCTTTGTTGGCTTTATTAAACAGGGGTGTGGTCTGAATAGGGGGAGTTGGTTGGGGAAAAAGTTTATGAATATCATTAATTTTGTTGTGGAAGTAAGATGATACAGAGTTGACCCAATCTTGTGATTGGGCCGGGGGTTCATGAATTCTTTGACTATTTTGTAAAGCTCTCTCTGGAAGTTGGCTGCCTGAGTTATCCTGTTGCCTAGATAGACTGCTTTTGCAATAGCGATTTCTTTCGTATACAGTCTGTCCGTTGACTTATATTTTTGTCTGTCAATTTGGGCTTTGGTTTGTCGCCATTTCCTTTCTGCTGTCCTGGCTGAAAGTTTCATTTTTTCCAGGTTCGGAGTGAACCATGTGGAGATTTTAGTGGAAGGTCTGGATTCCTTTAATGGCGCAATTGTATCTAAGGCCGAGGAGATCGCAAGTTCAAGGTCGACAGCTGCTTTGTTAGGATCGGTGGTCTTGGTGATAAGAGGGGGAGTCAAATGGGTGGTGAAGGAGTCCAGATTGATCTTATTCCATGGTCTACTCAGTTTTGCTCGGTTACTAATCTGAGGCTTTGTAGGGGTGCCTGCGATGTGAAATTTGATGACATAATGGTCAGACCAGAGGACTGAGAATATTTTACTGATTTCTACCATTGGAGAATGACTGCATAGTAGATCTAATGAGTGACCAGCAGTGTGAGTAGGGCCTGTGGTTAGTATGTTTAGTCCTAAGGAATTGATACTGGTAACAAGGTCACTGGTATGGGGGTAAAGGGTTTGCTCCACATGATAGTTGAAATCGCCTAATATGAGAAAATTATACTATTACTTCCATTAGTTTATTTACAAAGTGGGTTTTAACGCCTGGGGTCTATAAATAAGGGCAACCTTTCATGACTCCTTATTCCCAGCTGTTATGGTAGCGATGCACATTTCACCCCAGTTTTCTAAGTGGGAGGCAATGCTATAGAGTTTAATATATGACTTATATATGATTGCGTTACCCCCTCCTCTTTTGCCGGTTCGATCAAGTCTGTGAATCTTATAGTCATGGTATAAGGCTACAGAGATGTCAGGTGTGAAAGACTCTTGAAGCCAGGTTTCTGTGACAAAAAAAGGTCTGGTTTTTCAATATCAAGTAGCAACCATATTTCTAGCGCGTGTTTAGAGATGGACCGAGCATTACAATATAGGCAAATAAGGTTTATCAGGGTGAGGGGCAGGCTCACTTTTGTTGTGTTTGATACTGCTCTGGGCTTTTACGCAACCACAATGGATTTTGAGTTGTGGGGGTGCGAGGTTTGTCTGTGAATAGCGAGAAGCAGTGTTTAAAGAGCGGAGCTCCTGACTGGTATATCGGATTATGGCCATCAGCTGTCAGAGTATCCCAAAAGGGGGTTTAAAAAGAGTAAAGATGGTGAGTTTGCATACAAGCTAAGCATGATTAGTGATCATCGTGGCTCTATAAATGATGCAGCTGATTTTTAAGATGGTGTCGACCAGCAAGGGGAACAGTCCCTAAATGTAAGCTCAAAGTTTTCATCCATCCATGCAACAGATGTGCTACAATTTGTAGCATGCCAGAAAGGGGTATCAGTGTAGAGTCTGGAGAGCTACGGAGCAGTGAATTGCCACCATCCAGGTGTAAGAGTACGAGGGCTTGAACAGCAATTCATGACTTACCCAATCATCAAATCCTAACTCATTTATCATTTGCTTTGAATGTTTACATTATTATTTCCTGAAATGTATGTCGCTTAACGAATATTAAGGAAATGTTTTTAAATTAGACTTAGGGTAAGGTTCCACGAGGGCTAGGTTTGGAGATATGGGGTTAGAGGAACAGTAAGGGTTAGTGTCTTGATAGTCAGAGTATGGATCAAGTCTCTTATTAGGCAACTCTGTGCCATCCTTCAGTAGACTGTCATCACCTTCAGTACAAAAAGTAAGCATTGGCGATTTTTGCGAATTCGCAATCCGTGAATTTGCGGATTTGTGAATTCGCAATCCGCAAAATTTGCAAATTTGTGCGAATTTGCAGATTTTTTTATTTTTGCGTGTTCGCGGGTGTTCGCGGGGCGCTTGCGTGTTCGCGGGTGTTCACGGGGCGCTTTGCGTGTTCGCAGGGTTTTTTTTGCCTGGTTAATCACTGCCACCCTCTCGTTTTTTATGCCCATCTGCCCTCTGTATAACTCGTTTCTGTGCCCTTCTGCCCTCTGCCCCACTCATTTTTTGTCCCCTTCTGCCCTCTGTCCCACTTTTGTGCCCTTCTGCCCTCAGCCCCACTTAGAATGGCGCCGGCAAGCTGCCAGCGCCATTCTAAAATAGCTACAAATAGCTTCAACATAAAGCACTAATAGATAAAGTAAAGCAGGTGCTCGAGTTGAAGGTCAAATTAAGTTACACAATCATTAATCACCCCAAGTTTGGGGTGATTAATGATTGTGTAACTGAATTTGAGCAGCACCTGCTTTACTTTATCTATTAGAGCTTCCTGTTGAAGCTGACTCTTGTAACTATTTTAGAATGGCTCTGGCAGCTTGCCGGCGCCATTCTAAAAGAGTTACAAAAGTCAGCTTGAATTTTTGACCCAATCCGTTCCGCTCGCGGATTTTGCGTGAAATTCGCGAGTCTCGCGGATTGCGAATTTACCGAAAATCCGCAAAATCCGCGAGCGGAACGGATTTTCCGCCCATGCTTAACAAAAAGCCACATGTGTGTGAAAGTTAGTCAATGCCATTGTTTGTGTCAAGTAGTGTGGTAGAGTGTTGCTGTACATCATGTGAGCAACCACACTGTACCTTATTAAATGTGAGGCTTTGAGTTTGAAGGATGCACCCTGAGGGACTAGACATTTGAATTAAAACTTCAAAGGATTTATGATCAGTACCCATAAATTGAGATAGGGCTTTTTTTGGACAATCTTCTCAGGTAATCCATTTGAAGAGCAGTGCACAGAGAAAAATTGTTGCTGTAGTGCACTGAGGAAATGTTCCTGATGCTCCTTTCCTTCATTTTCCAAGACATTTTCCTATATTTCCTCACAAACTAGGACCAGAACTGGCGCCCTGGCTGTTTTGGGAAGACAGGTCACTGGTTAGATTAACTGCTGCTGAAATTCGTGGCTGTAGGACACATAATTTCCAGCGCTCTGATTCAGCCTTTCATCTTTTCTTATGTGAATACATTATTTCTGTAACAGTAATGCTCATTGTTAAAGCTGCATGAGTTACTTCAATGGAGCCCAATCGCAAAGGCATTTTGGAGTATGAAACATCTAAAATAGGTATTAAAAGGGGGATATTCAGGGACCATTCATAAGCAGGCAGCACAAATTGAAAGGACTGTGTCCTCTGGATCTTTACCAATAAGGTGGATATTGGAGCCCAATTCACCAAGGCATATGTGTGCTTTAAAGAGTAATTTCTCTAGTACTACTCCCTGAGCTCATACATGCCTTTGTGAATCTGCCCAGTGAGTGTATTTTGCTGAATGATCAGTATGTTTAATATTATTACAGCGATGATAAAAGACGAATTAACATTTCAGCTAGTTATGCATTGACCTCAGAATGATTTTTACTGGACAATGTCTACTGCATCTCCTTAACTGGAGACAATCATCCACCTACAATTGAATAAAATAATCCATAATCCAATTTACAATAGGGGCACTTGCACTTTAGCACTGGACAGCAGTGATAAAGTGCGCAGAGACACTCAACCAGCAAAAACAGAGTCAAATGCAGGAGGACAGAAAGCAAAAAGACAGGGAAAAGATGCCAAAAGATGCCAGGTCTAACAGTACTAAAGTGTGCCCGTCTGCTCCATTAATCCAATCGGGGAACATCACTTACAACGCATTTTTTACAACGCACTACCATTACATCGCAACCATTACAACGCAAACCATTACAACGCATTGCGCTGGGGGGCGCTCTAGGATAGGGAATATATTTAATTTACTATCCAACACCTTCCCTGCTATCCACGGGGACTGGAGTTGGAATAGTAAACTAAATAATTCACTATCCAGCGCCTAAAAGCATTATGCGTTGTAATGGACTGCAAGGTAAAAACCGCGTTGTAAAGGCATGCGATGTAAAAGCATGCGTTGTAGTGACACCAATCCATCCAATCTGCATGCAGCTAAAATAAGGTTTCTTCAAGGTAAATACGTGATTGGAATAAACGCCTGCTTTTCTAAACCCAGCTTCCCGTATTTTATTACAGCCGTATTAAAGACTGTTCAAAAGTTTAAGACATTTCTTTCAGTCCAACTCGTGGAAAAGTATCCTGTTTTTAGTCTGCTCACTCTTAACACATTTTGACTATAACAAAAAGAAGCGCGAGACAATAAGAATGCAGGGTGATTTTCATTTAAATTGTTATGTCCCATGCATAGATGTTTCACGTCAGTCTGCTCTATGCTGGAGTTGTGCTGAATGTAAGCAAATTGTCTTTGCTGTAATGTTTGCCAACGATTTAGCCTTTATGATACTCCATAAAGTCATATTTCAAGTTTTTCCCCTCAAGCTATTGCCCATGTTCATACAGAAACCCATCAATAGAGATGTTTGTGTCTGTGGCTGATTTATTCAAAATGTTGCTAAAAAACACAGAAGATGGATTGCCAGGGTCATAAAAGTAATGATGTGTTTAATGAAAAGATATATTTTACAGCAAGAATAGATGTAAAAATATATTTGAAGCTCGCCCACGTAAATTAATTAAATAGCCCTTAAAATGTGTATCAATTTGACCTCCGGATGCTTGTCGAGCTTTCATCCTGTTCACCGTTTACAGGAACACTGTTCATCAGTACACATTGTTCACTGCATTTAAAGTCTATCCGCTGTGCCAGATGAACGCTGCCCCAGAGTTACTCCGCATGCGCACAGTGTACACAGAAGTGGTCACTTAGTAATACCTATGGCGAAAAACACACTTTATTTACATATATTTTTGAAATATCTCAGAAATTCTTCAGTATCCCGGAACACAAATTCAATAGCAAAAATAGAGTTTACAAAAATAGTTGTCACATTGTCAATTGAGTGGTGGCAATGAACTTGCACCCCTTTTCTGAGAGTTCACTAAAAGTGTCTTAACACCCACTCCTTCTTCGAACCATTCAATCATCGAAACATCAAAGAACAAAAATCGTAGGCGACAATTATAACAAAGGGCTAGGACCTCTGAAATGTTAGAGACAAGGTTAAAATGTTTAGAAAGGCAACAGTTAATTCTACCTAGTACCTATTCCTAGTGCTGCTACTCTGAAGAAGACATAACTGGTGGTACCTGAAATCAGGAACTATCTTATACCTGGTGTACTGACAAGATCATTAGTAATCCGTTTTACAGCTCCTGAAGATGTAGGTGTACGACCTTCATAACTACCTTCTGTTACAGAGTTATCTTTTGCTCCTCATCCTTGTAACGCTAGTGTATCCTTTGCTTTCAAGGGCATTTCACACCAAAACATCCATACACTGGTCAAACTTCCAACCCCAAACAGAGTACCGGTAGGAACTCATCCAGATTACCAAGAATCTCGAGCTTACGTGTTCAAATCAGGACAGATTACCAACAAAGAACATTAAAGAGAACTTCACCATATTTCCTGAGAAATGGTGTGAAATGATCAATGCCTCTGTTTCCAAGGGCATTGCCAGCTAAATCACTAAAACACAGGCATATTACACAAACCTAAAGAAATTGAACCTGGATTTAAATCTCTTTTTCAACTAGATACAAGTATCTAACCTGTCACGGTAATGGTAAGCCATCACACAAAGAGTTTTTCCCAACAACTGAGGACCCATGAAAATGTCAAAATATTGGACCAATCTGGTTTCCACATGGATTTTAGCATAGAGAGGCCACACTGAAATGTCTGGACGATGTTCACTATATGCTGGAGGAATGTGTCTCTTGTCTCCTGTTATTTTTAGGTCTTCCAGTGACGTTCAATACAGTGACCATGAGTGCATATTGTTGATTGTGGAACAATGCATGGGAATCCGTCGCACAGTCCTTAAGTGTCTTCTTTCTATTAATTCTATTGAAGTATACTAAATTAGTGAAGGGCAGTTGGAACACCTCAGCCTCATTGTTGGGGTCCTACAAGGGATCTCAGGTCTAAATCTTGGCACTTATGCTCTGCAATGTGTACGTGGAATTGCAGGAATCCATATGCAAGGGTGTTTGCTTTTCTCTACTCCAGTATGCTGATGATGCCCTGGTCTACCATAAAACATCCCCAATACTGGGTATCACCACATTACCATCATTGCTCATCAAGCTGCAAACATAGATGACAAACAAATATCCTCAACTCCACCCTTTTTTAGTGAAATTGAAAAACAACGTTGATCCTGGTTTTCTTAGTCTGCAGATTGCAAGTCTCTGATGTGATTGATGTCAGGGTCAAGCACATAGCAGCAACAGTGTCTAACTCTATCATTGATCTTTATGGATGAGCTTGTCCCTCCTGTTGTTGCTGACTATTAGTAATTGGGGTTCTGGTTGGCAAAGGTATGCACTCTGTCTAAGAAGGAACAACAATCCTTGCCAGAGTAAGTCAGACGCATACTAAAAGATTACCTGTGCTCACCCTCTGGTAGCTTGGCATAGAGCAGTCAGGCTAATCTGAAGAGGTAATGTGTAAAGTAGTTGTGCAGCAAAACACACAGTAACACAATGAAAACATTACTAAAAGACTCAACACTGGTTTAGAAAAATAGACAATAATTATATAAATAAATCAATATCAAAAAGACAAAAATCCAACAAGTAGACATCATTTTTAAAGAATAAATGAGTTTCTAGAGCTAGAAGTATTAAGCGCCTATGGGGTTATAGGATCATGCTGGACAGGGACAAAGCTAACAGTTCAGGCCGACCACGAAGAAGCACAGGCCAGGTGCAGGAGCCATGCAGGCCCGGTGAACATAGTACCTTGATCCTGGTCACTACAAGGAGATGAGGGTGCAGTTGAACAATGGGTCGATATGGATCCTGCAGTGATGCCGATGCGTTGGTTCTGGAGAAGACGCTATGAAGCCAAGTGACGTTGGTTCTGATGTGATAAGTGAGGTTTCTTCATGCAGTCAAGGAAATGCGTTGATCTCTTCACACTGCTGAGGCGGCAATTCGCAGTTCCAAGGTATCAGGTTCTAGAGGCAATGCGTTGATTCCGAGTGTGATGTGCCGATTCTACTCCCGCAACAGGGTCGATGTGCCGGCTCTTCTCCAAGCAGACTGGAGATGAATCTATTTCTATGGTGCACAAATCTGGGTCCACTTCCATTAAACCAGGCAGAGGGGCATGGGTAGTGCCTTTGATAGCCCTGAGTCTCAAACAACAGGAGGCAAGCCAACAAGCCCTTGGAGATCACTTTGGTTGCTGGGCAGAGTCTAGCTCTGCCCTAGCAGTGTCAGAGAGCACAAGGCAGTACAGCAGGAAAGTAAGTTTTCCAGATCCAAAGTCTAGCAGAGTGTCAGTCCTTGTAGTACTTCTGAAAGGGGTTCTTTACAGGTCCAGAAATACCTGATATGATGGGGGTCAGAAACCCAGTTCTTATACACAGCTGTGCCTTTGAAGTGGGGGCGACTTCAATGAAGGGTCTTTGAAGTGCAAAGAAGGCCTTTCTTCTGCACCCAGTCTCCAGACTAACTGTAGCCCTTGTGTGGGGACAGGGACTGCCTATTCAAGTGTGTCAGCTCCTCCCTCCCAACCTGGCCAGGATGAGTCATCAGAATGGAGATGTGTACTCAGACACACCTACCCTTCCTGTGTTTGTGGCTGTCTAGCTGGATAGCTTGAATCCAGTGGCACAGTGAGCCCAGGACCCATGTCTGAGCTTACCAGGCGCCCTTAGTCCGAGAAAGCAAAAAACACACAATTGATGGACGAAATACAGAACAAACCAAAACATTTACCCCCAGTCAAGAGATCTGGGTTAAATCCATCATTCTTTTGTCACCATGCCACCCCAGTTTAGACCTGGCCATATGCAAATCAGTCTTGACCCTGTGCCTCATGGTAACAGTCCAGCCCGAACTGCCAAGCCAGGTCCTCCCTGGTCCGGAAACAAGCATCCTAGGACAGGTTTTGGGGTTTCACCCCTCTTCATCCAGGAAAGCTTGAATCCAGTGGCACAGTGAGCCCCGGACCCACTTCTGGGCATACCCAGCGCACTTAGGACGAGAAAGCATAAAACACAGAATTGATGGATGGAATGTAGAACAAATCAAAACATTCACCTCCAGTCAAGAGATCTGGGTTAAATCCATCATTCTTTTGCTCACTATGCCACCCCAGTTTAGATCTGGCCATATGCAAATCAGTCTTGACCCTGTGCCTCATGGGAACAGTCTAGCCCGAACTGCCAAGCCAGGTCCTGCCGGTACCGGAAACAAGCATCCTAGGACCAGTTTCGGGGTTTTACCCCTCTTCTGCCAGGATAGCTTGAATCCAGTGACACAGTGAGCCCGGGACCCATGTTTGAGCATACCCGGCGCACTTAGGGCGAGAAAGCAAAAAACACATGTTAGAAATGGGATTTCCGGTTGGCTGAGGCTTGCGCCAAAGCCAGGCAGAAACCACCACTCTAGTCAGGGCTAGGGAGTTACACGCCAAAGATAACCCCTGCTCACCCTTTAGATAACGTGACACGAGCAGTAAGGCTAATCCCGGAGGCAATGTAGGTTAAGTATTTGTGCACGCACCCAGCAACAACACCCCAGGCCCACCACAAAGGAAACTCCACAAAAGGTTATATATGAAAATAGCCTTTGTATTATACCAAACACATTAGATATTAAACGCACACTTTACAATGTGCCAACAGGCAGGGGTGGAATTTACAGGGGATTATATCCATGGGATAGGGCCACGTGGGCCACTGTTAGTACATATAATAACTGTCGCACCAAATAACAAATGTAGCACACAACCAGTAACCACTGCTGTAATGATGCAGGTTAACATTTTAGTAGTTGGGGGGCGGAGATGTGGGAGGGACAGGAAGGGAGGAGTGGGAAAAAAGGAAATGGGCAGGATAGAGTAGGGACAAACAGGGACCGGACGTCTGAATAAAGCACCTCAAGAAAGTACTCGAGTCAGAGTCTTATTACTGCCATTAAGACGCTACATCTGGTGACGAGGGTGGGATGCCAGCGCATGGCCTGAACGCGCTACCCCTCATGCAACAGATCCGTCCCTGCGATGCCGCGTGTGTGGTGTCGCCGCCGCGGTGAGCGTGGTCATCGGGGTGGGCCCCCCCAGCTGAACGGACCTCGCGGAGCATTGCCTGCTTTGCCCCCTGAGCCCAGTTCACAAGCTGTGAGGAGTGGCACCTGCAAGCGCAAGTGCACGCCGAGGTCTGGATGTCCACCCCAGCCTCGTGTATTGTGAGGAAAGTTGCTGCCTGATGCCGGGAGCCCTCCTCGGTCTTACCCGCCACCCAGGAGTTGGTGTGTGACACAGGGAGCCCACCCCGAGTTGTTGTACCACCTTGCTGAGACTGTCTGCCCGGTGAGTGCCTGCCTGTGGATGCCGAGGCCCCGGGGGTGTGAGAATTCAAGCCAAATCTCGTGGGAAGCGAGATTTCGATGGTGGCGGCCATTTTGAGGTCAGGCATCTGCTCCTATCCCCTGTCAGGGATAGCGGGCGGTCATTTTAGAGTCAATCAGCAGGGACTCTGCAAACAAGCACCGACACATGCAAGCCTGAAAATTACAATTTAATACTACGAGATTGTGTACATGTTGTGGTGATACATAAAGGGGACAGAAGACAGGCGTTCTGCAAGTCCACAACCCCGGCAGTGGATGCAAGCAGTGAAATAGCCCGCAACACCAGCGAGTGAGTGACTTGAAGAGATTGATTTCACCGCAAGTGACTGTCTGAGAATATTTATACGTAGCACACCTGTTTCTAAAGATGTCACAATCACCGTCACGTCAAGCCCCAGCCCCAGCTGGCACCAGCTTCCTTCCTACGCCCACCCGAACCACTCACACTTGTGGCTGGAGGAGGTATGGGCCTTCGATGGCAAGAATGGCTCGAGGATTTTGAGGACTTCATGCAAGGGTCCCATGTGACGGAAGAATATCAGAAATTAATTGCGTTGCACAATCTCATTGGAAAGGAGGTTGGTCAACTCATAAAAGAACTGCCCACTGGAGATGTTAGGTCATACGTCAAAGTGCGTGACGCATTGAACAAGAAGTTTCTACACAAAAGGAAGGTTGACTACAAAAGGTATACTTTTAACTTAGCCTCCCAAGAAAAGGAAGAGCCCATGAGCACGTTCATTACAAGGCTTCGACGGTTGACTCGATATTGCGAATTGGACACATTCTCTTCTGAAGACGATCTTAGATTATGCATCACAGAAGGATGCAAGTCGTAGTCACTAAGAAGGCGACTTCTAAAAAAATGCTACACATTAGATGAAATTGAGGAGATGACCAGAGTTCACGACCAGGCGGAAGAACACGCTAAGAAAATGGAGGCAGGGCACACTGAGAAGCATGAACAAGCATTCTGACTTTAATCTCGCACCACCCGTAGGTCCCAGCATGGGAGAAAAAGATCATCGAGACCAAAACCTCATCATCAACACACAGGACGCAAACGTCGCAGCTCAAGCAAAATGGACAAGAGACGGGAGCCTCAGCTCAAGTGTTATCGATGTGGGTACGACTTCCCTCACACTGATGCATGTCCTGCCCTGGGACAACAGTGCCGGAAATGCGGACAATCATTTTGAAAACGTCTGTGGAGAATATCGAAGAGACAAGCAGAGGGACCATGGTAGGTCATCTCGCCCAACGACTACGCGTCATCATGCCAAAGCAGTCCGAAATCGCCGAAGATCGTCCACTGGATCCTCACAATCAAGCGGGGCATCACATAAAGCATACTGGTCGAGGAGGTCGCCATCTCAAGGATCAAGATCACCATCGCCTGTGTCTCAGGACAGTGACGAATATATCTGCATGGTGGCAGACCCTGATCAACTGAAGAAGTACCTGCGTCTTGACATCCGTGTGGGTGATCATGCGGCAAAATTTGTGCTCAACAGTGGCGCATCCCTGAACTACATTCCAGTGACGGAATATCGTAGAATGAATCCCGCTCCCCCACTAAGCCCAGCGCACGTGAGAGTATAAACGTGGATGTCTAGAAAACCACTTCCCTGTTTAGGAAAATTTGCAACCACTCTCACTCACAAGGACCACACTGTCCCTGCTCATATACACGTGATCGAGGGACCAGAAGCAGACTGTCTTCTCAGCCTCCCCAAAGCTGAACGACTCCAGCTGGTAGAGATCCTCTATGGTGTAAGTGAGGCCCCGGACATCATCCACACGTTTCCCAAACTGTTCACCGGGCTTTGGAAAATGGCTCGCTGTCAAGTGCGCCTACACTTCAATGAGCAGGTGACTCCTGCAGCTCAGCATCACATACGGGTCCCATTTCACCTCCAAAGTGCTGTTGAAGAGGAACTACAAGAGTTGTTACAAGCTGACATCATCGAGAGAACAGACGGGCCCACTCCATGGGTTTCGCCAGTCGTGATTGTGCCAAAAAAGGGTACCCAAGACAAAGTGCACTTCTGTGTTGACATGAGGGTACCCAATACCGCCATTCAGCGAGAGCGACATCCGGGGCCGCATCTGAGTGATATGATCGCATCCCTCAACTGAGCCCAAGTCTTCTCCAAACTGGACCTTAATAAAGGGTACCATCAACTTGAGTTACAAGAAAAATCATGATACATCACTACGTTTGCTACTCATCTTGGACTTTTCAGAGATAAGCGGCTCAGTTTTGAAGTCTCCTCAGCCGCGGAGATATTTTAAGAAGCCATAAGAAAGACAATCCACCACATTCTAAATGCCCTAAATTACAGTGACGATATTCTAGTTTTCGGTGCAAAAGTGCAGGAGCATGACACTGCACTAGATAGAGTTCGTCATGCCCTCTTGGATGCTAACCTCACGTTGAACAAAGAAAAATGTGAATTTCACAAGTCCACGTTGAAATTCTTTGGACATATATTCTCAGGAGCAGCGATGAAGCCAGACCCTGAGAAAGTGGCAACATTGAATGACACGAAGAGCCCTCAGGACGTCAGAGATGTAAGATCCTTTTTAGGAATGGCGAGCTATTGTGCTAGGTACATAAGAGACTATGCCACTATCAGCTACCCATTGCGCAATCTCACCAAACAAGGGCAGCCATTCAAATGGACACCCAAATGCGAACAAGCCTTTCAAGAGATCAAAAGGGCAGTTACTTCCGCAAACAACATGGCATACTTTAATTCTAAGAGGAAAACAGAAATTACAGTTGATGCCAGCCCCGTTGGTTTAGGTGCCATCCTAGCCCAGTTTGATCATGACACTGACCAACTCCACATTGTTGCGTATGCCAGCAGGAGTCTCACAGACACGGAAATGGCTTATTCTCAGCCCGAGAAGGAGAGCCTAGCTGTCGTAGGGGCCTGCGAACATTTCCATATCTTTGTGTATGGTAAACATTTCACCTTGGTCACGGACCACAAAGCCTTGGCCACCATCTTTGGCAAACCACGAGCCAAGATGCCTCCCAGGATAGAACGATGGGGCCTCCGTCTCCAGGAATACACATACACCATCATACACAAACCCGGGAAGGCTGCCAATCCTGCTGACTACATGTCGAGACATCCTAAAGTCACAATCACATCAGGGCCCTCCCTAGCTGAAGAATATATCCATTTCGTGGTTGACCAGGCCAGGCAACATGCGTTCCCCGCTGGAAGCCATACGTGATGCCACCAATCAAGATGCTGTTTTGCAACAAGTGAAACATTGTCTCCGAACAAACACTTGGCGGCATTCAGATGAGGATGAACCGAGAGATCCGAGTGAGAGGTAAGAACTTAATGCGTTCAAACATGTAAGAGATGAACTGTCTGTCGCTGTGAATGAGCTTGTGCTCCGAGATCAGTGAATAGTCATCCCCATGCAACTTCACCAAGGTGTAATCAATCTGGCTCATGAAGGACATCGCGGAGTGGTGGCAACCAAAAGAGCCCTCAGAGAGAGAGAGTGTGGTTCCCGCTATTGGATCAGATGGTAGAACTGACTCTCAAAGACTGTCCCCAATGCCAATTGGTGAGCCAGGAAGAAGCTCCTGCTCCTCTTCAAATGTCCACATTACCCAATGGTGTCTAACAAGACGTTACTTTTAACAAAAGAGGGAGCGAGAGAAAAAAGTGGATTCAGTCTCCCCAAGTATAGTACAAAAACAAAGTGGAATCCACTTGGGCAGTTTGAGTTAATCCCTATAGTGATGGGGAATACTCAGTGTTGTTTAAATTCCCCTAACACACCAACAGGCCCCTTGGTGTCATGCTTCATTATCGGGGTCTTGGACTTCTTTGGTCCTCTCCAATCAGGGAAATACATCCTAGTCGTCATAGATGAATATTCAACGTTCCCCATCGCCCAGTTCGTCTCGTCAACAAAAGCTGTCATCGCCATTGCTGTCCTTGATGAAGTCTTCGCTGCGTGGGGCATACCCAAAACAATCAAAACAGACAATGGACCACCATTCAATAGTCAAGAGTTTGGGGAATTTGCCGAGCACCTTAATTTTAAACATCGCAAGATTACCCCTCTGTGGCCGCAAGCCAATGGTATGGTCGAACGGTTTATGGCCACTCTGAAAAAGACACTCCAACAAGCAATACTTGACAAGAAGGATAACCAAACTGCTTTAAACAAAGTCCTGCGAGCGTACCGAACAACTCCACATGCAACCACTGGCAAGTGCCCTGCTACCCTAATGTTGGGACGATCCATCAGGACCAGAATACCCACTCTGGATGAGGCCTTACAGTCTGAAATGCATGAACTTGAACATGACGACATTGCTGCCACTGATCGAAAGAACAAAGAGAAAATGAAATTATATGCGGACGCTCGAAGGAGAGCCAGAACCCCGTCCATTCATGAAGGAGACAGGGTGTTAGTCAAACAAGAGCAACAGAGGAAAACAGACTGCCGCTATCGAGCTGAGCCATTAATAGTCACCCATCAAAAGGGAACTATGATCACAGCGGCGTCTGAAAACAAGAGGATCACGAGAAATGTGCCACACTTTCAAAAGTGCCCTTCTGCAGTCAAAGACGCCCTTGCCTATTCGCCAAGAATCCTGGCTAGTGAGAGTGCAGTAGCCAGTAACGCTTTGTCAAGGCCAGAGATTCTCATTGAGTCTGAAAGTGAGAATGCAGAAGCTTATCTGAGACCGCGACGAACCATCCGAAAACCTGTACGGTAGATTGAAGAACTGTAAATACGTGCACACTTTCATTGAAGTAACAAGCCGTTCACAGCATGATTGACTTTGCATTTGTTTAAGAAGAGGGGAGATGTAATGATGCAGGTTAACATTCTAGTAGTTGGCGGGCGGAGATGTGGGAGGGACAGGAAGGGAGGAGCGGGGAAAAAGGAAATGGGCAGAATAGAGTAGGGACAAACAGGGACCGAACGTCTGAATAAAGCACCTCAAGAAAGTACTTGAGTCCGAGTCTTATTACTGCCATTAAGACTCTACAACTGGTAAAAGGTAAGTACCACCTACGCAATCCTAACCACCTTAGGAAAATATCACGCAGGGAACCATGAGCTCACTAGCATAACTATACTAGGAGAAACAACCTTCTAAGCATAACAATACATTCAGAGGTATAGGCCAGAAGCTTCACACATGAATCTTAGATGAGTCTCAAAACAGATTCTGTGCTAAACATAGGACGGAGTCTGCTCTATTGGCTGTCACGGAACATCTGAGGGAGGTGCAGGACCAGGGTGAAACATCTATACTGGTTCTGCTGGATTTGAGCGCGGCCCTTGACACGGTCTCCCACAGGATCTTGCTTAAGAGACTGTGGGAGATTGGAGTCGGAAGAGTGCCCTGGACTGGTTCGCTTAATTTCTATCTGACCATTCCTTCCAGGTTCCTGCCCCGCCGTACTCATCCAGCAGGCACCCCCTGGAATGTGGGGTTCCGCAGGGCTCTGCGCTCAGCCCCACATTGTTTAATGTGTATGTCCACCCACTGGCCATGTTGGTCCGGGATTGCAAAATTAAACTAATATCATACGCGGACAATACACAACTTATTTTCACCTTCTTCAAAAACACCATGGCTGACCAAACTAAAATCCAGAAAGATATTATGGCTATCTCAAACTGGCTGTCGCAGAACTACCTCCAGTTCAACTCATCTAAAACTGAGATACTTCTTATAGGTAGGGAAACACAGAAATGGGATAAACACTGGTGGCCCCCCACACTAGGACCTTCCCCATCCCTAAGTAGACTGTTAAAAATCTGGGCGTGATGTTGGATAACTCACTCTCGTTGGAAATTCATGCCAAGAGAGTGGCAGGTACCTGTTATGGCAGCCTACGCTCTCTCAAGCCTATCCTTGGTTTTTGAGCAACACACTCGTCAGATTATAGTCCAGGCTCTCGTCTTATCCCATCTAGACTACTGCAATGCTCTTATGCTTGGGTCCAACCTGACAGTGATAAATAGGCTACAAAGAGCCCAGAATGCTGCCGCCCGTATCCTGTGTGCACTACCTAACACTTGCCATACCTCCCCTATTCTTCACCGCTTGCACTGGCTGCCGATTAAACAGCACATCCAGTTTAAAACTCTATGTTTAATTCACAAAATTCTGTACGGTGTTGGCCCCCAGATTTTGCAGGAACTCTGCTCCTTCTATGCCCCCATGCGTGCCCTCCGTTCGGCGGATCTATTTCTTGCCCGTACAGTCAAGATCCGATGGAGCAGAGCTGGTGTCGGCTCCTTCAGGTATCTGGCTCCAAAGCTTTGGAACTCTATCCACCTAGGAGCTCGGTCCACTTCTGATCATATGCTATTTCGTAAACAGATCAAAACCTGGCTGTTTTCCTCTGTTTAAACTCACTCTATTTGCTGTGCTGTCCTGCCCTTTGGTACGTTCACAAGCGCTGGGACGCCCCGTTGCTGGGGTAGCCATGCGCTATAAAAGCAGGATTAACATAACATAACATGAGGCATAAAAACACATTCAGAGGTATAGGCAAGCAGCTTTGTACATGAAGCATAAAAACACATTCAGAGGTGTAGGTAAGAAACATGATGCATGAAGACACATTCAGAGGTGTAGGTAAGACACATGATGCATGAAGACACATTCAGAGGTGTAGGTAAGACACATGATGCATGAAGACACATTCAGAGGTGTAGGTAAGACACATTTGCTCAAAATATCACATAGGGCATGAACACATACCCCACGCAAGGGAACAACACCTGAACTTTCCCCCAGGCCAACTGGCCTCTCAGGGGCTGAAATGCCCTGTGTCCGCCAAAGTCAGGGCAGGCTGCGCAGGCAGCCAAAGGGAAGGAGCAAAAGGGGCCTAAACGTAGCAGCTGCCCACTAAGTGCTGGGCAGCTGTAGAACCTGAGCCTGGCACCAGTGTGCCTCCTGGCTCTCTGTAGGGCTCCAAATGAACAGTAGGGCCCGAAACACAATGTGCGAGCCTCGTGGGCGCTATGAACCACAACTGGGCCCCATGGGCCACGGGGGCTCTCGAAACGAAATGCACCCTGGGAGCCTTCTAGGCTCTAGCTACAGATGCCCGGAATCATTGGAGTTCCTCCTCTGGGGACTCGGGAAGACAATGACCCCAGGAGCCCTAGGGGCTCTGAAGAAATGCCCCCGAAATCGTTGGAGTCCCTCTCGGGGGACTCAAAATCAATAAATGCCCAGGAGCCTCTGGTGGACTCTAACAACAATGCCCCCTTCGTTGGAGTCCCACTCGGGGGACTCGAAATCATAAAATGCCCAGGAAATGCCACACTCTCGCCGAGGAGCGACCCGCTGCCAACCGGGGCTGCTCCTCATTGAATTGGGATCCCCCTTGAGACACCCGCACTCACCGGCTGCTGGGAGGTGGCGTCTCCGCGGGGCTTCCCTGATCCTTCCTGCGGCTGCTCTTCTCCTGGGCTGCGGTGCTCTCCTTTCACTCTGGATACCTCGCTGCTCTGGAAGCCAGGATTCTCCTCACACTGGAGCATGGGGTGGGCTCCCGTAGGCTTCCGGTTCTGGGCCAGTACTTCCGGGTCACGTTAGGCAGCGGCCCGGAGGTGATGCTTCGCGGGCCGTGGCAGTTGAACACGGGGTAGGCTCCTGTTACGATTAAATATGAAGTCCCTGGTGGGGTGGGCACCCGTCAGGTGGGGCAAACTAGGCAAAATCATGGGGTGGCACCCGCTTGGAGGGCACAAGGGTGGGTAAATCCCTACATCGGGATTCCCTCAAAATAGGCAGCAGCTTCATGCTGCAGGGTCCCCACATTCCGCTCAAATCCTGGCTATTTAAACAACAGGGCTCCTAGCACCAAATTCCAGTCCTTTTCCCTGCAATGTAGACCTAGCACTCCCCAGGCGCTTTGGAGGCAGAGTCCAGGGGAAAGTCTCTTTTTAGAATGCAGGCAAAGGGGGGAGGGGGCAAAGGCTGGGCCCAGGGGCCAGCTCACAGGGCCCTCCTGGCAGGGAGGCAATCCCCATTGGCGGTCCTCCTGGTGCCCAGCAGTAGCAGCAGGCCCCCCTCAGTAGGATCAGGAAGAACATTTACATGGAGTCACAGCCCCTCTTTTATACACCAAATCCCTTTGTTTAGGCTTCAGGGTGAAGGGAAAAACCAGTCGCAGCTGGTTCTGGATCACTCTGTTGTGCTCAGCCACTCTTCCCATTCACTAGTCAGGCTAGGGTCATCAGTCGCACCACTTGGGGCGGAGCGAGCATTGTGTAGGGAAAAGCCCAGCCCTATTCAGGTCCCAGATGCACCCCTCCCTCACATTAATATGCAGATCTCTCCACTCACCATCGGGGCAGACCCATTCTGACTCATGGAGCCAGGCACACAAGCCAGTCTCAGCCAACCACAAGCCAGACAGCCACATCACCTAAATTACACAGACATGCCAACTTCCAGAAGTGGCACTTCCACACTGGACACAATAACGCCGCACACATCATCGAGCAGTATTTAATCACACGAGTCCGCACATACCAAACTCGACCCTGCACTCCCCACACATCAGGAACTAACATGGACACATACATTCCCCATGCATTCCTATGGGAGGGCAGGCCAATCTCACCACACACACGTACTTTACCCTGGGACACAGTGGTAAAGTGTGCAGAAGCCAAAAATCACTAACACCAAGTCAAAATTAAAAGCAAAAAAAGTTTAGGGGTGACCCTGCCAGAAGGGCCAACTCCAACAACATACAATTGAAGGACGGAATGCAGAGCAAATCAAAACAATAAAACCAGTCAAGAGACCTAGGTCAAATCCATCATTCTATTGCTCACAATGAAATCCCGAAACTGGTCCTAGGATGCTTGTTTCCAGTCCAGCGAGGACCTGGCCCGGCAGTTCGGGCTGGATTCTTCCCATTGGGCACAGGGTCAGATGGATTTGCATATGGCTGGGTCCAAACTGGCATGGTGAGCAAATAAACGATGAATTTAGGCCCAGATCTCTGTACGACGGTGAATGCATGACATTGTTCTGCATTCTGTCCATCAATTGTTCCTTTTGCACTTTCTAAAAGTGGCATATCTAAAACAGAATTGTTCAGTCCAACTTTACCACTAAAGAAGCTTTATCATTACCATTCCAAAGATGTAAAATATGACAAAAACACTCCTTTCTAATCAGGAATTTCAGCTTAAAAGTGTATTTAGGAATCCTCAGAGTTAGCCTATAAGTGGAGTAGATCTCATAGTAGTTAAAAACAAATGGGTGTTTTTCACTACCAGGACATGCAAAATTTAAAAGCAGGTGCCCTAAATTGACTTCCACAGCACCCAGCCCTATGGGCTACTGAGGGCATACACGAGAAATGCACATGCATGCGCAGTTGCCAATCAAAAAGTCATGATGGAGGAAGAGGGAAGTCCGGGGCCGCAGCAGCTCAGGCACAGAATTGTAATTTACTTTATATTGTTTTTTAAGCTTGTTTAACAATTGTTAATAGGGCAGGGCTAGGTAACTCCACCCTGCCGCAGAGTGTGCAGAGTTTTGCCTACTCCGCCTACTTTGGGGAGCACGAAGTAGGCAAAACTCTGCACACTCTGCGGGCAGAGCGAGCTCTCCGCCCACCCTTAGTCAATAGACAAAGTGTCTCTGCTTTGGCTGAAAGAAATTTGCCAAATTGAATCATGTGTGGCAAGGGATACTAGGCCCCAGCTAAAGAACATAGGGCCAGATGTATCAAGGCTTTTGCGACTCGCAAACGGCCTTTTAGCATTTTTTCATATGTATGAAAAAATTGCAATTTAAGGAATCGCAATAATTTGCAATTCCTTATTTTGCCATAGCATTTAAGGAATCGCAAATTTTGCGATTCCTTAAATGATATGTATGAATCATTTTGAAATTGCGATTTTGTGTTAAGAAATCGTAAATTACCACCAACTTGTAGTTGGTGGTAACTTACGATTTCTTTTTAAAATGCCCTATTTGGCAATTGTGAGGGTGCCATGTGACACACATAAATGCCCATAGGGCATGTATGTGTGCCACATGCACACACATGTAAATTTCAGGGGTGCAGCAGGGTGTCATTGAGACACCCCTGCACCCTTGAAATAATTCTCAAATTGCGATTAGCAAATTGCGAATTCGCAATTTGAGAATTATTGCACTATCATTCCTATGGGCCTCCTCGCCCATAGGAATGCATTGGAAATTATTCTTTATTTGCGAATTCGCAAAATGCGAATTCGCAAATAAAGAATGATAAGGAATCCCTAAAAAATAGCGATTTTGTACATACATTCCGTTTTGCGAATTCTAAATAGCGATTCGCAAAAAAACGCTATTTAGGATTCGCAAAAAGGAATCTTGATACAACTGGCCCATAGCTTCCTTGTTAAATTTAGAGAATTTCAGCTGTGAATTTTTAATAAACTATAGCAAAATGACGCTTAAGGAAAAGCTGCTCTGGAGATTAGCATTTAGGATCTAATATACCTCTAAACAAAGAGTTTGACACTGTATTTACAAAATTCTTCGGTGGAACCAAAAAATTCCCACATCTTTCAAAATGTCTGAATCCAATCTGGCGCACTGAGATTAAAAAATTTCTGGTGGGGTTAAAACCTTGGTTCTCCCTTTTCCCAGACAGTGGGAAAATGATGGGCGTGGAACATCTCTGTGAGTGTGGGCTAGTCCCAAAAAGCTCCAGTATACATAATTTAATAGATTGCTTATATTTTGTTAATCTTTGGCAACAATATATAAGGCCTATTTTTCTAAAGTAAAGCATAAGAACGAGGTCAGGAGCTATAAAAAATATTGTATGATATTCGACTTTTAAGTGTTTTCAGCTCAATAGGCACATTTTTAGCATCTTTTTAGCAGCAGGTGGAATAAGTAAGGGGGAAGTAAAGAGTCTCTAACAGATTGGGAATTTTAATGTTGACATTTATTCTCTGCTATCTGGGCATCTATTTTAACTGATTTTTTGATCAGCAATTATTAACTCTAGAGGCACTTTGATTTCTTTAATATTAATAACTTATAGTTTTTTATGCATGCACCATATGTGTTTTTTACTTTAGTTGTAATATAGATCGTTTAGTATAGATATATTGAATGAAATAAACTGCTGGATACATTTTGATTAATGGACTTAGGTCAAATAAAACTTGATCTTTTCTCTTTCTCTCTCTGAAGTTTTTAACTACACTAACATCTAGAAGTTTTTTTGCATGTTCTCTCCCCCTCTATGATATCACTAGGCTTCACTCTTGATGCTTCCTTATCCATGATATCTCATATACATATAGTTCCAAAAGCAATAAACTTCAAACTGCAAGCCTAAGAGAAATTAAATATATTCTGACACCTGTCCAACTTAAATGTATTTCACACACATCGATTGTATTGAGACTGAACTTTGGACACGCAGGCCTGGCTGTTGTGCCACAGTCCTCATTGTGTACATTGAAAGCCACCTTCACTAGCATTGTGAGACTCCTATCATCAATTAAATGTATTACCAAATCACCCTACAGTTTGACTCATCGTCCTATCTCACAGAACTACTGTTAATTTCTGGTGGCAAACAAGCAAATCTCCAAATATTTATTTCAGAACCTGCCACACTCATGTCCAATTTCTCTCAGGTGCAGCCAATGCCTATGGAACTCTCTTCTAGGAGACCAGATATTGAATTCCCAACTTGTTGCCTTCCATTGACAGTTAAACGGTCCAATTTTCACATCTTATCTTCCAAATATGGAGCCCATTACCTGTTTCACCTGCATGCTATATGAAATAATTGTATAAACAGGCTATGGGATAGAATTGTGGAAAGGCATGTGAAATTGATCTGTGCAGTGACTGTGAATGTGTCCAGGCAATTATGGTTTCGAGAAGGGTAGTGGGACAATACCCCTCAAAGTCTATGATGTGATTGACTCAAATTATCATCCATCCCATTTATGGAACATTAAGGTGACCTGTTACTAAGGATCTTGACTAACTGAATGGGCCAATTTTATGGAAGTGTGTGGATACTTTGAAATGTAATTGCCAAGATTTCCCCTGAGGATGCTTAGAAAACAGCTCATCCAAAATAGTTGCCTCAATATCACACCTTTTTTGAGTGATCCACCTGATCACCTTTAAAATTGCTTACAAGAGTTAAAATTATTTCACACATTTCTTGAACTAAGAGTGAGAACTGTAATAGCATTAGATCTACATCCTTCTTCGGCGAGGTTGAGGAAAGATCCTATGTAAAGTTGAGATCAAAGCAACCATGTGTATATAATAAAATACTTAAAAAACATACAAAGTATGGATTCTGATACTTCTAATGCAATTCAAATGAAGATGCTTGAGCGGGAGAGATCTAAAAGGTGACTGACATCTGGGGCTCGAAAAAACCTTGAGGCCATTGGTGGTTCATAGTGGTGCAGCTGTTTTCAGGCTAAACAAAACATGGCATAGATAGTATCACTAACTTTGGATTTAACGCATGCCCAATTGAAATCTGAAATATGATTATGTCATGAGTATTGTCACTCAGATCACTGGCAAATGTGTTGAGTTTTGTGATTGTGGGTATGATGCTGGGAAGCCATTCAATGAGGGCTTGAAGATATCATGCTTTAAAGGTTACCACTCTAAAGGGTTTAACCAGTCTAGTCGGTTTAAAATCTTGCTGTTTATGTCTTTAAACACTGCTGTCCTACGTGGAGAATTCTGATAAATATGTAACCACAAGAGCGAGCAATAATTATGCTCCAAGAAACTAGGGTCTGTGACTCATATCATTGATTCTAGTATGCCACTCTTCCAGACCAACATTAGCCCCTGTGAATGTTCGCCCTTATGAGGAGTTACTAACCAACAATGATTTGCATGTGCTCAGTGATATCTGGCAAGGAATTTTGGAAAACCACTGCTCTCCTTATAGTGTGATTGGTATGGTCTGTATATACCACCACATTATACCTGTGCGTAAATACATGTAGGACATGTTCCAGTTTAGCTACAGTTTCCATTTTAATTAGCTGTCTGCGCTATGGATTACAGTCAACATTTTTGTCATCTTTTACAGATCTTGTGAAAGTAGTATTCATGTCTAAACACCCTTTTGCCTGAATCGTTACACTATCATGTGACACCAGTCTAGTACGCCCTCTCGTTATCTACATCTAAATGTTTAAGAAGTAGACACTTAGGGCTCCATTAGGATGACGAGCGGTGGCACCACCGTGGTGGTGGCGGGGCGGAAAAACAGCAGTTACCGCCCGCGAGCAACGGAACTCATGTCCGCAACATTAGGATAGGTAAACACAGGTCATTTCCCATCCGCCGCTGAGCGCCGCGCACCGCCATCAAAGTGCGCCCGCCAGAGTGGTGGAGGGAGCCAATCGAGACCCTCCGCCGCGCCCGATGACGTCCGCCCGCCCGACAAATCAGGATGGCGCAAACAAGCAGACGCACCTCAGCGAACACACCGCACAGCTGAAGCAGGCGGAAAGTCGACAGTGGAGCACGAACGCCGAGACCCGACATTAACCCCATGGACCCAGCACTCCACATGCATCCGGTAATGTACTTGCTGCAACTCTATCGCCAGATGGCCCGCCGCGGACGGCGCCGCAGGTACGTCACCGCACATATGCACCACACAACACACATGCCGACACTGGGCCCAAGCAGCACACAGGCAACCTGCTGGGGGCCATAACACCCTCTGCATGGCCCCCCACACATAACCCACCTCACAACAAGGAACCCCACATCATCCGGAACACCCAACGACCGCCAACCAGCAGCGACGTCACGGTCACGTCACCGCCGTGGTCAACACATGCGCACCATGCAGAAGGAAGGGCCACACCAAGGTATGGGCAGGGCACAAACACCACAGGGACAGACCACCCGCAACCAGACTGCACCCCACCCGAGCCACTCACAGGCCATGTGCTGATCCCGTGCACCCCCATGCACACCAACAAGCACTGTAACAACAAGCCCAATACACACACACAGCAACACACAACACACACCCAGGAACCCAGGCACTGCAGGACTGGCTGACAAGGAACACACAACAGCAGTGCACTCCCACAGCCCACACCATTGCATACAACCATCCACACAGGGAAAGACAAAACAAACAACAGGCATACAACTCCTGGCTGACACATGTGTGTCTCACACTATACAGGGGCACACATGCATACAGCACAAACTTACACCCTTCACACTGCACACCTCTGCTACACCCAACACCACACATGACATGTAAGCCATGCCACCATGACTAATGACCAACACAAGATGACTATACACATACATGCCTGGGCATAAAGAAAGGAAAACACACACTTACCTCATGAAAAGACAGCCAGCAACAAACCAACTGAACCGTAGCCCACCCTGTGCTGCCAGTGTCCCCCAACATGACCTGTGAACAGTGTATGCAACATTAGCAAATCACCAACAAGAGAACTGCAGTCCTGTAAAATACCCATCACAGAGTACAACATCAGTAGTGGCAGAATGGACTGAAGACCCTGAAACCCCTGTTTACACATCAGATGGCTACAAAGAGCAAGGTTGAAATGAGTAATAGAACATGTTACACAGTGAAGGTAATGCAAACAAGAAAATGACTGTAACCAGCAAGGAGACTGATAAAACCACACACCAGAAGTAACTGTATTTATTCACAAATTGAACAGATGTAACAATACAACATACACCAAGCCACAAAAACAAGTACAAATGGCAGAGACCAAGGCCATGTGAAACACAAACATGAAGGCTAGAGTCCATGGCAGAGGAGACAGCAAGTACATGAGAGGCTGCACATGGGAGAGTACTATACATCAGAGCAACAGGCCCAGAGTCCATAGCAGGGGAAAGTACAGCACATCAGAGCAACAGGCCCAGAGTCCATGGCAGGGAAGAGTACAGCACATCAGAGCAACAGGCCCAGAGTCCATGGCAGGGGAGAGAACAGCACATCAGAGCAACAGACCCAGAGTCCATGGCAGGGGAGAGTACAGCACATCAGAGCAACAGGCCCAGAGTCCATGGCAGGGGAGAGTACAGCACATCAGAGCAACAGGCCCAGTCCATGGCAGGGGAGAGTACAGCACATCAGAGCAACAGGCCCAGAGTCCATGGCAGGGGAGACAGCAAGTACATGAGAGGCTGCACAGGGGAGAGTACAGTACATCAGAGCAACAGGCCCAGAGTCCATGGCAGGGGAGACAGCAAGTACATGAGAGGCTGCACAGGGGAGAGTACAGTACATCAGAGCAACGGGCCCAGAGTCCATGGCAGGGGAGAGTACAGCACATCGGAGCAACAGGCCCAGAGTCCATGGCAGGGGAGAGTACAGCACATCAGAGCAACAGGCCCAGAGTCCATGGCAGGGGAGAGTACAGCACATCAGAGCAACAGGCCCAGAGTCCATGGCAGGGGAGAGTACAGCACATCAGAGAAACAGGCCCAGAGTCCATGGCAGGGGAGACAGCAAGTACATGAGAGGCTGCACAGGGGAGAGTACAGCACATCAGAGCAACAGGCCCAGAGTCCATGGCAGGGGAGACAGCAAGTACATGAGAGGCTGCCAAGGGGAGAGTACAGTACATCAGAGCAACAGGCCCAGAGTCCATGGCAGGGGAGAGTACAGCACATCAGAGCAACAGGCCCAGAGTCCATGGCAGGGCAGAGTACAGCACATCAGAGCAACAGGCCCAGAGTCCATGGCAGGGGAGAGTACAACACATCAGAGCAACAGGCCCAGAGTCCATGGCAGGGGAGAGTACAGCACATCAGCAACAGGCCCAGAGTCCATGGCAGGGGAGACAGCAAGTACATGAGAGGCTGCACAGGGGAGAGTACAGTACATCAGAGCAACAGGCCCAGAGTCCATGGCAGGGGAGAGTACAGCACATCAGAGCAACAGGCCCAGAGTCCATTGCAGGGGAGACAGCAAGTACATGAGAGGCTGCACAGGGTAGAGTACAGTACATCAGAGCAACAGGCCCAGAGTCCATGGCAGGGGAAAGTACAGCACATCAGAGCAACAGGCCCAGAGTCCATGGCAGGGAAGAGTACAGCAAATCAGAGCAACAGGCCCAGAGTCCATGGCAGGGGAGAGTACAGCACATCAGAGCAACAGGCCCAGAGTCCATG
This sequence comes from Lissotriton vulgaris, assembly GCF_964263255.1. Taxonomy (NCBI): domain Eukaryota; kingdom Metazoa; phylum Chordata; class Amphibia; order Caudata; family Salamandridae; genus Lissotriton; species Lissotriton vulgaris. The sequence continues at coordinate 666,789,203 of NC_141694.1, forward strand.
GCAGGGGAGAGAACAGCACATCAGAGCAACAGGCCCAGAGTCCATGGCAGGGGAGAGTACAGCACATCAGAGCAACAGGCCCAGAGTCCATGGCAGGGGAGAGTACAGCACATCAGAGCAACAGGCCCAGTCCATGGCAGGGGAGAGTACAGCACATCAGAGCAACAGGCCCAGAGTCCATGGCAGGGGAGACAGCAAGTACATGAGAGGCTGCACAGGGGAGAGTACAGTACATCAGAGCAACAGGCCCAGAGTCCATGGCAGGGGAGACAGCAAGTACATGAGAGGCTGCACAGGGGAGAGTACAGTACATCAGAGCAACAGGCCCAGAGTCCATGGCAGGGGAGAGTACAGCACATCAGAGCAACAGGCCCAGAGTCCATGGCAGGGGAGAGCACAGCACATCAGAGCAACAGGCCCAGAGTCCATGGCAGGGGAGAGTACAGCACATCAGAGAAACAGGCCCAGAGTCCATGGCAGGGGAGACAGCAAGTACATGAGAGGCTGCAGAGGGGAGAGTACAGCACATCAGAGCAACAGGCCCAGAGTCCATGGCAGGGGAGACAGCAAGTACATGAGAGGCTGCCAAGGGGAGAGTACAGTACATCAGAGCAACAGGCCCAGAGTCCATGGCAGGGGAGAGTACAGCACATCAGAGCAACAGGCCCAGAGTCCATGGCAGGGCAGAGTACAGCACATCAGAGCAACAGGCCCAGAGTCCATGGCAGGGGAGAGTACAACACATCAGAGCAACAGGCCCAGAGTCCATGGCAGGGGAGAGTACAGCACATCAGAGCAACAGGCCCAGAGTCCATGGCAGGGGAGACAGCAAGTACATGAGAGGCTGCAAAGGGGAGAGTACAGTACATCAGAGCAACAGGCACAGAGTCCATGGCAGGGGAGAGTCCAGCACATCAGAGCAACAGGCCCAGAGTCCATTGCAGGGGAGAGTACAGCACATCAGAGCAACAGGGCCAGAGCCCATGGCAGGGGAGAGTACAGCACATCAGAGCAACAGGCCCAGAGTCCATGGCAGGGGAGAGTACAGCACATCAGAGCAACAGGCCCAGAGTCCATGGCAGGGGAGACAGCAAGTACATGAGAGGCTGCACAGGGAAGAGTACAGTTCATAAGAGCAACAGGCCCAGAGTCCATGGCAGGGGAGAGTACAGCACATCAGAGCAACAGGGCCAGCGACACACACAAGTCAACACTGGCCTCCTTTACCTTGATCACTGTCCTGGAACCAACACTGGCCTCCTTTCCCTTGATCACTGGCCGGGAACCAGCACTGGATTCCTTTCCCTTGAAGACTGGCCTGGACCCAACACTGGCCTCCTTTCCCTTGATCACTGGCCTGGACACAACACTGGCGTCCTTTCCCTTCACCACTCGCCTGGACTCATCACTGGCCTCCTTTCCCTTAATCACTGGGCTGGTCACAACAGGGCTCCCCTCTGCCTCAATTACTGGGCTGGTCACAACAGGGCTCTCCTCTGCCTCAATGACTGGACTGGTCACAACAGAGCTCTCCTCTGCCTCAATGACTGGGCTGGTCACAACAGGGCTCTCCACCACCTTCATCAATGTACTGTGTTTTGGGGTTGATGTTGCGGGTGGTTGTGTCCCTGTGCTCCCCCCAGTAGTACTCATAACAGGCCACACATCCTCTGTGGGCATAGGACAGTCAATTACTGGAGATGCCTCTGCATCAAATGAGCCTGATGTCTGGCACAATGATCTTCTGGCATTGCTCTTCTGTGACTTTTCCTTGTCTGTGCATATTGGTGGGGCCCTGCTCTTCTTTGGGGATGGAGTCTGTGGATGTGATTGTTTTGTTTGCGACTGATGTGTGCTCCTAGTGTTGTATCTTGTAGGTGATGTAGTTGCCAAGTGGGGACTGTGATCTGATGTGGCCACTGAATGGATTGTTGTCGCAGGCACATGAGCTCCAATGGGAGCATGTGCCTGTTGGAGGGCTGACGTGACTGTGGCTGACAATGCCTGGACTGTACGGTGTAGCCTACCCACGTCAGAGTGTATGCCCTCCATGAATGCAATCACCTGGCCTAATTTGTTATCGTGTGCACTGAAGGCATTGAGCAGGGCGGTCTGGCCCATGCCTATTTGGCGCAGGACCTCGACGCACTCTGCACTGAGGGCAGCAGGGGGGACAGGTGCAGGGGCAGCAGTGCCAGGTGTGAATGTCACTCTTCCCCTCTTAGTAACACGGACACGGCCAGCACCAGAGGAAGTGGATGGGAGGTTGGGCAGTGGCCACTGGCTGTCAGATGCAGCAGCAGACTCCCCATCCCCTGTGCCTGCTAACATGGATGCTTCACCGGTGGCATCAGATGAAGTGGTACTCTGTCTCTCAGCCACGGATTCCTCCTGCATACTCCTGTCACCCTCAGAAGCGCTGTTTAGCTCACTGTCACTTGGCTCAGTCTCAGTAGGCTCCGCTGCCGATGTCGTGCTGGTCTCGCCGCCACTTGTCTCCGGATCATGTTCCGCCATGGTGTCTTGCGATTCTGCATTAGTGAGAGAAACAGGGTTGTGTAAGTGTCATCATCTTGTTACACGATTACAGATCAATGCAGCACTGTACAGGCCTTGGCCCACATGCTAATCATCACACCCTGCAATCACTATTCATCAACACACCATATATTCCACAACAGTGCCTGTCATGCCCACAAACTGCCTGGAGTGAGTCATGTCAATGCCAAACATCACAACAGCCTGCCAGTAGATGGAGTGCCCCCACCCCACTTACACCTGCCCTATGGACATGATGTTGCCACTACACTCATCACCACTGACAGCCATACATTGCACCAGAGGGTACCACACACACACCTGTACTCACTTCACATGCCACGATGCCAACCATGCCACAGCAAGCACCATGTGCCAATCTGTGTTCACATTGTCATCGGATGTGTGGTCCTCAAACAGAATGGTGCATGCAAAGTAGACAGACATGGAGTCACACTCATGAAGTGGACTTTGCAGTTTGGCAAAATATGCACTCACCACACCATCCCAATGAAGAGTGACCATGTGGCCACAATAAATCTGTCACGGATTGAGGACTGCAGGTAGGAGCAGCGCAGTTAGGCCATGGTGGGCCAATGCCTCATGCAGGCACACATGGCAGTCGCCAGTCACATCACAGCATGGCAAAACACGCACATCACATGTGTCACCGCTGCCACTGGCCCTGTACACATGCATCCACTCCCCGACACACTATCCCTCCCCAGATACTCACCATCTCTGTCTTGCAGCTGATGCCCCTTCAGACGTGCTGCCAGGTCTGGATTGGTCACTGCCAGTATGCGTCCCATCTGCGGAGTCATGGTTCGCCGTGCCAAACGCCCTGTGCGTGGTAGCATCCCCAAGGTCATCTCTGCCACTTGCTTAGCCAGCCGGCTGATGTCGTCCCACCTCTTGTGACAGTGTGTGTGTCATCTGTTTGATACCCCCAGGGCTCGCACCTTTGCTGCTATGGCCCTCCACAAGGCCTTACGTTGGTGTGACTTGAGCTGAAGGTATGAGAATTGAGAAGGGAAAAATGACATTTATGACATGTGAAAAATCAGCATCCATCAGTACAGCAGCCACACACTGTCTCAGGACTCACAGTAACCTCCCTCCCTCCATAACTGGGGGTACCCTCACGAGGGCACTCAGCTTGACATAAACATTAGTGATTGTATGCACACATTGTGGTTCCTAGTCTCAATGATATTCACACAAATGCATGATGCCTCAACCCAAATGCATCGGCAGCAGTGTGTAAATCAGTAATTGTAGAGGGCACTGATGGGGCATATGTAATATTCAGTGTGCAGCTACTGTAGCAGGTGAGTCTGTTGATGTACATCGACTGGCACTGCTGCCACTGAACCTACTCTGTGGGTCACACTGACTCTGACTATAGGGGCACCCACAAATGTCCTCACAAGCATTCACTGTTCTTCCATGTAATGGGACAACAAGCGTTGGTTCTGTATGTGCGACAATGGAACACACCCCTTTCACACATACAGGTACAGGGCTATAAAAGAGTTACATAGCGACACACACACTCCCTCGAGGTGGATACAGCTTGTCTGTCAGTGTCTGTCATCACCCCACATCCCCAATCATATTATGCAGCATCACCACTACACGTCTCACACCACCCTGCCCTACAGCTCCCTTTATGGTGACACACCACAACATTGGGCCCACCGAACATCCGCGGGTACTGTGCCAGCACCTCGTCCACAAGGACATCTAGCTCCACACTCGTGAATAGACTGGCACGGATCTTATCTGTTCTTGACATCCCTGTGGATATGGCAGACCTGTGGCGGAACTGAGTTGTGAGGGCTCCCAGACAGCAGGCTCTTGGTGCAGAAGCAGGATAGGCTCCCAGGCAGCAGGCTCTTGGGGCAGCAGCAGGATAGGCTCCCAGGCAGCAGGCTCTTGGGGCAGCAGCAGGATAGGGTCCCAGGCAGCAGGCTCTGTGAGCAGTGGAAATGTTAGGCTCACACACACAGATTTATAGCCCCCTGGGGTCGTTTGGAAGGTCAAAAGCTGCAACAATTGGTTGTCCGGGTCTGCATTGTTCAAAAGCAACCAATGCCCGCCTCCGCAGTTGCGGAGAACACCTTCCGCGATTTTCAAATATGCATCATGCCACCGCCATCATCGCTGCCATTGGCCGCATGCAATGCTCCAAGGCTGTGACGCACTGCGGGTGCCCGTGGTGCGCTACCGCGATGGTGCATCATTGAAAAGCAACCAATGGCCGCCTCCGTGGTTGCGGTGCACACCTCCTGGGATTTTCAAATATGCATCATGCCACCGCCATCATCGCTGCGATTGGCCGCATGCATTGCCCCATGGCAGCGACGCACCGCGGGTGCCCGTGGTGTGCTACCGCGATGGTGCATCATTCAAAAGAAACCAATGGCCGCCTCCGCGGTTGCGGTGCACACCTTGCGCGATTTTCAAATATGCATCATGCCACCGCCATCATCTCTGCCATTGGCCGCATGCATTGCCCCATGGCAGCGACGCACCACCGGGGCCTGGCGGTAGGTACTCCCATTTTCGTACCCATTGGTGTGTATGTCAATCAAGGACACTGTATCAGCACCCTGCAGCAACATGGAGAAGGGGACATCATTGTACACACGATGCCACACAGCTATGTCATCCACAGGTGGACGCACGTTCAGTGTGAGTCACTTTGGACTGTGTTTCAGACATTTTAGTGAAACATTTGTTGGCTGATGATGATTGACAGACTTCAGCTGTTGTAATTCATGTCATTACGTAGAATTAGTTGATGGTCAATGCAGACCTTGACTTCGCTGGTGGCACCGCATTGTATGGGACCAGACTTCTGCTATCACAAATGGTCATGCACACAACCGGAAGTGTTCCTGCTATTGTGATCATTCTGTTGATGAATGTGTAATGACTTTACATGATGCCTTGAGGTGTGGGAGGTACAACAGATGTGTATGATAGACATTGTAAGTCACAACACATTAGCGGGTCTTGCTGCACCTTGTCTGCACATGTGAATTGGGCATCCATTAAATCCGCATTCACTGTCCCAGATGTGTGTGTGATAGTTGTGCATTGTCACTGGAGAGGCGTGCCGTCTGTGTGTAGCAATTAGCCAGCCATGTAACCTGAAGTGTCATCCATCTCTCGTGCAATGGTTGTTTTCCCATGACATCATTGGTGTTTTGTGCTATACCCATCTCATGATGCTTGTCACTGACATTGTCATTTCACTTCTCAACTAGGAGGAGGCCGAATCTCCTACGTCAACTAACAGTGCTGGAGGACATGGAGAATGAGGCAATCATCAGGAAATTCAGGCTGGACAGACCAACATTGAAGTTCTTGTGTGATCTATTGGAGCCCCACCTGCGGCCTCGCCGTCACTATCCTACGGCATTCACACCCACCTACAAGGTGATGGCAGCACTCCACTTTTTTGCAACTGGTTACTTCCAGGAGACCGTGGCTAACGCTGGGGGGATGTTGCAGCCCATGTTCAGCATGGTGCTGCGGGATGTGCTTGCGGCCATGATGCTCAATTGCAATAGCTACATACATTTCCCCAGGGGACGTGAATTGGCTGCCGTGAAGGGTGACTTCTATCCCCTAGGGCGCAACCCACATGTAGTTGGTGCAATCGATTGCACCCATTCGGGCATATCCCAATCGCCCATGGCTGTTGAGTCCACTCCGAAATCCCCAGACACCAGCAGACATCCGCTACAATGATGCACATGGCAGGACACGACGGGTCATCGAGCGCACTTTCGGCCTGCTGAAGTCAAGGTTCAGGTGCCTTGACAGGACCGGAGGCGCACTGGCATACTCACCTGGGAAGGTGTGCAAGATCTTTGTGGCATGCTTTATGCTGCACAACCTGGCCATCCACAGGGGAGTCCCCCTGCTCCTGGACGATGGTGATGAACCAGGGCCACCACCTGCTCAGGGACCTCAATCCAGAGATGAGGACAGTGGAGAGGATGAAGGAGTTGACCTGCGCCAACAGCTCATTGTACGCTACTTCACTTGAGGTGGGTGACGAGGTACAACGTGTACATTGTCTGGTGTTATTGCTCTTGTTATGAATGGCTATGCGCAGATGTAACCGATTGGCACATGTTCTGTCACCCATGTGTGTTATTTGTGTAAATGACGTTCAGTGCAGAGATGTACATTGGGTAATATGCCTGTGATGTCTTGGTTATTTGTAGCGCTGTGGTCTGTTTGTTGCCACAATGAGACCAGTGACTATTGTTCTGTTGTGTCTCCCTAGATGCTACAGAGGGTTCCTGCCATGCATACTGTACATCATTTCTACACATCATGGACATTGTCGACAATGTAAATACTGGACTGCATAAATCACTACATGAAATCTTGTGCTTAAGGTATTTTATTTTGTGAGTGGACATTTTATTTGTGCGGTAATATTTACATGAAGGTGTGCAATGAGCAGTGAGTTGACAGTCCTGTTCAATGAGATGCTACAGTAGACACCACATGGATGTGATGACCCAGTCCAACAGAGAGGTGCCTTTGGCAGGGCAATGTGGGGAAAGATAGTCCAAAAAGTGAATGCAGTTGGGAAGAGGGTTGTCTTCACGGCTGGCTCCGTGACTGGCATGTTGTAGGTGCTTTGCCTCCGGTAACTCCCAGGCTTTTCTTCGGACGCCCCCTAGATCTTTTGGGTGGTGGGGGCCTGCTGAATGGCCAGCGGCGTCAGGGGAGTCGTCCCTCTCTGTTGGCGCAGGAGAGGATGGTGCACTGTCATCCTGCGGTGCAATAGAAGCGGATGGAGGTGGTGGTTGGGACACAGGCCTGTCCCTCTGCAACGCCACTTGCTGGCCCATGAGGTCCACCATCTGTCCCAGGCGGTTATCGATGGACCTCATCAGCACGATCAGCTCCCTCATGAGTTCATCCGACCGGCCACTTTATCCCTGGACCTCTTGGTAGGCCTTCACAACTCTGGTGAAGTGGTCCAGGGATGGTATCCACTCCTCCCGAGGTCTGGTGGTGACCCTGGCCCTCCCACGTGCTCTGCTGCCACAGACCTCTTCACTCGCCACTGTGGGGCCACGCACTCTATCCCTGCCCTCCACAGCTGTTGGTGTGGGATGGTCATCCCAGGGAACAGGGTGGGTGCTGCTGGTGGTAGTGGTGGTCCTGGTGGTGTTGGTGGCAGTGGCGGTGGTGGCTGTGGTGGTTGCGGTGGTAGAGGCCGTGCCTGCAGGGGTCTGCTGCGTTGTAGTGGCAGCAGAGGTGGTGGTGGTGAGGATGGGGGCCTGGGACCTCTGGGTCTGTGGCACACCAGATGTGCCGGCCTGGAGCTCATCATCCATACTGTCCTGGGAGTCCACATCCGAGAGTCCATGTGCCGGGGGTGAAGACTGGCTCTGCTGGTCGTTGGTGTTGTCCTCAGCAGTGAGTTGTTCGTCACCTGTGGAGTAGATGGAGAGTGGTCAGTGTTTGTGTCATCTGTGTTTCATCATCTGTATGTACACTACTTACATATGCATTCATCAGTAGTACTAATCATGACAACACCGTGTAACATTTCATTGTGTTGAGTCACATCATGGAGTCATACATGTTGATTGTCAATGCTTTGAGTTCTATTGTTGTAGGTTGTCTGGATGCAGGTCACACACACACACACACCATGCAGATTTACTGTAGATACATGCCTGTTAGGTGACTGTGCAGGATGCAATGGCTGAGACATGCTCCTAGGTGGGGGAGGCCTCCATGCTGCTGGGGTGGGCGCCAGGGGGAATGGTGGGAGTTGTAGTGCAGGCCTCCCTCCCTCCCTCCCACACCCTCTCAGTGAAGATGGCTACCAACCTGTAAGTCTGTTTGTTACACTGTGCAATGGCTGAGACATGCTCCTGGGTGGGGGAGGCCTCCATGCTGCTCGGGTAGGGGCCAGGGGGAATGGTGGGAGTTGTAGTGCAGGCCGCCCTGTCTCCCTCCCTCCCTCACTCCCTCCCTCCCACACCCTCTCAGTGAAGATGGCTACCAACCTGTAAATCTGTTTGTTACACTGTGCAATGGCTGAGACATGCTCCTGGGTGGGGGAGGCCTCCATGCTGCTGGGGTGGGGGCCAGGGGGAATGGTGGGAGTTGTAGTGCAGGCCTCCCTTCCACACCCTCTCAGTGAAGATGGCTACCAACCTGTAAGTCTGTTTGTTACACTGTGCAATGGCTGAGACATGCTCCTGGGTGGGGGAGGCCTCCATGCTGCTGGGGTGGGGGCCAGGGGAAATGGTGGGAGTTGTAGTGCAGGCCTCCCTCCCTCCCTCCCTCCCACACCCTCTCAGTGAAGATGGCTACCAACCTGTAAGTCTGTTTGTTACTCTCTGCAATGGCTGAGACATGCTCCTGGGTGGGGGAGGCCTCCATGCTGCTAGGGTGGGGGCCAGGGGGAATGGTGGGAGTTTTAGTGCAGGCCTCCCTCCCTCCCTCCCACACCCTCTTAGTGAAGTTGGCTACCAACCTGTAAGTCTGTTTGTTACACTGTGCAATGGCTGAGACATGCTCCTGGGTGGGGGAGGCCTCCATGCTGCTGGGGTGGGGCCAGGGGGAATGGTGGGAGTTGTAGTGCAGGCCTCCCTCCCACACACTCTCAGTGAAGATGGCTACCAACCTGTAAGTCTGTTTGTTACTCTTTGCAATGGCTGAGACATGCTCCTGGGTGGGGGAGGCCTCCATGCTGCTGGGGTGGGGGCCCGGGGGAATGGTGTGAGCTGTAGTGCAGGCCTCCCTCCCTCCCTCCTTCCCTCCCTCCTTCCCTCCCTCCCTCCCACACCCTCTCAGTGAAGATGGCTACCAACCTGTAAGTCTGTTTGTTACACTGTGCAATGGCTGAGACATGCTCGTGGGTGGGGGAGGCCTCCATGCTGCTGGGGTGGGGGCCAGGGGGAATGGTGGCAGTTGTTGTACAGCCCTCCCTCCCCCATACAGGCCTCCTCAGCAGGATGGCTGGCTACATGTTGGGTGGGGCTGGACAGTGTAATGGTGTTTGTGTATTGCAAGGTAGTCATTGCATTGTGATGGTTGTCATTTGTATGCACTTACCAGCCTCCGCTCCCCCGGCTACTCCTGTAAGACTCTCAGGTAGCAGTATGGCAAGCACCCTCTCCTCCCATGGTGTGAAGGTCCTTGGTGGGATGTAAGGGCCACTACCAGTCTGGTTGGCCAGCGTCCAGTTCTTGCTCCTCCTCTCCTTGACAACCCTCTTCAGGTCATGCCACCACTTCAGGATCTCCTTCTTGGATCTTGGGGTGGCCCCTACTGCATTCACCCTTTGGACTATCCTTTCTCACATTTGTGTCCTGGTGGCTAATGGTGTCTGTTGGACCAGGCTACCAAATAGTTGTGGCTCTACTCTCAAAATCTCGTTGACCATGACTGTCAACTCACTGTTGGTGAATTTGGGCATTTTTGGTGCTGTCATGGTGTGTGGGGGTTGAGGTGTTTGTGGGTGCAGGGTTGTAGTGGCGATGTGTGAGGTGGGTTGAGTGATGGGGGTTTGTTTGTGATGGTGTGATGGTGGTGTTGATGGTGGTGGTGGTGGGTGTTTGTGTGTGTGTGCTTAGCTCTATGGTCTCTCCTGTCAGGTGTGGTGTATGGCCTTCTGATCTGGAGTGATGCTAAGGATTTTGGTCAGTGAATGGGGTGGCTTTGTACTCAGCTGTGTGGGTGTGTCCAATTGGAATTAGGTTGTCAGGTGTGTTGTGGGAGTGTTTCTGTGGTTTTGTCTTTGAGTTTACTAAATCATATTTATGTGTATGTGTGTGTGTTGTATATTTTGGGGGCAGTGCTACTTTGTTCATGGGATTTTGGCATCACTGAGGTGTATTCACATCCACCAGCATGTTTTTCATGTTTGTCCGCAGCGGTGGCTTTGCTGCTGCTTGTGCGCCATTTCTCCCATTCACTCCTGGGTGCAACCGCGCCGGTCGTTGTCGGGGTTTCCGACCGCGACACCCTCAGGGATATCGTAATTTACCGTGCGGTGTGTCCGCTTTCCATGCGGTGGGATGTGCCTTTTCTGCTGCTTATCCGTCCTCTGCGGTCCATTTTTTGCCGTCTCCGCCCGCGTCGGGTGGATTTGCTTGGCCCGCTATCACCGCGGTCGGTCTTTTGTGGCAGTTCATCCTAATTTTGCGGACGGTATTTCCGCTGTCCTGTCGGGCTGTGTTAATCCGCCTCCATGGCGGTCGGGGTGGTTTTCCGCCCGCTATCCTAATGGGCCCCTTAAAGTCAACTGGGGCTAAAGATGGCACAAATGCTTAGGGGCTTTTTCACTTAGTTTGCCTCCCACTAGTTTAGTCTGGTTAGATCTAGGGGCCCATTAGGATGGCGGGCAGATTGCCCTAGCCAGGCTGGCGGTAGACATCGCCGGCCTGGCGGGGGCAATCCGCCCGTCATCCTCACTGAAATGACCCCCCGTGACATTAGGATGGCCGGGGGTTCCGCGGCGGACGGAAAGACCGTCTGCCGCTTTTCCGCTCCGGTCGCCTTGCGACCGGGGCGGAAAAGGTTTAATATGGTGGCGGTGTCTGTTTGTCTATATGGGCCCAATCAGGTGCCTTTTCCTGGCGGCAATGCCGCCAAGGAAAGGCAGGTGGTCTTCACTTCGGGGGCCACCTGCGGGCCCCCAGAGTGAAGGCGAGGTGGAGGGTGAACACGGGGGGTACCTGTGGTACCCCCCAGCATTTGCATACACAAAGCGGCAGGCACCGCGCGGTGCCTACCACTTTGTGTGTGCAAATGCATACATGCATTTTTAGCAATGTGGCGGGCGGTGCTGAGAGCACCGCCCACCACAATGTTAAAAATGCAGGATGCATCAGCCACTGTAGCGGGCCCATCCTAATACCCCCCACGGGACCCCCGCCCTTATGGCGGGTGGTCCCAATCCCCAGGAGCCGCCCGCCAGTGGTCAAATCCTACATAAGCCTCCAGAACTAACCACTGTAGAGAGACAACACTTTACTCAAGGCACATATCCAGACACAGATCCAGATGGAGGCTGTACCAGATTCCACCATAAACTTGAGAAGGGTCCAACAAGAGTCCTCTGGGGCTCTGAAAAGCATTTTGCCTTCTCTGCCTGGTGCCAATAGTGTCTTTTCACAAAGATACAATTTCCTTGCCCTTGGACTCGAAATAGCTGCCGCCTATTCCAAACAGACAACAGACTGCTTTCCCAGGTATGTGCTCTACCTCTAAAACTTGAGAAATAGGTGTATTATTTATTCATCTGCTCAAATTAGCATAGCAACTAGCGATAGCACAATGAGGGTGTTAAGGGTTACATATTGTGATCATGATTTGTTAGAATTCTTGCCTGTCTTTTTCATTGATCAGGAATCATTTAACTGCTTTAAATTTGTACCTTCAGTGATATGTTCACTTGGTACATTGATGTCATCCTGTATACCTCACTGAGTTGCTTTCAAGAGATTATTTAGGTTTTTAATATAGAGCTTTGACCAAGCGCAATACAAAGCATTTCTAATAGCCATGCCCTGTGCCCTCCTATGTCCATTACAAGCCAATAAAAATGAAATTGCTTTGTGATCAGTCCAAGGTAGATCCATAACATACAAAATGTTGATAAGATTCTGTTGGGGGAAAATATGATCTAGTATATGTCCTGGGTGATGGTTTGGCCAAGGGACGAGCTGGATTAAGTGAAAGGCTGATACCATTTTTAAGTGCTTGATAGCTAGCTTCAGCATCTGAATTGTCATCAACATGGATATTAAAGTTGTGAGCAATCAAAAAGTTACCTTCCAAATAGACAGTGAACATTACATAGTTCAGCTAATGTAAGAATGTTTCCCCTTGTTTTACTGAGTCTGGTGGTCTGTAGAATAGTAATACGCTCAAATAGAATTTAGTGTTGAGAGAAATAGTGACTGCTGTTATTGCCTCAGCATCTATTAAAAGCTGAGTACTCCAGGAGGATATCTAAAGTGCATTTTCATGAATCACTGCCACTCCTCTGCCTACACAGGTAGCAAAGAAGATTAGTCTATGCGAGGCTAAAGGGGCCTCAAAGGGGATAGAGACAGAATCATGAAGAGAATGCAACAGTTAGCCACACATTCACTTACTAAATGAAGCCCTCTCCCCTAGCATCCCCTTCTAGGGAGTTTCCTAGAACCTCTTACTTGGACTCAATGGGGGTTGAGAGCACACTGCCTCACAGTCCCTGCACAGTTCGCCCCTTTGCATCCTGGTAAATGCAGTACACAGTTCAATCTTACTTTAAAATTAGCTGGAGTTTTTCGCCAAAGTTGGTGCAGACATTGCTGTATATCTCTAGACACATGTTTCTGGGTTGTGCCCGTCTTCAGTAGAGAGCAGCAGTATTAGAGAGCAAAGACAAATCATCTGGGGTTGCTGGAAATGTTGCCAAGTTTCTCTCAGGTCACAGTACCACTCACAGGGACACAGGTGCATCTCCAAAGCTCGTCAGCTTGTTGGCTCAAGGGAGCCTTTTAAACAGAATGGGGGTTGGGCGCACACTGCCTCACAGTCCCAGCACAGTTCTCCCCTTTGCATCCTGGTAAATGCAGTACACAGTTCAAACTTACTTCAAAATTAGCTGGAGTTTTTCACCAAAGTTGGTGCAGACATTGCTGTATATCTCTAGACATGTGTTTCTGGGTTGAGCCCGTCTTCAGTAGAGAGCAGCAGTATTAGAGAGCAAAGAAAAATCATCTGGGGTTGCTGGAAATGCTGCCAAGTTTCTGTCAGGTAACAGTACCACTCACAGGCACACAGGTGCATCTCCAAAGCTCGTCAGCTTGCTGGCTCAAAGGACTCCATCCAAAAGATGGCAACCCCCTAGGGAACAACACCGCTTACCATACCCCTTCATCCAATTACATTTACTGGTATGTTGTCCCAAAAATATCTAGCAGATTCCAAAGGGGCAATGAGTTATTACGTCCCAGTGCAGCAACACACATCCATATCTGGAGCATTTTCATCAAGGTTTTGCACCCCCTTTGCACCATGCAAAGGGGTGCAAGGGTGATGCCAAATCTGTGTTGATGATGGACTGCCATATAAGTGCCATATAAGTGTGGTTTATCAAGCCATGCAAGGCCACCTTGCATGGCTTCATAAATCGGGAGTAACTCAGAGCAGCACAAAGCACTTTCTTGCATTACTCTGCCCCAGCAAGGTGGGACCACTGCCTGCTGTTAAAATACATTTTTGTATACATTTACATAAGGAAAGGTGTACGTTGAGGATACTTTCCCATTTGCAAATGGATGATCACCAACTTCAAGTTGGTGATAAAATATGAATATTTTGCGACCGCATTTTGATCGCAAAGCATTCTTACATACCACTGCAAGTCTCTATTAGGAAGGGATGTCCTTAACAAGCCACTTCCTAATACCAAATCGCAAACCCATTTTGCGATTCGGTAATAGCTTACTGATTCGCAAAGTAGGCCTTTGAACATAGAAAAATGCTTTTTTCCAGTCACAAATTACCCGATTCTCTAAAACAGATCATTTGCAACATGAAAAAAGCTATTTACTTGTGACCCATAGCCTCTTAATCCTAGACTCCAGGAAAGGAATTTCATCTATTGCACCAGTTTGAAAAGCTTTCAGAATCTGCACCACTGTAGATGATCCTCCAATTGTGCTTCTTGGGCTTGCAGCCTCCTCGACATTGAGTCATGTCCTCTTTCAATCCCCATCACTCTGTTACCAAAATCTTCCAGATTATCCTTCTCTGTCCTCACTGCCCTGTCTGTATTTACTGTCTTTCAACTACATTAGAGCGCATGTTATTTAGCGATTGCAGGAATTTTCTATCACCCGAAGTAAGCACTATTTCCTCATTCTGTACCACAGAGGGGTGATCCTAGGTACCTTTTGACTTCCCCTTTGCAGTAAAGAAGTCTTGTTTGTGTTAGTGTTTCTACATCATTGCCACCAGGATATCAGCCAACAGAGTCCAACACTGTTCAAATATCAGAGCACAGCAGCACTTCACCATCAGTTCTGGTAGGGGATCAGGAGATTTTCAGTATGCATGGGCTTCAGACTCACAGTTACTGCAATCTAGCCACCATCCAATCATTGTGCTTCATGGAGGCAGTGCTTAATTTGAGCTGGGGGCTGCAGGGGTCTCGGCCGGCACTCAGTTTTAGGAACGAAATCTTATTTTTCCTTTTCAGACTTTGATTTGTATCAACGGACAGAAAACAAAATAATGAAAAGAGGAAGCCAAACAAACAGTGTCAAAGGGAGAAATCAGGGATGAAAAAGAAGCTCTATGAGTGAGATAAGAGGTGACGATTTGAATAGGTGTGATGTTGAATCAAGACTACACAGTTATGGTATTCAGCGTCCCAACCTTCAATAGGGCTGGCTGCAGCCTTCAGAATGTAACTTCTGGCCAGGCACTTATTCTTATACAAATATAGCACTATGGACCGGAGATGTGTGGGCCCTCAATCTTCATTGGCTCTCTGCATTGGCTCCCAGTGGGATCCTGCACTTCAGCACTACTGGTTAAACTACGGCCTGCTGTACTGATTAAACTATGCTCTCTGTCAATACCGAGCCTGGCTCCTGATGTCTGGCACTCCCCAGCCTCCTCTGGAACTGACTGTGCATAGTGGTGCACTAGGGTTGCCACCACCAAGTGTCCCTCTCCTTAAGTTCTGCACCAAAACACACCTCTACCCTAAAGCCAAAGAATTGCTTCACATGCTCTGTGTTTTCCGTTGACAGAGCAGCGCCCTCAACAGTTCTTTAGGGCTTATAGTATATCCAGGGCCTCTATGCCCGCTCCAACACCACAAAATCAACCCGAGGCTGGCTCCTCCCAGTGCAGGATCGGAGCCCTGCAGAGACTCTGATGGATGGCTACCACCTTGGCGCTGGCTGATCTTGCCCCCTTTTGTTACATTTTGCCCATGTTAGCTGTCATTTAGTGACTGTGAACCGTTACATAGGCTCTAGGACAACATTAGTCGCAGGTTGTTTTGTTGCTTTTAATTAGCTGGTATCCATAATTTTGCTAATTTTTTACTTCTATCCATCCTGCATCTTTTTTATTGTAGAAAGGTATTTCCCTTACAAATTACCCGTTTACAATCGCGCTTGAGATATCCTTATCAAATCAATGTACAAAAAGACTCTTCAACTCCTTTCCCCCAATTTCTAACAGATGCTTTTGTTTGCATAAAGGGTAGACTCAATGGTACTGGGACCTGGGTAAAATGCAGTGCAGTACAGGGTGGTCCCAGTAAACTACATTTTCAGCAAGATAATCTAATAAACACACTTATAAAACGTAAAGTAAAAGAATAAAAAAACAATCAAAAGACTGATCAGTGTTATTTAATCACACCATCACCATGACACATGTATGCATCATAAATCTGGAAAAACTACATGCTGTGCCCTGAACCAAGCTGATGGTCGTGGCTGGATGTTTAAGAATAAAACCTGATGGGACATACCTGATTTAATCCGGATAGCGTGGAGTTTTTCCGCTCTCTAGAAATCCGGAGCCTGCGTGCCCTCTCTCCCATACACAAGCCCTCCATGCAGAGCTTTCTACGGTGACCTTGCCTTTCACAGTCCTGAGGAAGACCCCTATGTAAGTTAGCTAATTACCTACAAGTCCCTGGGGCCGAAACGTCAACACTTTACTTTTCAAGCCAA
This sequence comes from Lissotriton vulgaris, assembly GCF_964263255.1. NCBI lineage: Eukaryota > Metazoa > Chordata > Amphibia > Caudata > Salamandridae > Lissotriton > Lissotriton vulgaris. Next base: position 666,805,492 of record NC_141694.1, read on the forward strand.
CTTGTAAACAACAGAGATTCTCTTGCTGTGTCTTATTTCTAAAGTTTGGCTTTCTTTAACTTTGTTGACTTAAGTGCAGTAGTGGCTAAATAATATGCCTAACTCTGTCGTGTGATACAACCCTGTTTTTATTTCACTAATTCCTTTTGCCTATCCAATACACCTTATCCTCACAAACCATCACCCATCTCTTCCGAATTCCTCCATCTGTCTCTTCTGGGCACAACTTGTAGTCCTTTTTATCTAAGTGAGATCATAAATATGCAATAAAAAAGTAATAAAACTTCTTATGATAATAAAGTACACTACAATATAAACCCTCATACACATACAAATAAACTCCTACGCTCCCAAAACAACAAAGAAAAGAAAATAAACTCTGCAATTTAAAATGAAATGTTTTACTTATTGATCTTATAAACTAAGTGCACCTACCAGGCCCACAAGGGCGACTTTATGGGAAGACCAAATAACCGTCTACAACATTATACTCGCAGGCCTGAATTTATCAGCCTAGAATGTCTTTAAAGTGCTGCAGGACCAAAACATGTGTAGCAAGTGACGGAGCAATGGCCCCTAAAACGTAATGTCTCAGTCAAGTTGTAGGAAGGTGGAGTATTTGGTTGTGATGTTTGTGAGGCTTCACTGTGCAATACTCTCACAGACCTCAAAGATGGTCCTTGGATTCACAAAAATACATCCTTAGCCTAGTCTTGGTAGAGTGGCAAAGAGCAGTAAGGATTTACTAGAGGAACATGTGTTAATCATTTCAGAGTATAAACATGGATTATAAGTAATTGACAATTCTAGAAATCTGACACCAGTTTATAGAAATAAAGTGTATTTTTATCTTATTTTAGACAGCAAAATTAACGTGATCAGATATACATAACAGGAGTTATAAATTATACACCACAGCAATTAAATACCGCAAAACTTTTGCATTGCATGGAACCCAAGGAATGAATCTTGTCCTAAGACCAAGTCATGACTGTCAGTTTAATGTTACCTGGCCCGTGGACTCCGTTGCACAGTTGTCCTGGCTGTCTTTGGTGCTGAACAGAAGTGACACGATAGCTGCTTTTTACAGCTAACATGGTGCTCTGGCAACACAATAAAAATATACAACAATGGGGGTGTTGCTGACATTAGTTGAAGTTCGGATGGAGTTCCCTCTAGCTACCGCTTTAAGTGCAGGAGCCGGTCACTTAACTGGTGACCAACAAGGCAACATGGCAGCGGTAAACTTTGTAGAAAAGTACTTCGACATTCGTGTCTCAGGGAACACAACAGCTGCCTGTGACTTTGTAAAAGGCAGAATACAGTACCCACAATGCACTACAACACCTGGATATGGGCTATCCCTCAGAGGGCCCAATGGCCAGTGATTCTTTGGATCGAAGCATTGTTTTACCTACAGTTTGCATGGGACTGATGCTACTAGTCCAGGGGTGTCTGAGGGTGCTTCATGCCCTCACAGGGGCCCCTCTATCTGAGGGACCTGAGAGTTAACCTAGTAAAAGCCTCATTCAGGCAGCTACAGGAGCATTGCAAATTATGTTTGATCAGTTACTTTCTATACAAAAAAATTCAATTTTTAAACAAAAAGTATATACTCTTTATAAAATCAAACAAATATAATAAATTTTGAATAAAAGTACAACAAAGTGGTTCATGATCATTTATATATAGTGGGTTCTAATATCACTATTTGTTTATATGTTATGTATACTAGTTATAGACCTTTTTCAAACTAGATATTCTTTCCCTATGTATAACTAGTGGTTTTCATATATAGGGGTCCCCTACTTCCTAAAGCTACAGGAGCATTGCTACATGTACAGAGTATCCCTCTTTTGGTTTGTGCAAGGCCAGTTGTCACAGACACCGGTCTCTTCTTTGTCCTCTTAGATGTAGGTTGATTCAAATCTGACGTTCTGATGTCAGGAGGTCCCTTAAATCCTAGATTATGGGGTGTTACATGTGTGGGAGGAAGTAGCCAATGAGCTGCTAGTCACTGCAGCTAGTCTCTCTCTGAGGTGACCACATCCTGGGGTGTAGGCCACCGTTTCTACCCGGAACCCGCCATTTCTACCACTTTTAAAAATGGCAGAAGTCCTTCTTAGCTGTATAGACTAGGAAGCCCACCCAAGAGGTATGGCTATCCTTCGGGGGGTGTACACCTCCTGCATACCTAATTTGCTGTCTGTCCAGGAGCAAATATGAATGGGGTAAGGGGAAGGCTGTTGCCTCTTTTGAGAGGCAGACCTGATGCATAGCAGAGGCGATTTAGTCTTTGAAGTTCACCACCTTGATTTGGCACTTTACTAGCTATCCTGAGAGGGATGAGATGTGACCTCATTCCTGCGCAGTCTTTTGTTTCTGACTCCTGGGAGTGTTCACACTGCCTGGTAATAGGACAGAATCCTGTCTTGACTGAATCAAGCGCAGGCTGCCAACCAAAGCCCTCAACAAGATATTCATATCAGGGGTGATGATGCATATTGTTTGAAACCAAACATGACAAATTTAGGTGGTAGCATAATGAAGCTAGCGACCCCAGGTTTGCCCAGGTGCCAGCCCATGTTATCTTATGGACCGCCTATCACTTATAGTGTACATTAATGGAAAAGGCCACTAAAGGGACATATAATCTTGCACTTAAAGGCCCACACCTTTAATATAAGGTACCCTGCCTCCTGGGCTCAAGAGGCCTTCCTCAGGGGTGACTGGCATATATTAAAAGCAGAGCATTGACTTTGCCACACACACACACAGATGGCAAACTCAAAATGGATCAGTTTACACCATTCCTGAAGTCTGCAATGGAAGGCCTGCTGTCTGTAGACTACATGGGGCACTCAGGGTGGCACAAACAATGCTGTAAGCTCTAGGGACCCCTTTACCATCCATTCCCGGGTACCATTGGTACTATATACTAGAAACTTCTAAGGGAGGTAAAGTCCTTGTAAATTGGGGCTGCCATTTTACACATAACAGTTTTAGGGAGAGAGCAGACTCACTGGGGCATGGTTAGCAGGCTTCAGTGCACTGCCAGAGTCGAAAACCAGCATTTAGTAGTCCAAATGTGAGCAAAAAGTGGGGGACATCTGTAGAAAGCCCTGTTTTCTTACACAAGTGGTCAAAGATTTTTCCCCATTGATCATATGGGCCTTTGATAGCTGACATGAAGCATTGAAAGGGAGAAAATATCAACAATACATTTCTAATGGTGCGCAGTCAAAATATCAATTTGTTTATATCGACCTACACTAACATTGATTTTTTAATATCATAGGGTCTGAATATCGATGTCAAGAATATTGGTGACCACCTGTTTTAGCCCCAAAACGAAAGCAGTTATGGGATCCGGTTACTTCATTTTTTGATTCTTGTGCCCTTCGCTCTCTGCCTAAATCTCCCTTTCAACAAGAAGTTGCTAAACCTCCTTGAGTTCCTTTTCTTATTTTGTCTTTTTTTTCTCTTTTTCAGAATATTCACAAAATTGCTATGTTGTTTAGTATTATATTTCATAGTATTGTATTACTCTATCTCCTAGCTGGTATTTTTCTTTTCTTTTTATCCTTTTGTATTTATTTCATATGAACTGTTTTTTCTTATCTATTTTTGATTTTTGATTCTTGTTCTCATGTGTTTCATTTATTCTTTTTGTATCAATTATATGCATTCGTGTATTTAAATTGTTTATATGACTTTTTCAAAACTTTCAATAAAGCTTATTTTGAACTTAAAAGAATATTGGTGACCAAAATATCGACTTTAAGGTAAGTAATATTGTTTTTTTTATATTGAAGTAAGTGATATCTAAGTAAGTATTGAATTCCTGGCTGCAGCGCTCATAATCAGGAAGGCAGCCTCCCTCCCGTCCACCAATCACAACGCTGCAATGGCAGCGTTGTGATTGGTGAGGCCGCTGCCCCACCCGGGTCATTTTCTCTATGTATGCTGGAGCATACATAGAGAACAGGAAGCGTGGGCAGCGTTGCTCGAGGGCAGGGGGAGTGGCTTGCCCACTGTTGTTCATACTGTTTGGGCGGCCTCAGGCTAGCCAAATAGTCAGTATGAACAACAGTGGGCAAGCCACTACCCCCTGCCCTCGAGCAGGACCGCCCACCCCCAACCAGGAACTTCTGCTTTCTCGCCGTGCGAGAAGGCAGAAACAAATGGTAGTTATTACCATTTATGTTTCTGCCTTCTAGCATGGTGAAAAAGCAGGGAGGCATCGCCCAAACGCCCCTATAGAGGAGCCGCCACTGGAAGTACAATAGGTTGGCTGAAATATTTCAGTAGGTTAAGGTGCAATAGAATAACAAATTGTATTGCAATAATCACAATTATATAAACACAGATAAAAGCAAACACATGTTCTATAAAGACACCTCACTCCTCTCTCCTAATCATGGATCAAATATAGATTCAACTATAGAAGATTTCTAAATCGGAAGCACAGAAAAAGAAAGTGTCAGCATGATCTGACTTCAGTAGAAGACAAAAAGGAAAATTGGGGTCCATTAGCATGTAGGGCGGATCGCCACAGCCCGCATGTCGGTGGCAATTCGCCCTACATCCTTCTCCGCCATATTAGTATGGCGGGGGTACCGCGGCAGACGGGAAGACCGTCTGCCGCTTGACCGGGCAGTAAATGGTTTAATATGGTGGCGGTGTCTGCTAGACACTGCCATCCATATTAGCATGGGGCGGAAATATGCCTTTCCGTGGTGGCAACGGGCATGCAGAATTTGCTTTTGGGGGCCCATTGCGAGGGTAAGGTCTAAATTGCGCTTCTCTACCAGTCCCCTTCTAATATACTTTTAGGACACTTACTGGCTACAGTGGGGAACATTTTGTCCAGAACCGCCGGTGTGATATATAGCATCCATCCATTAAAAAACTTCATACTGTGAAAATGTGCACCCCTTAGGCTCAAATAGCTAAGGCCAAAATAGATTTCTCAATGTGATTTCTCTAATCGTATCCCAGTATGCTGCTCCTATTTTAATCTCATTTCCTCTGATATTCCATCATAATTTGGGCAACATTCTTCATAGCAAAAGCTATGGGTTATCTTAATTTCTTTCCTCCATATGTATATCATCCTTACTAGGTTCCCGGAAGAGGGGTTACCTTATCTGGCTAATCTACATAAAATTCCATTTATTTGACCATACAGAAAAATAGTGGTGGCGTCTAGGAGATTGATTTCTCAAAAGTAGATTTTGAGAAGATTTTAATCTAGAGGCTTCAAGCAAAATCCCCTATTTTTGTTTGGTTGACAATAATGTAAAAGTGTATTGTTGCGTATCATGAGGACTTTACATCTTGAGGACTTTACATCTTGAATTTTTTTTCCAGATGCACATAGTCCAGATGTGATTTAATGATTTGTGTCTAACTTTCTTGGGAATAGTGGGAGTTTTGATTTCCTTGTGGAGAGATGGCACAGTTGTAATGTAAAGGATGCCATATATTATAGTCCAAAATCATGGAACCCTATGCCACCCTCATTCTACTTGTTTATATAAACCTTTAACTTCACACAAGGACATTTTGGTCTCCAGATGAAGAAAACCAGAGCTTGTTCCAATTTAGCAAAGAACAAAAGGTTCTATTCTTCAAGGAATAAATGTAAAAAGAAAAAAACACAAGGGTAATATTGACACTTTCATTAGTGCTATGCATCCATTGATAGACAGCAAAGACTTTTTCATATTTCAAGAAGATTTAAAACTCGCCTCATTACCTGAATTATAGCTGTTAAAGGAAAGATTACCTGGCTGCTCTGAATATTGAACGTTTTTGGCCCCGCTCTGTAATTTTCTTTCAAAGCTGGTGAGGGAATTTCTAGGAACTGCTCAATACTAGACACTCTGGGGCCTATTAGGATGGCAGGTGGACTTATGTCCGCCCTCCATCCCTACGGAGCTAGGACCGTCCGCCATAGTTGTGCCAGTCCCGCCTGCTGTATCAGGGTGCACCCCCCTACACTGGTGGGGGCATCCTGGTAGGTTAACATTGTCGCCAGTGCTGCTGGCTGCAGCACCGTACGCAATATTAAATTACCATGTTTTTCATTGTGATGCACAACGTGGCAGGCGCAGCGTGGTACTAAATGGCTCAGAGAACCACCCACCACCCAATATAGAGTCTAAATAGTAAGGCAAAGGTCTGATTTGAGATGAGGCAAACATTTTATAAAATTAGGGACCAAAAGCATCCTTTTGAGGGGTTTTACTGCTTGGGAGCTGTGGTATGGCATCTCTTTCTTTGATTTGGAACTTATTAGAATGGTGGCGGCTTCAGATGTAAGAGGAGGATGTTTTAACTCTTTAAGGAATTGATCAATCTATTGTTCCAAACTTGAATCACCTGACAGTGCATCTTGATATAATCAAGTTTAATAATCCTAAAACAGCAAATAAAATAACCAATAAAAAACACAATCAGAGTCCCACTCAAGCAAGTTAAAACAATCCTGACATGGAGCACAATGCCCCACAATCACCATATGGACAGTTAAAACTGGAAGGATCAGGCTATCAAAACAACATTTGTTTTCTCCTGGCAATAGCACTCTCTAAAAAAAAACAATAGAGATGCAAAGATTAGGAGAGTTTAACCATTGCAAATAAAGCAAGGCCTCAAAGGATTTTCTAATACCTTAAGTTTAAATCAGAGGAATTAAAAACCTTTTGGAGAATAGCAAATGGAACTTACAGAAAAAAGTCAAATGAAGCAAACTCTGAGGCGAGGATTTGTCACAAGGACAGATTGAAACCGTAATGGGGTCGAACTGGCCCAAAGGAAAACCCTAATGCCACCTTATGATACCGAATCTGAATCTGGTTAAAATGACTCTGTCCCACATGGCACCCACCCAAGACACGTATGGCTCCATATTGGGGGTGGTCTGCAGAGGCCCAGAGGTAATGTGGCCCTTGATAACAACAGAGGGAGAAAAGCTCTCTTCTCCCCAGGATAGACAATTCTTGCTTAACATTATGTAGCCAGTGTATGGCCAGGCTTCTGTCGCAAGCTGCACAGTCAGAGATCACCTTCCTATTGAAATCAGCATGTCAATTCGTCCATATAGAGCACCATTTCACATACTCAACCCCCATCTCCAAGTGGACAATGTAAGTGGCGCAAGATGGGGGTACACCTAAGACGCCTAAGACGCATCGCAGGACCCTATTCTCCTCTGTCTTAAGGGTGATAGTGTTAAAAAGAATCCCCAAATTCAAACCCCAGAGGTGAGGATGGGTAAAAATTTGCTACTAAAGACCTCCAAGACGGGAGCCACAGATTTTTTACCAATACGTGTGGCCAAGTTGTAAATATAGCCCGCAGCCAGTGCTTAACTTGAGCAGTGGCTTTCCGGTGCTCAGCACCAGCACCTAATTAGCTTCCGGTGCTCAGCACCAGCACCCAATAGTTAACACCTTACTTAGAACAGTCTATCACATAGTGGCACATTAGAAGAGCAACAGCTGTTTAGGAATACAACATACATTAAAATTGCAAATACCTGCCTACACAGCCATTCCTTTTGCTTTGGGGACCTGAAGAAATCCTAACTGTTTCATTTACATTCTAGAGAGATGGTTAGTAGTTGTTTTGGCAGCAATGACAAGGGTGATGGGTGGTGCAAGCTGCAGTGGCCTGCTGGTCAGATCCTTGGCACATAATATTTTAAAAATTAAGCGCTGCCCGCAGCATTGGAAAACCTTTGTGAAGTTTCATATTTACACGGGCCCCAGCTACTCCTGGCATCAAAAACCACACCCAATTAGGAAAGGACCTGTGTAAAAACAACAGGATGGTCCTGCAGAAGTACACTCTTCATCTTCACGGATTAGGGGCCACAAAACATGTCACATCAGTCGCTAATTCATTATGTATAAAATACTTTAAAATTTCCAAATCAACTAATTTGTTAATACATTTTTCTGAAAAAATGGTCTTATCCATAACCCACCTATAAGCTTTAACCAGCATGGGCATAGTGCCACTGAGGAGTACTGCCGAATGGTCCAAAAAAACACTGGCTATGGTAGAAGGAGAGGTTGGCCCTAAAAACATGTTGATTCTAGAGGCAGAATGAAAATGTTTTGACAAACAAGCATAAGATCTAATTGTTGCATTTTCAATCGCCAAATATGGTACATATAGCAAATCCCTAAAATATCTTTGAACATTTTTTCAGCGTTTCTCCAATCCTGAGTTTGAAGAGGATTGGACAAAGGGTATGAGACGAATGGGAAAAAAGTTAAAATCCCCCCACAAAATTGCCTCCCTGGCAGACTACATACTATCTTTTGGAGCAGCCCTGTTTTGGCATTCACCAAACCATAACAGGACGCAAGATTAATTCTCCATCCCTAAATATCCACCGAGAAAATAGCCCAAAGCCCCTCTTGATATTGATTAAGAGAATTATATTTTAATGGCAAGATTACTTTAACCAAAATCACTATCCCCTTTCGTGTGACATTAGCAGAAGAGAAAAACCTGTCCCAAAGCCATTCATTTTTCAGTTTATGTTTTTACTTCCCCACATTAAAATGCATTTTATGAAAAAATATAATGTTTGGGTGAAATTGCTTTAGTCAAGCAAAGATGACATCCCTTTTCGGTTTAATATTAAAACTATTACATTAAAGCTAATAAACATCAATCTCTTCACAACCCTGATTTTCATTGCTGCCATTAAAGTAACTTCTTCTTTTTTCCTTTCCTCCACTTTCCCCACCTCATTTACGAAACCCTTCGGTCACACCACACTTGACCCCCTAATTAACTCATGTGACCCTTTGGGTGAGCCCATTCCCACCTGACATAACTGGCTTGTTTACTTTCCACCTATGGTGACGCAGCGCCCCTCCGCTAATTCTTTGAATTCTTGAGACTGCTTATCGTGGACAATCTAGTCATAGTTTTTTTTTTTTTTTAAATAGGTCCAGGTTAAAGATGTAATTTAACATAGACTGGTTAGTTTGGGTCGAAAAGTGCATTTGTGTAAGCTGATGTCAAAAAGTTAATATGCTCAATACAGAAAGCCACAAAGTGCAGGTTAGCACCACGTGGATGGGTTAAAGGCCACAAAGAAGGGTTTTTGGGTTGGTGCACCTTGAGTACAAACACTGCAGATTATGTAAATTACATATTTTGTTACCATGTCTTCATTTCAAAATCATTATCAAATCTTCCTCAATGTTTGCCCCAAGAATCATTGCTTTAATTTTGTTTTGTTAGTGGATATTGTACATCGAAGAAAAGAATACATTTTGGAAATATTGGGAATATTTTAACCACATGACTGTAATGACTTCAAGATTGTTTTACATGCCTTTTTAATGTATAAATTGTGTATCTTGACATTTATGTCCTGGAATCATAATATTCTTGTAGTGTCTATTAAACAAAAGCTACTTATTCAAGAAAATAAAAAATAATAAGGTTTGGAGCAAATCTGAACCACCTAAGGTATACTTGTCAATAAACTATATTGATTGTTGTTACCAAGCTCAAAAACATCCAAGGTCCTGCTTATCTCTAACTTGAAGACATGGGTGTGACACATGGGTGAGCAATCATGTCAGCTGGGATAAGGACGCTCCTTATCATGTTGTACCCATACGGGCCAGCGCACAAGTGCAACCACAATAACCTATTAAACTTGATGCTAATGCGCATGTTAGGGATATACTCTTCGAATCGGAGTAGCAGGGAGTAATTGAACCCTGTGTCTCTCAGCTGAATAATCCCCTTTTTCTTGTTTTAAAACCGATCATTCATATCGTATAGTCTTAGGCTACAGATATTTGAATAGACAAGCAAGCACTTTTGATTTACAATATAGTCCGTAAGAAAATATAAAACAACCCCGGACAATTTCCAACAATTGTTTCAGCCAAAATCTCACACCTGAAAGCAGAGATTGGACAGTTTTTTCCACCTTCTGGTTTCAGTGTCGCTTCACCTGTTTAGCAATAGGCTAGAAAAACAATCCAATACTGTCTGCTGCCCACATAGTGTCAAATCTACATGATACTGACCCAGATGCTTTATCCTAAGTAGATGATATCTACCTCCCAGATGATGAGTTAAGACCGCACTTAGCATGATGGAATCATTTTAAGATTCACTGTATGTGGCTATAAATTCAACTTTAAGAAATCACATTTTGTATTTCTAAGTGTCCTTTGTTTAGGAGATGAAGTTGCCTAGTCTGCAGTTGCGACTGTTAATGTTAGTAAAGCTGACACCCCCTTACCAAAGGGCTTTCCTTCTAAATATGCGTATCACTTCAGTGACCAAACATTCCTTTTGTAATTATTCTAGAAGTTCTCGATTGGTTGATTTCCAACCAAGACCACAGCTTTTGTGATAGCTGCACATGAAGGTGTTGCTTTTGCACATGCCAGTGTGGTGGCCACAATTTTGCTGCTATAGCAACATTATTGTTGGCACAGCGTAAACAAACTGGCCAAAAAATATGTCAAAACTGGCCAAAAAATATGTCCAGTGTTGTGCGATTTGTCAACAGATTTAGGCTTCCATTGTGACTTGTGCAGCAACACAGGACAGAGGAATCCCTACCTGCCGGACAGGTGCACACTCACTCCTGGGGTCCAAACGCTGTGGTCTCGCTGCGCTGCACAGTTCCATCTCGCGGCCCATGACTGGAGACTACAGCTCCCAGGGAGCCTTGACCCCACTTCCTGCTTCCTGACGCTGCGCGCCCGGAGGCGCTACATTAACAGGACGGTCCCTCCGCGTCGCGGGACGCGCGCGGATGACGCCGGGCGGAGCCCGGGCAGAGGGCGGGCCATCTGGGGCCATCCGGGGCCAGAGGAGGCCGGGCTGGGCTAACCCCCTTGATCGGACTAATGGGTAAGCACAAGCATTTGGGGACTGAGGGACAGGGGGCTAAAGACGCTAAGGTACCCCGCAAGGCAGACACTATTATCTCATATCTTACATCAGCGGTTGGCGCCATTAACCAGAAAATAGCCAACGCTGAAAAGGAATTGGAACTGAGAAAGGCCACTGACTCACCTAACACTGATCCCTCACATCCCATTGAGGCAACCCCTGAATGTCTTTTGGTTGAGGCATTACCTGTTAGTGCCTCAGAGACTAATGATTCTCCGGATCAGTGTATAGAGAGCCAGGGATTGGGTCAAAAAGTGTCACCAAACAAGACTAAAAAGAAGTCTAAGAAAAATGGGGGAAAAGGTACTCCTGCTTCCCCTCACCAGGACCTTGTTCGTGACATTTGTTTAGTCATGGGGGATAAACTGGAAGAACTGATTAATGCCAGACTAGAACCAATACTGGAAGAAATTTGTAAAGACATTGTTGACTGCCTGAATACCTGTTTGGCCGGGTTGCTAAAGAGGGGCGAGAAAATTGACTCATTCATTAATGATTTTTGCGCCAGAGAACAATTGTCTGCAAACAATAATAAGACTAATGAGACTCATAATCTGGAGCCTATGGAATGCATAGCGATAAAAGCTAGCTTTGAGAACGCACCCCTGCAACCCACACATGCCCCACCAACCCAACCATTAACTTTACCTCATAAGGTGGTCAGATCTGGTATTAGTAATTCATTGCCACAACATAACACCATTCCAGCCATACAAGAGAACATCGTAGCACGTTCTAATACCTCCCACAATTCACCTAACCTTAGTTCTCCTAGCACTCCCAGGCTGCATCTACCACCCGAGGCGGCCCCCTTTGTGGCAGTAATAACAGCGGTCCCATTTTTACACCAAAATGAGAAAGAGTCCACCAGGGATGTACTAGATAAATCTAGGGAATGGTGTAAACAATACTCTAGTGGTGAACATGATATAACCCGTTACATCATCATGGCCAGAAGGGTAGGGTGGGTAGGACATGGGGAGAAGAACATTATGGGAGATTGTATCGTCATTAATTTCTCCGAGAAAGAAGTAGCTGAAAAACTATTTTGGGATGGGTCTCCTATTACTAACAATGCAATTAGACGGCTCCCTTTGGGGTATTTTTACCCCCCACGGGGGAGCATGAAGGCTCACTCATATTCGCAGAAGGTAGCTGAAAACAGAATTACACCTACTCTAGGGCCATGCCACTTTGCCATGCTACACAAGAGTGGGGTTTCAGTTTCTGCTCCTCAGCACTTATCATCAATCATGATACCGACATCGACCTTGAATAGTAAACAGACTGAGGGTGTCCCCCTATCCAACCGTTTTGAACCATTGTCACTCGCAGATAATTCGGATTGACTACATAAGACAAAAGATACCAATCAGATCCCCCCTTTGACACGCAAGAAGATGTGTAGGATTCTCAGTTGGAACATCGCAGGCTTAAGATCTAAGATCGAAGATGAGAATTGGCTGAGTTTTATCTCATCCTTCGACATTATATCCTTCCAGGAAACGTGGGATATAGCCAATAGATTTGAGTTAGATGGGTTTGCTCATTTTAGTATTTCTGCTATACCAAGTGTGTCGGGCAGAGCAAAGGGCGGCCTATCTATACTACTCTCACTTAACCTGAAAGGGAAAGCCAAACAGTTACAGACTTGTTCCCCGTACTTTTTAGTAGTAGAATTGTCATTGACAAACTCACTCACCATTCTACTTATCAATTTTTATAATTCCCCTCACTTGAGGAATTTTTGGAAAGTTATAAATTAATTAAAAGTAGTTTTGAGGTTATCCTTATGGGTGACTTCAACATTCATCCTTGCCGTATGAACTGCATTACAGAAGATAAAGGTGGCCCACCTTTCTCGCTCCTCACGCATTTTGAGCACACTAAACATGGGGAAGCTTTGGAGAATTTTTGGGCCACCTTTAATCTTTACGAATCAAGTTGCTGTCCATTAGGCCCTAGACCAGTAACGTTTAAAGGGAAAGGTACAGGCTCGGTCATAGACTATATTTTTATATCATCTTTTATTTTGGCCTCTATCTTAAGTTATAGGGTAGAAGACTCTATTTTTAGTGACCACAATCCTGTGGTATTAGAGGTCACACAGGGGGGGCTTATTAGATTTTAAAGATCCTAAAGAATCTGTCACGTGTTGTGTGACTGATTTGATAATTAAAGACCAGGGCAGAAGGCTGAAATGGTCTAATGTGACCCCGATTACCTTCTTAAAAGAAGTATTAGCAAAGGTCGAAGAGGAGGTTGGCATTTGTTTAGACCCCCTTGCCTCTAATAATAGCATAGTACAGGCTTTTAATCTAATATGCCAGCAAGCAAATAACGACCTAACGCTTAAAGCTAAACCCGGGGGGCAGAGAGGTAAACGGTTGTTTGACACCAATTGCTCTAGGGCTCACTCCGCCCTCTTAAAGGGACTAAAAGAGACACCAAGAAACAAAATAAACATAGTCCAACTTAGGAAGGCATACAAACAGGCTATTTATACCCGGAAGAAGCACATCAAAGAACAAGCATGGAACGATCTCTAATCAGCAGAGGTCCTCCGGGATAGCTCCAAATTCTGGGAGGTGATTAATCACCCCTATTTTTCAGGGGTGGAGAATCACACCGCGGAATGTGTTATACCCGACGACCAGTGGCTATCCCATTTTGGCAATATCTATAGTCAGCCTACATTTGACCACACGCAGGACTGCCCTATTCATTCTAACACGGAGCTAATTGAAGCGTTCGACCCTGAGGATGTAGAAAAAGCTATAAACGATACACTTAAGAACAAGGCACCGGGCCCTGATAGGGTCCCCGCGGATTTATATAAAGCGGCACCCAAATTTTGGGCCAAGATTTTGACAAATGTGTTTAATTGTGCAATAGAAAACAAGTTTCCTCAATCTTGGGCAAGATCAATTATTATACTGATCTTTAAAAAGGGCCTAAAGGGCGACCCTGCCTGCTATAGACCTATTTCCCTAATAGACTCTGCCGTTAAGATCTTGGGCAGAGTCATTCTGGGTAGGATAACATCTTGGCTAGAAGGCAGGGGAATTTTATCAAATGCCCAATACGGATTTAGGCCCAAAAGAAGTACACTGGATCAGTGCCTAAATCTGCATCTGATCATTAGTAAATATACAACAGTGAAAAAAGGGGCTCTGTACATGGCATTTATGGATCTCTCCTCAGCCTTTGACCTGGTTAACAGGTCAAGGCTGTGGGGAGCCCTTTTGGAAATGGGCATGGAGAGACCACTGGTGGGATTTTTAGCAGACCTTCACCAAGGACTAGAAGCCTCTGTTAGAGTAACTCAAGATGGAAGATGCACTGGACTTTTTAAATCACAGGGAGGGGTGAGGCAGGGATGCATCCTTGCCCCTCTTCTTTTTACCTTATACATAAATGCACTTGAGCCAGTGCTCTCCAACACAAGTCCAAATCAAATGCAGTTACTAGATCCACTGCAGCCCTATTGAATTTTGCTAAAAGAATGGGGTCACCTCCAATGGAAGCTATTCTTAAGGTATATAATGCCAAATGCTTAGCAATCGCCACCTATGGAGCCTCAATATGGGGATATACAAACCCAGTTAACATTCAGAGGGCGGAAAAAAGATTTTTTAGATCACTACTCTCCGTCCCCCAGTCCACTCCCATTTTCACCATCCACTCAGAGTTAGGCACTGGGTTTGTTTCAGATTATATAAAATCTGCCCCTGTCATCTCCTGGCTAAAAACCTGGCTAAATGAGGAAATCTCCTTAAATCATCAAATCCTCAAAGATTGCTTGGCCATGGATGGGGCCTTAAAGATCCCATGGCTGACCTATGTAAAAACTATGTTATCTCAGGTGGGACGCATTGATCTTTTCTACTCCCCCGATAGCATTCAAAAGGAAGATGACAAGATGATTAAAACATCATTGATAAACTCCTTTACAGCAGAGCGGGAGGAAACAGAGCTTAAAAAATCTACTGTTAGAAGAAATGATGCCCTCATTACTGTCCCAGGCCCAGAACCCTACACGGTCTTTGTTAATAAACCATGTCACCGTTTTCTTTTAACTAGATTTCATTTAAATTTAATACACTTTTTGTTAGGCACCTACACTAGATGGGATACACCTGATAATGCAAATCCCTGTGATTGTGATTAGTTTTCATCTCAGGACACTTTACATTTTATTATGTTCTGCGATCACTGCGCACAAATCAGGAGAAAATATCTTTTACCAATTCTTCGAGAGGCTGGCTTTTTACGGGTTAGGCCAGCACTCTTATTTTTGCAACTTTTGCATAATGCACGAATAACTTTTCATGTTGCAAACTTTCTAGTAGCAGGAGTCCGTATAAACAAAAGGCGTAACAAAGGAAGACAAGGACAAATCCTAAACAAAATATTTTAATATATTTTAACATATAGTGATGTTTTAAATTTTCTATATGAATTGCCCTTTTAATCAGGCCAATTTAGTATGATGTATTATTTGTGTATATATATATTTTTTAAGAACTAATGAAATCTGTTGGTTTGATGTATGATATATTATGTAGATATTTTTATTGCTGTATTTCATTGTCTATTTTATGAGCTGTATCCTGTGTCTTTTTATGATTTTCTAAAATCGAATACAAGTGATTGACTGACTGACTGACTGACTTGTCCCCTGCATGTACACCTGTTATTTTCCAACAAGCCTTTCAGCTGCATTTATTTGGACCACTGTCTTTCACTGATTTTGGATACTGCATTAAATTAATTTTAGTTGCAGTTGATCCTTGCTCCAGGTTCCTCTGCCTTTGGCCAACACATTTTGCTGACGCTCTCACTGTTATTAAAGACCTGCAATTCTATATCAGGACACATGCATGCAGTACATTCCACTCGGACCAGGGCCCAGCTTTTGCTGCTGAAGCGTAGCTGACACTATAGCATCCCTGGGTGTACAGGTGCATTATTATTCCCCATACTGACCTGAGGGCAATTCTGTTGAGGAGAGGATGAACCATAATGTAAAGCAGTCCTTACCAGCTAGAGTATTAGGCTCAGGGCATAGTTTGATCCACCACTAATATGTAAATGTAAATTGATACTTGTATAGCGCACTACTCACCCGCAAGGGTCTCAAGGTGCTTGTACGAATACCGCTGTGGAACCCGTCCAGGCTTTCCCTGTGAGGCGTCCACTCTTGGGCACCCCCAGGGTGAAGGCCAGGCATCCTTAGCGTTGTGGGGGCCGTTGTGAAGATTAAGCAAGCTATTGCCCAGAGTTGCAGAGTGGGACTCTATGATTAGAATAGGCACCGAGGCGAGAATTATCAGGTCCATGGAATTTTGAGCCCAAGACCCGCCGAGGTGGGGAATTGAACCCTGGTCCCGGGCTAGACCTCTGCATCAGGGTCTGCCGCTCTAACCATTGAGCCAAACTTCTCCACAATATGGGGTACAGCAAGTACTTTACAATCTCCCTAAAAGATCTCTGGGTGGCCGGACCCCATGCCAGGTCCTTTTCAGCATCAATATGTACGTTCCTGACCTTTATGGCCCAGACATTTTGGCAGAAAGTGTTCCCTTCAACGTAATGTGATTGTTGTGCTGTCTTACAGGGCCAATAAAGCCTCTGTGACACCTATTTCAACAAGCAACTGAAGACATCGGCCTCTGCAGGAATCAAGGAGAAAATAGAACCTTTTGGCTGTATTCCAAAAAATGGGGATCTCATGTGCAAGAATGTGGCGATGAAAAAGGAATTTGGCCCGTCATACTTAGCACGTCTTTGGCATTTAGGGTACAAGAACTGCAATCTTGCCACTGTTTCCTGATTCTAAAGACAATCCTTTTATCTCTATTGATCACATCATGCTACATTTTGTGGCCGATTCTAAACAGTAAGCCATGAAGAGCCCTTGGTAGTTACCTACGCCTCTCACTGCCATACAGGAAATTCCTCTACAGCTAGTGAGCACCACCGAAGCTTTTTCTCCTCAGCTGGGGAGGGCAAGAATTCACTACAGCTAATTTCTGCATCTGCTACAACTATCAGCAAAATTACTGAAGTGAGTACTGCTCTTACTTCTGTGTCTTCTGCAGCTGATGTTGTTTATACAGAAGATCCACATACTTTGGATCCACCAATTTCTGGTCCTGTTTTCAATGAACTGTTTCTGTGTATTATGCGGACATGATGATTTTTCTTTGGATTCTTATGATGATTCTTCCATTTTAGACACTCTACTCGCACAGATTTGTGTTTTACTTTCATGGCTTAAATGCACTTATCTGGTCCCACCTTAGATATATATTTGGATAACACTTTCCTTGGTTTTTCAATTCCTGTGGATTGAACTTGTTACTGTTTTCTTCTGGCTGATTATTGGCCACTGTCTTCCAGAATGCTCTGCTACAGAACCAGTTGACAGGTTGTTGGCCCCCACTCATCGTCACATAAGCTAAAAAAGAGACCTGTCCCTCGTGAACATTTAATTGATGGAATTATTTGGAATACAGTTCCCTTTGATAGATTTGGTCCTCCAGAGATTCTGCAGATACCATATGTATTTGGGGTTTCTATGGGTGATGTCATTGTGCAGGGGGAAAATTCTGATGATTTGGATGTTGAAACTGTAAACTGCATGCTCTCCGAGATGGGCTGCTATACTGTTTTCGCATCTGAGGTTCTGTAGTTGAATTCTGCTAATTACAATTAAATGTTCCGTTATCATCATTACGGACAGCATTATTTGCACGAGCTAGTGTTCAACACACTGTTTCTAATTACACACAATGAGAACATTTCCCCACTCCCCCACAAGGGAACTCCAAAACATATAGGGTTAAATTCACATATTTTTCTGGATATGATACATTAGACCTGACATTATATTATTTCAAATTAGTCCCTACACTACCAAAGAAAAATATGCTTGCATAAACTAAGCTATTATACAGGGACTTATTTTTCACCCAATTAGCTGTGAAAAGATATGATTATTGGAAAGACACAATTGACTTGAAATTCATCTGGAGTACCAAGCCATGGCAAATTCAGGGACTGGAAGGAAACCTTGTTCTGAGCCTGTTTAATTCAACACAAATGATTTTTCTAAATGCCACTTCAACAGACTACTTACCTATGATTGTCAAAAATTAAAGACATAAACACATGACATATTCCCAAAATAGCCGGTTTTGATAATTGGCAACATTTAACAAATTACACTGAAGAACAGCTCATTGGTATATTTCAGAATGGTACATTTAATTCCACATGTTTAGATCCTCATACCGGGTGGTTATTGTGGCCACTGTGCACAAATGGTTGTCATGCTTTTTTTTTTAAATTCCACAACGGATTAAAAGCAAGCAGACTTGACCCCTGATATTCCCACGCACATCATACAGGTATTGGTACCACCTATTCAGTTGGGAAATTGTGTCAACAATGATTGAAACATTCCACACTCTCTGCAGTAAAACAATATTTTTCACTCCTCTCCTGGACTTATCAGATTTCCTGTTATGTCCTAAGTCTACACTTTCAAAAAGATTTATTTATGCTACTCATAATGAAATGTGTAAATTATCATAAATGGAAGCTGCCACATGTTTAGGACAAATTAATTAAGATAATTTGGACAAAATGCTTGCTGTGGTTGATAATAGTATTACTGTGCAGTCTTTTCGTGGATGTAATTTGAATAACACTATGTCATTTGTAATTGATATTATGCAAAGTGTCATGTCTACATTGTACCAAGGGTAAGGTCTGCGCAAATCTATCATGCAGTTTAGCTGGACACTTCAAACTCTTAAGAATGGGCACGTCCCTTGGCGTTATCTTAATTCTAGCCACCTATTCCTGCCTTTTAATCTGGCACTTAAACAACTCAGGACTAAGAAAGATGCCACGTACACAATGTTACGTCTTAGGAAGTTAGAATAGCTACAATTCACAAGAGCAGAAACCCCATCAGTTGTCTGGATAACAAGAGCGTAATATCTTTGCTGATTTCAACATTTTAGTTCACAGCTTGCATGAAACATTGCTCTGATGGCAGATATGAGCCCCTAGGACGCAGTTTCATTCATGAATTAGATCCCCTCCCATGTTTGTAATATTGTGAATGTGACAACAAAGAGGTCTTCCTTACTGAATAGGAAAATGAGTCTTCTGTTGGAAAGTCACACGTTTATAAACACCTGACCATACACAGCACTTGTAAGGCATTGGTAGTGAATTTGACCTGTTATCTAAATGAAACACCAGCTATTCTTACTCTTCTGCAATGGATGTTCCATTTTAAAGCCCAATGGAACTACCACAGCTCCAGCTGTGTTGTGAGCGCATGCTTTGATTCTTTGGAATCCTCTTGCTCCATGAACGGAACTTTGATTGGTCATTGTCATGCTGAGCTGCTGGGTTTACTTGTATGTAACCTGTGCTTCACTGCCTCTGGTACTCCATTGAATGGGCACTGCATATCTGCCTGGCGCTGCCAACGCCTACACCCATGGACATGGACCTGTTGATCAATCCCTTAGTGACCTATTTTCAAAGCTGCAACTTGATCTTGCTGCTTCCTGAGCATGCAATATATGAGAGGCTTCCTACAGCAGAAATAAGTGATTCAGCACATGATCACTAGCATCTTGCTCTAATAACATGGATGCGGGTAACACCTGCCGCGTACAGTATGCGAAGGGTGCACGGTTCTCATTTTTCTTTTTTTAATATTTTAATAATTTTAAATACATATTATATATTGTACATTCATTAAATCAATTGTATATGCTTTATTGTATGAGTTTTAAAGGTAATATTTACTTAAATAATATGGATGTTAAACGCCTCATAATAAAGTTACGGGAGCCGCGGCAGTCCTGCGCAACATCACGTATGTTTTTCCGGGGGTCGCGTCAGTTGTGCAAATCACCGCAAGCTATTTTGTTTTAAAAGTATACATATTTATATATTCACTGAAAAAACCATAGGTTTCCTGAGTGTTATAGTTAGCTGGACATTTCACTTGTACAAAACCATAGAAATTCCTCCGTTATAGTTAGTTGTGCTAACTATAACTCGCGCACCCGCATTGCACTGCTGATGATGTTACATATTACATCATTCATGACATGGTTATTGACATCACTAATGACATCTCAAATGACATCACTGATGACAACACTGATGGTACGCAATGGTTGCGCGGTGGCGGGGCCCACGTGACATCATAAACATGCTGGGGCGCGCTGGGTGCGCGACTCCCGTCAAATTTTGTATGTTCTAAAATGATATGTATGTGTCTTTAATGTAAATATTAGGGCAAAAGAATATCTAAGGTATTCATAAGAATAATATATTTCTACTTATAATAAACTTATATTATTTTTAAATATATTTTCGCAAAGTTGCGTCCTTTGTGCGCTTTGTGAGCGCATGGTGCACGGATCCCATGTGACCGCAAAAAAAAATTTCATTGGTTCATAACATTTCCCACTGTAACTATTGAATGACCCCACCCATTTTAATTATTCTGTTTGGAGCAGTTGATGAGATACATCTCCTCTTCTTCCAGAGCTGGTTTTGGAATTTTTTGGGTGTTTTTAAAAAATTGCATTGGAGAAATGGCATCTGGTTAGCAAGCTCCTCATCATTCTTCAGATGAAGATAGCTTGGAGGAAGATCCACCTAAGCAGAGGCCTGAATCACTGGTATGGACATTTTTCACCTTTCCTGACGGGAAAAGAAGTCAAAGCAAGAAAAGTCACATGCTTGCTGTGTGACAGGGTCCTGTAGTGAGGCAGTGACAAGAAATAATCCTGTTGAACAGCGAGTATGTATAAACATCTGCGGACCATTCACCCGAAGAATCTGGCACAAGAAGAAATGAGGCGTGCAGCAAAAAATCCACCACCAGGCTTTGCTAGCACCTCCGGAGCGTCCACTTTAGCACCATCAGTAGACATTTGCCCAGAATTTGCTTTTCTGCAGCAGCACTGCACTAAGTGCAAAAACATCATCTGTTATTTTTTTGTTTTTGGAATGATGTTGAATTTCAAAAGCTAACTGTTTGCTTAGTTCCTTTTTAGTTTTTTTGAAAACAACCCAAAAAAGTACAAAATTGTTAAACAATACTACCAAAAAAATAGAAAACAAAAAACAGAAGAAAAAAAAAGTTCATAACTACCTTATCTGGTTTAAAAAAAGAACTATAATTACATGGCAATGTCTTAAAGTTTGGTTGAATGTATGTGTAGAGCATGATTGACTGAAAGAATGCATTAGTACTGTATGGTGTATTTTTAGGGGCAGATCTATGAAAAAGTGCTGCAGCATGACACTGCAAGCCCTTTAGATGCACCGCGCTGCGGTACTTCTAAAGCTGGGGGGGATGGGACAAATTTACATGAATATGTCGCAATTCTGTGCTCCCTCTGCACTAGCACACAAACTGCAGTGATGCAGGCACCCTTGCACCATGGTGCAAAGATATCTGTGTTGTGGGGAGATTGTTTTTGTGCCGGAAGGGACTACTTCCTGCCGAAAAACAATCACTAAAGGCATTTTCCTCCTTCAATGTGTCCTGTGGAATCCAGCATGCCCTGAAAGAGGAAAAAACGAGGAGAAATGAAAACATTTCTCCTTGTTGTGCCTCGCTACACCACCTCTAGGGTGGCGCACCATTCACACGTATCTACAGATTTAAACTTTCTAGTAAGTCTTGAGATGTGTTATTCCATGGGTGTTGTTTGGGAACAGACACAGCAACACCCATGGATCACCCCTTCAACGCAAAGTGCTGCGTTTGAATGGGTTGTGTTTTCAAGGAGAGGAAAAGCCATGCAGGGTTGCTTTTCCTCTCCCTGTAAATATGGCCCAGCTGCATCACTACATTACCAAAAGTGACATACTGGTGGTGCAGGGGGCTTTTAAATCTGTCCCAGAAGTGCTTAGGTATTGGCAGAGTGATACAATGAGAACATAGTGCTGGATGGCTGATTGATGAACTGCATGAGACTCACAGGAGGTATCCTAGGCTTCAGTATTTAGTGGAGTGTAAAAATAGTATGTATCTGCTTAGAGGTTTGTAGGGATTGTGCACAGAATATTGTACGTGCACTTGTGTTGGTGCCTAGGTCTTTCTATAAGAACATTACTAGTAACTAGAATGATGACAGTGCTGCAAACAGAGTGCTCAGTTAATTTCTAAGTGCTTAGTTATTGTCTCAATGCCTGAGTCATTCTGCAAGTGCATAGACAGTGACTGGGTTCCTAGAGAGCTAGTAGTTGACAGCAGGATACATTTATAAGCACTTGTGTTTCAGCAGAGTGATTCGATAAGGACATGCTTTGTTGCAAGGATTCTGCTCCTACACAGAACTGTACACAGAGACCCAGGACCTCAGTGAATTGTGGTGTATCAAAAACTCACCTCAGTACCTAGAAAACCCCAGCCAGCTAGCATCAGTGTCACATTAGCTCTTCGTCTTATAGCAAAGTAACCACTGATTAGACAACTCAGAACATGCGACTTAGGATATACTCAGGAATGGTGGGAAGTGAGAACACTCTTCGTTATACTCTCATACCAGTCCACAACAGGAGTAAATAAGAGACACAGGTAAGGTTAAAATATTTATTTTAACGGCGTGCTCTCAGGTGCAGTATATTTGCCAACATTAGTAGACATATGATTAGAAAGAATATTATCAGCATTGTTACAATTCCATAAAACACAAAGGGAGAAATCATATTACAATGATGGGGAAAAAGGTCATATAGCGCCTAGTTATAACACCCTCCCTATCTAGGAACTATGTTTATTAACTATTGAAGGTCTCTTAGGCTTGTACGGGGGACCCCATTACCTCTCAGCTCAGCAAGAGTGAATCATGTCAGGATCAGCAAAAGCTCTCTGCATCCCTGGAAACGGAAAATCTTCCAAGAGTTTGAAATCATGGCTACTGTGCAATAATAAAGGCGCCAGAATCTCAGTTGGCTCGCAGCTGCCATTTGTTGTCTCTAAAAACGTTAGCCGATCAGTTCGAAAAACAGCTACTTTGTTATGATAACCTTGACGGCTGCAGCACTCACTGTGCAGACTAGAGTCACAATGTAAGTCTAGGGATATCGAAAACAAAACAAGCCTTTCTCATGTGAAGACATTTGGGCAGCCTAACTTACAAAAAAAGATATATGCAGTGTTGTGTGCAAAATCAGCAAAAGGTAAAATGGTGTTTAAACTTCTAATAAGTAAAGCTAACATAGCAATGTGTACAAACCAGGCCTAGCCCACACTAAACCCTTCCTTGATCGGAGAACACACAATAAAGGGGGCAATATTTGTAGAACGCCGAATTCAAGTTCGAATGAGACAGAACCAAGTTCAGAAATTTTACCAAACATGATAATTGGGAGTAAAAATCCAAATTAATAATTATCAAATGTATTAAGACATTCATGGGTGGCCATGGTGTGAAGAAAACTTCAAAGTAAAAAGATGGAAAAAAAATAACGCATCAGTGAAAAAATCAGGAGTCCAGTACTTGTCTATGAAGTAGAAAAAAGTGTCACTTCAATCCAACAGCGTATAGGCACAGTATGTTGCAACCGCCTCCAATAGGAAGTTGTTCTTATCATACGTGAACATTTCAGCCATCCAGTTTAGTAATGAAAAGGAACACACATGTTCTTCAACAGCCGGAGCCTCTAGCACCATCAGAGGACAACTTGGGTGTTCTTCGAGATAACTCCGTGCCAATAAGTAATGGGCTGCATACCATATATTCCAATTGCCTAGAACTCCATGGGCCGCTGCGCAGGTCATAATCCCGACACCAGAACAATCTAGTTCATGAGCAACTAAGGGGCTCATTAGTAAATCATAATCCGGGTTAGGAGACACTGTGTTGCAGAGACACAAATCCAGAGCCCATTCAAAACAACAATCCAGGCAGTGGAAAACTGGTGGCACGCATGTAAAATACGAAACCATACACCACACTCAAAGTGGCCAGAGGTAGCGATCCATAGTATTCAAGCATCCGGTTATGAAGCTGGAGCAGTCGGGGCACAGGATGTGCAACCATTTTTCAGAACGAAAACCAACAGTAGTACACCCGCTCCTGAAGCGACTATTAATTGGAATCCTCCAAAGAGGCAGGAAAAAATAGAATGGAATAATGCTGGTATCACACCAAATATAGGGGCCTATTAGGATGGCGGATGGACCTGCGTCCGTCCGTCACCCCAGAGGAGGAGGGACCGTCCGCAGGGGCAGCGGCAGTCCCTCCGTGCTAATTAGGATCTGACCACCACCCTCACGGTCACATCCTGTATTGTTAACATTGCGGCCGGTGCTGCTTGAAGCAGCACACGCCGCAATGTAAAAAAAATGCATGTTTACCTTTGCATGCACGAAGCTGCAGGCACCGCGTGGTGCCTGCCGCTTCGTGCACGCAAAGTACCCCCTTGTGCACCCCCCACCCGCCCTTCACCCCTGCGGGCCCGCAATGGGCCCCCGAAGACAACACTGTATACCTTTCCATGGTGGAAATGCCGCAGTGGAAAGGCATATGACCGCAGCTATCATAATATGGCTGGCGGTGTCTGATAGACACCACCAGCCATGTTAGAGCTTTTCCGCCGCGGTCGGAAGGCGACCGCGGCGGAAAAGCAGCGGACGGAAAATAGATCCCCCAGCCATCCTAATCTGGCGGGGGGTCCGCAGCGGATAATCTGCATCCTCCGGGCCGGCGGTGGCTTCAAATTTAAACAGAGCGAAAGGTATAGTTATTAACCCATGAATAAGCCAAACTGCAGAATTCGTCTCAGCCACAGAAAACGGTAATGGCTCTAACTTCTCAATATGCAACACAGAAAACGTGGCATATTTCATTGACATAAATTGGTGTTTAACAGTTAAATTAAAAGGCAAAAATAGTGAAGTTGTGTTCATGTAATCCCAAGGCTCCTTCCCAGCCTTTAACGTCTGAAGAGTCCATGCAAACGGCATAATAGAGCGTAATTGATTTTGACCATGGTACAGAACTGCAACATCTTCTTGTACAATATCAATGACAGATGAAACAATATTATCTAATGTGTAAATACTGGAAGAAAGTGTGTTAATGCTATTATCTACATCTGCAAGCACTTTTTCTAAATTAGCTTGATCAAAAGCCCTGAGCCTAGAAGCAGCTTCAATTTGGGACAGTTTCCAAACCTCGTTGTAAATAGCATATATCCATCTTTTCGATCTTCCAGATGCAGGACCTGTCACAAAGTCATTTAAATCAACGGTGTCAGTCAATTTGGATAAATGTAATTTCACTGACGCTAAGGTAGAGTGCTTGAGCCAACTCTGTCACAACTTACCTACAGAATAGGTGGTGACCGAATGGTGACTCTCAAATCAGGGATCTACTCTAACCTCTGTATAGCCAGGGGTCAGACCTATGAAACAGGGCTGGCAGGAATCTGCACTTTTTTGCCACAGCAGCCAGCCTTCGGGATTCATACTGGAAGCATTAAAAAATAAGTTTTGCATCAGGGTCTGTAAATCACTAAGTGAAGTACTGGTGTAATTAATCCATTGCCGGGATTCACTCAAATCAGGAAATGAAAGAGCATTTAATTGTTTAGACGTAGCCAATCCAAAGCAGGTGGTTTGTAAAATAGTGGCATTCAGAAACAACATATGGTTTGGGATGAGACGTGCACGATGCAAAGCCTTGGTGCCTTGCACTTGCCAACTTTTAGAACCCCAAACAGATTTAAGATCAATGGTATCTTTCCACAGCTCATAGCCCCCTACAGCCAACTGGACTTTGAATACAGTAATTATGTGTGAGTAAGTCTAACCTTGGAAGAGAACTTCTCAGTCATTCTAAAATAAAATGCATCAGGGTTTGACTGATTAAAATCAGAAAAATAGGAAAACTTTTTCAAAAGAGTTTTGGCGATACCTTCAACTCGAGCGGGGAAATATTCCCAGTGTGTGTAATTACCACAATCCTAAAGGTGTTTGCTTTGTGCAGGTAGTGCTTAGATTAGACACACAAGTCTCCAATTCAGGCATAGATAAGTTAGTGGGGTAAGTACATTCAGTATCATTAAGAGGATCACCAGCCGGTGGATTCAATAAAGGATTCATAACTGTATTCATCTCAATGGCAATATCAGGCCTGGTGGTAGGGTTCGGTACTTGACAGAGTTTCGCAGCATTGCTGGACAAGAGACTATGGTGTCATACTCTGTGTAGTTTGACATTGTCAGTGGAGATATACCTGTACCCCTTTCGTCCAGGAAGAGGAAGTAAAAAGACTGTTCTTGTACCCTGCACGCCAAGCACAGGAACTGGAGCTCGATAGGATGGGCCGAATTCCTTCTTGTTTTTGACCTTCCCTCGGACCAGTTCACCAACTTAGGGTAGCCAGCCGACTACCGGAATCTGCAATGCAGCATCAGATGTGGACGGCAAATGTTCCTTTGCAAGGCTGTCTCTGGTCTTTTGTATATTCTGGAAAACAGTACAGTGTTCATCTACATCAAAGGGAGCGGTGGCGGCCGCCTGGTCTAGACCCTCATGGTCTGGGACAAACATTTTGAAACCAAAGAGCATTTCGTATGGGGTCCGCCCACCCAGAGACAAACTAAGGAGATTATTAAGTGCACGCTGTACGCTATTGAGGTGGGTTAGCCAGTTCCGGCCTGTACCTAATATCCTAGCTGTCAAGGATTGCTTTAAGTCACGGTTCATCCGCTCCACAACACTATTGCCCTCAGGCCGATATGGAGAAGAAAATTTGATTTGGAACCCCAAAGAACTCATGCATCCTTGCATGCCTTAGAGGCAAATGCCGGACCCCTGGTCCAAATGGAAGGTACGACATGCAAAAATTCCCATAAAGACACGCAAATCCTTTAAAACAGTTCTGGAATCAGCACTGCATTTTGGCCAGACCCAGACAAAACACAACCAAGTGGTCTATTAGATATGGACAACTGTGTCTGGGGCGGGCGTGCAGCAGTAGAAGGTTTAATCTGCTGGCAAATGTCACAATGAAGGACATAATCACACGTTTGTTTGTACAATCTGCACCTCCAGTAACGTTGTTGCAAAAGTGATACAGTTGCAGAAACGCCGGCATGCGCTGAGGCCATCCCTTCGTGAGGTGCTGTAATTAAATTCTGCCTGCGATCCACGTTGGGAATTAACCTGTCACCAACGTTGTTAATTTTCACATAAGGAACTTTATCAGGGCTTAAATGATAAGAGTATTTAGAAGGGAAACCTTTTGGGTAATTACCTCCCTTCTCTGTTGCGGCAATAGCTGCCAAAATGTCATCATCAATCTTACTTTTGTAGTGTAACTGCTACTACTGTATATGTTGACACTGCTGTCTTTGCTGCTTCATCGGCAAGACTGTTGCCAACAGTGTGAACTCCAAAACGCTGGTGACCAAGAATATGAATTACAAACACGAGTGGGAGCCGTTCTTTAAGCTCAGCCACTCGAACCCAGATCATTTTATGTTTTATTGTGCGACCTTTAGAATCACGATAGTCATTTCGAGTCCAAAAGTACAGATTGTCATTGTATGATTGAACACAGTAGTAAGAGTCACTTACGACAAGAGCAGTCACACTAGGATCTGCGTACTCCAATGCAAGCATCAGAGCATGAAGCTCTGCCAATTGGGCGGTACAGTTCCCTAATGTCTGTGTATGCACGACATCGGACTTGAACTCACCTTTTACATAGTACCCACCACAATTGTGCAGGCCGCAGAAAATGCGTGCTTTGAACCCGTCGCGGGCTGCGCCGACCCATCAGTATAAATGATACAATGGAAATCCTCCAGTGGTTATCACGTGTCAACAAGATTTTTGATTCAAGAAGATCAGCCTGCAAAGATTGCAATATGGCTGAAAGTGTAGTCAGCCAGCAAGATTTGGAGAAAGTAGGTTGTACCAAAGCATAAAGAGGCTTGATACGCTGGGCATATTCAGGAATGTAAGAGCGCCTAAAATTTAAAAAGTCCAGTAAAGACTGTAGTTTCTTAAGCGTTGTAGGTGCGTGTAGCCGTGCTCACTTTTCCAGAAAGTGAGGAGCCAAACCTCGACCTTCATTGTTGAGCTTATAGCCCAGGAACAACACTGTAAACTCTGCAATGTGAGACTTTGCAAAGTTAAATTTGTAACCAAAGTCCGCAAACCGACAAATTATGCGATCAAGCGCCACAGATGGGGCCACAATTCATCGTCTGTGAGATAAATGTCATCCACATAGAAGCATACATCTGGGTTGAGCCCCTCCAAAAGAAAGACTATGCAGGCGGCAAAGATGCCAGGACTGTTCCTATACCCCATAGCCAAACGTCAGAATTGGCGTTTTTTGCCACCACTGGTAAAAGCCGTCCATTGACTACTAATAGAGGACAGATTGTGGGCAAAAAAGCCATTGGATATGTCAAGTGTTGTCTTAAACCTTTTACGTACGAGACTATCCACAAGAGCGGAACTGTGAGTGTTTTGTAACATGCACGTGCGACATGGGGAGTTAAAGTGCTGGTAATCCAATGCCAAACGATACAAGCCATCAGGCTTTGCCACAGTAAAATAGGGTTATTCATCGGAGACACACACGTTTCAATCACACCTTGATATTCCAGTTGCTCAAGGTTTTTTTGCAACAGGAGCTTTCGCTTCACGCCATATGGGGTATTGGGGTTGAAGCTGTGGCATCGACCGCAAGGTTAACTCATGTCGGGGGGAAAATTTGTCTCATCCAAAGTGAGTATGGTACAAAGCCGGTGCAAGCACCTTAGCCCATTCTTCTGCGAAACGCAGGGCCTGCTCCTTCGGCACAATGTGTGCAGAACTAGGGAGGATTACCTCCTCACCTTGCGGAGTAGCTAAGACGAAGGGTGGGGGCCAGTCGACCTCCGCCACCAAATTATCATAGGTAGTAGTCAGATTTTCCTAAAATAACCTTTTATGGTACATTGTATGTCACCTTCAATTAAAAGATCAATTTCAAAAAGCCTTTCAGAGGGAGCCACTCTATTGTCAGCCGTCTCAACTACAACAAACATGTCAGTCACTGTTACCTTCATTAGTGGACGCAGCGCCTCTCGCACTATTGTAATCTCTGCCCCGCTGTCCAACAGTGTCAGCGCCCATGTCATATTCCGAAGCTGCGTTCTCACTATCTGTGGCATATCTCGCTGTTAAAGCTGCAACTTTCTTCTTTTGAAACTGAGGCCTTTTACACAGTGACTTGTCCAGCTTGCCTTTTCCGTCAGCCATGTGAGGCTGTTCACGGCTCTGTTGGGCACCTTGTCCTCTGCCGCCGCCTCATCCACCGGTTGGTAAGACCGATGTTTCCTGCAAAGAGCGAGAAGAACGTTGGTCATGAACCTGAAAAATGAGCGAGAGAAAGTTGTATAATTGAAGTGTTTGTTACTGGCAGAGGTAAGATGGTTGCATACACTGTGTACAGTACAATATAATGTGGTAGGGTGCAGGAGCAGCATTTTACAAACATAATAAATACTCAGACACAGATAGATGGTTGAAGTGGGTACGGGCACGTGTACTCGACTCCATTTTATTACGTTGCTGTTGGTAACAAGTAGAATAGTAATCATGATATCATCCAAAGATATTCAATCCTAAACGGTTTATGACTTCTGCTGTACAAAAGTAGGCGCACTATATGTGAAATAATACAAAGAAGATTCAATTGTAAAGGTTTCATGAGTTGTGGTGCAATAAGGTAGGGTCCGTTTGTGTGGAACCTGCGATGATAAGTGGTTCAGACAGACCGCACTGGTAAGAATGTCTTTTGGCTAGTGAATTTTGGCTTAATAAGGCCGCTTGGCGATTATTTATGGTGCACTGAGTAAGTGGTACGTATGGTTCTCAGCTTGTTGCCTTCTGGACTGTATCATCTGTAATCAGGATTGAAATAAAAGATGCAACATGTATGGAATACATTGTCGAAATATGTATTTTCAGGGACATTATAGTTCAAGTTGTGACTTGTGCTGTCCGCAGTGTAGACCACCATTGAGTGCCTTTGCACTTGCAGCATGAATTTTGTTTTTCAACTAAACCTAGAACTGATATAAAAGAAGTTTTTGAAGGAAGGCTACTAAAGGGATATTGTTCTAGGTTTGAGGGGCGTTATACTTTGTTTGGTACTGCACTCTATAAATAATGAAGGAAGAGTCCATTGAATTCTGCCTGAATAGGCCACGTAGAGATGAATTATGGGGCAGTGAGTTATTAATACCTTTGGGACTGAGAGTGTACGTAACCTGTGAATATGCGTGGTCCGGGCAGGCCGCACTGGGGGTAATGTTTTTAGACTACTGAATTTTGCCTTATTAAATCCTTGTGGAGATTATTTATGATGTTCTGAGTTAGTGGTACGTCTGGTGTTTAGCGTGTGCTCACCTTGCGATGATGCGTGGTTGGGGGAGGCAAAGTAATTACAGTAATGTCTTTTGTTAATTGAATTCTGCATAAATTATATTTAAAAGTGATAGTATGCCTGACTGTGCCATAAAACCTTTCACTCTTCTTTGCGATGATGTATGGTGCACTGAGTTAGTAGTATCTTTGGTGCTCAGCTTGTACGTACCCTGCGATTATGCGTGGTCCAGGGGGCCACACTGGGAGCAATGCTTTTTGCCTAGTGAATTCTGCCTTAAAGAGGCCATGGGGAGATGACTTGTGGTGCAGTGAGTTAGTGGTACCTGAAGAACTCAGCATGTGTGCACCCTGCGATGATTCGTGGTTCGGGCGTGTTACACTGGTACAATGTCTCTTGCCTACTGGAATGCGTCATGTGCATTCACCATTCCACCTGAATCGTGAGCGCTCACAAAGTAGATCGAAGGCAGTAGTCGGGACAGACATTGAGGAATGCTTTTTGTCACATCCTTTAACAAAATCTGAAGACATATAGTACAATTGACTCTGCATTAAATAAAGAAAGGCTTAGTTCAATGCTAACCATAGTGTAGATGCAAAGCTGAATTCAAGTTGTGAACCCTGCTGTCCGCAGTGTAGATCGAAGGCAGTAGTCAGCACAGTTATAGACAAATGCTTTTTGTCACATACTTTTACAAAATCAGAAGACATAGAGTACTATTGACTCCACCTTCAATAAAGCATGGCTTGATTCAATGCTGTCCGTAGTGTAGATCCAAAGCTGAATTCAAGTTGTGAACCCCTCTGTCCGCAGTGTAGATCGAAGGTAGTAGTCGGCACAGTTATAGATGAATGCTTTTTGTGACATCCTTTTACAAAATCTGAAGACATATAGTACAATTGTCTCTGCCTTAAAAAAGCAAGGCTAAATTCAATGCTGTCCATAGTGTAGATCCAAAGCTGAATTCAAGTTGTGAATCCTGCTGTCCGCAGTGTAGATGATCGAAGGCAGTAGTCAGCAGTTATAGACAAATGCTTTTTTTCACATCCTTGTACAAAATCAGAAGATATAGAGTACAATTGTCTCTACCATAAATAAAGCAAGGCTTGATTCAATACTGTTCGTAGTGTAGATCCAAAGCTGAATTCAAGTTTTGAACCCTGCTGTCTGCAGTGTAGATAGAAGGCTGTAGTCAGCACAGACATCAAGAAATTCTTTTTGTCGTATCCTTTTACAAAATCTGAGGACATAGAGAACAATTATCTCTGCCTTAAATAAAACAAGGCTGAATTTCATGCTGTGCGTAGTGTAGATCCAAAGCTGAATTCAAGTTGTGAACCCTGCTGTCTGCAGTGTAGATCAAAGGCAGTAGTCGATACAGACATAAGTCTGCGGTGCTGTGGCGCTGAGTTTGCAACGGGGAGGCACGTGGTCATGGCGACAGCCACCTGGCAGGGTGAGGTCCTTCGCTGTGGCAGACTCTTTTCTCTTTGCAGAAGTGAACCACGCCCAAGGCGTAGGCTAATTATTTATAGTCTTACGCTGGAGTTGTGCACGTTGGACCAGCCCACTCCGCTTCTGCTTCAAGGGGGGAGACAACACATCTACATGACAGAGATATTCCCCAGTGTCTGAGATAATATTGTTTCATCCACTGTGCAGTACACTACACGTATCAATAGTATATCTACACACGGAAAAGTTTTTGAAGTTTATAGTGAGTTGTGTATGCATATCACCGGTAGTGTTAGGATTGTGTACATCTCTGAACATTGAGCTAGTGTGCTGTTGAAGGGATATATTACTTTGGGAAGGTTTGTTGTGCTGTTTTGCGCAACCTCTGAGGTAGTAGAGGGGGAGGGGTCAGGAAGGGTGGTTTTAGTGGCGGTAGTGCTAGGTGTTGTGATTTTGTTGGGTGTTGGAAGTGCATAATTAGTACCTCTATCAAATATTCATCTTTAAATATATGTGTGAGTTGGGTTTATTTCACGCAGTAGATAGTCGACCTCCTTACACCAGTTAAATGTTGATGGTAATTTGTTACTGGTAAGTGGAGCTATCGCCGTGATATTTACAGCTTTTACTAGGTTGAGATTGGGATGAAAATTAAAAAAGAAAGAAAAAAACAGATATGCCTGATGTTATTGTTATTGCAATACTTTATTCGATAGCAAGGTATCATAAAAGTAAGTACATCATAAATTGAATTAAAATACAATTACATCATAAAAAGAATAAAAATTACTAAAGAAATATTCAGATATAAATTTTGTTTAAAAAGGAGTTTTCTAAAAATTCATAGTTAGTAAAAACGACAAGAGCCCAGATAAATATGTCACAGCAAAAAAGGTGCTAGTTAGTAAAGTGCTAATTCAAACAGTTTTACAGATTTTAAACATCTACCCAATACTCAATCGCACCAGCTTGGATCGTATTTGCCATGCACTCCCCAGGAATTTTGCAACCCCGGCAATTATCATCAAGGAGGTAGTGTCCGTTGTCAGGATGCGGAGGGCCACTGAGCACTGCCTTGTCCCCAATTCTCTACAAACTGGGCTTAGCCATCTTTTCCTTGCCCCCTTGTATGCCCTACAGGCAAACAAGAAGTGACCAAGCGTTTCAGTGGGATTAGGGCACCCCGGAAATGCCGCTTGATGATGTTCAAAGTTCTTCCACCTGCTGGTGAAAATATTCAGGGGTAAGGTGCCATGCCTTATTTTAAGGAACAAAGATCTGTCTCTTGGTGAGGTGATAAAATCAAGGAATGGCTCCAGCCTCGGCATTGGCTTGTGTGACAGAAATTGGTCGGTTAAAGTGCCCCACTTTGGGTTTAGCGAGTCCCTTACTTGGATCCTCTCCCAATACAGTTTTTTAACAGTGTCTTTCGGCGGGGGCTGCTGTGATAGCCATTCTTCTTTAAGTTCCAAGTTAATCACCAGGGGGCATATTACCAAGCAATAGCGATAATTATCGCTATTGCTTGGTTAGAGACAAAAATTTACAGCTGAGCTGCGGCGATTTTTACCGCAAATAAACCTTGGTATTACCAAGGTTTAACGCAAATGCGATAAAAATCGCCGCAAAGCATGAATATCGCTGAAAAGTCAGCGATATTCATGCATTACCGAGCTAATGCTCTTAGCCATGTTATCCACCTCCCATTGGATTGCATGGCTAAGAACTGCTCAGGGCAGGTGTTAGCTTTTGGAGATATTCGCGCTTAGCGCGAATATCTCTAAAAGTTGGTAATAGGAGATAGCGATGTTAGCGACTGTTTTCAGTCGCTAACATCTTGGCACGCCCACTTTGCATGTCATTAGTGATAAATATCACTGACATGCAAAGCGGGGCCCAAGATGGTCGCTATCTCCTACTAGCTGTCACTAACTGGTGTTAGCGACAGCTAGGTAATAGGGAGATAATTTTATCTCCGCTTTCTTGGCTTTTAAAGCCAAAAAAGCAGAGATAAACCCCCTTGATAATATGCCCCACGTCCCTTAAGTTTTTCAGCCAAGGAATCACCCCAAAGCCATTTAACTCAATAAGTTCGTCCAGGACTGCAGCGTAGTGGTTAGGATCCGGCGTCCTTCTAAGGCGAACCCAAAATAATAAAAGTCGGAGGCCGACAATGTCTTTGATTGAACGGCGTCCCAAGTCATGGAGTAACGGTTTGATAGGAGTGGAGACCGGAAGACCCACTAGCTCTCTCATAAATTTGTGCTCAGCTGTGGCTAAATCAGTAACTCTTTCAGACCCCCAAAGTTCGGAGCCATAGGTTGCCGCAGACAGTGTTTTGCCTTTGTACACTGCTAGGACAGGGCTAATAGGTTTGCTGGATGTCAGACGATGATCTCTAGCAATTGCTCCTGTCACCCTCATAAAATTAAGCAACATCTTAGCAATATGAGGGTCCCACTTCATTTTGCAATTTATTCTGACCCCAAGGTAATCAAATGCATCAACCTCCTCCAATAAAGTGCCATTCAGTGCAATGTGGATTTTCTTCGATTTTTTATTTCTAGACAGAACCATCAATTTGGTTTTGGTGGTGTTGATTATAAGGCCACGATCTTTACAAAAGCCGCTAAACCTGTCTAGAAGTTTCTGGAGACCAGAGGGGGTTTTGGACATGAGGAGAGTGTCATCAGCAAAGAGGAGGGTAGGTGTTTTTTCCCCAGCCAAGGTGGGGGCATCCGCTGGGTCCTCCCTCAAATAGTCTGCCACCCCATTTATAAAGAGGGAGAACAAAGTCGGAGCCATCACACACCCCTGGCAGACCCCCCTCTGCACAGGTATTCTCTCTGTCAGCTGACCTTCATTCCCCCATCTGATTCTCACATATGTACCATCATGCAATCTTTTGATTAGTTCCAGGAGGTATCGTGGAAGGCCCATCTCGTGCAATACCTGCCACAATTTATGCCTAATGAATATTATAATTAGGAAGTATCATTTAACCCCTTCGATGCTGATGACGAGCTCAGCTCGTCATCAGCCACGGGGGGCGTGTGCGGATGACGAGCTGAGCTCGTCATTTAGAAAAAAGACGCGTAGCGTAAAAATAACCGCCGCAGCGATGCAGTTAAAAACCTTTGAAATTCACTGAAAAAAACATAGGTTTCAGGCAGGTTATAGTTAGGAATGATCATTTAAAGAACCTTAGAAATTCACTGAAAAAACCATAGGTTTTAGGCAGGTTATAGTTAGGAGTTATAATTTAAAGAACCTTAGAAATTCATTGAAAAAACCATAGGTTTCAGGGGTGTTATAGTTAGCTGGACATTTCACTCATACAAAACCATTGAAATTCCTCCGTTACAATTTTTACAATTTTTACAATTATTTTCCAGTCATATTCATTGTTCATTTCCATTAATGGTTTTCTTTGTCCGCAAGAATGGGACTAAAGTATGTCTTCTGTGTTTATGCATTACTGTCAGCACGCTAGCACTTTAAATAGGTCACTCTGCCTTCTCAGCGATGTCATGTGATCCAGGCCCTTCGTGGGCTGAAACGCGTCATGGTGGGCTGCAATAAAAGAATATTTGCACCAGTATTGGGTTCATCTCGTCTTGTCAAAACTGACTGCTTAAAGACGTTTTCTGCCTCATATATATATATATATATATATATATATATATATATATATATATATATATATATATATATATATATATATATATATATATATATATATATATATATATATATATATATATTTATATATATATGTTTTAAAATATTACACATACCTCTAGGGCAGGGGTGCAGGAGATATGGAGGTAGTGGGTGGGGAATTGCATTAATACTTAGGTAATTATATTACTAACTGAGGGACTCATTATAAACACAGCAGCGTCATTGGTGGTCCAACAGCTGCCTCCTTGGTGATCTGACTGCCCGATTACAAGGAGTGCAGTCGGATTACCTTAAGACTGGCTCCATTGCCAGGATCTCAGATTCTGCATTGGCGGTGGTGGGGAAAATAGCGCTCTATGGAGGTGCTCATCACAACCTGCTTTTCCGCCGACCTATTTATAGTATGGAACCCACCATATAAAGTTTAGCGGAAAGGCAGGGAAAGGGCCACAAACAGGGCTCAATGGAATTTTAGCCCATTGGAATTCATGACTTTGAGAACATGTTGTGCCCACCTATGCCAGCACTGCCGTGCATGCACTTTGAATGACATGGTACATGGCAACCTTGCACAAGAGGTGCATGTGGTGCTGCACTGTGGTGGCATGTGCTTTGGTTTCTCTTTATGAGCCGAAGCATGCCACTGCAATGGCACCAAAGCGACACATTGCCAGCCCGATGGTAGTGTTCTTATGGGGCAGTCAGGATGCTGCCAGCTTGGTGGTGTTATCCTTAGCAACGGTTTGACCGCCAAACTTATAATCGGGTCCCCAGCATTAATTTTAAAACAATTTTAAAGTTGATAATTCAAATTATACATCAAATTTACAAAGACACCTACTCAAAACTTAAGTAATATTTTTTTTAATTCAAAACAACATTTACTTTCCTCTAAGAACATGTTTACATATTTATTCTTAAAATAAAGTAAATGAAATAATCACACCATGTTATATATTGTATAATATTTATTGAACATTATTTTACAAATATTCAAAAATATTCAAAAATAGTTTATGATATATATTAATTTTAGGAAAAAAGTGTTATTTATTAATAGTGTGGAACAATGTTAAACACATTACAATATATTTTCCCACATTTTTTCTATTGTTTGCAATGGTGTAAATTGTTGTTTTGCTGTTAATACTATTTCTATTGACGTACATGTTTTGACGTCTCTTTCTTTAGTTGGTGGAGTGTTGCGGCCAAGATGTAATGTAATGTATTACTTGTAAAGCGCACTGTTGCCAGCCGGCGTCCTGGTGCAGTATATCGCTGGGGAACCCGTCCTGGCTTTCCCTGTCGGATGGTCCCTACTGGGAGTCCCCAAGGTGGAGCCAGGCATCCCCGGCGTTGATGGGGCCGTTGTGGAGATTAGGCAAGCTAATGCCCAGAGTTGCCGAATGGGACCCCGGGTTAGAGTAGGCAAAGAAGGCAAGAATTATCGAGTCTGCTGACCTTGGTCCACAACCCTGCCACGTCAGGAATTGAACCCTGGTCCCGGGCCGACTTCTGCTTCCGGGTCTGCTGCCTCTAACCAGTGAGCCACACCACTCCACAGATCAGATGAAAGACGAGGTGCGGTCAGGTAGAAAACCTTCATTTTATTTTTTCACATAGGGCCTTATTACGATGCCAGGCAGACTGCCGCCGACAGTCCGCCGATGGCATTCTGACTGACTGATTGCCTTTTTGCCCGACCGTTGGCTTACAATCCAGGTGGTCAGAGCCTCAATATCTATACCGAATGGAAAGACTGCCATTGAAAGGCTGTCGAAAATGGATTTTTGAGACCCCAAACAGGGTCTCCTTCCATCGAGGCCACTGTAAAATGGACCAGGGAGCACATGTAGTGTCCCCACACACCTCCATGCACTTTGTGCCGTGCACCATATGGTGCATGTCACAGAGTGAATGGAGGTACAAAAAGTGCCTCTTTACACTATGGCTTTTGCGGCAGCTGTTTTGCTAGGCCACAATACAAGCTGCCATGAAAAGGACACTTTGCGACTGCCAGCCCAGCGGTCTCATCATAACAAGGTGGTCAAAAAGGAAAGATGAGGGGAGGTTATTGAATTGAGTAGAGAGTATCTATGTATGATTTCACTGTTGTAAACACACTTCACCCCCATGTAGGTGAATTTATTTGCACCCCTTGGCTTGTTATTTATCAAACTAGATTTGAAGAGGGTGTCTTTTAAAAATTTCAAAAACACCTTAATTCAAACTTACAAATGGGGGTGGGGTCGCACACTACTCATACACCGGCGGTGTCGCCCCTGAGGACTCTGGTCAATGTAGTAAAGTGTTCACGATGCATCATCTTTCGATCTTCTGCTATCTTCGCTGTCTTCGCCATCCCTGGACACGTGTTTCGGGGTTTCCCCCATCGTCAGCAGGGATAGGCAGTGTTCTGGGGTTGCCGATGGCTGCCAATATCTTCCAGGTATAGTACCACTCCCAGGCTCGTCAGCCCACTGCTAAAGGGAGCTTTAAAGTTACAAATAGGGGTGGGGTCGCACACTATTCACACACCGGCGGTGTCGCCCCTAAGGACTCTGGTCAATGTAGTAAAGTGTTCGTGATGCATCATCTTTCGATCTTCTGCTAACTTTGCTGTCTTCGCCATCCCTGGACACGTGTTTCGGGGTTTCACCCCTCGTCAGCAGGGATAGGCACTGTTCTGGGGTTGCCGATGGCTGCCAATATCTGCCAGGTAGAGTACCACTCCGGCGCGTAGGTGTGGGATCCCAGGCTTGTCAGCCCACTGCTCAAGGGAGCTTTAAAGTTACAAATGGGGGTGGAGTCGCACACTACTCACACACCGGCGGTGTCGCCCCTAAGGACTCTGGTCAATGTAGTAAAGTGTTTGCGATGCATCATCTTTCGATCTTCGGCTATCTTCGCTGTCTTCGCCTTCCCAGGACACGTGTTTCGGGGTTTCACCCCTCGTCCGCAGGGATAGGCAGAGTTCTGGGGTTGCCGATGGCTGCCAATATCTGCCAGGTATAGTACCACTCCAGCGCGTAGGTGCGGGATCCCAGGCTCGTCAGCCCACTGCTCAAGGGAGCTTTAAAGTTACAAATGGGGGTGGGGTCGCACACTACTCACACAACGGCGGTGTCGCCACTAAGGACTCTGGTCAATGTAGTAAAGTGTTCGCGATGCATCATCTTTCGATCTTCTGCTATCTTCGAAGTCTTCGCCATCCTTGGACACGTGTTTCAGGGTTTCACCCCTCGTCAGCAGGGATAGGCAGTGTTCTGGGGTTGCCGATGGCTACCAATATCTGCCAGGTATAGTACCACTCCGGCGCGTAGGTGCGGGATCCCAGGCTCGTCAGCCCACTGCTCAAGGGAGCTTTAAAGTTACAAATAGGGGTGGGGTCGCACACTACTCACACAAAGGCGGTGTCGCCCCTAAGGACTCTGGTCAATGTAGTAAAGTGTTCACGATGCATCATCTTTCGATCTTCTGCTATCTTCCCTGTCTTCGCCATCCCAGGACACGTGTTTCGGGGTTTCACCCCTCGTCCGCAGGGATAGGCAGTGTTCTGGGATTGCCGATGGCTGCCAATATCTGCCAGGTATAGTACCACTCCGGCGCGTAGGTGCGGGATTCCAGGCTCGCCAGCCCACTGCTCAAGGGAGCTTTAAAGTTACAAATAGGGGTGGGGTCGCACACTATTCACACACCGGCGGTGTCGCCCCTAAGGACTCTTGTCAATGTAGTAAAGTGTTTGTGATGCATCATCTTTCGATCTTCTGCTAACTTTGCTGTCTTCGCCATCCCTGGACACGTGTTTCGGGGTTTCACCCCTCGTCCGCAGGGATAGGCAGTGTTCTGGGGTTGCCGATGGCTGCCAATATCTGCCAGTTATAGTACCACTCCGGCGCGTAGGTGCGGGATCCCAGGCTCGTCAGCCCACTGCTGAAGGGAGCTTTAAAGTTACAAATGGGGGTGTGGTCGCACACTACTCACACACCGGCGGTGTCGCCCCTAAGGACTCTGGTCAATGTAGTAAAGTGTTCGCGATGCATCATCTTTCGATCTTCTGCTATCTTTGCTGTCTTCGCCATCCATGGACACGTGTTTCGGGGTTTCACCCCTCGTCCGCAGGGATAGGCAGTGTTCTGGGGTTGCCGATGGCTGCCAATATCTGCCAAGTATAGTACCACTCCGGCGCGTAGGTGCGGGATCCCAGGCTCGCCAGCCCACTGCTCAAGGGAGCTTTAAAGTTACAAATGGGGGTTGGGTCGCACACTACTCACACACCGGCGGTGTCGCCCCTAAGGACTCTGGTCAATGTAGTAAAGTGTTCGTGATGCATCATCTTTCGAACTTCTGCTATCTTTGCTGTCTTCGCCATCCTTGGACACGTGTTTCGGGGTTTCACCCCTCGTCAGCAGGGATAGGCAGTGTTCTGGGGTTGCCGATGGCTGCCAATATCTCCCAGGTATAGTACCACTCCAGCGCATAGGTGCGGGATCCCAGGCTCGTCAGCCCACTGCTCAAGGGAGCTTTAAACTTACAAATGGTGGTGGGGTCGCACACTACTCACACACCGGCGGTGTCGCCCCTAAGGACTCTGGTCAATGTAGTAAAGTGTTCGCGATGCATCATCTTTCGATCTTCTGCTATCTTCGCTGTCTTCGCCATCCCTGGACACGTGTTTCGGGGTTTCACCCCTCGTCAGCAGGGATAGGCAGTGTTCTGGGGTTGCCGATGGCTGCCAATATCTGCCAGGTATAGTACCACTCCCAGGCTCGTCAGCCCACTGCTCAAGGGAGCTTTAAAGTTACAAATAGGGGTGGGGTCGCACACTATTCACACACCGGCGGTGTCGCCCCTAAGGACTCTTGTCAATGTAGTAAAGTATTCGTGATGCATCATCTTTCGATCTTCTGCTAACTTTGCTGTCTTCGCCATCCCTGGACACGTGTTTCTGGGTTTCACCTCTCGTCAGCAGGGATAGGCAGTGTTCTGGGGTTGCCGATGGCTGCCAATATCTTCCAGGTATAGTACCACTCCGGCGCGTAGGTGACGGATCCCAGGCTCGTCAGCCCACTGCTCAAGGGAGCTTTAAAGTTACAAATATGGGTTGGGTCGCACACTACTCACACACCGGCGGTGTCGCCCCTAAGGACTCTGGTCAATGTAGTAAAGTGTTTGCGATGCATCATCTTTCGATCTTCTGCTATCTTCGCTGTCTTTGCCATCTCAGGACACGTGTTTCGGGGTTTCACCCCTCGTCCGCAGGGATAGGCAGTGTTCTGGGGTTGCCGATGGCTGCCAATATCTGCCAGGTATAGTACCACTCCGGCGCATAGGTGCGGGATCCCAGGCTCGTCAGCCCACTGCTCAAGGGAGCTTTAAAGTTACACATGGGGGTGGGGTCGCACACTACTCACACACCGGCGGTGTCACCCCTAAGGACTCTGGTCAATGTAGTAAAGTGTTCGCGATGCATCATC
The DNA here is from genome assembly GCF_964263255.1 of Lissotriton vulgaris. Classification (NCBI taxonomy): domain Eukaryota; kingdom Metazoa; phylum Chordata; class Amphibia; order Caudata; family Salamandridae; genus Lissotriton; species Lissotriton vulgaris. The sequence goes on from NC_141694.1 coordinate 666,846,524, forward strand.
TTTCGATATTCTGCTATCTTCGCTGTCTTCGCCATCCCTGGACACGTGTTTCAGGGTTTCACCCCTCGTCAGCAGGGATAGGCAGTGTTCTGGAGTTGCCGATGGCTGCCAATATCTGCCAGGTTTAGTACCACTCCGGCGCGTAGGTGCGGGATCCCAGGCTCGTCAGCACACTGCTCAAGGGAGCTTTAAAGTTACAAATAGGGGTGGGGTCGCACACTACTCACACACCGGCGGTGTCGCCCCTAAGGACTCTGGTCAATGTAGTAAAGTGTTCGCGATGCATCATCTTTCGATCTTCTGCTATCTTCGCTGTCTTCGCCATCCCAGGACACGTGTTTCGGGGTTTCACCCCTCGTCCGCAGGGATAGGCAGTGTTCTGGGGTTGCCGATGGCTGCCAATATCTGCCAGGTTTAGTACCACTCCGGCACGTAGGTGCGGGATCCCAGGCTCGTCAGCACACTGCTCAAGGGAGCTTTAAAGTTACAAATAGGGGTGGGGTCGCACACTACTCACACACCGGCGGTGTCGCCCCTGAGGACTCTGGTCAATGTAGTAAAGTGTTCGCGATGCATCATCTTTCGATCTTCTGCTATCTTCGCTGTCTTCGCCATCCCTGGACACGTGTTTCGGGGTTTCACCCCTCGTCAGCAGGGATAGGCAGTGTTCTGGGGTTGCCGATGGCTGCCAATATCTGCCAGGTATAGTACCACTCCCAGGCTCGTCAGCCCACTGCTCAAGGGAGCTTTAAAGTTACAAATAAGGGTGCGGTCGCACACTATTCACACACCGGCGGTGTCGCCCCTAAGGACTCTTGTCAATGTAGTAAAGTGTTCGTGATGCATCATCTTTCGATCTTCTGCTAACTTTGCTGTCTTCGCCATCCCTGGACACGTGTTTCGGGGTTTCACCCCTTGTCAGCAGGGATAGGCAGTGTTCTGGGGTTGCCGATGGCTGCCAATATCTGCCAGGTATAGTACCACTCCGGCGCGTAGGTGCTGGATCCCAGGCTCGTCAGCCCACTGCTCAAGGGAGCTTTAAAGTTACAAATGGTTTTGGGGTCGCACACTACTTACACACCGACGGTGTCGCCCCTAAGGACTCTGGTCAATGTAGTAAAGTGTTCACGATGCATCATCTTTCGATCTTCTGCTATCTTCGCTGTCTTCCCCATCCCTGGACACGTGTTTTGGGGTTTCACCCCTCGTCAGCAGGGATAGACAGTGTTCTGGGGTTGCCAATGGCTGCCAATATCTGCCAGGTATAGTACCACTCCGGCGCGTAGGTGCGGGATCCCAGGCTCGTCAGCCCACTGCTTAAGGGAGCTTTAAAGTTACAAATGGGGGTGGGGTCGCACACTACTCACACACCGTCGGTGTCGCCCCTAAGGACTCTGGTCAATGTAGTAAAGTGTTCGTGATGCATCATCTTTCGAACTTCTGCTATCTTTGCTGTCTTCGCCATCCTTGGACACGTGTTTCGGGGTTTCACCCCTCGTCAGCAGGGATAGGCAGTGTTCTGGGGTTGCCGATGGCTGCCAATATCTCCCAGGTATAGTACCACTCCAGCGCATAGGTGCGGGATCCCAGGCTCGTCAGCCCACTGCTCAAGGGAGCTTTAAACTTACAAATGGTGGTGGGGTCGCACACTACTCACACACCGGCGGTGTCGCCCCTAAGGACTCTGGTCAATGTAGTAAAGTGTTCGCGATGCATCATCTTTCGATCTTCTGCTATCTTCGCTGTCTTCGCCATCCCTGGACACGTGTTTCGGGGTTTCACCCCTCGTCAGCAGGGATAGGCAGTGTTCTGGGGTTGCCGATGGCTGCCAATATCTGCCAGGTATAGTACCACTCCCAGGCTCGTCAGCCCACTGCTCAAGGGAGCTTTAAAGTTACAAATAGGGGTGGGGTCGCACACTATTCACACACCGGCGGTGTCGCCCCTAAGGACTCTTGTCAATGTAGTAAAGTATTCGTGATGCATCATCTTTCGATCTTCTGCTAACTTTGCTGTCTTCGCCATCCCTGGACACGTGTTTCGGGGTTTCACCTCTCGTCAGCAGGGATAGGCAGTGTTCTGGGGTTGCCGATGGCTGCCAATATCTTCCAGGTATAGTACCACTCCGGCGCGTAGGTGCGGGATCCCAGGCTCGTCAGCCCACTGCTCAAGGGAGCTTTAAAGTTACAAATATGGGTTGGGTCGCACACTACTCACACACCGGCGGTGTCGCCCCTAAGGACTCTGGTCAATGTAGTAAAGTGTTTGCGATGCATCATCTTTCGATCTTCTGCTATCTTCGCTGTCTTTGCCATCTCAGGACACGTGTTTCGGGGTTTCACCCCTCGTCCGCAGGGATAGGCAGTGTTCTGGGGTTGCCGATGGCTGCCAATATCTGCCAGGTATAGTACCACTCCGGCGCATAGGTGCGGGATCCCAGGCTCGTCAGCCCACTGCTCAAGGGAGCTTTAAAGTTACACATGGGGGTGGGGTCGCACACTACTCACACACCGGCGGTGTCACCCCTAAGGACTCTGGTCAATGTAGTAAAGTGTTCGCGATGCATCATCTTTCGATATTCTGCTATCTTCGCTGTCTTCGCCATCCCTGGACACGTGTTTCAGGGTTTCACCCCTCGTCAGCAGGGATAGGCAGTGTTCTGGAGTTGCCGATGGCTGCCAATATCTGCCAGGTTTAGTACCACTCCGGCGCGTAGGTGCGGGATCCCAGGCTCGTCAGCACACTGCTCAAGGGAGCTTTAAAGTTACAAATAGGGGTGGGGTCGCACACTACTCACACACCGGCGGTGTCGCCCCTAAGGACTCTGGTCAATGTAGTAAAGTGTTCGCGATGCATCATCTTTCGATCTTCTGCTATCTTCGCTGTCTTCGCCATCCCAGGACACGTGTTTCGGGGTTTCACCCCTCGTCCGCAGGGATAGGCAGTGTTCTGGGGTTGCCGATGGCTGCCAATATCTGCCAGGTTTAGTACCACTCCGGCACGTAGGTGCGGGATCCCAGGCTCGTCAGCACACTGCTCAAGGGAGCTTTAAAGTTACAAATAGGGGTGGGGTCGCACACTACTCACACACCGGCGGTGTCGCCCCTGAGGACTCTGGTCAATGTAGTAAAGTGTTCGCGATGCATCATCTTTCGATCTTCTGCTATCTTCGCTGTCTTCGCCATCCCTGGACACGTGTTTCGGGGTTTCACCCCTCGTCAGCAGGGATAGGCAGTGTTCTGGGGTTGCCGATGGCTGCCAATATCTGCCAGGTATAGTACCACTCCCAGGCTCGTCAGCCCACTGCTCAAGGGAGCTTTAAAGTTACAAATAAGGGTGCGGTCGCACACTATTCACACACCGGCGGTGTCGCCCCTAAGGACTCTTGTCAATGTAGTAAAGTGTTCGTGATGCATCATCTTTCGATCTTCTGCTAACTTTGCTGTCTTCGCCATCCCTGGACACGTGTTTCGGGGTTTCACCCCTTGTCAGCAGGGATAGGCAGTGTTCTGGGGTTGCCGATGGCTGCCAATATCTGCCAGGTATAGTACCACTCCGGCGCGTAGGTGCTGGATCCCAGGCTCGTCAGCCCACTGCTCAAGGGAGCTTTAAAGTTACAAATGGTTTTGGGGTCGCACACTACTTACACACCGACGGTGTCGCCCCTAAGGACTCTGGTCAATGTAGTAAAGTGTTCACGATGCATCATCTTTCGATCTTCTGCTATCTTCGCTGTCTTCCCCATCCCTGGACACGTGTTTTGGGGTTTCACCCCTCGTCAGCAGGGATAGACAGTGTTCTGGGGTTGCCAATGGCTGCCAATATCTGCCAGGTATAGTACCACTCCGGCGCGTAGGTGCGGGATCCCAGGCTCGTCAGCCCACTGCTTAAGGGAGCTTTAAAGTTACAAATGGGGGTGGGGTCGCACACTACTCACACACCGTCGGTGTCGCCCCTAAGGACTCTGGTCAATGTATTAAAGTGTTCGCGATGCATCATCTTTCGATTTTCTGCTATCTTCGCTGTCTTCGCCAACCCTGGACACGTGTTTCAGGGATTCACCCCTCGTCAGCAGGGATAGGCAGTGTTCTGGGGATGCCGATGGCTGCCGATATCTGCCAGGTATAGTACAACTCCGACGCGTAGGTGCGGGATCCCAGGCTCGCCAGCCCACTGCTCAAGGGAGCTTTAAAGTTACAAATGGGGTTGGGGTCGCACACTACTCACACACCGGCGGTGTCGCCCCTAAGGACTCTGGTCAATGTAGTAAAGTGTTTGCGATGCATCATCTTTCGATCTTCTGCTATCTTTGCTGTCTTTGCCATCCCTGGACACGTGTTTCGGGGTTTCACCCCTCGTCAGCAGGGATAGGCAGTGTTCTGGGTTTGCCGATGGCTGCCAATATCTGCCAGGTATAGTACCACTCCAACGCGTAGGTGCGGGATCCCAGGATCGTCAGCCCACTCCTCAAGGGAGCTTAAAAGTTACAAATGGTGGTAGGGTCGCACACTACTCACACACCGGCGGTGTCACCCCTAAGGACTCTGGTCAATGTAGTAAAGTGTTCGCGATGCATCATCTTTCGATCTTCTGCTATCTTCGCTGTCTTCGCCATCCCTGGACACGTGTTTCGGGGTTTCACCCCTCGTCAGCAGGGATAGGCAGTGTTCTGGGGTTGCCGATGGCTGCCAATATCTGCCAGGTATAGTACCACTCCGGCGCGTAGGTGCGGGATCCCAGGCTCGTCAGCCCACGTCTCAAGGGAGCTTTAAAGTTACAAATGGGGGTGGGGTCGCACACTACTCACACACCGGCGGTGTCGACCCTAAGGACTCTGGTCAATGTAGTAAAGTGTTCGCGATGCATCATCTTTCGATCTTCTGCTATCTTCCCTGTCTTCGCCATCCCAGGACACGTGTTTCGGGGTTTCACCCCTCGTCCGCAGGGATAGGCAGTGTTCTGGGGTTGCCGATGGCTGCCAATATCTCCCAGGTATAGTACCACTCCAGCGCATAGGTGCGGGATCCCAGGCTCGTCAGCCCACTGCTCAAGGGAGCTTTAAACTTACAAATGGTGGTGGGGTCGCACACTACTCACACACCGGCGGTGTCGCCCCTAAGGACTCTGGTCAATGTAGTAAAGTGTTCGCGATGCATCATCTTTCGATCTTCTGCTATCTTCGCTGTCTTCGCCATCCCTGGACACGTGTTTCGGGGTTTCACCCCTCGTCAGCAGGGATAGGCAGTGTTCTGGGGTTGCCGATGGCTGCCAATATCTGCCAGGTATAGTACCACTCCCAGGCTCGTCAGCCCACTGCTCAAGGGAGCTTTAAAGTTACAAATAGGGGTGGGGTCGCACACTATTCACACACCGGCGGTGTCGCCCCTAAGGACTCTTGTCAATGTAGTAAAGTATTCGTGATGCATCATCTTTCGATCTTCTGCTAACTTTGCTGTCTTCGCCATCCCTGGACACGTGTTTCTGGGTTTCACCTCTCGTCAGCAGGGATAGGCAGTGTTCTGGGGTTGCCGATGGCTGCCAATATCTTCCAGGTATAGTACCACTCCGGCGCGTAGGTGCGGGATCCCAGGCTCGTCAGCCCACTGCTCAAGGGAGCTTTAAAGTTACAAATATGGGTTGGGTCGCACACTACTCACACACCGGCGGTGTCGCCCCTAAGGACTCTGGTCAATGTAGTAAAGTGTTTGCGATGCATCATCTTTCGATCTTCTGCTATCTTCGCTGTCTTTGCCATCTCAGGACACGTGTTTCGGGGTTTCACCCCTCGTCCGCAGGGATAGGCAGTGTTCTGGGGTTGCCGATGGCTGCCAATATCTGCCAGGTATAGTACCACTCCGGCGCATAGGTGCGGGATCCCAGGCTCGTCAGCCCACTGCTCAAGGGAGCTTTAAAGTTACACATGGGGGTGGGGTCGCACACTACTCACACACCGGCGGTGTCACCCCTAAGGACTCTGGTCAATGTAGTAAAGTGTTCGCGATGCATCATCTTTCGATATTCTGCTATCTTCGCTGTCTTCGCCATCCCTGGACACGTGTTTCAGGGTTTCACCCCTCGTCAGCAGGGATAGGCAGTGTTCTGGAGTTGCCGATGGCTGCCAATATCTGCCAGGTTTAGTACCACTCCGGCGCGTAGGTGCGGGATCCCAGGCTCGTCAGCACACTGCTCAAGGGAGCTTTAAAGTTGCAAATAGGGGTGGGGTCGCACACTACTCACACACCGGCGGTGTCGCCCCTAAGGACTCTGGTCAATGTAGTAAAGTGTTCGCGATGCATCATCTTTCGATCTTCTGCTATCTTCGCTGTCTTCGCCATCCCAGGACACGTGTTTCGGGGTTTCACCCCTCGTCCGCAGGGATAGGCAGTGTTCTGGGGTTGCCGATGGCTGCCAATATCTGCCAGGTTTAGTACCACTCCGGCACGTAGGTGCGGGATCCCAGGCTCGTCAGCACACTGCTCAAGGGAGCTTTAAAGTTACAAATAGGGGTGGGGTCGCACACTACTCACACACCGGCGGTGTCGCCCCTGAGGACTCTGGTCAATGTAGTAAAGTGTTCGCGATGCATCATCTTTTGATCTTCTGCTATCTTCGCTGTCTTCGCCATCCCTGGACACGTGTTTCGGGGTTTCACCCCTCGTCAGCAGGGATAGGCAGTGTTCTGGGGTTGCCGATGGCTGCCAATATCTGCCAGGTATAGTACCACTCCCAGGCTCGTCAGCCCACTGCTCAAGGGAGCTTTAAAGTTACAAATAAGGGTGCGGTCGCACACTATTCACACACCGGCGGTGTCGCCCCTAAGGACTCTTGTCAATGTAGTAAAGTGTTCGTGATGCATCATCTTTCGATCTTCTGCTAACTTTGCTGTCTTCGCCATCCCTGGACACGTGTTTCGGGGTTTCACCCCTTGTCAGCAGGGATAGGCAGTGTTCTGGGGTTGCCGATGGCTGCCAATATCTGCCAGGTATAGTACCACTCCGGCACGTAGGTGCTGGATCCCAGGCTCGTCAGCCCACTGCTCAAGGGAGCTTTAAAGTTACAAATGGTTTTGGGGTCGCACACTACTTACACACCGACGGTGTCGCCCCTAAGGACTCTGGTCAATGTAGTAAAGTGTTCACGATGCATCATCTTTCGATCTTCTGCTATCTTCGCTGTCTTCCCCATCCCTGGACACGTGTTTTGGGGTTTCACCCCTCGTCAGCAGGGATAGACAGTGTTCTGGGGTTGCCAATGGCTGCCAATATCTGCCAGGTATAGTACCACTCCGGCGCGTAGGTGCGGGATCCCAGGCTCGTCAGCCCACTGCTTAAGGGAGCTTTAAAGTTACAAATGGGGGTGGGGTCGCACACTACTCACACACCGTCGGTGTCGCCCCTAAGGACTCTGGTCAATGTATTAAAGTGTTCGCGATGCATCATCTTTCGATTTTCTGCTATCTTCGCTGTCTTCGCCAACCCTGGACACGTGTTTCAGGGATTCACCCCTCGTCAGCAGGGATAGGCAGTGTTCTGGGGATGCCGATGGCTGCCGATATCTGCCAGGTATAGTACAACTCCGACGCGTAGGTGCGGGATCCCAGGCTCGCCAGCCCACTGCTCAAGGGAGCTTTAAAGTTACAAATGGGGTTGGGGTCGCACACTACTCACACACCGGCGGTGTCGCCCCTAAGGACTCTGGTCAATGTAGTAAAGTGTTTGCGATGCATCATCTTTCGATCTTCTGCTATCTTTGCTGTCTTTGCCATCCCTGGACACGTGTTTCGGGGTTTCACCCCTCGTCAGCAGGGATAGGCAGTGTTCTGGGTTTGCCGATGGCTGCCAATATCTGCCAGGTATAGTACCACTCCAACGCGTAGGTGCGGGATCCCAGGATCGTCAGCCCACTCCTCAAGGGAGCTTAAAAGTTACAAATGGTGGTAGGGTCGCACACTACTCACACACCGGCGGTGTCACCCCTAAGGACTCTGGTCAATGTAGTAAAGTGTTCGCGATGCATCATCTTTCGATCTTCTGCTATCTTCGCTGTCTTCGCCATCCCTGGACACGTGTTTCGGGGTTTCACCCCTCGTCAGCAGGGATAGGCAGTGTTCTGGGGTTGCCGATGGCTGCCAATATCTGCCAGGTATAGTACCACTCCGGCGCGTAGGTGCGGGATCCCAGGCTCGTCAGCCCACGTCTCAAGGGAGCTTTAAAGTTACAAATGGGGGTGGGGTCGCACACTACTCACACACCGGCGGTGTCGACCCTAAGGACTCTGGTCAATGTAGTAAAGTGTTCGCGATGCATCATCTTTCGATCTTCTGCTATCTTCACTGTCTTCGCCATCCCTGGACACGTGTTTCAGGGTTTCACCCCTCGTAAGCAGGGATAGGCAGTGTTCTCGGGTTGCCGATGGCTGCCAATATCTGCCAGGTATAGTACCACTCCGGCGCGTAGGTGCGGGATCCCAGGCTCGCCAGCCCACTGCTCAAGGGAGCTTTAAAGTTACAAATGGTTTTGGGGTCGCACACTACTCACACACCGGCTGTGTCGCCCCTAAGGACTCTGGTAAATGTAGTAAAGTGTTCGCAATGCATCATCTTTCGATCTTTTGCTATCTTTGCTGTCTTCGCCATCCCTGGACACGTGTTTCGGGGTTTCACCCCTCGTCAGCAGGGATAGGCAGTGTTCTGGGTTTGCCGATGGCTGCCAATATCTGCCAGGTATAGTACCACTCCAGCGCGTAGGTGCGGGATCCCAGGATCGTCAGTCAACTGCTCAAGGGAGCTTTAAAGTTGCAAATGGTGGTGTGGTCGCACACTACTCACACACCGGCGGTGCCGCCCCTAAGGACTCTGGTCAATGTAGTAAAATGTTCGCGATGCATCATCTTTCGATCTTCTGCTATCTTCGCTGTCTTCGCCATCCCTGGACACGTGTTTCGGGGTTTCACCCCTCGTCAGCAGGGATAGGCAGTGTTCTGGGGTTGCCGATGGCTGCCAATATCTGCCAGTTATAGTACCACTCCGGCGCGTTGGTGGGGGATCCCAGGCTCGTCAGCCCACTGCTCAAGAGAGCTTTAAAGTTACAAATGGGGGTCGGGTCGCACATTACTCACACACCAGCGGTGTCGCCCCTAAGGACTCTGGTCAATGTAGTAAAGTGTTCGCGATGCATCATCTTTCGATCTTCTGCTATCTTCGCTGTCTTCGCCATCCCTGGACACGTGTTTCGGGGTTTCACCCCTCGTCAGCAGGGATAGGCAGTGTTCTGGGGTTGCCGATGGCAGCCAATATCTGCCAAGTATAGAACCACTCCGGCGCGTAGGTGCGGGATCCCAGGCTCATCAGCTTACTGCTCAAGGGAGCTTTAAAGTTACAAATGGGGGTGGGGTCGCACACTACTCACACACCGGCGGTGTCGCCCCTAAGGACTCTGGTCAATGTAGTAAAGTGTTCGCGATGCATCATCTTTCGATCTTCTGCTATCTTCGCTGTCTTCGCCATCCCAGGACACGTGTTTCGGGGTTTCACCCCTCGTCCGCAGGGATAGGCAGTGTTTTGGGGTTGCCAATGGTTGCCAATATCTGCCAGGTATAGTACCACTCCGGCGCGTAGGTGCGGGATCCCAGGCTCGTCAGCCCACTGCTCAAGGGAGCTTTAAAGTTACAAATGGGGGTGGGGTCGCACACTACTCACACACCGGCGGTGTCGCCCCTAAGGACTCTGGTCAATGTAGTAAAGTGTTCGCGATGCATCATCTTTCGATATTCTGCTATTGTCGCTGTCTTCGCCATCCCTGGACACGTGTTTCAGGGTTTCACCCCTCGTCAGCAGGGATAGGCAGTGTTCTGGAGTTGCCGATGGCTGCCAATATCTGCCAGGTATAGTACCACTCCGGCGCGTAGGTGCGGGATCCCAGGCTCGTCAGCCCACTGCTCAAGGGAGCTTTAAAGTTACAAATAGGTGTGGGGTCGCACACTACTCACACACCGGCGGTGTCGCCCCTAAGGACTCTGGTCAATGTAGTAAAGTGTTCGCGATGCATCATCTTTCGATCTTCTGCTATCTTCGCTGTCTTCGCCATCCCAGGACACGTGTTTCGGGGTTTCACCCCTCGTCCGCAGGGATAGGCAGTGTTCTGGGGTTGCCAATGGTTGCCAATATCTGCCAGGTATAGTACCACTCCGGCGCGTAGGTGGGGAATCCCAGGCTCGTCAGCCCACTGCTCAAGAGAGCTTTAAAGTTACAAATGGGGGTGGGGTCGCACACTACTTAAACACCGGCGGTGTCGCCCCTAAGGACTCTGGTCAATGTAGTAAAGTGTTCGCGATGCATCATCTTTCGATCTTCTGCTATCTTCGCTGTCTTCGCCATCCCTGGACACGTGTTTCGGGGTTTCACCCCTCGTCAGCAGGGATAGGCAGTGTTCTGGGGTTGCCGATGGCTGCCAATATCTGCCAGGTATAGTACCACTCCGGCGCGTAGGTGCGGGATCCCAGGCTCGCCAGCCGACTGCTCAAGGGAGCTTTAAAGTTACAAATGGGGGTGTGGTGGCACACTACTCACACACCGGCGGTGTCGCCCCTAAGGACTCTGGTCAATGTAGTAAAGTGTTCACGATGCATCATCTTTCGATCTTCTGCTATGTTCGCTGTCTTCCCCATCCCTGGACACGTGTTTTGGGGTTTCACCCCTCATCAGCAGGGATAGGCAGTGTTCTGGGGTTGCCAATGGCTGCCAATATCTGCCAGGTATAGTACCACTCCGGCGCGTAGGTGCGGGATCCCAGGCTCGTCAGCCCACTGCTCAAGGGAGCTTTAAAGTTACAAATGGGGGTGGGGTCGCACACTACTCACACACCGGCGGTTTCGCCCCTAAGGACTCTGGTCAATGTAGTAAAGTGTTCGCGATGCATCATCTTTCGATCTTCTGCTATCTTCGCTGTCTTCGCCATCCCTGGACACGTGTTTCGGGGTTTCACCCCTCGTCAGCAGGGATAGGCAGTGTTCTGGGGTTGCCGATGGCTGCCAATATCTGCCAGGTATAGTACCACTCCCAGGCTCATCAGCCCACTGCTCAAGGGAGCTTTAAAGTTACAAATAGGGGTGGGGTCGCACACTATTCACACAAAGGCGGTGTCGCCCCTAAGGACTCTTGTCAATGTAGTAAAGTGTTCGTGATGCATCATCTTTCGATCTTCTGCTAACTTTGCTGTCTTTGCCATCCCTGGACACGTGTTTCGGGGTTTCACCCCTCGTCAGCAGGGATAGGCAGTGTTCTGGGGTTGCCGATGGCTGCCAATATCTGCCAGGTATAGTACCACTCCGGCGCGTAGGTGCTGGATCCCAGGCTCGTCAGCCCACTGCTCAAGGGAGCTTTAAAGTTACAAATGGTTTTGGGGTCGCACACTACTTACACACCGACGGTGTCGCCCCTAAGGACTCTGGTCAATGTAGTAAAGTGTTCACGATGCATCATCTTTCGATCTTCTGCTATCTTCGCTGTCTTCCCCATCCCTGGACACGTGTTTAGGGGTTTCACCCCTCGTCAGCAGGGATAGGCAGTGTTCTGGGTTGCCGATGGCTGCCAATATCTGCCAGGTATAGTACCACTCCAACGCGTAGGTGCGGGATCCCAGGATCGTCAGCCCACTCCTCAAGGGAGCTTAAAAGTTACAAATGGTGGTAGGGTCGCACACTACTCACACACCGGCGGTGTCACCCCTAAGGACTCTGGTCAATGTAGTAAAGTGTTTGCGATGCATCATCTTTCGATCTTCTGCTATCTTCGCTGTCTTCGCCATCCCTGGACACGTGTTTCGGGGTTTCACCCCTCGTCAGCAGGGATAGGCAGTGTTCTGGGGTTGCCGATGGCTGCCAATATCTGCCAGGTATAGTACCACTCCGGCGCGTAGGTGCGGGATCCCAGGCTCGTCAGCCCACTGCTCAAGGGAGCTTTAAAGTTACAAATGGGGGTGGGGTCGCACACTACTCACACACCGGCGGTGTCGCCCCTAAGGACTCTGGTCAATGTAGTAAAGTGTTCGCGATGCATCATCTTTCGATCTTCTGCTATCTTCACTGTCTTCGCCATCCCTGGACACGTGTTTCAGGGTTTCACCCCTCGTCAGCAGGGATAGGCAGTGTTCTCGGGTTGCTGATGGCTGCCAATATCTGGCAGGTATAGTACCACTCCGGCGCGTAGGTGCGGGATCCCAGGCTCGCCAGCCCACTGCTCAAGGGAGCTTTAAAGTTACAAATGGTTTTGGGGTCGCACACTACTCACACACCGGCGGTGTCGCCCCTAAGGACTCTGGTAAATGTAGTAAAGTGTTCGCAATGCATCATCTTTCGATCTTTTGCTATCTTTGCTGTCTTCGCCATCCCTGGACACGTGTTTCGGGGTTTCACCCCTCGTCAGCAGGGATAGGCAGTGTTCTGGGTTTGCCGATGGCTGCCAATATCTGCCAGGTATAGTACCACTCCAGCGCGTAGGTGCGGGATCCCAGGATCGTCAGTCAACTGCTCAAGGGAGCTTTAAAGTTGCAAATGGTGGTGGGGTCGCACGCTACTCACACACCGGCGGTGCCGCCCCTAAGGACTCTGGTCAATGTAGTAAAATGTTCGCGATGCATCATCTTTCGATCTTCTGCTATCTTCGCTGTCTTCGCCATCCCTGGACACGTGTTTCGGGGTTTCACCCCTCGTCAGCAGGGATAGGCAGTGTTCTGGGGTTGCCGATGGCTGCCAATATCTGCCAGTTATAGTACCACTCCGGCGCGTTGGTGGGGGATCCCAGGGTCGTCACCCCACTGCTCAAGAGAGCTTTAAAGTTACAAATGGGGGTGGGGTCGCACATTACTCACACACCAGCGGTGTCGCCCCTAAGGACTCTGGTCAATGTAGTAAAGTGTTCGCGATGCATCATCTTTCGATCTTCTGCTATCTTTGCTGTCTTCGTCATCCCTGGACACGTGTTTCGGGGTTTCACCCCTCGTCAGCAGGGATAGGCAGTGTTCTGGGGTTGCCGATGGCAGCCAATATCTGCCAAGTATAGTACCACTCCCGCGCGTAGGTGCGGGATCCCAGGCTCATCAGCTTACTGCTCAAGGGAGCTTTAAAGTTACAAATGGGGGTGGGGTCGCACTCTACTCACACACCGGCGGTGTCGCCCCTAAGGACTCTGATCAATGTAGTAAAGTGTTCGCGATGCATCATCTTTCGATCTTCTGCTATCTTCGCTGTCTTCGCCATCCCTGGACACTTGTTTCGGGGTTTCACCCCTCATCAGCAGGGATAGACAGTGTTCTGGGGTTGCCGATGGCTGCCAATATCTGCCAGGTATAGTACCACTCCGGCGCGTAGGTGCGGGATCCCAGGCTCGTCAGCCCACTGCTCAAGGGAGCTTTAAAGTTACAAATGGGGGTGGGGTCGCACACTACTCACACACCGGCGGTGTCGCCCCTAAGGACTCTGGTCAATGTAGTAAAGTGTTCGCGATGCATCATCATTCGATCTTCTGCTATCTTCGCTGTCTTCGCCATCCCAGGACACGTGTTTCGGGGTTTCACCCCTCGTCCGCAGGGATAGGCAGTGTTCTGGGGTTGCCAATGGTTGCCAATATCTGCCAGGTATAGTACCACTCCGGCGCGTAGGTGCGGGATCCCAGGCTCGTCAGCCCACTGCTCAAGGGAGCTTTAAAGTTACAAATGGGGGTGGGGTCGTACACTACTCACACACCGGCGGTGTCGCCCCTAAGGACTCTGGTCAATGTAGTAAAGTGTTCGCGATGCATCATCTTTCGATATTCTGCTATCGTCGCTGTCTTCGCCATCCCTGGACACGTGTTTCAGGGTTTCACCCCTCGTCAGCAGGGATAGGCAGTGTTCTGGAGTTGCCGATGGCTGCCAATATCTGCCAGGTATAGTACCACTCCGGCGCGTAGGTGCGGGATCCCAGGCTCGTCAGCCCACTACTCAAGGGAGCTTTAAAGTTACAAATAGGTGTGGGGTCGCACACTACTCACACACCGGCGGTGTCGCCCCTAAGGACTCTGGTCAATGTAGTAAAGTGTTCGCGATGCATCATCTTTCGATCTTCTGCTATCTTCGCTGTCTTCGCCATCCCAGGACACGTGTTTCGGGGTTTCACCCCTCGTCCGCAGGGATAGGCAGTGTTCTGGGGTTGCCAATGGTTGCCAATATCTGCCAGGTATAGTACCACTCCGGCGCGTAGGTGCGGGATCCCAGGCTCGTCAGCCCACTGCTCAAGGGAGCTTTAAAGTTACAAATGGGGGTGGGGTCGCACACTACTTACACACCGGCGGTGTCGCCCCTAAGGACTCTGGTCAATGTAGTAAAGTGTTCGCGATGCATCATCTTTCGATCTTCTGCTATCTTCGCTGTCTTCGCCATCCCTGGACACGTGTTTCGGGGTTTCACCCCTCGTCAGCAGGGATAGGCAGTGTTCTGGGGTTGCCGATGGCTGCCAATATCTGCCAGGTATAGTACCACTCCGGCGCGTAGGTGCGGGATCCCAGGCTTGCCAGCCGACTGCTCAAGGGAGCTTTAAAGTTACAAATGGGGGTGTGGTGGCACACTACTCACACACCGGCGGTGTCGCCCCTAAGGACTCTGGTCAATGTAGTAAAGTGTTCACGATGCATCATCTTTCGATCTTCTGCTATGTTCGCTGTCTTCCCCATCCCTGGACACGTGTTTTGGGGTTTCACCCCTCATCAGCAGGGATAGGCAGTGTTCTGGGGTTGCCAATGGCTGCCAATATCTGCCAGGTATAGTACCACTCCGGCGCGTAGGTGCGGGATCCCAGGCTCGTCAGCCCACTGCTCAAGGGAGCTTTAAAGTTACAAATGGGGGTGGGGTCGCACACTACTCACACACCGGCGGTTTCGCCCCTAAGGACTCTGGTCAATGTAGTAAAGTGTTCGCGATGCATCATCTTTCGATCTTCTGCTATCTTCGCTGTCTTCGCCATCCCTGGACACGTGTTTCGGGGTTTCACCCTTCGTCAGCAGGGATAGGCAGTGTTCTGGGGTTGCCGATGGCTGCAAATATCTGCCAGGTATAGTACCACTCCGGCGCGTAGGTGCGGGATCCCAGGCTCGTCAGCCCACTGCTCAAGAGAGTTTAGGACAACCCCCGCGCCGCACGGCCACCAGCTGCTGCGTGTGCTTCCCTCCTGCCTGCCTCGCTGCCCCGGCCGCTGCCGTGTGACCACGCCTCCCACCACCGAGCGGCGTGGTCTCGCTGTGCTCGCCTGATCTGCTGCCGTTCTTTTGCTGTGTCCCCCGCTGCTTGAAGAGCTATTTTGCTCATTTGTATTGCTTTGTGTAATTGTGAATTTGTTTAACTGTTTTTTGTAGCCTGATTCTCGCTCCCCCGGTCTCCTCCCTACCCGCTCCCCGCCACCGCCGCTAACCACGCCCATTTTTTCTTTCCGTACCCTCCCCGCTCCCGCCTCCCAGCTGCTCTGCCCTCCCTCGCACTTCGCCATATATGGCGACCGTGCGAACACGCAGCGGTCACGTGCAGCGGGCGCGCCGATTGTGCGCCGAAGGCGCGCCAAAGGTAAGCCTGTCTGCGCCCGTCTGCGCCTGGACCGCGCCCAGTGCCAGGACCCCTGGCCCCCGCCAAAGCAAGACGACCCGCCGGACCTACGACGCCGCAACACTCATCGCACTCAACACCGGCGGGATCCATGGATGCTACAGAGCCACTCCGAAGCACACCCACCGACCCTTCAGCTGCCACGCCTGCAAGTTCGCCTGCATCCGGACCTGCCTCGCACCAGCACCCGCCAAGCCGAACACCAGCAGCAACCACCTCAAGTGCATCCTGCTCAACACCCGCTCCGTCCACAGACACGCCATCGAACTCTGGAACCTCCTCGACACCACAGCTCCTGACGTTGCCTTCCTCACGGAAACCTGGATGAACGACTCCTCAGCCCCCGACATCGCCATTGCCATCCCAGAGGGATACAAGATCACCCGCAGAGACCGCGTCAAACAGGCGGGAGGAGGCATCGCCATCATCCACAGGGACACCATCCACATCACGACCAACACCAACGACACCCTGACAACCGCCGAACACCTGCACTTCCAGATCCGCACCGACCCGAAGACCACCCTCAGAGGCACCCTGATCTACCGACCCCCGGGACCACGCACACAATTCAGCGAGGACATCGCCGACTTCGTCAGCCCGCATGCCCTCCCCTCAGCTGACTACATCCTCCTGGGGGACCTCAACTTCCACCTGGAGAACAACAACGACCGCAACACCATCACCCTGCTCAACAACCTCGCCAACTTTGGACTCAAGCAGATGGTGTCCACCCCCACCCACCTCGCTGGACACACACTCGACGCCGTCTTCTCATCCAGCAAAGACATCGCCTTCAGCCACGCCACTGGACTCCACTAACGGACCACAGCTGCGTCCACTTCACCTTCAGAAGAACGACGATCCACCACCCCCAGCAACAGGTTGCTCGAAGAAGCTGGAACAAGATCACAGCCGACCAGCTCGCCACTTCCCTGAGCCAGCACCCTCCCGCCAGCTCAGCAAACCCCAGCCAGGCCGCCGACAACCTCACGAAGTGGATCAGCAGCTGCACGGACGAACTCGCCCCACTAAGGACCCCGCCCAGCAGACCCGGCAGCAAGAAGGCCCCATGGTTCACCGACGAACTCAAGAGCTCCAAGAAGAATTGCCGAGCCCTCGAGAAAGCCTGGAGAAGGGAACCAACACCGGACAACATGACCACCCTCAAGCTTGCCACCCGGAAACACCACCAACTGATCCGCGCCACCAAGAAAACTGCCTTCAAGGACTGGCTGGACAACAACGCACACAACTGCAAGGAACTCTTCAACATCGTGAAAGAGCTCTCCAACCCCAACGCCGGAAACAACGACATCACCCCATCGCAAGACCTCTGCAACTCCCTCACCTCCTACTTCCACAACAAGATCGCGGACATACACAACAGCTTCAGCGCTCAACCAACGCTCACCACGACCGAACCACCGCCCCCCACCACCACCATCCGCGCCTGGACTCCGATCAGCACCGAAGACACCGTCCGCATGATGAACTCCATCCACTCCGGATCTCCAACCGACCCCTGCCCTCACCACGTCTTCAACAAGGCCGACGCTGTCATAGCACCCCACCTGCGGGACATCATCAACACCTCCTTCGACACAGCCACCTTCCCAGAGAGCTGGAAGCACGCAGAACTCAGCGCCCTGCTAAAGAAACCTACAGCGGACCCCACCGAACTCAAGAATTACCGCCCCATCTCGCTCCTCCCGTTCCCAGCCAAAGTCATCGAGAAGACCGTCAACAAACAGCTGGCCGCCTTCCTCGAGACGAATGGATCCCTTGACCCCTCACAGTCTGGCTTCCGAGCCAACCACAGCACCGATACTGCCCTCATCGCTGCCACCGATGACATCCGAGCCCTGATGGACAACGGAGAAACAGCGGCCCTCATCCTCCTAGACCTCTCCGCGGCATTCAACACTGTCTGCCACCGCACCCTAGTGCAGCGCCTCAGCAACGTCGGAATCCAGGAGAAGGCTCTGGAATGGATCATCTCCTTCCTCGACGGAAGAACACAGAGAGTCCGCCTACCACCGTACAAGTCAGAGGCCACCGAAGTCATCTGCGGCGTCCCTCAAGGATCGTCGCTGAGCCCCACCCTCTTCAACGTCTACATGAGCCCCCTCACAGCCATCGCACGCCAACAAAACCTCAACATCATCTCCTACGCTGACGACACCCAGCTGATCCTCTCCCTGACCAACGACCCCGCCGCCGCCAGAGCCAACCTTCACGAAGGGATGAAAGACGTAGCCGAGTGGATGACGACCAGCCGCCTGAAACTGAACTCAGACAAGACGGAAGTCCTCATCCTGGGTTCCTCGCCCTCCGCCTGGGACGACTCCTGGTGGCCCCCCGCCCTGGGCACCGCACCCAAACCGACAGACCACGCACGTAACCTGGGCTTCATCTTGGACTCCTCCCTCACCATGACCAGACAAGTCAACGCCGTCTCCTCGTCATGCTTCAACATCCTGCGCATGCTACGGAAGATCTTCCGGTGGATCCCCACCGAGACCAGGAAAACGGTCACCCAGGCCCTCGTCACCAGCCGACTGGACTACGGCAACGCCCTCTACGCCGGAACCACCGCCAAGCTCCAGAAGAGACTCCACCGGATCCAGAACGCCTCAGCCAGACTCATCCTCGACATCCCACGACACAGCCACATCTCCGGACATCTGAAAGACCTGCATTGGCTCCCCGTCAACAAAAGAATCACCTTCCGTCTCCTCACCCACGCACACAAAGCCCTACACGATCAAGGCCCAAGCTACCTCAACAGCCGGGTCAACTTCTACACTCCCAAACGCCATCTCTGATCAGCCAGGCACGACCTCGCCGCCATCCCCCGCATCCGAAGAACGACAACAGGAGGAAGGTCCTGCTCCTACCTGGCCGCCAAGACCTGGAACTCCCTCCCGACCGACCTGCGCCTGACCAAAGACCACCTCTCCTTCAGGAAGAAGCTCAAGACCTGGCTCTTTGAGCAGTAGCAGCACTCCCCCCCCCCCAAGCGCCTTGAGGCCCTCTGGGTAAGTAGTGCGCTCTATTAATACCTTTGATTGATTGATTGATTGATAAAGTTACAAATGGGGGTGGGGTCGCACACTACTCACACACCGGCGGTGTCGCCCCTAAGGACTCTGGTCAATGTAGTAAAGTGTTCGCGATGCATCATCTTTCGATCTTCTGCTATCTTCGCTGTCTTCCCCATCCCTGGACACGTGTTTTGGGGTTTCACCCCTCGTCAGCAGGGATAGGCAGTGTTCTGGGGTTGCCAATAGCTGCCAATATCTGCCAGGTATAGTACCACTCCGGCGCGTAGGTGCGGGATCCCAGGCTCGTCAGCCCACTGCTCAAGGGAGCTTTAAAGTTACAAATGGGGGTGGGGTCACACACTACTCACACACCGGCGGTGTCGCCCCTAAGGACTCTAGTCAATGTATTAAAGTGTTCGCGATGCATCATCTTTCGATCTTCTGCTATCTTCGCTGTCTTCGCCATCCCTGGACACGTGTTTCAGGGATTCACCCCTCGTCAGCAGGGATAGGCAGTGTTCTGGGGTTGCCGATGGCTGCCAATATCTGCCAGGTATAGTACCACTCCGGCGCGTAGGTGCGGGATCCCAGGCTCGCTAGCCCACTGCTCAAGGGAGCTTTAAAGTTACAAATGGGGTTGCGGTCGCACACTACTCACACACCGGCGGTGTCGCCCCTAAGGACTCTGGTCGATGTAGTAAAGTGTTTGCGATGCATCATCTTTCGATCTTCTGCTATCTTTGCTGTCTTCCCCATCCCTGGACACGTGTTTCGGGGTTTCACCCCTCGTCAGCAGGGATAGGCAGTGTTCTGGGTTTGCCGATGGCTGCCAATATCTGCCAGGTATAGTACCACTCCAGAGCGTAGGTGCGGGATCCCAGGATCGTCAGCCCACTGCTCAAGGGAGCTTTAAAGTTACAAATGGTGGTGGGGTCGTACACTACTCACACACCGGCGGTGTCGCCCCTAAGGACTCTGGTCAATGTAGTAAAGTGTTCGCGATGCATCATCTTTTGATCTTCTGCTATCTTTGCTGTCTTCGCCATCCCTGGACACGTGTTTCGGGGTTTCACCCCTCATCAGCAGGGATAGGCAGTGTTCTCGGTTTGCCGATGGCTGCCAATATCTGCCAGGTATAGTACCACTCCAACGCGTAGGTGCGGAATCCCAGGATCGTCAGCCCACTGCTCAAGGGAGCTTTAAAGTTACAAATGGTGGTGGGGTCGCACACTACTCACACTCCGGCGGTGTCACCCCTAAGGACTCTGGTCAATGTAGTAAAGTGTTCGCAATGCATCATCTTTCGATCTTCTGCTATCTTCGCTGTCTTCGCCATCCCTGGACACGTGTTTCGGGGTTTCACCCCTCGTCAGCAGGGATAGGCAGTGTTCTGGGGTTGCCGATGGCTGCCAATATCTGCCAGGTATAGTACCACTCCGGCGCGTAGGTGCGGGATCCCAGGCTCGTCAGCCCACTGCTCAAGAGAGCTTTAAAGTTACAAATGGGGGTGGGGTCGCACACTACTCACACACCGGCGGTGTCGCCCCTAAGGACTCTGGTCAATGTAGTAAAGTGTTCGCGATGCATCATCTTTCGATCTTCTGCTATCTTCGCTGTCTTCCCCATCCCTGGACAAGTGCTTTGGGGTTTCACCCCTCGTCAGCAGGGATAGGCAGTGTTCTGGGGTTGCCAATGGCTGCCAATATCTGCCAGGTATAGTACCACTCCGGCGCATAGGTTCCGGATCCCAGGCTCGTCAGCCCACTGCTCAAGGGAGCTTTAAAGTTACAAATGGGGGTGGGGTCGCACACTACTCACACACCGGCGGTGTCGCCCCTAAGAACTCTGGTCAATGTAGTAAAGTGTTCGCGATGCATCATCTTTCGATCTTCTGCTATCTTCGCTGTCTTCGCCATCCCTGGACACGTGTTTCAGGGTTTCACCCCTCGTCAGCAGGGATAGGCAGTGTTCTCGGGTTGCCGATGGCTGCCAATATCTGCCAGGTATAGTACCACTCCAGCGCGTAGGTGCGGGATCCCAGGATCGTCAGCCCACTGCTCAAGGGAGCTTTAAAGTTGCAAATGGTGGTGGGGTCGCACACTACTCACACACCGGCGGTGTCGCCCCTAAGGACTCTGGTCAATGTAGTAAAGTGTTCGCGATGCATCATCTTTCGATCTTCTGCTATCTTCGCTGTCTTCGCCATCCCTGGACATGTGTTTCGGGGTTTCACCCCTCGTCAGCAGGGATAGGCAGTGTTCTTGGGTTGCCGATGGCTGCCAATATCTGCCAGGTATAGTACCACTCCGGCGCGTAGGTGGGGGATCCCAGGCTCGTCAGCCCATTGTACCTTTTTTGTCTCGAGTTTTTCTATAATCTGTGTTTACAGGTATGAAGCAGAGGAAAACACTGGAGTGACCGAAGAAGATTCGGAGTGTTTGATGTTTTTAAATGGATTACTTATTGTCAAGAGTACCCTTTAGAGGCTATGGATTCCACTGCAGTACATTTTATTTATCTTTTCAGTAGCTGAGACTACTTGAAAGGCCTACAACGTGAAGAATTGGGATGTCAGAGGGTTAGCTATCATTTTTTTTGTTTGGGTGCTGTGTTTGTATACCTGCACCTTTTTTTTTTTTTTAAAGCAAAGCACAAATCTATGCTTTTGGGATCACACAACTTTTTTCTGTATGTGTAGTCTACACCATTTCCAGGATTCCCATTTGTTGATTGCTTGGATTTGTTCAATGGATTGGTTGTGATGCATGGTGATGGATTACTTGAACAATTACCATGAAAAAACCATGAAAATAACCATGACTTTGAAGTTTAAAACATTTAAAATGTGTTAAAATATTTCAGAAATGGCAATTGCATTGTTAGAAAGGGGTCTAAAACAGGAGATTAATTGCACATGGTTAATGTGCATGTTAAAAATGTAGAATGTAAGCAACACTTTCTAGGTAGTCTGCTGTCCCCAATAATGGAAGCTGTTGAATTTTGTACAGAAGTCTTTCACACAATTATTTGCTAATTTTAATACTCGGGGATTCAAACTACCTGAAAGTGACTGAGACATTCTCATTTCTTTGAAACGTTGCTCTTTCCTCAAAATTTCCAAGAAATGATAGAGGTTAGGGTGACTTTTACCAATTGATTTGTTAAAGGAGTTATGCCATCCTACAATGGCATTGTTTGTTTTTGCTCCTCCCTCTAAGCAGGTCAAGTAACTATTCCACCAATCACTGAGGAACCTTGGCTTACTCCTGTGACCCGTTCTGCTCAAATGGCCAATCCAGATATCTTCTAAGTAATTTAGAAGAGGTGCTAATCTTTCTTCATTTTTAGAAAAATAATCCGATTGTACAACTGAAGTGTAGAAATCATCTAGACATTTTAGCTTGTACTGAAGTTTACCGTCTGCCACAAAATCCTCAGCTAATGATGTTTTTTAAATTGTTCTCCAATAAGCCTGGAAAATGTGAAACAACATCCTTGAATTTGGGTTGCAGGATACATTCAGCAAAATGTACTTATTATTTGTAATTCAAAATCAATTATTACTTTCCTAGGGCTTTTGTTGACAGTTTTAATGTTAATGTTAATGTTAAGAATATTTTATAAAGCGTACGTACACCAGTCGGTTTCATGGCTCTGTAGGAGAGAAGGCAGAGGTCATTACCGAAGAGAACATCAGTTGTAGGCTTGCTCATAGAGCCATGTTTTAAGGGATCTTCTGAATTTCATGAGATCAGAACAAGCACAGATCTCCAAGGGGAAGGAGTTCCAAAGTCTGGGGGCGAGAGTGGCAAATCTACAACCTCCGATGCATTTTCGCCTGAATGAGGGGATGTGGAGGAGTGAGATGTGGACTGGGAATAGGTTACGGGAGGGCGTATGCCTAAGTATCAGGTTGTTAATAAAATTTGGACTTTTGCTGTGCAGGGATTTAAAGATCAGACATCCAGTTTTGAAGGTGCAGCGTTGAGACATAGGAAGCCAGTGTCATTTCCTTGACAGAGGAGTGGCAGGTTGCCATCTAGGTTGTCTTAGAATCAGTCTGGCCGCTTGGTTCTGGACCAGCTGCAACAGTTAAAGCAGGTAGAGAGGCGGCAGATCTTCCTAATTTTTTGTAGTTGGAAGAAACATTTGGAGACTACTAGACCCACTTGAGTTTTAAGTGAGAGATCGCTGTTTAGTGTGACTTTGAGTGTTTTCGCCGAGGAGGAGGGAGAAGGCGGGGAACTCATCTCGGGAGGCCAGTAGAGTGGGCCCCAGAACTTGTGGCTGCCTCCTGTAAATACCGGCTCAGTTTTACCAGGGTTCAGTTTAAGGTGGTTTTGGTCCATCCACAGTTGGATATGCCTCATAGTTGTCTGGAAATCAGTAATTGAACAATCGGTGCTATCGATTGTGAAGACCAGTTGCAAGTCATCTGCGTAGTTGAAGACCGTCAGCTTCCTGTCTCTGAAGGACTGAATCAGGGGGAGAATATAGAGATTGAACAGGTGGGGAGACAGGGAGGAGCACTGCGGGACACCACATGTGATTCTCTGTTTATGGGCTGCTATCTTATTTAGACGGACGGCCTAAGACCTGTCCTCCAGGAAGGCAGTTTTAGATTTTATAATTGATAGAAACTCAGTATATGTTGAGGAATGTCTGTTAAGTAATAAACTGCATACTAAAGGGCTAGTGATATTGTTAATATTACAGTGAATAGTGTAAATTAGGATAAATAGATGGAGTGTGAACTTAAAAGTACCATCCATCTTCAAAAGTTCAGTATTCTCTCGGCAAACCAAATGCTGCATTGTAGAGAAGATTAGTATATGTTTCAGGGTTTTCATTATCATGCAGGAGAAAGGGTTTGTTACTGAAATTGACAATCAGACTGGGGAAGAGTTAATATCGGAATACATTTACAGACCTATTTTATGTGGATTAATCGCCTGTTTGTTCTCTGAATCATCTTTCTTAAATTAGGAATTGCTGGCACTTTACTTGCAAAGTGTATGGGGATGTTTTGTGCAAACTCCCATAAAACTGAGCCACAATGTTTATTTGAGGTGGCTGCTAAATATTTTATCTGTTGTTGTTTTTCTCTAGCTGCAAACTCCATTACAGAGGCACAGTAGGTATGCTCTGTGGACCTTTCTACGGTGTTACCCAGAGTAACCGCTCTGACTTTGCAATGGGATGTGAAATATACTACACACCTCCAATGTCTCCTGCGTTCAGTTAACCTTTCCTTACAGTTAATGTAGCCACCATATTTAAGTAAACTATTACTCAGCCTTGAATTGATATAAGTGGCTTGGCAACTTGAATCCTTTGTTGTTTCAAACTATATCGTAATATCGATGTCCAATTATATATGCCTGGAAATTGAAATGAAAAATGTTTTTGTTAAATCTGACAGTTAGAGGAGATGAAAAAAAGTTTAAATACAATTTTTGATCATTTTAAAATTGTTTTAGTTTCCTGGAAAAAAAAACATAATTATCAGAAGAAAAAAATGCTATTTTCCTTGTACCTGGAGATTGCATGGTAGTATTTTGGAATTGAAGATCTGTCTGTTCAACTTTTTGCTTCAGTAAGTCTTGGCTTGCTACCCTGGTGACTTTTTGGATAGTTGTTCCAGAAGTTGTTTCATAGGATATCTGGAGAGAGAAATAGAAATAATTATCTCAGAAATGTAAGAAAAATGTGATGCCCTGTTACAAAGAATAGTGTTATTGTTTGTAATTTTTTTTTTTACCTGATATATAATTATCTGTGGAGTAGTAAATGGTAGCCCTATTCCAATGGAAATTGGTTTCACAAACTGTTTCTTCCCTTTATCTTCTTCATTTAAAAGTTTAAATTATCTTTTAACAAGATATTTGACAAGAAGTAAAAAGTAATGTTTGAGGGATGGTTTTGGCACATATTTTTTTCGAACTGTTTCATTTTTTTTCCATGTTCTTTCCAGAAGATTTACAATAGTAATTTTGTCCTTCCGGTCAATGTCCAGTACCTTATCTGAGGTAACTTTCCAGCGGCGTTAGAATAGTAATTTTGCTCCCCGTCGTTATCCAGCACCTTCCCTGAGGTATGTTCCAGGCAAATATAATAATATTTTTCGCCCTAGTCACTGTCAATAACATACCTTGAGGAAAATACCCAGCGGAGTTAGAATAGAATATCTGCGCCCAGACAATGTCCAGCACCCTGAGGTAAGTAGATTAAGAATAGTAAATAAGTCCTTCAGTTACTGTTCATCACCTTCTCTGAGGTAAGTACTCAAATGAGTTAGAATGAAAAATTGTCCCCCCAGAAACTGTCCAGCATCTTCACTGAGGTAAGTACAGAACAGAGTTACATTTGAAAATCTGCCCCCAGACACTGTCCAGAACCTACCACGAGGTATGTAGTCAGTGGAGCTACAATGGTAAAACTGCAGCTCGGTCACTGTGTCCACCACCTTCCCTGAGGTAAGTACCCAGCAGAGTTAGAGTAGAAAATGTGCACCCCAGAAAATGCCCAGCTCCTGCATAGAGGTAAGTACCCAGTGCACTTAAAATAGAAAATCTGGGAGGAGCCAAGCTCGCGAATGTGATGGCCACACTGTAGCTCGGCTCCGTCAAACTTCCTGCCTGAAGCGCATATCCTGTACCTCATCCTGCCCCGAGGAGACACAATCGGCTAAATATGGGAAGGTGAAACATTGCTAGCACTTACCGTCCGTCCCGGGGGTTCCTGGGTGCCGCGGATCTGGAGTTGTCCCCTTGGTTGTTCCGGAGCCTCTGCGGCGTGCAGGCCGGGGACTCGCCTGCGACGGTTGGCGGGAGTGGGGTGTTGACGCCGGCCCCCGGTAGAGGAGAGGGGTCGGCTGAAGAGGCCGTTGTGCGG
The DNA here is from genome assembly GCF_964263255.1 of Lissotriton vulgaris. Taxonomy (NCBI): domain Eukaryota; kingdom Metazoa; phylum Chordata; class Amphibia; order Caudata; family Salamandridae; genus Lissotriton; species Lissotriton vulgaris. The sequence continues at coordinate 666,872,091 of NC_141694.1, forward strand.
TTGTTCCGGTGGCGACTGACCGGGCCCGGTCTGGTGGCCCGGGGGCTCTGTGGCGGGGCGCGGCCCGCCTCGGATGGGGGTAGACCGTACAGGAGGCTTGTCCCCCCCTATGTTGCCTTGTCTGGCCATCTTGAAGCCCTTCGCCCGGATTCGGCGGGCGGCGCCTGTGAGATGGTGGCTCCGGCGACCCCTGTTTTTTGGTGGCCCATCTTTCTGCACCAAGATTGCCATTACTGGGCTCGAGGAGACTCCGGTGGGCATTATTCGAAAGCCCGGTCCAGACAGAAGTTAAGGAGCAGAGAGTCCCTGCTGCACTGACAAGATGGCCGCCGACGCCCCGGGTCCCGGACCTGCTTGGGGCGGCGAACCTAGTTTGTCGAACCACACGATGGCTGAGGCCTGTGGGCGTGAGCCCACGATCGGTGATGTCTTTGCCGCCCTATGTTCTTTACGTGCGGCCATGGCCTTCGACGCTGTTACGCGAGATAGCGGTTCTGCCGCCGTGCCTGTTGACTCGTCCCCCATGCATGCGGCTTGAATGATGGTGTGTGCTGCTTTGCCCCCCTCGGCTGCTGCGAAGAGTGATGCCGCCTTGCACCTACGACACTGTATGTCAGCGGCCCCGAATCTCCAGGAAGCTTCGACTGTGGCGAACATGAGCGAGGGCCCCACGTCGGGGCCCGTCCATGCCAGTCTGGCTGGGGAGCTCGGCGGATGTTTGATTCAAACTGCTTTGGTGAGGTCCCGCGGCTGTCTTGCAGGGGTCACCTCGTTTTTTTGGACGGCGGGCCGCACCCAGTCTGTTTGCTGCTCCTGATGTTGCTACTTGACAGTCTGGTCTGCCGCAGCCACTGCTTGCTTTGCTGTTTGAGACTGGAGTCCTCTGGACTGCAGCCTTGGCCTGCCTTGTTTCGATCCTGTGTGCATTCTATGTTGAACTGCTTGCTACCTACCACTTTGTTACGCACGGAAGCTATGATCAGGAAAGGACAGGGGTGAGACAGAATTGCTTCGGCGGACTACTGGTTAATGTACGTAGATGAGGACTATCCGCAGCTGTGACAATATGGCCGACTCCTTTTCCCGTTCCTGATATTTGAGGTTGTGTCTTTCTCGCTTTGATGTGGGTTTCAGTTGTGTTACGGCGGGGGGTAGGAGCTGAATGTTCGATTGCAGATCTCCTCTCCCACTGGATCCCTTTCCCCTTTCCCTTTTCCTTTTCTTTTGGTCTGTTGTGTTCTTTTTTTTACTTTCTGATTCTTCTATATTTCGGGTTCTATTTAGGGCGACAGGCACGCTGCTGGGGGGGTAGGCCGTAGCCTTCTGCAGGGGTGCATGGTGGTGTGGGAGGGACGGGGTCTTTCTGCTGTTTGTTTTTCTCTTTAGTTCTATGGCTCTTTTGTATCCCTTTATCGGGACGCTGTGTCTGCGCGCGTCTTCCATGGAGTGTTAGCTGGTAGTGAAGGGGTCGCTTTCCCGCTTCCACAATATTGACTGTACATATGGCATGTCTTACATGATTTGCCCCGATAGCGGGTCCTCCAGTTCTGCGTGCTTTATTTGCCGTGGGGCGAGTGCAGTGGCGCCGTGTTCTTTCTTTCCCTCTTTCTGACATTCTCTTCTCTACCCCTCCCCTCTTTTTCTCTTTATTTGAGTTAGTATAGTGGATGACTATTACGTTGCCGCTCTGATTCTTCTGATCTGTGCCAGCACGCATTCAGGTGGTGACGGGTGTGTGGCGGGCCGTGGTGGGAACTGATCTGAAACGGGGCGACTACAAGTTGATTCCTGTCAATTGCTGCTATTACTTCCATTTATCAATGCCCCTTTGTATTGATGCTTTACATATGGCCCGCCATGGGAATTCAGATTTCGATAGTTGCAACTGATCCTGCTATACTTCCTATTATATTATAAAATTAACCTTATTTAATCCTGCTCCTAGCGGTTACATTCGGCTTATTAATGTTTGATTGCCTGCCTGTATACCACTGGGTGACTGCTGGGGAACTTCAATGTTGACTCATGTGCGTTCATAATGTGTTGTGGCCGGCCTGATTGGTTGTAGGCCCGTATTTGTATGCCTCTATTCGCACAATAAAGGTTTTAAAAAAAAATAGAAAATCTGCCCCCAAAAACAGTTAAAATAGGAAATCTGCCCCCAAGAAACTGGCCAGCACCTATACTGAGGTTATTACCGGGTGGAGTTAGAATAGAAAATCTTCCCCTCAGACACTGTCCAGCACCTAACCTGAGGTAAGTACCTGATAAAATAAGAATAGAAAATTTCCCCCACTGTCAATTACATACCCAGAGGTAAATACCTAGCGGAGTTAGAAAAGAAAATCTGCTCACTAAACACTGTCAGCACCTATCCTGAGATAAGTAGTCAGTGGATTTACAATAGTAAATCTGCCCCATAGTCACTGTCCAGCACCTTCCCTGAGGCAAGTTCTCAGCAGAGTTAGATAGTAAATCTGGCTCTCAGTCACTTTCCATCATCTTCCCTAAGGTAAATCCCTTGCGGAGTTAGAATAGAAAATCTGCTCACCAGAAACTGGCCAGCACCTACACTGAGGTAATTCCCTAGTGGAGTTAGAATAGAAAATCTGCCCCTCAGACACTGCCTAGAACCTAACCTGAGGTAACTAGTCAGAGGTGTTAGAATAGTTAATCTACCACTCAGTCACTGGTCAGCACCTTCGCTGAGGTAAGTACCCAGTGGAGTAAGTTTCTTAAATCTGCCTCCTAGACACTGTCCAGGACCTACCTGGTGTACGTACTCTGCTGTGTTATACTAGTCAATTTGCTACCCAGTCACTGTCCATCACGTTCCCTGAGCAAAGTGCTCAGCAGAGTTAGTTTACTAAATCTGTCCCCCAGACACTGTTGAGCACCTACCCTGTGGTTAATATTGGCAGGGATAGAATATTCATTTTGCTCCCCATTATACTGTCCAGCACCTTCCTTGATGTAAGTATTCAGGGGAGTTAGAATAGTAAATTTGTTCTCCAGTCACTGCTCATCACCTTAGGTAAGTATGTAATAGAGTTAGAATGAAAAATCTGCCTCTCAGAAATTATCCTGCACCTACACTAAGGTAAGTAGTCAGCGAAGTTACATTTGAAAATCTGACCCCAGACACTGTCCAGAACTTACCCTTAACCATGTAGTCAGTGGAACTACAATAGTAAATCTGCCCTTCAGTCACTGTTCAGCACCTTCCCTGAGGTAAGTACCCAGCAGAGTTAGAATAGAAAACCTGCCTCCCAGAAAATGTTCAGCACCTGCCCAGAGGTAAGTACCTGGCAGAGTTAGATTAGAAAATATGCACTCAAATACTGTCCAACATCTAACCTGATGTAAGTAGTGAGCAGAGGTACAATAGTAAATCTGACCCTCAGTCACTGTCTAGCACCTTCCCTGAGGTAGAGCGCGCAGTTTCCCCCAGGTCACCCGAGTTACCAATTCCTTTACACGCACTGGGCCCTTGGCGTGCAAAAAACCTTTTATTACCACACTAATTTGTTTGGGTGAACTGGGTGAGGATTTCTCCTCCTGCACGCTGCTAAGAGTAATCAAGTTTGGATTTACCTCTGCTTACCATGTACCCGACTTACCACAGGCACAATTCTTACGACGGACCTAGAGCTATCAGGGAAAATAGTAGACAGGCCTAACATCAAATACTCTTTATAATCGGTAAAATACTTTCCACAATTCTGTAAAATGACCACAGACACCTGATGAAGTTTAAAACTTTATATAAGAATTCAAAGAGAAGATGCCAAGATAATAAGCGATACACAGAATAATATATCAAACATTAAAATTAACACCAATAGGTAACTTTGCATCAAAAATATGACCATTAGGATATATGGGAAACTAAAGGTAGAAGTTTTTAGAACAAAACTAGTCACTGCAATTCTATACTAGAACATAGGAATGGGGATGAGACCTAGAACATGTACTTAACCTAAGTGTTTTAAGCTATTCTTGCTAAGTTCACTGCAATCCACTAAAGGAAAGGGAAAAACGGGAACATGCTATGGTTTTATAAAAATCAATGAATTTCTAAAGGAGAGGGGGAGAGAAGGAACCAACTAAAATTCAGACACATATAATTGCAATGGCAATAGAGCAATAACACAGGTAAGAATGCTTTAACAGATCAGACAAAAGGGGAGAGAGAGAGAGAAATACGCAAACCCACAATCAATAATTACCTAGATCAGATTGAAGACCAACCCTGGCCACGGGTCAGTTGGAAAAAACGGGGACAGGGACCCTCAGAAAAGGAATGCCAGAATGCGAGCAGGTACAGCTCACGGACAGTAAGGACAGGATACCCCTCAGGTTCAGGTCAAGGACTGGGCCTCCCAGGGTACGACCAACACCCACAGCTTCGGACAGCAACGCCTGCGTTACCCCCTTCTGCAAGTAATCCGCCAGAAACCCCGATTGGATTTTCGAATTCCCCAGCAAAGTGCTTCGCCAGCACTTAGGATTTTCCACCCCTTAGGAGATTGTGGAAAGTATGGACAAAGTGCTCCGCAGCACTTTCAGAATGAGTACCTATTGAGATCGTAGGGTCAGTGACAGGTCTGCTACTCGGACAAGTCGGACAATTTTCCTAAGCTAAACTAGGGCAATTATACTGTTTTGGGGACCCTTAGACCACCCACTAATGTTGCAAGTGACAGTTTCCCACATTGTGATTGGTCAGGAGAGGTGGTGCGGTCATTACCACCTCCTAGAATTCAACGTTCCCATCATAATTATTCAATTTTGCACACCCGCCCCCCTGGTTCACGTTCCCAGGCATAGGAATACAGAAGACAATGCAAGAGTCCAGCATATAGCAACAGTGTATGACAATTCAAGGTGTAATCTGCATCTTCGGGATGGGTTCCCAGGCGCATCGGGCTCCAGGAGCCAGCTGGCTAGTTTTAGCTTCTGCGCAGTTAGGACTCTCCCTGGTCAGCTGACAGGGTTTAGAGGAGCCTCAGCATGGCGTTGCTCATGTATGCCCCAGCCCACAAAGACGCGGTACATGAAAAGTAAGCGAAAACAAATTAAAATCATACATAAAATGATCGCACTGTATACCATGATAAAATCTAACCAACCCTTACTTTATAATGACTATAGCATTATGGATTAGTGCGAAAAGACAGATAGGCTAAAGCAGCAGTAGCAAGCAGAGAGCGTGGTAAGAGACAAGCGGCCATATTTTGCATCAGTGCGCATGAGCACAGAATCCCTCCAGAATGCGAGTGCGTCACATCACATGGGTATGACCGACGCATGCGCAGACTGAATCTCAGCGAAGCAGCCATTTTAAGAGCAAGCTTCGTTTTAGTACGGAAAAACAAACAAGCAAGCATCCTGGGGACACCCGCGTGTTGGGAAAACACTTTATAAATGACGAATAATGAGGTTAATATTATTATGCAGTTTAGACAAGGGTTTTGCATTCGAGCAAGGCGCTTTACGTGCAAATCCTTGCTCCATCAATCCCCTCTTTGATGATATTTACTATCATCACTACATGAAGGAAACAGATGCCAACTTTTCTCATTCATCCACATCGTCCATTTCAATTTCAATAAACTTATTGTTTAGTTTTCTTTCAGCTTCCCTATGAGAGTGGTGATTTTTCGCCTTTTTGTAAATTGCACTCTTTAACTCCTCTAGTTCTAGTTCATCAATGTTTCTTTTCACCCCCCTCTGATTTACTGTATATTTCTTTTTGCACTTTTGGCATTTGCAGCAGATAAAAATGATCAACACAATCACACCTATTATAACTATTGGCATCAGTATTTTCCACAAAAGATTTTTACCTAAGTTAGTAAACCAACTACCTATAGAGGAGAGACCTCCAGTCAGTCTCGTCCAGGCACTGTCAACCTCCAATGGTTTGAGTTCCCTTTCCAAATTAGTTATGTTCTTCACATATTGTTTTAATTCGATACTTTTATCAGGAATGTAAGTGCAACAATGTTGCGCTTTCAGCATTCTACAGACTCCGCCCTCTTTTGCTAACAGGGTGTCAAGGGCAAGACGGTTTTGTAAAACCATTGATCTGATCGCAACCATTTCCGTATTGACCAGCAGGAAACCAGCAGCAGTGTCCGTTGATAACCGGTCCACTACTGTAGACAGTTTGCAGATTCTATGGGTGTTCAGAACTACCCCCATTCCAGGTATCAGTGCACTAAAAATATCACCTATAATTTCACCTACACTTTCACGTCTACTACGCACTAAGCCATTAGTTTCTTCATCGCTTCCAGCTGCATTATTCACATGGTATATTTTCGGGAAAACAATGCCAAAATAGCAGCTTCCATACCAGTGATCCGGCAATTTGAAATAAGCCTTGTTCCCACATATATAATATATTCCGGGAAACACAGGTTCTGACCCATTTTTGAAACCCCAACCTCCAATTACCTTGTAATTATGTTCACACTCGCTGGAACCGATGAATACATTGTTATAGTACTCTGTCTTTTCCCTATGGATACAAAGTTTCCCCTTTCTTTCAAAATCCAGCAACAAGGCAGGACTGGCTTCGCCTTCCGAGGTGTTATCCATGTGCTCAGCCCACCTAGGGATTCTATCCTTCTCGTCATTTGCCTTCTTCTGAAACTTTTCTCTCCTTCTGTCTGCCATCTTTATAAACATCTTTTCCTGCTCTTGCAGTGAACAGGTCAGATTATCTTCTCTTGCTTGATCTAAATCTATGTTACCTATAGTCAGGAAATATTCTCCCATATAGCGGGTCACGTCACTTGTAGTATGTACACGGTTCAAGTGTCCTCTAACAGGAAGTTCAGAAAATACTACGTCATCATTTGAATAATAGTACTGCAAGGTGCTCCTATAGAACAAGCTAGCTAATATACTACAGGAGATTCCATAGGTCAAAGGTAGATGGTGGTATGTCACGCCTTCAGCCACTGAGGTTGGTAGCTTCATGCAGACATAACAGTCCTCTATTTCCATAGCTTCTACATAATGCACTAACAAGTTAGCAAAAACATTTAGATGCGTCCTGTTTTTCATTTTGTGAAAATGTAGTCCATCCTCATCTGGTGCTTCTAAATTAGGTCGTGTGTGTGTCAGTCCTACTCTTTTGTCGTGTCTTACTAGGCTTCGTGGTGTTTCTGCAGTCTGTACAACCCCTACATCTACTGCTTCGGGTTCAGTAGGGGACAAGTTTGGATCTTTACTTATCATAAAAGGTAGAAAAACAGTTAGTCCTATCCACATTACTATTAGCATGGCTACACTACATAAGCATATCTTACAACAGGTTTTGAGACACCCACACCGGGATCTCCCAGAGACATTCGGATCAGACATATTTAGCTTACAGGTGGCTTTTGCTACCCCTCTTCGTTTCTTTGCACCAAAGGCTCACTTCGGGGCTCTCTCAAGGAGGGTCTTCGTCCGAACTCCGATCAGCAATGGACTCGTTGTCACTGTTGCCACTGTGGTGTGGCTCGTCAATTTCCTCCAACACAAAGTACGTCCACTCAGGGCTCCGATACAGTCTGTTCTGTTTCTTTATTCTGTCGCTCCTTCTCAGCGATTTGCCTTGGGCTGCATTTCTTTCACTTTGAGCCCTTTTCCGGTCTTTATCGTTTTCTTCGACTGTCTTTAGTCTGAGCCTTAGTCTCTTGACGTATCGGGGTGCACTTCTTCCTCCGTGCCTCCCAGTGGTTGAGGAGACTTCGCCTTCCTCGTGCACTCTTTTCACTTTTTGGGGTGGCACCTCGGTTTTCCTGCCTGTCTGACTAGTTCCAGGTCTTTCGTCTATTTCTTCTGCCTGGTCCCTATTCTGACCCTGCTCAGATTCAAAACGCACCTTCTTCTTATTTCTGGTTACTGTTGTTTCCGTTGTCTGAGCACTTTGATCTAGTTCTATCTGTTCCTGTTCATGCTCTTCGATCTCTTCGCTTTCTTCTGCATGAACGTCAGCTCTAACTTCTAACTGTCCCTTTCTCGGCTCCGGAGTTTCAGGAGGAGTCTCGAGGTCTTGATCTGACCCTACTTGGCCTATGTCCTGATCAGGTGTGTTGTGGCTTTCGTTGACCTGACCTTCTTCTTCTATCTCTGACTCACCTGGACTATCCCACTCACTGTCTAAGTAGGAATATTTCCGGGTTCGTATTGGATCATGAACTGGTTCGTCGGCGGGATACCATTCAACGTCTCGACTTGTGCTCGGCAGTTCGATGTCAGCTAGCTCCGGACTCTCTTCCTCGGAAGCCTCTTCAGCTGCGCTGCCTTCAGCTCCAGTCGCGTTTTCTCCAGATACCCGCTTTGTGTGGCTGGCGTGGATCCACTTCGGTACACCAGCACACTTCACAGCAGTGGTAGTGACGAGGATCACTTGTCGTGGCTTTCCCCACCTTGGCTTCAGGCAACTGCTCCGGGTGTGTTTCTTTAACACCACCCAGTCTCCTGGTTGCAGATTGTGTGCTGGATCCTTTGGCCACTCGTCTTCTGTCTCTCCAATCTGCTGAGAGAGAGAACGCACTTGGTCACCCAGCTGCTTGCAGTATTCTAGCACCATATCATCAGAAATGCTTAGCAGTTTGTTTCCGGGTACCCATGCCTGGCGCATCACTCTTCCCATCAACACTTCATGGGGACTTAGGCCAGTCTTTCGGTTCGGAATACTTCTCAAACTCATCAGTACCAGGGGTAAAGCCTCTATCCAGTTCATTTTTGTGGAGTCACACATTTTTCCCAATCTGGACTTCAGGGTGCCATTTATTTGTTCCACTACCCCAGAAGCCTCTGGATGGTAGGCGCAGTGCAATCTTTGCTTCATTTTGAATGCTTTACAGAGTTCCTCTAGGACATCGTTGGCAAAATGCCCACCTTGGTCCGTTTCGATCGTCTCTGGGATCCCATACCTAGGTATCAACTCCCTGAGCAATAATTTGGCTGTGGTGATAGCGTCATTTTTCTTAGCTGGATATGCTTCCACCCACCTGGAGAATAGACAAACTATGACTAAGATATATCTATATCCTTTGCATCTGGGCATGGTTATGAAGTCTGCCTGCATTCTAACGAAGGGCCCTACTGCCTTTCCAATAGTGCTCTGTTCCACTACAGTCTTTTTTCCTGCATTGAATTGCTGACACACTAGGCACCTCTGGCAAAGCCTTTCCGCCTGGTTCCTGAACTTTGAATTACAGAACACCTGTTCAAACACCCGACACATCGCGTCTCTTCCCATATGTGTTGGCTCATGTATCATTCTGACCATGGGGTCGATCAAACTATCAGGCAGTACAGGCACCCCAGTCGGATTTACCACCACACCATCTTCTCTCAACTCGCATCCATTTGCGGCCCACCTGCCCTTCTCTTGCCTGTCTGTGGCTTGTTGTAACTCCTTTAATTCTTCCCACGTTGACACATTCTCAAACAACATAAGTTGGCAGCTGGTTCCATCCCACAGGGCAATTTGTAGGGACATATGGTGTCGGGCACAAAACTGTGCAATTTGGTCAGCGTACCTATTACCGGCAGTCACATCATCATTTCCAGATCTGTGAGCCGCACACTTGACCACAGCCAATTCTTTGGGTAATTGGATAGCTTCCAGTAAGTCATGCACCACCTTCCCATTTCGGATAGGTGTGCCTGAGGAGGTCATGAATTCTCTTTGTAACCACAATTGGCCGAAGTCATGAACGACCCCAAAACAATACTGGCTGTCTGTATAAACAGTTATTCTCTTGTTCTTACCCCTCTTACAGGCTCTGGTTAACGCGATGAGCTCTGCCACTTGTGCAGATTTCACCTCGCGCATGTAAGATGCCTCGATGGTTCCTGTCAGTGTAACCACAGCATAGGCAGCACTTAGACTTCCACTCTCATGTCTCAAACACGAGCCATCCACGAACATTGTTTTATCCCCGTCAAGTAGCGCTATTTCACGGATGTCGGGACGGGGTTTTGTGCTATATTCAGTTAGATCGATGCAATTATGTTCCCCGTCCTCATCAGATTCTACATCCAGAGGGATAGGTAACAGTGTCGCAGGGTTTAGGACATTGCACCTGGAAATAGTTACATTCTCGGCACCAATCAAAATTCTCTCATACTTAGTCAGCCGACTAGGTGTGAGGTACTGGGTCTTAGTTCTAGTCAGTAGGATGACAACAGAGTGAGGAACATAGACAGTGACGGGATGTCCCATGACAATGTTCTCACTCTGTTCCAGACTGACGCAAGTAGCAGCAACGGCTTTTAAGCATCCAGGCAGTCCAGCAGCCACTGGATCTAGGGTGGCCGAAAAGTAGGCTACTGGTCTTCTGACTAATCCGTGCTCCTGGGTCAGGACTGAAAGAGCACAATTCTCTCTTGTGTCACAGAACAGCTCAAATGGCTTAGTGTACTCAGGCATACCCAATGCAGGTGCGGTACATAGACAGTTTCTCAGAGTTACCCAAGCATTCATGCTTTCACTGTCCCAGTGGACGGGGTCTTCTACTCCTTTCTTTGTCATATTTATCAGGGGTCGGGCTAGAGCCGCAAATCCTACAATCCATTGTCTGCAGTAACCCACAACTCCCAAGAACATTCTCACCTCTTTCTGTGTTCTGGGCAGTTCCATTGCTTTGATTATTTTGATCCTTTCGGTAGTGACCTTCCTAATTCCTTTTTCTATCTGGTGCCCCAGATATTTTACTGAGTTTTTACAGAATTGTAATTTGTCAGGCGACACTTTATGTCCTCCTTTTCCTAGGTGATTCAGCAAGGCAATTGTGTCAGTGACACAGTCAGTCTGGGTTTTAGATGCCACTAACAGGTCATCTATGTACTGTACCAAAACAGACTCTTTTGGCAGCACTAGGGATTCAAGGCACTTTTTCAGTATCTGGTTGAAAATCGATGGACTTTCGGTGTACCCCTGGGGGACACGATTCCAGACATAGATATGGCTGTCAAATTCAAAACTGAAAAGGAATTTGCTTTCTGGATGCAATGGGATGGAAAAGAAAGCGTGGCATAGGTCAATGACAGTGAACCATTCTGCGTTCCAGGGAATCTGATATAGAATTACTGCAGGGTTGGGCACAATAGGACAGCAAGGCACAACAATTTGGTTTACCTTGCGCAAATCTTGCACCACCCGGTACTTTCCACTAGGCTTTTTGATCCCAATGATAGGTGAATTACAGGGGCTGCTCATCACTTCTTCTATTATTTCTGCTTCGAGCAGCCTGGTAATTTCAGTCGCTACTCCTGCCTTGACTTCTGCACTCATTTTGTACTGTCTCGTTTTCGGGTATACAGCATTTGTTTTTATTGCTATTTTCACTGGGTCCACATTTGCCATCAGGCCTACATCTTTTCCTGTAAAATCCCACACTTCTGGTACTACTCTTAGCTGGAGTTCTTCAGGTAAATCTTCAATTGTCAAAGGCTTGATATCAGCATCTTGTCTGACCAACATCAGTTTGTACAGGCCATCTTCATCGGGGGTCTGAATTTCGACACCATTTGGTGTGCAGAAAATGGTACAACGCATCTTGCACAACAAATCACGTCCTAGCAGGTTTACAGGACTGGAATCACAGACCACAAATCTGTGCATTTCCTTGAAATTTCCTATAGAAATTTCCATTGGTTCAGTTACAGGGGTACTTATTATCTGATTTGAGACTCCCACTACTTGGATTGCTTCTCCCGAGAGGGGTAGGTTAGGAACATCCACTGTTCTTACAGTAGATTGGGTAGCACCAGTGTCCAACAGAAAGGTGACGTCTTTTCCCTCTACCTTTCCTTCAATGTATGGTCCAGTCTGGTCTACCGGTAAGGAGGCGCCAAGTACGCACTCCTCATCCTCCCCTCTCAGGCCCCGTCAATCTTGATCCTCACAAAGGAAAGTATCATTTAGCAAGTACTGTGGAATGACTGCATTTCTTTCACTCTCAACCTCCCATACTTCTGCCCTCTCATTCTGCTGACCCTGACTCTTAAAATTCTGTCTAGGAGCGCGGGGTACTGGAGGTAATTTTACCTGTTGCTGGGTTTTTCTTGTCCCCTCTTTCGGCACCTGTGGATTTAAACCATTTACAGGGGCATTACCGGCCTGTAGGTGTGGACACTCATCTCGCCAATGCCCCATCTGGCCGCACCCATGGCACGGAAACTTTTTCATGGCTTCTTCCCGACTCATTTTAGGTCTGGGCTTTCCTCCCCCCCCAGTATTGGTATTCTGAACATTATTATCAGAAGTCATTTTACTTAACTGTTTTTCTTGCTGTTCAGCTAATTTCACCTGTGCCCACATGACCTTTTCCTTGAGGGCCTTCTTTTTATTTTCGATTTCATCTTCGCAGTATTTTGCATATTTCAGGACATCATCTATGGGTTTTCCCTGCCAACTGATTTTGGTATCTCGAATCCATTGTGAGATTTCAGGCTTTAATCCTAGCACAAACCTATAACTGAAATGGGTCATGTCTTTCATGTCTACATTATCGATACCACTGTAAGTTTTGAATACCTGCAGTAACCTTTCATAAAATGAATGCACCGTTTCATCACGTTCTTGGGTGGTTCTATCTATACGGGTCCAATCTGTCTCTTTTGCTGGTACCTTTTTCTTGAGGTATTGTATGACTTGCTCATATTTCCTCATTACTTCAGGTGCGGGAGCTCCTGTTTTCTCATCTCTGGGAAATTCCTCACTGGGCCAATCAATTTCAATTTTACAGTCGGTCCACAAATCTACAGGGACTACGATGTCGAAAAACCCATCCAGGTCTTTCAGTAGACACTTCTGAACTTTTATGAAACGTTCTACCTGTCTGTACCAGTCAACTGGTTTCTCACGTAATTTCGGGAAGTCGTTTGTAAATGACACAATGTCTTGTCTGGACCAAGGGACATGGACATATTTTCCTCCCGGGACCTCTCTCATGGGGCACAATTTTTCAGTTGGGGTTACTTCCTTTAATACGAATTCTGAAGTTACTGACCCAGCCCTGCTGCCTTCCTTTTTCTTTGCCCACCTGGTTCTCCATTTCCCCACTTCGCCCCATTTCTGCAAGATTTTCAACAATTCTCTTACTTGGATCTGTTTTCCCATCACATTCAGGCTTTCTAAATCCTTGTCTGAGAAGTCCACTCTGTAGGGTTTCTGAAGAATTTTGGAGCGACTAACATCAACTCCCATTTCTGTGGCGGCATCCATTATCTTTTCATGGAGCACCCTAGCACTCCGGGTAAGATTTTTACTGATGAATAGTAACTCTTCTTCATTATACGAGCTTAGGCGCTCAACTCCCACGTTCCCAGCCATCATTTCTTCTATTTCTATTCTTAATTTATATATTTCCAATGCTTTAGGTTGGGGAGTGGTCTCCTTCTCTAGCTCCTTCGTCCATCTGTCCAATTCTTCAGGGGAAACTAAAGTGGCACTCCTAACTCCAGTTGCACTTTCAATCACCACCTCCTTTTGTCTGGGCTGACTTCTTGTCCCTGCTATACTGGCCCTCGACTCCCTTATGGGCAGATCCATCAGAACCACAGATTCACACTCACTTTCCTGATCCTCATCTATGAATACTTCCTTCCTCGGGGTCTGGATGCTAGGAGTAGGCAGTATTGGGGTGATAACAGGAGGATGGGGACTAGTCAGGTCATTTCTATACATTGGAATAGCAGGACCAATAGTTACCGGAATAGTCAAGGAATCAGGATGGGGATGCATCTGGGCAATGGTTCTAACTAATTCCTCTCGCTGTTTAGTCAGGGCTTCTTTCTCTTTTTCCTGCAACCCCCTTTCAGCAGAATTGCCATGCAATACCTGAGGCACTAAGGACGGATAAATACTCGGGGCAGTCGGAGCAACCAATCGAGGGGGACTTTCTCCGAATGGCTGATAATTCGGGACTGTGGACTTAGGTCTGCAAAACCCATCCCTTTCACTAGTTTTACTGCCTGTAGCTGTTCCGTCTGTATCACTTTCCCTCCTACTTCGGGGGTAATTTGTAAAGGGATTTTGAGAATGCACCGGTTCTAATTCTGCAACATAGGGAGGTGGATTCTTCATTAACAAATCTTCCAGGTGTTCATCTTCTATGTCCCCCATAGGTGCTAGGTGATGGGTCTTTTCTTTACACTTTCCTCTCTTCTCTTCTAATACCCCCATCATAGGGAACAGCCCTTCAGTTAACATAGACTGCCTCCACTGTTTCATTTTCTGCTCTTTGGTTGGGGTTGGAAGCCTGGGATACCACTTACTCACTCCCTTATCCATTCGGGGTTTATCTCGCTCTGCAGCCTCAATCTCCCATTCCTCTAAAGCTTCGTACTGGGTCAACCTAGGTCTAGGGTGTAATTCATTCATGCGGGTCCTTAAGTTAAACAGGATCCGACCATTAAATGTACCTTCAACAGGGAATGCTAGGACTCCGTCATCTACAGTATACTTTGCCCAATTTTCTAGCCAGACACAAGTGTGATACCCTTTATCAAACAACATGAAAGAGGCAGGGGTATTTGGCGGGGGAATGAGTACGCCTTCCCTCGTTCTAATGGGCTTGTCAGTTTTGAAAAAATTCTTTACTTTATCAGAGAATGACAATTTTCTCTTTATTCCATACATCATGTGCGGTCTACCTCGTAAAATCTGCTCCTTATGAAATCCTAGGTATTTTGGATTTGGTATGAAATCTGGATACCACATACAACTCTCCAGACTCGCTTCTAGCTCGGCTGGATTAATTTTGTTTACTTTTGTGCTTCCAATGCTAGCGCGACTTTTATTTCGCACCACCCAATCAGGTCAGAGAATACAAATACTGTTAACCAATGGGTGCGCGGCCTTTTCGCAAGACAGAGTCTCACGCTTCGGCACTCACCCCTCCTTTACAAATTCAGCTCCACTACCCACCCGCTGTTCTGACCAATACCAGCGCGGCACGGAGTGACGTCAGAGCAGCTCTCCGACTGACTCCCTCCTTCACAAGGTAACGGAAACTTTTTACTCTCTCTAAAGTGCGAGTGCAAGTTTTAGTTAATAACACGCAACGTTTGCCACTATGTCTGAGTGTTCTAAAAAGAGAAAAGACTTTTCTTTCGCTACTAGTAAACCACTTCTGTCTACTTTTCATTCAGTCTGGATAGACTTCGTTGCCTGTCCCTTCACACCAGTAACATAGAACCCGTTATTCTTCTGACTCATCCACCTTAGTCGGGGATATGTACTGAGCCAGGATTTCACCAGCGAACTATTTTACTTACCAGACAAGCCTTGGAGACCCTACTATTCCTTCCGTATGCGACCCTTACTAGGTGATATCGCAATGAAAGTTTTATAAAGGACTCGTAGCTATCATTCACTCTAAAACAAAAAGGACCTAATTAGTGCTTCCAGTTACTCCTTTAACCCTGCACTAATGATTCAAACCCTAGTGACTTCAACAGCTAACCGGATTCTACTCACCGTTAGCTAAAATACTTCCCCGGGGATTCGGACTACACTGAACACTTACAAACAATTCTGGGTTAATTCAACATGCAATATTTATAGCAGCAATGCAAAATCATGCACATTTACATATAAATCCTTAAAACATTTCAAAATTTCAAATCAATACAGTAGAAAATCAGCAGCACACTTAATCTTCACGGTTTGTTTATGACCTATCCTGTCTACCTGATCTAACTAGTCCAAACCATCCTCTGGCTGCCAGAAATTACTGCTAGAGCGTGCAGTTTCCCCCAGGTCACCCGAGTTACCAATTCCTTTACACGCACTGGGCCCTTGGCGTGCAAAAAACCTTTTATTACCACACTAATTTGTTTGGGTGAACTGGGTGAGGATTTCTCCTCCTGCACGCTGCTAAGAGTAATCAAGTTTGGATTTACCTCTGCTTACCATGTACCCGACTTACCACAGGCACAATTCTTACGACGGACCTAGAGCTATCAGGGAAAATAGTAGACAGGCCTAACATCAAATACTCTTTATAATCAGTAAAATACTTTCCACAATTCTGTAAAATGACCACAGACACCTGATGAAGTTTAAAACTTTATATAAGAATTCAAAGAGAAGATGCCAAGATAATAAGCGATACACAGAATAATATATCAAACATTAAAATTAACACCAATAGGTAACTTTGCATCAAAAATATGACCATTAGGATATATGGGAAACTAAAGGTAGAAGTTTTTAGAACAAAACTAGTCACTGCAATTCTATACTAGAACATAGGAATGGGGATGAGACCTAGAACATGTACTTAACCTAAGTGTTTTAAGCTATTCTTGCTAAGTTCACTGCAATCCACTAAAGGAAAGGGAAAAACGGGAACATGCTATGGTTTTATAAAAATCAATGAATTTCTAAAGGAGAGGGGGAGAGAAGGAACCAACTAAAATTCAGACACATATAATTGCAATGGCAATAGAGCAATAACCCAGGTAAGAATGCTTTAACAGATCAGACAAAAGGGGAGAGAGAGAGAGAAATACGCAAACCCACAATCAATAATTACCTAGATCAGATTGAAGACCAACCCTGGCCACGGGTCAGTTGGAAAAAACGGGGACAGGGACCCTCAGAAAAGGAATGCCAGAATGCGAGCAGGTACAGCTCACGGACAGTAAGGACAGGATACCCCTCAGGTTCAGGTCAAGGACTGGGCCTCCCAGGGTACGACCAACACCCACAGCTTCGGACAGCAACGCCTGCGTTACCCCCTTCTGCAAGTAATCCGCCAGAAACCCCGATTGGATTTTCGAATTCCCCAGCAAAGTGCTTCGCCAGCACTTAGGATTTTCCACCCCTTAGGAGATTGTGGAAAGTATGGACAAAGTGCTCCGCAGCACTTTCAGAATGAGTACCTATTGAGATCGTAGGGTCAGTGACAGGTCTGCTACTCGGACAAGTCGGACAATTTTCCTAAGCTAAACTAGGGCAATTATACTGTTTTGGGGACCCTTAGACCACCCACTAATGTTGCAAGTGACAGTTTCCCACATTGTGATTGGTCAGGAGAGGTGGTGCGGTCATTACCACCTCCTAGAATTCAACGTTCCCATCATAATTATTCAATTTTGCACACCCGCCCCCCTGGTTCACGTTCCCAGGCATAGGAATACAGAAGACAATGCAAGAGTCCAGCATATAGCAACAGTGTATGACAATTCAAGGTGTAATCTGCATCTTCGGGATGGGTTCCCAGGCGCATCGGGCTCCAGGAGCCAGCTGGCTAGTTTTAGCTTCTGCGCAGTTAGGACTCTCCCTGGTCAGCTGACAGGGTTTAGAGGAGCCTCAGCATGGCGTTGCTCATGTATGCCCCAGCCCACAAAGACGCGGTACATGAAAAGTAAGCGAAAACAAATTAAAATCATACATAAAATGATCGCACTGTATACCATGATAAAATCTAACCAACCCTTACTTTATAATGACTATAGCATTATGGATTAGTGCGAAAAGACAGATAGGCTAAAGCAGCAGTAGCAAGCAGAGAGCGTGGTAAGAGACAAGCGGCCATATTTTGCATCAGTGCGCATGAGCACAGAATCCCTCCAGAATGCGAGTGCGTCACATCACATGGGTATGACCGACGCATGCGCAGACTGAATCTCAGCGAAGCAGCCATTTTAAGAGCAAGCTTCGTTTTAGTACGGAAAAACAAACAAGCAAGCATCCTGGGGACACCCGCGTGTTGGGAAAACACTTTATAAATGACGAATAATGAGGTTAATATTATTATGCAGTTTAGACAAGGGTTTTGCATTCGAGCAAGGCGCTTTATGGCAAATCCTTGCTCCATCAGGTACTCAGTGGAGTTAGAGTAGTAAATCTTCCCCTCGGTCACTATCACTTTCCCTTAGGTAAGTACCTGGCAAAATGAGAATAGAAAATCTCCCCCCCCCCCAGAAACTGTCCATCCCCTACCCAGAGGTAAGTACCCAGTAGAGTTAGAAAAGAAAATCTGCGCACCAGACACTGTCCAACACCTACCCTGAGGTAAGTAGTCATCGGAGTTAAACTAGTAAATCTGCCCCTCAGTCACTATCCAGCACTTTCCTTGAGGTAAGTTCTAAATAGAGTTAGAATAGTGCATTTTCCCCTTACTCACTGTCCATTATCTTCCCCAAGGTAAGTACCCAGAGGAGTTTGAATAGAAAGTCTGCCCCCCAGAAACTGGCCATCACCTACCCTGAGGGAAGTACCCATGGAGATAAAATAGAAAATCTGCCCAACACACACTGTCCAGCACCTAACCTGAGGTAAGTTGTCAATGGAATTAAAAAAGTTAATCTACTTCTCAGTCACATGCCAGTGCCTTCTCTGAGGTAAGCCCCCTAGACACTGCCCAGCACCTACCTTGAGATACGTACTCAGTGGAGTTACAATCATCACTTAACCCCCCAGTCACTGTCCATCACCTTCTCTGAGCAAAGTATCCAGCAGAGTTAGTTTACTAAATCTGCCCCCCAGACACTGTTGGGTACCTACCCTATTGTAAATATTTTGGGGGATAGAATATTAATTGTGCTCCCCATAACACTGCCCAGCATCTTCCAGCAGAGTTAGACAAAAAATTGCTTTCTCGGGCTCTGTGCAGCATCTTCTCTTTTTAACATCATCATGAGTAGCAAGTTTACATATAGCCATAGTTTGTGACATGTTGTTTTTCATTTATACTCGTTTAATTAAATGCTACTTTATAATGATTTACATTTATTTCAGGTACGCACTGGAGGATCCGAAACTAGAGGCCCAATAGCACAGTGTCCCCGAGAAAGGGGAGAGACATAAATCACTGGGCAAAGGCTCCAGAAGAGAGAGGGACGCCCATTGAGAGGGAGTCCCTACTGTACCCTATTCTGGGAGCAATGTCTCCTCCCAAACTCTGTCACCTGAGGAGCTTATTGACAGACCGACTGAGAGGGACTTGATGCAGAAGCTGGCCCAGCTGGTTGCAGAAGAGAGCAGAGCTGAGGGTGAGGAAGATGTGGCTGAGAAGAGGATAGCTGAGAGAGCCTTAGCCAAAGATAAACTTTCCATGGAAGCAGCTGAGGCTGTTAGAGCCATAGAATAGAAAATGGTCTTGTAGGCTCATGTACTGAGTGTCAAGGAGCTTAAAATCAGAGCCCTGCAGATAGGGTCCAACAACAACAGTATCGGTTGCAGCAAAACTACTATGTCCAATGCAGATGGCACAGCCGACATACCCATAGACTTGGTGCCTAACTTCAAGGAAGGAAATGATATACACCAGTGGTTTCAGGCACATGAAGTATCTCTAGAGGTGAACAGGATCCTTGAGGAGGTTTGGGGAGCTGGTATATGGAGTCATATTCCTGCTGGTGGGAGGGATGCCCTACTGGCCTTGGAACAGGGGGAAAGGTTGTTGTATACCACCATGAAGAAGGCCCTTGTCCAGAAGTATGAACTCCAGAGAGTACAGGTTGAGATGTAGGGGCAGTCAGAAACTGTCTCACCAGACCTGGGAGGATTTTGTGGGGTACTTTTGTAGAGCTCTGGACGGTTGGCTAAAGGGGGAGCATGGTAGTCACTTTGAAAGGGCTGGACAATTTGTTTGACAGAGAGAACATGTTCAGCTATTGTTTTCCATGACTACCCCAACAGCTGGTTAAGTTTAAATTAAAAGTAACCCAGCCAGGTCTCAGTATAGTAGGGGGAGGGTAAAGGGTCCCATATCACTTCTCAGAGTACAAGGAGAGATGGGATGGACAGAGACCCAGTGGGCCCTATTCCCAGCCTCAGTTTGGATTGTTTTCAGAGGGATCACGACGCAGGGAGAGCCTAGTCTGTCCCAGGTGACCATCCACTGAGTGGAGCCCCACAGAGTCAGGAGAACTTGGGAGAGGCTGCCATAAGCACCCAACCAGTTCTGGGTTCTGGCAGTGCCAACCCACAGAGGAGGGTGCAGGAGCCGATATGGATGGGTAGGAGGTGGAAACAGTCCACAGTGGGAGGACCAGAGAATATGGGGTTACCAGCTCTGAGATCAGAGCACACAAAGACTGAACCTTGTGAGGCTGCCTCTGGCCTTGGGGGTCTCCATTCACTGTCACAAGGGCAGAGGGCAGTAGACCTGTGCTAGGCAGAATTTTGCACAACACATACAGAGTGTGTTTCCATTGGGGGTAGATGAACTCACCTGGAACTCCTGGCTTCCCAGGCACGTGTTCAGCCTAAGCATACTGGCCCTTTATTGAAGGACCAGGTGCAGGACATTACACCTGAACTGATAGGAGGGGCTGCTGCCAGAAGCGCACTGAAAGATTTGTTTTCTGGGTACAGAACCTCAGATAGAGAGGCAGAGGGAGGAAGGACTCACCCCTAAGTATTCAACTGAAGGGTAAAGACCCTGGGCTGAAAGAGCAGTTGCAGGATACCACCCCTGAACTGGTGGGAGGAACAGTGGGGAAAGGATGCAAGGCACCTGGGGCTACTGCACCCTGCACTGAAAAACCACAGAGGTCAGGGAACCCTGAATGGCTTGAGGCCTAGTTCTTGACATTCACGGCTGTCAGTGCCATGGGTTAGCTCAGCGGCCCCAGAGAGTATAGACAGAGGGATTCAACTGTGTTCAGAGAGGCATAGAACTGGCATGTGCCCATGCAGTAGTGGGTCATTGTCTATGTTCTATCTCCCTAAGCAGGGCAGTCCATCAAGGTATTGATTAGTCTACGTTAGCTTTAGACTAGTGAGGGATCGTGCTAAAAATGTCCATCTCCGAAGGGTCACCTCAAACTTTTTGCCTTCCTCCTTCTCTTTTTCTGACCTACCTTTTGAATGCTTTAGGACTCTGGGTAATTTAGCACTGCTGAACACTTCTATAGTGCATGTACTCTCTCTTTTAAACATGGTATAATTGGTTTACACCTGTTTGGCATATTGTATTTACTTGTATGTCCCTTGCAAAGTGGTACGCCATATACCCAGGGATACTTTTGCACTACAAAGAGCTGCTTGGTAGTCACCCCCATATCAAAGACTCTCTTGCATGAAAGTACTGGATCTCTAACCCCCTGACACTATTAGACTTGTAACTGAAGCTCTGCCAGAAAAACTGCTCTGCTTCTTAAAGAACTAAACTGGATTGCTGATGTGGTTGGCCTGCTTTTCTTTTTGTTGCCAACTGATTGCTACTCTCTGACTCTGCTGAAGGAGAGCTGGATTCTGCCTTCACTCTAGGTGAGCTCCAAGGGCTTGTTGCTTGAAACTGAGGGCTATCAACGTCTCTACCCTTCCTCCTGTTCCTGGCTTGCTGGAAGTGGCCCAGATACTCGCAACACAGATTTTAACGCATTTCCTGTCTGTGGGTAGTGTAACCGACACATCAACCATGTTGTCGGAGTGAAATTGGGCATTGCATCAGAACCAGTACTTTGCCTCCAGAAACAGATGCATTGGGCAAAGTGCCATGACTGATGCAGCTTGGTGTAAATGAGGCATCCACTTGACCAGGTGGCTGAATCCAGCACATCGCTCAACGCCTCTCGACTCCGGCACCCGTCTTCAGAACTGACGCTTCATCTACACTGCATGGAGAAGACCGACCCATCCTGCACCTGCGGGACTTGACATTGATGCATCTCGTTGTTTGAGACCAGGAAAGGTATTTTGTTTACCAGAGTCTGTGAAATCCTCCCAAACTTTGTCCTGGTACACCATGACCTAAATTACCCTTTTTAGGAAAACTTGCTTCTAAACTGTCTACTGCATTTTTCTTTAATGTAATATCTAAACTTCTATACATTGCATTTTTGCCGTTTTGGTCTTGTTTTGGGTATAATATAATATTCTATTTTTATAAATGTGGAGTCATTTTGTGGTGTATTCATTATGTTACAGTCTGTGTGTGTGTTACACAAACACTTTATCTATTGGCTCTTTAGATAAGCCTGCCTGCTCTGTGCCAAGCAACTAGAGCATGAGCACAGGGTATCTTTTAGTGTGGACTTAGCATACCCAGACTGGAGTGGAAGTTCCTGCCTGCTCTGGGTGCATACCTCAGCCAACCAGGAATCCCATTTCTAACATGTTCATTGTTAAATATCCCACATAAACCTGTTGCTAATTTACTTTTTTCTTACTATACTTAAAGTCAAATGGTAAATTACTGTTTTTTTCTTGCAATTGCTTTGAGCCAGAATTCAGTCTCAAGGAAAGATTCTTCCACTTTGTTGGTTTATTCTTGGTCTATTCATTTATGTGATAAGCATAGAATGTACACTATTTCCTCAAACTGTGCAAACTAAGATTAAGGGCCTGATTTAATTCCTGGTGGTAAGGATACTCCGTTGCAACGGTGACAGAGTATCCTCGCCACAAGAATGTGGTCTGCCAACCCCATTTAGATTAGGGCGGCCCTTTGGGTTAATCATGGCAGAGGCTACTTTGTCTCTGCTGTGATTAATTATTACCTTTGAAGGCCCTGAGGAGCAAGAGCTTTTTGAGAAATTACATTTCCGCCCATCCATTTTGGATGGGTGGACATGTATTCATTATTTACTGTTTTTTTATGGCCAGGTGAAATTTGGCAGTAAGAAACAGTAAAAACATTTTAAAGCCCCCCCACCATGGGAGAAGCATCCCATGGTGAGGAAAGCATTACTTTTTTTCCTTCCCCCAAACAATCCCATTTCATCATTTTATTTTTGAAAAGAAAAAAAGAGGACTGCTGCAAACAGTAAAATGCATTGACATGAATTGCGGTGTTGGCAGTTTCTGCCAATGCCTTTATAAAGGATCCTCTGCTGGATGGTCATTTATATATTTGAAAGGGGGAGTAGTCATGGTCTGGTGGATGTTTAGTCCTATGGCAAACAAATGGTGACATTATGTCTGCCAAAAATTTAATCGGGCCATAAGTTTGATTTACCATAGCTACTTTTTACTACATATTGATCTTTTCTTTTTCTTTTAAAATGAGATGTTATTAATTAATATTATGTTGTGTTCTTACATCTTTAAAAATCCTACTTACTATTTGAAATTATTTATTATCTCATAATGATAATTCTACATGTACACTTTGAAGTTTTATGGCTGTACTATCTTCTATTTTACCTGCAATAAAATCATATCAAACTGAAAAAAGCGACAACCTGATGCTAAGCTATCCTTCCCATTGATGAGAGGAAGCATCTGCTTAGATTCTACTCCTCACCTGTGTTCCTCTGTGTGGGCTTAGCTGTACACTAGTTCTAGAGATTATCTTTAAATCCAATATCAAGAACATCTTCTCAGACGTTTTATGTTTGTATCATACTTGAAATTCCTTCTTCAGTGTCACATCAAAAGTTCTCTTTGTATTCTTGGATTTATTTGACCTCTCCCAACATAGCATTCAGAGGCCTCAGGGTAGTGATAGCTAAGGAACATTAGATATTAGTTGTTTGGAGAGCAGGACTGCTGTTCAACGCATGTATTGTCCCATTGTTGGGATCCTGTCACACTCTAAAAGTTGTGCTATAGCAATGGTCTCCTGGGCCTCCTCTGTATTATATGCAGACTCTGTGTGAACTTTTGTTTGTGATCGGTGTTTCAAGCTGTGAAGTGTTAACATATGTTATAGGATATTGGAACAGGGCCGGTTTCATGATGATTCTTTTGACTAAACAAAATAGAGGTTCTGTGCCATTGAGAGGTTGATGGTGTTGTATAGTACATCAGTTGCTAGAGTACATTTTTGCATGCCTCAATTCCTCTAGAATGTTAACCTTTATCAAAATCCATATAATTAAACAAAACTGTGTGTGTCTTAAAGTCTGTCCTAAGAATACTGAGTTCTTGCTCATCTCGCCACTTCTCTCCTCTTCTCTGGTTCAAATCTGATTAGAGTCCACTAACATCCTCGATGCAGTCAAACCATGATGTAATTTATGTCATCCTTGATGGTATATGTTATTTCATGAGTGAAGTTATGATAAGCAGTGACAGTTGTCAGACGGGACCGACTTGATGCCAGCTATTATTATGCTGAGTCTACCAGATTTGTACCCCCTCAGTGCACTTCTATGCTGTGGTTGGCAGCAGGGTCTTGGATTCGGTCTTGCCCTGTACCCAGCCTCTCAAGTATCCAATGCCCATTGTGCATGGCTTTTGACAGATAAGTACATTTTTGCATGTTTGAACTGAAGTCAAGTGTATTGGAGCACAAGTTGTGAAAAGGGATATTTGCAGCATGTAAATCCCTAAGGCATGTGGAATGTAAGTACTCGACCCTCACATATTAACCCATACATTGAGACAAACAAACCAACTGCATCTATCAGTTGTATGAACCAGCTTCACTCTTTACCTACCTTAAAGTTCAGATTTTTTTAATCATTTTATCACATTGCTGAGGGCAATAATGGTTGGTAAGGCCCCAAACCTGAGTTATAAGTCAGAGCAGTAAGTTAACACCAGGGTTATAAGTCAGAGCTGTAGGTGAGCCCCAATTACACGTGTGAGGGCCTTTAACAATAGATATAGCCAGGGGTAACAGAGACCACAGATTATTGGAACAGTCCACCCTCTAACTTACTAGAGGTAAAGTGCTCTTATGGAAAAGGGAGAAACCGAAAGACAAACTTGTAATGTTGGAGCAGAAGACATGTACAATCCATTTCTAGCCTTGAGCATATTCATTGGCTTTCATGGAGTTGTCAACATTCCAATGTTGTAATAGTAGTTAATGCCAGCATTCCAAGTTTTCTAACTGTCAGAGCCAATTTCTCCATTCTGTATCAACTTTTCCCCAGAGACGTGAACGAGCCTTTGCAAGAAAATATTCTGTGAAAATACTAAAATACACATCCAAGCTTGGAATTTTTTACTTGATTACTTAGTTGTGATTCAAGGCGCCCCAACCTGAAGATGGTTATCTTTAAAAAGCCTTTTATATGTTTTCCACTGCGAGCAGACATTACCCCAACTGCAGCTGGAACCATACATATCCTAACTAAAGTTGGGTTTAAATCATAGTCTCACATTTACTTTAATGTTGTTTTATTTACATGAAATTCCAGGAGAATGTAATTGTGAGAGGCACCCAGGAAAATGATGTAACAATCAAGACACTGTACAATTGTTGGTGTGTAAAATATTATTATTAGTGTTAACATTATTATTATTAGAGTTATTATTATTAGTAGTCGCAGTAGCATTAGTAATAGAAGCTGCACTAGTAGCATTAGTGGAGTAAAGATAAGAACAAGTAGTAGTAAAACCTGTAGTAGTGCAAGTGAAGGTAATAGCATTTCTAAAACTACTGCTGCAAATAATATTATTAATAAAAATGTATTGTTAGTATTATTATTATTATTATTAATAATAATAATAATAATAATAATAATAATAATAATAATAATACTAATATTAATAATAATAATAATAGTCATAATAATAATAATATTCATCATCATCATAATAATTATCATAATAATAATTATCATACTATTAATATCAGTGCTGGTAGCAATCATGCTGTAACATACTGATAGAGATGGTGATGATGAGAGTGTGTCATATTATTATTAATACATATGATAATGAGGATGATATTAATACTGTTTTAGTTAAATAGCATAACATTTCAATTTGCCTAATTAAACTATGTTTATTATTTTTATTCTTCTTCTTCGTATTATTATCTATATCGTTAATATCATCATTATTATTATGCTGCTTGGAATATAAGAGCATATGAACACATGATTGTGTCAGTAAAGGGAAACTTCATTGCTGATGCTAATAATAATAATAATACTGTTAGTTATTTTAATATTTCACATTGTAATTATTATTATTATCATTATCATTATTATTATTATTATTATTATTATTATTATTATTATTATTATTATTATTATTACTACTACTACAACTACTGCTACTACTGTTGTTATTACTCTTATAATCATCTTCAGTTTTCCTTTTCATATACTTTTATTTTCCAAGCTGTCTGCAACCATGTAAAATTTCTTAAGCTAGCATTCCCAAGCTAGCTACAGACTAGTTAACCATCCGTAGGGCATCGTTAACAATAAATTGTAGAAGCTCCCACTATACGGCCGGACCTTTCATGACAGCAGGGACTGAGTGATGAATTACTATAACATATTTGCCTTTTCTACTTCCTCATTAAAACGAAAATATTTTGAAACGGCTGATGATTGTAGGCAACAGTAATAACTGTTTTAGTTTATAGCCAAGGCAACACACTAAAACATCCCTAATCCAACAACGGGAGCAAAAAGGAATTGAAGTGCGTGTCTAGATTTTAATGTCGACAAAATATTGTACGCAAAGACCGTTATGCAAATTGTAATGAGGTTTGTATTTTCTCCTGGAACATTAAACAGAACACCAATGCGGAGCATAGGATTTACACTCGGGGCTGAGTGAAAAGTCTGAAATTCCAACGGAGAGAGAGTACAAAATGGCCTTGCCACATTTAGGGAATTATTCTTCATCGCCCAATAATTGCAAAAAATGCTATTTATGTAAATGTGTGTGCATACCACAAGGCACAGTTCATGTACTCTTAGGTAACTTTTTATAACACCCTACCTTGAAAGCACGCTGAAGGGCATTTGGGCCTGCAAGAAAATGTTTGCAAAGTAACATGTATCTTTTATGTTTTATGTACAGGGCTTTCCAGTGCAAAAATGCCTCATCGCCAGACGTAGACCGAAAGGGATTAAAAGATACTTATTATATTTGGGTTGCATTCTGCCTCATGATCGCGTTAGTATCTTCTAGAAACTACTCATCTACTGACGAAACATCGCAGGTAGTTTTGCACCGGTTGTGGCACCGAACTAGGTTATGACGAGAACTGATCTTTTTGTATTAATGCTTGCATTTTAACTCTGCACATCTACGGTACTATTCGAGGTGGAGCGCAACATCACTGGATTTGAAGAGCTCACACCAACACCCTGTGGCCAAATACCAAAACAAGCATTGGCATAACAAATTTGTCTGGCCTATGAATTAAAAAATGCCGTTTGTGCTATTGATGGATTTAGAAACTCAAATAAGTCATCGCAAAAGCATTCTGTAACTCATATTTGTACTCCTATATCTTTTAATCCATCCACTGAGTCTTGCATTCATCCTCTGGCACAAAAACAATGAAACCCCCAAACTCAACGGGCCTCATTTATGAGGCTGTGCGTCACTTTTACGACGCTGGTGCGTCACTTTTGTGACGCACCAGTGATGTAAAAAAAATGCGCCTTGTTGCGCCATATTTACAAAGTGACGCATCTAGGTAGATGCTTCACTTTGTAAACCCCTGCGCAACATTATACCTGCACCAGGTATAATGTATGCAAGGGGGGAGTTTTGGCGCAAGAAAGGGTCATGGAAGTGACGCAGTGAAATCTATAAGATTTCACTGCGCCACTTCTAGGACATAAATGCGTCAATTTCTTACACCTGCCTCACAGCAAGCGTAAGACTGACGCAGGCCCTTTCACATGGGGCTTGCCCCATGTCAAAGGACACATTGCTGGAGTTGCATCACTTTTGTGACACGCTCCAGCAATGCATCACTTGTGTGCAATACAGATACGGCAGAAATACTGACGTATCTGTAACTCCTTACGCAATGATGCGTCATACTGTAAATATGACGCATCATTGGTGTCGCAAGGAGGGCTCAATGAAAAGTGACGCATCGCTGTTTTGACACAGCGATGCGTCACTTTTCATAAATGAGGCCCCACATATGCAAGATAAATTGAAAGAACAAAAGTAGAAAAAAGAAAACATGTTGCTGTCTAAACACCACAGGTATATACTTGCAATAACAAAATAAATCATAGGAGATGGTGTCCAGCTTTCAAAGGTATTTCTAATGGTCTACTGTTGTTTTAATGTTCAAGTATTGCCGCCCCATTTAGAACTAACATGTTGGCCATCATGAAACAGTAAAACAACGATACACTATAGACATCATCCCATATTGGTCTCCTGGTTTAGAGGAACTGGACAAGTGGGATGTGGCACGCTGCACATGAAATGTGTGACAAGCAAGCAACCTGTTAGCACTGCCTGGAGACCTATAGTATCCCATTAAAATAAAGAGAGGAGAAGCAAATAAATGAAATGGAAATTATAAAAGGGGAAAATTATAAACTAAAGGCCTAACACTGAAGGGCATTCCTTTTCGGGTGGATGTACATGTGATTAAAAAATGCATTCATTCACAGGGAAAGAGACCCAATGACTGATGTATACTGAACAATGCAGAACACTGTTATGAATGACGGTAGGTTGTAAATGACTCTCAGACAGACAAATGGAAGACCAGAGCTGACCAAAAGGACTTCTGTGAATCTATATGGTTATATCTTTATATATATGGATGTACATCTTATGTAATGATTTTTTATGACAAGATATTGGCGGACCAGAAATCTAAGAAGAGATTTTAACAAGATTTATTACAGTGCAAATCATCCCCTTAGGTTTTGCTATTGGTGGTAGCCAACTCCAAATCATTACCTACTAAAGCACACTGTGACTTCCATCTAACAAAATAACAATCTACCCTTAATAGCCTGCTGATTTTAATAAATACTTTTTACAATCAATATGTCAGGCCTAATGCATTCATCATAACTTTTCATGATAAAAAGACCAGACCTAAGGCAACAGAATTATGTTTTCCTGGTGAACCAATTAGGCCTCTAACTGTTATCATTAGCTTATCATCATAACCAACTGAAGTCATCAGTACTGAACATAAGGTACTCCACAAGACAACCATCAGACATACAGTCATAAAATATCATAGTGCCTACAATTACAGTTGTCAAAAAAACCTTCTATCTCGTATAAGAGGGCGTCAGAGGGATTCAGACACTACAAATATTCTATACCAATGGTTTGCTCTAACTCAGTGTAAGTAGTTCTGTGTAGTGTTTCCACACATCTTCCTCCTTGCTACTATGATTGAATCGTTTTCTGGTGGACTTGCCATGATTTTATAAGTTTATTATTGAGGACTCATGTAATTTTATTTTTAAAAATCAGCCCGCACACGTAACATCACTCTGTCCACATACATCCATGACAGGACAGGTGGCTCATAGGGCTGTTTTGTGTTTTTTTGTTTTTTTCTTCTACTTTGCAGGGCGGTGCCTCCCTTGACCTGAGTCAGAGCCAGGTGAGGTGAGGCCTGTTACCTCACACAGGATAGGTGAGTGAACGCTGACTTCTGTATTTTATTTATTTTTTGTCACAGAACTGTTTAAGTGAAAGTGCATGTAAATGCCCCTTTTTTTGAAGTTTGATGTTTGCTTTATCTCTACAGGTATGAATAATCTTCCATCCTGCATAGAGGTACTGTGATTGGTCACGTGTAATTACACTGTGATATTTCTGATGCTTTTTTGTTTTCACTGTTTCAAAATTGCACTTAATGCAGTAGTTTTAACAACTAGGTCCTGAAGAAAGCCGGGGTCCCTGAGCCCATTACGGCTGAAACTAGTAGACCATCTCTTTCGGTAGATAAACTCGAAGCCGACACTGTGTTTTTTAATAAGTTCACCAGTGGTCACTAATAAATGTGTCCTGGACCACTGTTGTATCTTTTTTAACTCACTTACATTCACAATTTTGCCTTTGCACTGCATTTTTTGACTAGCCTGGTCAGTATACTTGTTTGAGATACTCAGTCTGTCATTTTTCATCTTGGTGTCATTGGCCTCACATCACGCCTAGTCCACCAGCGTTTGGCTTGTTGCCAGAAGAGCTGAGTTGGCAGGGGTACTTTTGGAGTTCCAAATGATGACACTGGCCACGAAGGGCAGTTGATGGAAATCCTCACTATTTTTCTCTCCCCTTCTCAGGGTTTCTTCTGTCATAGAGTCGCACCTGTGTCAGAACCTTCTTACTACTACTAGCTGTCATATAGGCAAATGATTTGCTTAGGGTCTTTCTCTTACTCGTGTTCTGTGACGTTTTCTTCTTCCTTCTTCCCTTGTTAGACCACCAGTTTTCTTGTGTTGTTTATTAGTAGAATTGGGGATTAAAACTGGATGGTCTTTAAATATTCTCCCTGTGACCCCCTTTCTCTCCCCCTTCAGGAGTTGAATCTTGTGTGATTAGTTGTAAGAAAGGGTACCAGCACCAAAGCCTTTTCCAACTGTAGTAATTTGAGAGATTGAGTGTATCAAAAATATATTCTTTAGGCTTTAATCAGAGTAATAAAACATACCCTATAGTGCCTATTCTCGTTAACATAAGCTATTCACAACATGTCAAGCCAATTGCCTTTATCATAACGTTTCATTATATGCAATTCGTAGTATAGCCCTTATCATTACCTAGCCACTATAAGCAACTCAGACCTGTTATGTTGGTTCATAAGCCTTCCCACATAACACCCTTCTAGTATACTGGTAAAAATTACAAATATGTACAATGGTGCAGTTGGCAAAACAATACTGTTATACCTGGCATCTTTTGGCATTATGTCCCCTGACTTTTTGCCTTCTGGCTTTCTGTTTTGACTGTGTGCTGAACTTTGTTTTTTCTGGCTTGTGCACTGTCTTGCTGCTGACCAGTGTTAAAGTGCATGTACTTTGTGTCTAAAATGTAATGACATTTGGCTTCTCTATGATTGGCATATTCGATTTACTGACAAGTCCCTCGTACAGTACATTACCTATTTCCAAGACCTGTAAATCAGATGCTATTAGTGGGCTTGCAGCACTGATTGTGCCACCCACAATTAGCCCTTCAAGCATGTCTCTAGCCTGCCACTGCACAGAATGTGGGTGCAGTTTTGAACTTCGATTTTAACCAGGTCTACACCTTTTTTTAATGACACATAGGCAACCCCAAAAGCAGTCCCTGGACAGTCCATTAGCAGAGTGCAATAAACTTAAAAGGTAGGGCATGCACCTTTTAGTTGTACATGTCCTGAAAGTGAAATACTCTTAAATTCGTATTTCACTACTGCAAGTCCTATCTCTCCCATAGGGTAACATTGGAATCCTGATATTTGCATGACTGATGATGGAACCCTCCCCATTTCTTTCAACTGATAGATACTCCTTACCTGGATTTAAGATATTAGACTCCAGACATAAGGTAAAGAGCCTGCCTCAGAACCATGTTATGCATCACATTAAGAGAAGTCTTTGGGTGGTCCATTTTATAATATATAATATCATTTTTACAGATTGTTTAATAAATACTGTCAAGCCTTACTTTGTTGACATATTATTGTCCTTAATAGACTCAGTGAGTAGGAGTGCTTCACTCCCCCACAAACTATTGTGCAGTATTTTTTTATGACACTGCTTGTGAATTCTCTTGCATGCTCAAATCCTGCATGTCATAGGACTTAATTTAACTGGACATGAACACTATGGTAACTGAGATCACTCTGCAATAGTCTTAAATAACTTAGAAGCATGGATCATTTTATCACAACGGAAATCACTACTTTATGAGGTAAATAAATCACAAAACTTGGGTGACGGGAACTGTGCCTTAAGAGGAAATAACTCTACCTGATTCTCTGATACACTTACAATTTAGATGTACTTGCCCCGATGAAGTCTGTTGTGACTCAAACAATTGTAGACAAAACACCTGTTGGCATATGGATAGCAACAAAGATATCAGAATAAAAACTTCTGAAACCGCGACCTCAGTCTACTTTCTGTGTGCTTGGAGCAAATTTTAACATTGGAGCTGCATTGTAACATTTTACAAGTGTGCCTTTCAATTAGGAAACAATAGGAAAAGTAAGTTTGGTGTCTCTGGGTCCACAATTTAAAAACACATCTTTTCGTAAAGTTGTTTTTTTAAATTGTAAGTCTGAAAATGCCAATTGTAGAAAGATGCAAAAACAACATTTAACAGACAGAATGCAGAACAATGTCATACATTCACCCCAGTACAGAGATCTGGGCCTAAATCCATCCTTGTTTTGCTCACCATGCCATTACAGTTTGAAACCAACAATATGCAAATCAGCCTTGTCCCTGCGGCCATGGGAACAGTCCAGCCCGAACTGCCAGGCCAGGTCCTCCCTGGACTGGAAACAAAGCATCCTTGGACAGGTTTCGGGGTTTCAACCATCATCAGCCAAGGTAGCTTGATTCCAGTGGCATGGAGAGCAAGGGACCCGGGTCTGGGCATACCCGTCCCACTTGGGGTGACAAAAGCAACAGTCGATGGACAGAATGCAGAACAATGTCATACATTCACCCCAGTACAGAGATCTGGGCCTCAATCCATATTTTTTTTGCTCAACATGCCATTCCATTTTGAACCCGTCCAAATGCAAATCAGTCTTGACCCTGCGGACAATGGGAACAGTCCAGACTGAACTGCCAGGCCAGGTCCTGCCTAGACTGGAAACAGATCATCCCTGCACCAGTATTGGGCTTCATTCTTCATCAGCCAGGATAGCTTGATTCCAGTGGCATCGAGAGCAAGGGACCCACAACTGGATATTCTCGTCCCACTCGTGGGGACAAATGCAAAAACAACAGTTGATGGACACGATGCAGAACAATGTTATACATTCCCCCAGTACAGAGATCTAGGCCTAAACCCATAATTTACGGGTAAGTAGTGCGCTATATAAATGCCTATACATTTACATTTACATATGCAAATCAGTCTTGACCCTGCGCCTAATAATCCTAGGATGCTTGTTTCCTGTCCATGGAGGACCTGGCATGGCAGTTCAGGCTAGACTGTTCCCATGAGGCAAAGGGTGAAGCCTGATTTGCATATGGCCAGGTCTAAACTGGGGTGGCATGGTGAGCAAAAGAATGATGGATTTAACCCAGAACTCTTGACTGGGGTGAATGTTTTGATTTCTTCTGCATTCCATCCATCAATTGTGTGTCTTTTTCTTCGTCACCCTAAGTGTGCGGAGTATGCCCAGACATGGGTTCCGGCGTCAATGTGCCCCTGGATTCAAGCTATCCTGGCTGATGAGGTGTGAAACCAAGAAACCGGTCCTAGGATGTTTGTTCCCTGTGTCCAGGGAGGACCTGGCTTGGCAGTTTGGGCTTGACTGTTCCCATGAGGCACAGGGTTACAACTGATTTGCATATGGCCAGGTCTAAGCTGGGGTGGTATGGTGAGCAAAAGAATGATGAATTTAACCCAGATCTTTTGAATGGGGGTGAATGTTTTGATTTCTTCTGCATTCCATCCATCAATAGTGTGTCTTTTGCTTCCTCGCCCGAAGTGCGCCAGGTATGCCAAGACTTAGGTCCTGGGCTCATTGTGCCACTGGATTTAAGCTATCCTGGCTGATGAGGGGTGAAACCCCGAAACTGGTGCTAGGTTGCTTGTTTCCTGTCCAGGCAGGACCTGGCTTGGCACTTCAGGCTAGACTGTTCCCATGAGGCACACAGTCAAGACTTATTTGCATATGGCAATGTCTAAACTGGGGTAACATGGTGAGCAAAAGAAGAATAGATTTAACCCAGATTTCTTGACTGGGGTGAATTTTTTTAGTTCTTCTGCATTCCATCCATCAATTGTGTGTATTTTGCTTCCTAGCAGTACAGGAAGGACAGTTCCCATGAGGCATTGGGTAAAGATTGATTTGCGTATGACCAGGTCTAAACTGGGGTGGCATGGTGAGCAAAAGAATGATGGATTTCACCCAGGTCTCGTGACTGGAGGTGAATGTTTCCATTTCTTCTGCATTCCATCCATCAATTGTGCAGTAGCGGTCGGCAGTAGGTGTTTCTATAGGGCGGTGACGTGGGCAGGAGGAGGGGCAGGGTGGGGGGAAATAATGTATGGATTACGGAGTTTTACAGGTAAGTAAACATTTAAATACATAAAACGAATTTCGTTACGCGCACTGCATCACCAAATGTGATGCAGTGCGCGCAACGAAATTCGTTTTATGTATTTAAATGTTTACTTACCTGTAAAACTCCGTAATCCATACATTATTTCCCCCCACCCTGCCCCTCCTCCTGCCCACGTCACCGCCCTATAGAAACACCTACTGCCGACCGCTACTGCAATTGTGTGTCTTTTGCTTCCCTGCCCTAAGTGCACCGGGTATGCCCAGACATAGTTCCCAGGCTCACTGTGCCACTGGATTCAAACTATCCTGGCTGATGAGGGGTGAAACCTCAAAACCGGCCCTAGGATGCTTGATTCCTGTTGAGGGAGGACCTGGCTTGGCAGTACTGGCTGGACTGTTCCCTTGAGGCAAAGGGTGAAGACTGATTTGCATATGGCCAGGTCTAAACTGGGGTGGCATGGAGAGCAAAAGAATGATGGATTTAACCCAGATCTCTTGAATGGGGGTGAATGTTTTGATTTCTTCTGCATTCCATCCATCAAATTGGGTGTCTTTTGCTTCCTCGCCCTAAGTGCGCCGCTATGCCCAGACGTGAGTCCCGGGCTCAATGTGTCACTGGAATCAAGCTATCCTGGTTTGGAAGAGGTGAAACTTCGAAACCAGTCCTAGGATGCTTATTTCCTGATCAGGGAGGACCTGCCTTGGCAGTTCAGGCTGGACTGTTCCCATGAGGCACAGGGTCAAGACTAATTTGCATATGGCCAGGTCTAAACTGGGGTGGCATGGTGAGCAAAAGAATGATGGATTTCAACCAGATCTCTTGACTGGAGGTGAATGTTTTGATTTGTTCTGCATTCCATCAATCAATTGTGTGTCTTTTGCTTCCTCGCCCTAAGTGCGCCGGGTATGCCATAAATCGTGTGCCTTTTAGAAAGATAGCATTTTCTTACTTATACCCTTCAGTTCCTTCTGCCTTTCCCTGGAATGCATATATGGGTTTAGTTACAGTTGTGCTTTGTGCATTCCTTCTAAACCAGTCACACACAAAGGGATCGGAGGTGTGCCACTCACATCCTGATGACCCATCATGCGGCTAATCGATCTTCCTGAGCTAGAGTGAGAGGGAGGAACTGACACTTGCACCTGAATAGGACTGTGCTTGTCTCCACAGAAAGGGCTGCATTACTCCAAATGTAGTAAGTCTGGATCCAAGGCAGTGAAGGGCATGGTATTTTGCAATACAAAGACCTTTCTTTGAAGTCTCACTACTTCAAAGGCAACAACGGGTATAAGTACTGGACCTCTGACACATGTACTCAGAACACTTCAGGAACTTAGGACATTCTACCAGGAATATGAGATATTGTGCTGCCAGTAGGGACTGCCACTTTGCTGCTTGCTTTACTGTGTTGGCTTGCTGTCTGCTGCTTCTTGCATGTGAGTGAGAAGACTGGACTTGACTCCCCACATCCTGCATCTCTAAAGCGTCTCCAAGGGTTCATTGTATGTGCCCCCTGTTCCTGAAGTCTCAGGAATACCAAAGACTTCCACTGCATCTTGCTACCAGCACTTGCGCTCCTCTGCTCTGAGTCCTGCTCAACCAAGGGGTGCCAAATCCAGTACTGGGCCCTTGGAAGTCAGTGACTGGTACCGCAACCCAAGAAACCAATGCATTGACCCTGATGCACCAATCGTAACCGGCGCATTTCTATGCAATGTCAATGCATCAGCGCTGCCTGCATCAAAACCATGGACACCAATCACTGACTGCGCGATGCAATGACCACAATTTATAAAGCAGCCCCTACTTTGCCAATGCAGAGCCTCATCATCACCACTTCTGTACGAGTCTAGGACACCTTGTCGCCAACGCCTGCAATACATCCTCCACTGACTCCAGCGCATTCCCAGTCCTGCGCAGCTTCGCTCCAATGCATCCCTTGTGTGCTGGATGCATTGCCTACAGCCCAGTGATTCGACATCCACACATCACACCGACGCACAACGCTGCTTGACATCGAAGCAGCTATGATGTTGCCTGACTTCTGAAATGGCATATCACCTTCGACAGCGGTGCATCCCCTCCTTGCTCAGCACATTGACACCGGGCTTTGACGCAACCAAGGTACTGTCAGTGGG
Source organism: Lissotriton vulgaris (assembly GCF_964263255.1). Taxonomy (NCBI): domain Eukaryota; kingdom Metazoa; phylum Chordata; class Amphibia; order Caudata; family Salamandridae; genus Lissotriton; species Lissotriton vulgaris. The sequence goes on from NC_141694.1 coordinate 666,908,087, forward strand.
TCCGCATTACTCCTGAATCCGGCCTTAACTCCATTGCGTTCAGCCTGAACTTTTGGATTTGCCCCGGTCAAGTGCCACCAAATAGGCCAAGTTAGAGTTATTATTTTCTAAGCACTGCCTTTAGGTTTCATCCTGCAAAATTTATGAATTGACTTGTGTATGTTAGAATTTTATCATTTTGGACTTGTTTTACTCAGATAAATACTGGCTACTCATCAAAACTGGTGTGGAGTACTTTTATGGTATTATCACTGTGATACTGTGTGCTTGTTCATAAATACTTTAGACATTGCTTCTTTAGTTTAGCCTGACTGCACTGTGCCAAGTTATCAGAGAGTGAGCACAGGTAAATTGTTAGTGTGTACTACACTTACCCTGACTAGAATTGTGGTTCCTGCTGGGACACAGTGCATTCCTCTATCAACTGGAAACCCAATTTCTAACAGATATGAAATCCCTTCCAATAGATCCTAATGAGTATTACCATAGTGCAAATCATCCATCCCCATGGTTTGTTCGGGTCGGTCACCAACACTAAAATCCTTGCCTACTATTGTAATCTGCAAGATTCTATGTAGCAAAATACCTGCCAACAGGCTTTATCACTTTTGCCTTAACACATGCTTTCTGGATAAATGAGTAATGCTCACTTGCTTTATCTTACCCCTTCATTATAAAACAGGTCAAATCTAAGGAATGTAACATAACTTTTTCCAGTGAACTGTTAAGGCCTCTTACGTTTATCACTGGCTTGTCACAAACAACTCAAGCCCATTGTACTGAATGTAAGTTTTACACAAGGCAACCAACTAACATGCTTTCATGGAGATTTAAATGTAAACAAAATTACAGTTGGCAAAGCAAAATACTATCTTCGCCTAACACAGATGATTGTAGTGCATATCTTCTATCTCCACTACTTGTTCAGGTGGATTACCAACACCAAATCACTTGCCTATCATAGTAGTCTGTGAAATTCCATGCAACAAAATACCTGTGCAAGGGCTTTGCCATGGTGTAATTACATTCAGCCCTTAAAAGACTGTTGTCTTTGTTGCGTGCTTTTCACAATACATAGGTCTGGCCAACTGGATTTGCCATAATGTTTTAGAATAAATAGATCAATCCTATGACATCTGGCATGAGTTTTCCCAATGTGCTGATTAAGCCTTTAACATTAGCTCTACAGTTTACTCAACACCGGCCTATTCAAGTGCACATAAACTGGCTATCAGCATGCATACAGTTAGAACTGTACAACTATGTACAGACCTGACAGACCTGTGCTCTTACCCCGCCGCCATCTCGGCTAGGACGGAGGCCATGCCCCTTCGTGAGGCCCGCCCCCGACGCCCGCCTATAAAAGCGCTGAATACAAGCGCCGCGCACCTAGACAGACCTGTGCTCTTGAGGCGGAAGCCGAGAGCGTTTTAGCATCTTTTTAAAAATACTTTCATTGTTGAAACTTGTCACTTTACTCTGTGTGCACTAGCCTCTCAGGCACCCCTGCTGATCCCGCGCAGTCGATTGAGCGCTGCCGCGGCCCCCACCAACAACAATCTTACGCCGCCACCATCTCGGCGAGGACGGAGGCCACACCCATTCGTGAGGCCACGCCCACCGACGACGCCCATAAAAGCGCTGAATACAAGCGCCGCGCACCTAGACAGACCTGTGCTCTTGAGTCGGAAGCCGAGAGCGTTTTAGCATCTTTTTAAAAATACTTTCATTCTTGAAACGTGTCACTTTACTCTGTGTGCACTAGCCTCTCAGGCACCCCTGCTGATCCCGCGCAGTCGATTGAGCGCTGCCGCGGCCCCCACCAACAACAATCTTACCCCGCCGACATCTCGGCGAGGACGGAGGCCACGCCCCTTCGTGAGGCCACGCCCCCCCCCCCGACGCCGCCCCTCCACGCCTATAAATTATGTGTACCTTTCGGACGCGCAGCGGGCCGCGCCAAAGGCGCGCCAAAGGTAAGCCCGTCTGCGCCCGTCCGTGCCAGACTGGGCCCTAGGGCACGCCACGCTGACCATCTCATCTCATACTCATCTCAATCCCTCAGAGATCTACAACATCTTGCCACTCCACCATCACCAACGGCTATCCACCGTATACACACAGCCGCCTCATGAACCCATTTATGTGGACGCACCCCATCAGCTACGCCAATCAGGAACGCTATGTCCATCAGGGTGTCATATCTGAACACTCGCTCTTTAGTGAAACACTCTGAGGACATTTTCATCCTGTTGTCCAATACCAACCCCGACATGCTCCTGCTCACGGAAACTTGGTTAACATCAGAGTCCCTCCCAGATATCTTAGCTGCCCTCCCTCCTGATTTTTACGTTCTTCACGCCGATCGCCCCGGTGATCGGCCCGGGGGCGGGGTGGCAGCCATCATATCTAAACGCCTGAACTCTATCCCCTCTTATTCCCTCCCCCTCCCTGAGGTGGATAACTTACTTATCAGTGTGGAAACTGACACCGGCGCCCTCACCTTCCTCCTTTTATACCGGCCTCCTCATCCTATGCCATCCTTCTCCACCATCATGAGTGAACAGTTGTCTAATCTGCTAACACTGCACTCCAGCTTCGCCCTTTTCGGTGACCTAAACTATTGGTTTAATGACACCAACGCCGGCCCCCATGCCACAGAGCTCTTTGAGACTCTCAATAGCCTGAATCTTACTCAACAGGTCACCCAACCCACCCATAACAAGGGCCACATCCTGGACCAGATTTGGACCTTTAACCTGGCCTTGTCTCCGCCAGATATATCCCCCTGTGTATGGTCCGACCACAACCTAGTTGACACTACCATCACTATCGCCGGCAAGATTCCTCCTCCTTTGATGGCTGGTGGCTTCTCACGTAAATGGAGTACATATGACTCTCAGGGCTTCCTCACAACCCTGGCCGACACCCGTCAAGTCCTTCACCCCTCTAATGACATCGACGGAATAGAACACGACATCGGCTCCTGGTTGGAGTCGGCCAGTGACCTCTTCGCCCCCCTGGTCAAATTCCCCTGCACTAGGCATCGCAACTCCCATAGGTGGTTCTCTGATGACCTCAAGCTTCAGAAATTAAAAACGCGCCAGTTAGAACGTACCTGGAGACGCAACTATTCCAACTCAGCCAGGCAGTCCTATCTGGCTGCGCGTAAAGAATACAAAACTGCCACTGGTCTAGCCAAAATTGAACACTTCTCCAATAGAATCTCGTCGGCGGCCGACAAATCTAAGGAGGTGTTCAGAGTCATAAACAAACTTACTACAGATGACAAAACCCTCCCAGCCCAGACTCCCACTCAAGAGGCATGTGACACCCTCAACTCCTTCTTTGTGGAAAAAATCACAAAAAAGTAAAACTCTATCCCTCCCTCTCCCCAGTCACACTTACCGGATACTTCCTCTAACAACCCCTCACCCTCACCACCTTCCCTACCCTAGATCCCATTTCTTTAGCAGAACTCGCCACCCGCGTGAAATCTGGCTCCCCGAACGACTGTTGCCCGCCATCTGTCCTGCGGAGTATATGCCTCAACCTGCCTGACTGTATTGTACCGTTACTTAACGGGTCACTCAGCAGCGGCATTGTCCCTACCTCTTTCAAGGAGGCTATCCTAGTTCCCCTCCTTAAAAAACCCGGCGCCGACCCCACGGAGCCTTCGAATTATCGCCCCATTTCCCTTCTCCCGTACTTTTCAAAATTAATGGAGGCCCACGTTACCCGGTGTCTGTCAAATTTAATTGAATCGTCCTGTCATCTCGAGCCTAACCAAGCCGGCTTTAGACCTGCCCACTCTACTGAGGCCGTCATTCTGGCAGTTCTGGACACTCAGGAGCAACGCGGATGCAGGATCCCCCCAAGCCCTCGTACTCCTGGACTTGTCGGCCGCGTTCGACACGGTGGACCACAACATCCTTCTCCACCGTGTCGTACAGGCAGGCATCCAGGGCACCGCTCTGGATTGGGTTGAATCCTTCCTTACTGGAAGAACACAGGCGGTCCGTCTGGGACCCTACACTGCAACCAAAACTCCCACGTCCTGCGGAGTCCCTCAAGGCTCCTCCCTTTCGCCGCTCCTATTCAATCTATACCTCCGGTCTCTGATCCAATCTCTTCAGAAATGGGACATTGTCGTCTACAACTACGCCGATGACTTATAGATTATCCTTCCGCTCAACTCACCTCTTGCCATCAATACGTTCTACGCAGTCATGATTCACATCCAACTCTGAATGAACCAGAACCAACTGAAGCTAAACCCTGGAAAAACTGAGCTCCTCCTCCCTGGACTCAGTCACGCCTACTGGGGCTCGCAGTTCTGGCCCTCTGAGCTAGGCTCCCCCCAATCCCGGTAAAAGCAGTAAAGAGTCTGGGAGTGATCCTTGACGCCGAACTCTCTCTCAGAGCCCAAGTGGGCGCTGTAATTTCATCCTGCATGTACCAGCTCCGGAAGATCCGTAAAGTTCGTCACTTACTCCCCCCGCTGCACTTACCCAAGTTGTCATTTCACTTGTGGTCTCCCGCCTGGACTTTTCTAATTCCATCTACTATGGTCTCCCACAATTCCTGCTACACCGCCTCCAACTTGTCCAGAACCAAGCTGCCCGCCTAATTCATAAAACCCCCAGATGGCAATCGGCCAAACCTCTACTCCACAGTCTTCATTGGCTCCTAATAGATCAAAGGGCAGCCTTCAAGGTGGCCTGTACATTCAAAGCCTTCCACTGCTCCGGCCCCGTGTTTTTGAAATCTCTTATCCACCCTCACTGCCCAACGCGAAACCTCCGATCAGCCCACCGTCATCTGCTAGTCATTCCCAAAACCAGAACCAAGAAATTTGGCGGTCGCCGTTTTTCCCATCTAGCTCCTGGGCTCTGGAATATCCTCCCTCTTTCCATCAAATCCTCCCCTTCCCTTCTGAACTTCAGGAAATTGCTTAAAACTCACCTCGTCCCCCCACCCCCCTTAGCTAGAAATCCGCTTCTCACGCCTCCCTCCTCACTCACTCTGTCTCTCAGCGCCAGGAAGCCTCGGCGTCAGTGCGCTCTACAAATTGCACCTAAGATAAGATAAGATAAGATGCAGAAAAATTAAGTCTGCAATCCACAATACAACCAATCTCAACAGGGCCCAACAAGAATCATCACAGACCTTTATCAGAGTGAGTATCTAACACAAAAGCCCATACCAACTACAATGATCTACAAGATTATATTTATCAAAAGATCTGTCTATAGCCTGTAACACAATGTAATAACAACCAACAGAGAAAGGCTTGCTTTCTTTAACGTATGCTGTTCACAATTACTAAGGGAGACCAACTATCTTTGTCAAAATGTTTCATAGTAAGCAGACCAGACCTAAGGCATCAGACATAACGTTTAACATATGCAAGTCGCAATAAATATGTTAAGTCTGGTTCCTTTATCATAAAATTTCATATTAAAAAGATCTCAGACCTATAGCCATGATAATTGCTTTGCCACCATAACAAACCCAGTCCTGCTGTAACTTTGTAACAAGCCAAAAGTGCAATACTAGCAGTCTTTTTAGTGGAAGTGCACAAATTTGGCTCAATTGAATCCAGTCACTTCCACGAATTATGTGAAGCAATGCGTTGACACGTTTTGATGGTTTTACTGATAATATTCCTTCTTTTTCAAGACAAGTAATATAAGTCTCTCCATGTTCCTCTATATGATTGCCCCCGACCTAAATCCGCATTCAAAGCTGAAGGCGCATATAGTAGCTGCAGCCTCCTCATGTGAACCCAATTTCCCAAAGATTCCTGAAATCTGGTTAATTCTCGTTAAATGTCTCGTTCCTCGGACATTCTAACCCGAGACTATTCGTGGAAGTGACTGGATCCTTAGATACATGATTAACACGTTGTATCAGGTCTCAGTTACATAAAGGTTCCAACGGATATGTTTATCTGAATGACAAAGTTTATTGTCGTTTTTTTCTCTCTTTTAAGGTTTTGTATTTGTTGTCTTTAGTGTGTAAATTATATTAGCAGCGGCGGCTCTAGGCTCATGTCGGCCCTGGGCAGGGAGCGTAGGGAGGAGGCCCCGGAAGAGGGGTCCGGGCGGGGCGGAGCGCGGAGGCCAGTGAAGAGAGGGGGGTCAGGGTGTTTGGAAGTGGAACAGAGCCGGAGGCCACAAAATCCCTGCCAGGGGCCGCCATGCAAATATGTATCCATCCTCAGAGGATTCTTATATTAAGGATATATATTGGCGTGGTGGCCCCTGGGGTTTGGTGGCCCTGTGCAGGTGCACAGCTTGCACATGCCTAAGGCCGCCCCTGATATTAGAATATTGAGTACATTATTTTGAATTTTTAAAGAACTTGATACGCACAACATGAGTTGAATTCTTTTACCTATTTGCAATACAATAATGTATTTTTAACAATAAAAACAAAATTGTGACAGTTTTTGGTTTTGGGGCATGCATTATTTGAGTCTATCACATGCGCTGTAGCAATGTCTTTATCTGTAATTGTCTTTTAATTGGGAGTAAAGTTTTGCTCTCAACGTAGTGTACAGTACCAAGGGATAATTTCCTTTAACTTTTTTGTGGAAGCACATACCTTCGGCCCAATCAAAATATACACTCCTGGATACCAACATGGAGCAGAGCCAAAGCCCCCCTCTGGGTAATATTTCTTATAGCCCTTTTTAATGTGTATCACACAATGTCTGGCAACAGCTACTCTGTCAAGGCGACCTAAAAACTGTTCTCTGTGAAGTCCATTTGCTAATATATACTGTCCAGAGCACATTAGATACTGGCGGAAAAATGATTCAGTCTTCTGTTCCCACTTCGACTGCAGTGAAAACAAGACCTGCATTTGGGTAAGTGACAGGGTTCCCCCTGTGAAATGGTACCCTCCAGATGGGTTAATTTTGCAACAAATGCATTAAGCAGGTACAAAATTAGCACTTGCACAGTAGATGTTAAAGAAGAGGCCATACAAGCATCTGTGGCTTGTTCTGTACTACTCAAGTCACAGATAAAACAAAAAGTGGACACAGATACATGCTGTGCTCCTGGAGCATTTCCAATATTGGAATACACTACATTAAATAAAATGTTCTTATTGCCATCAAGCAATATTGTTTTACCTACTTTCAGAAATATTCCCCTTGCTACATGCTGCCTGTTTGTGCACCCACGAGACGTACGTTATATATCGAAAAAATGTGGTTACCTTAGGGTATATGTCAGGAGCTAACTAACAATTTTAGAGCAGTTTGGTCAATCCATATTAGATGTATAGAATGAGCAGCGTAATAATTTGAAATTAATATAATTTGAAAACTATTAATATTCCTAAAGATATTTTAACAGAAATAAGACCTTGTATTTGCAGTGACCACGGAATGATAATGGCATTGCTACACATGTGTACATACGTTGGTATGAAAAAGTCCTTTGCCTGGTAATGGACATGTACCCTACCTTGAGTGCCCCAACTGTACTGATGTCTGGATCCCTAATGCTGATTTTTGATTGTTATTGGTAAACCTGTATCATGCATGTGCGCTATGACATAGCCTGTTTCATGGAATGCAGTTTTTTTGGACTGGGATGAGTACCCAAAGCGCTAACCTCAATAGTGGCGAAAGTCCAGGAGTTAAGCATAAAGAGTTCGGAGGTGTCAGTATACTGTATAGTGATCAGTAGGAGTGAACAGGTCCCTTTTACCTGTATCGATGAAATGAAGCCTACAGGCTCACTCATTCGCTATTGTGTGCTTAACGGTAATGGTGCACAGTGGATGTGTGTTGTACATGTGCTGGATGTATGTGTGCCTGTGAATGGTACGATACAGGGATAAACAGTACTTTGCAGTGCATGTATGCAGTATATACGTGTTTCTGTGACTGTACAGTACATGGCTGACTGTGGGTTCATTTTTGGGAGAGACAGAGCTGCATGATGAAACATGAGGATGTAGAGAAATCCCCACAGACAGATTTGTGTATTGCTGCTTTCCTGTAAGCTGGGTGAGACACACTGGAGGGAGGGAGTGAGCCCGGTTTTGACTCTTTGATGCTGACTCATGTGAAAATGTCTGGAGAACCCTACATAGAGCCAGTCAGAGTCCCCGTGGGTAAGCAGTGGAAAATGGCAGATCTGTGTTGGAGCGTCACACACCACTGAACTATTCTGTGCTGGTGGAAGCACACACACAGTAGGGACACTTATATAGTTTACAATCCCTTGCGGCAGGGTGAATATAATTTTAAGTTCTGAAGAAACCCCATATGGCCCATTTAGGCACTGTAAGGAGTGAACAATGTAGACTTGTGTAGAGGAACCTCGAAATAGCTGAACATCTAAAGATTGTGTTGTCAATCTTGGCATGAATCTACACAGAATAAAACAGGAGTATGTGGGTTTTCTAAGTCAATTTAAATTTTCACTATCCTTTCACTTATCACTCAGAATCACCCACCATATAACATGCACAGTCCACGATTATGGGCAGTGATAAGAACTCCCACTAAAAGTGCCTAACCCCCTTAGAGGCACAGGTTCTGCTTTGCATTGTGGTGCCTGCCTAGCCTGGAGCTGAACTCAATGATGAAACATGCCACCTAGGTGGGTGAGGGTTCAAAAATCCTAATTTGGGATCCCCTCATTTGAAACGGGTATCGTGACCACTAGGTCACTCTATATGGGACATTGGTGACCGGAATTAATTATTAGGCTGAGGTCATCACTGTTTAATGTCACTTTCTGTTGATTGATGTTTGATACTAGTGTGGTTCACCTAATGGTTTCTTATAGTGGGGGAAAGCAACTATCGCTAAACCTAAAGAGCCATGACCTCAGCAGACTATAGAAGTGGTTTACGAATGTCAGATTTCCCTTTGTGTTGATAGCGGTAAAATAAAAATACTTATTTTTTCATAAAACAAGTGTTTGGCTGGACAATCAATTATTGCTGCACATATTTTGAGTTGTGAGCCTGTGTCCACTTCCTGTATTCATCAACCCCCGACCATCACCCCCCCCCCCCCCCACCCCCCAGACGCCTTGGGCTGCTTAACCATGCTATTACTGAGAGTCAAGTGCTGAATGGTTACTTGGCCCAGTTGATCAGGATTCATAGTAAGTCAGGCTTCGGGACATCTGGAACAAAAGGCCTCAGCCCCCCTCCCTCTTAGGCCCAGTAACTCCTGCTTGCCCTGTGGCCCTCTGAAATGGGTTCTGACAACAAACAATATGCGAATGACAATGGAAAATCAGTTTGTTAGTAACCAAAATTTGAAAATCACAACATGACTGTAAAATCACACTTAACGGAATTATTACCAAAGTCTTTGGGTTTAGTCAATCCTGCACTTTTTGTTTAGGTCTTTTTCTTCCCCGATCATTTTCTTGAGTTGATTTGTGGCACTAAAACACGACTTTGACGGCTGCTGCCCTCTAGCTTTTCCCATCAGAAATACCTTTCACCAATGACCTCGAGCAAATTTGTAATATGCCGAACCTTCAAAGAACATACATGATGTATCCAATGAGATAAGATTGTTCCTTCTTATGCAGTGGTGAAGATGTGGCACCATTGGCATGTGTCTTGATCTACAAGAAACATACTCCCCTTTGGGAAAATACTGAAGTCCAGCGTTTTCCATGGAGAACTAGCACAAGAGGTAGCGATCCATGTATATGGCTTTCTCAGTTCTGTCTCTTTTTGTAAACATTTCGTCTAACAATCACACTTGCGTTATTAACATTATACTACGCAGCATGTACTTACCTTTTAATGCATTCTCGGGTATAATTTTTAGTATACCAACAGTATCAAAACTAAAACATAAATATTTACTCCTAAAACAGCATTGAAACCTATCTTTCACCTATGGCCTTGAATGCAATAGGTTTTTGGGGCATTTGAGTTTCTGTGACAAGTGCATTTTCTATTCAGTGGAAAATCGTCAAACCCGATAACCCCATGTTTAAAAAACACACAACCTTCCATTTCAATTTCAGAAACAAAAACAAATTCCCCTCCATGATTAAGATTGAAGGACAAAATCAGAATTTGATAAAATCACAATGGATGGTATTTAAATGTAATTTCCTCTTCAAGCGCGGTTAACGTTATGCTTTTTTATTGGTCTCTGGCATTAGATTTGCCAAAGTAGCAGAAGATGCTTTTGCTGCCATGGCAACAATATCCATTCTCTTCCTTTTCATTGCAACCCATACTTCTGAGTATAACTAGGAAAATTGAAATGTGGGCAGCTCAGATTGATAAGCCAGGCCTGCTATGCATTCATCTAAATGAATATTTGTATCGTTGCTCTTGCCTTCTCTACGAGCATGAATTTTTCAAGGTCAGTCTGTTTGTGCTCACTGTTTGTGGCTTTAAAGTTAAAAGCTTGTTGCTGCTGCTCGCGCTAAAATGCCTCAGCAAATGCCGCTCAGAACATTAGGACATGCTTTCAGAGTGAGTCAACGCAATTAAAACGTTGCGGAACCTGCGTCATTTCAAGCACGAGCGCAACAAGAATGGCAAAGCTAAAATATAGATGTTTTTTGAAGCGATGAGCAAGGTTGAGCTCTCATTGTCTCGCACAGGCAGACAGCACTCGCTTGAAAGCGCGGGAATTATCTGCCTGCAGCGGACACGACAAATATCGCTGACTGCCTTGCTAAAGCTAGGTTGCGGAATGGAGGCCGCTTCACAGGCGCGCAATCATGTAATGAGAATAACCTGATTTTTAAAAAAAATCCTTTGAAAGAACTATAAAGAAAAAAAGGAAGGAAGGAAAAGCAGGGGAAGCATACCTATGTATTTGTGATGTATGTGGTTTTCATAGAAAGCCTTTATACAAAACTGGAATTTCTGTCAGCTGCTCTCAACTGCTTTGACGTCACCGAAGGAGAAAACCATATTGATTGCCAGCTGTACTGTCGTATACTGTTCCCTCTAAGTGCCTCACTTCAGTCTGCTAGACTTCTAAAACATGCTGGTGTAATAGTCTCCTCCACCTTCCCCTGAGTCGATACACAGCCGAGGGAAATGGAGGAGTAGAGGCAGTGTTGCTGTCTCATTGCGACTGTACAACAACCACTTTCTAGTGCTTCGCCTGGGTCTCTGATCACCAATGGAAACTGGGAAATCTGCAGTCTCCTGCTGCTTTCCTCAGCCTCCCCAAGCCTCCATAAATCCAAAGGAAGGGGAGGATAAGCTAGCACTACTGCACCATCTCACATCACTTTACCAAAATGAGTGGTCTTGGTGGCGAAGCCGGACCCTTAAGGTGCCTCAGATAACATGGACCGGGCCGCTTCTGCCATGGAGGCATGCGGTTGCAAGGAAGGGAGGGGAAGACACCCAGTGGGGTTCTCTGCCGCCCCCACCACATTCACACGCATGCAGGAAAGCCTGTGCACCAATTTGGCTAGAGGGGTGGTTGAATTAGCCAAATGCAGGGAAAGGGACAGTCTCCTTCGGCACAGGAAAGGGGTGAGCGAGTCATAGGCGTTGATGTTGCTGTGGTATCTCTTCAGACCATTTCAGGACGTCCTCAATGGGGTATAACTCCAAAAAAAGAACAAGGCAGCTACAGACTGATTTACCACCTCTTGCATCCTGAAGGGATATCGGTCAAAGAGGGCCTAATGCAGGAGCAGTGTTTGGTCGCGCACATGCGCATTGACCATGCTATCGACCTGTGGAGGATGAAGGGCAGGGCAGCCCTGATGGCTTAAGCAGACATAGAGATGGCGTTTCGGCTATTACCAGTGCACCTGCAAAGTTTGGACTTGCTGGGTTTCCAGCTGGATGGTCAGTACTATTTTGACAAATGCCTGTGGATGAGTTATGCTGTAGGGCACAGCTTTCCAAACTTCTCATGTTGGTGACACACCTTTTTGTGAAAAAATTTTCAGGGACACGATAACGTGAGCAAGCGCAGCGAGCTAGCCCGAACCACCCACAACCCCACACACAACCCCACACACACAAACCCCACACACAACCCCACACCCACCCACCCACACCCACACCCACACACACCCACCACACACACCCACCACACAACCCCACACACAAACAACACCCCACACACACAACCCCACACACACACCTCCCCCCACACACCTCCTCCCCACACATGCAACCCCAGACACAACCCCCCCACACAAACAACCCCCAAACACAAACAACCCCCCCACAAACAACCCCCCCACACACAACCCCACACACACACACCCACACACACACACACAACCACACAACCCCACACACACAACCCCACACACCCCCCCCCACACACACACAACCCCACACACACAACCCCACACCCACCCACCCACCCACACCCACACCCACACACTCCCACACACACCCACCACACACACCCACCACACAATCCCACACACACACACAAACCCCACACACAACCCACACCCACCCCCACACACACCCCACACACACACACACACACCCACACCCACACACACACACAACCACACAACCCCACACACACAACCCCACACACACCCACCCCCAGATAATGTACATATGTTTTGTATGGATCTGAAGAAAACCCACATGGTTCGTAACAGAGCATGAACAGGAGATTTGCACATTTGTGATATTACATATTATATATTTACAATCACGATACATTCCACACATATTTACAATTTTATGCACAGTGAGGTCAACTAATTTGCCCAGAATCACACATTTGAAAGTCAGGTGCCAGAGCTGGAATTAAAAACAAAAGTTCCAGATCACCTGATTTCTCGAGTTTATTGGTAACATTTGCAGAGGTGGCTAAGGTTGTCCAGGAAAACACTAATGCCAGGAAAAGTCCAGGAGGAGTGGGACTGACTTGTTAAAATACTGTGAAGCAGTCCAATTTAGAATCGTACCCGAATGGTCCAAAAGTGCCCTGATGAAAAACGGGGCTTGGTGGCTCAAGGAATTGATGGAAAAAAAGCTGTGGGATCAAACTTGGATGAAAAAGTGAAAAAAGTCCAGAGACAATATAATCTGTACATCTACTTCGTAATTAAAAGCATAATGGATGTTTGGGACAGATAGCCACAATGGCTTGACTGTGTACCTGTTCCAATACACAAGAATATGTGACAAGAGAGGTCATAGGTCAGGGGTAGAATGAGGACGTAGGACGATCTCAGATGGTAGAATGTTATGTCTTAAATCCTACTGATAATATAAAACAGGAAGCAAGAGAGGATGAGATTCACATGTGATCTCACAGCAGAAATATTGTTTCCCTTTAGCCACTGTTTCACACCATGTCCCAGTAGCCCGACCAAACAGTCACATAAAAAAAAGTCCCAAATACAGCACTCAAATTAGATAGCAGACTAAAACTATTGGACTTCTGACGTCTGGGTCATGTATAACTGGGCTTACTCATTTTAAAGTTGGGCAGCCAGGGAACGAAATTAGACATTTAAATATTACTTTATTGGGAAAAGGCAGATACTACTTAAAACTGACCTCATTTGCCTTCAGTTCAGAATGTTTCTTTTTACGTAAAAGTTCTATTCTTAACAAAAATGAAAAAGCAAGCCGTAACTGAAGCTAAGTGCTTCCTGCCGTCTGGTGCCGGTTTCTAATGAGATCACTTCTCACCAATCCGTTAAATGTCAAGCATCCCAGCTCAAGATAAGAAAGCTCGTCAGTAAACATGCAAATGGTATGAGAAACTAAGACTTGCTCATGCCAAACCGTGACAAATACATATGGATTTGCTCCCGTAACTTGTAAAAGCGAAGGCCAAGGCATTATTTCTGTGAAAAGGAAATCTTTGAGGTGACCAGCCTGGTTTAAGCTCCTCTTCTGTTTGTCCTGTCCAGGGCTCAAACAAGGCAGATCGCCAGTGTTGCAGCAGACAGCGCCTTGCCACCCTCTTGGCTAAGTGAAATGCTTGTTCCTGAGATTACAGTAATTACCACCGCAGCGTGAGCTCCAAACACGCGCTAAAGGAAACATCAGCACGTCAATGGGCATATAAACAGCCATTTATTTTTTAATACAACCCCCCCTTCCCTGCAGCCCTAACAAGCGCGCCACACCTACGCATGGGGCGCGACACAGTAACGTGTCGCGCCACACAGTTTGGAAAGCTGTTCTGTAGGGTGTGCATATGTTGAGGCTTTTAACATGATTTTGGAGGGGGGACCAATGAGAGGCGCCCATGTGGTGGGGAACTGCACTATCTGGAAAACGTCCTGTTCCTTGGGGAGCCTGATTCAGACCAGTGCCAGAGGTTAATGGAGCAGTTCTTGAAGCTGGCGGACGAGCTGGGCTTGCCTTTGGCAAATGACAAGATGGCAGGGAAGGCAACCACACTCCCTACCCCGAGCATAGTATTGGACTCAGTAAAATGGGTGTGCAGGTTGCCATCAGAAAAGGTGGCAGAGCTGAAGGCCTTGATGTAAGAATCGTATGCCAAGAAAAAAGACCATGCACGGGGAAAACAACAGCTACTAATTAAGCTGAACTTCATTAGTAGGGTGTGCCATGCACCATTAGAATGTTTCTGCAAATTGACTCTTTGGTCCACAAATATTTCTGGAGTCTCTCTGCCCGGTGACTTGTTCCTGCCAAACTCTATGCCACCACGTCCTCCGTGGGGCTCCAACTTACTCAGTTTTGGTCCTACTACAGGGCTCATAATTTGTCTTAGATGGCGTATCACCTTCTCCAGCACATCGAACTTCCTTTGTGGGTCAGGATTGAGTTGAGCCTTTACAATGTCACGACCAGACCTCTGGTCCTTTATATGGGTCCACAAGAGTCATGGGGTCTGTGTAACCCCATGATAATATAAAATAAGGAGGTCTGGAAATTGACTCACACTCTCCTGAAGGAAGATGGCTTCTTGCACTTGAAAGCACCTCTTTGGCACAAACCGATCCATCATAAACGACTGGCTGTTGTTATGGTTGCCCGAGTTGTCCCAAGCCAGAATCTCTGAAATCTATCCCCTCCTGACTGACAGTGCCCATCGGTTTTCTGAAAGCCTTGATGTAGGTTACCATATTTCATGCTTTCACTTTTGGCCCTACCTTTAGGTCCGTCAGTGTCTTGACTCGCAACTGTGCGAGGGGTCTTGACCCCCCCTCTCCACACTTATCTGGTGTAGTGGGGCTCTGACAAAAAAACTGTCTCTGAACTTTATGGTCTTTTGGTATCTATAGTTTTCTTTACATCGCTGGAATGCCTGCTTCACATTCAATGACAGGACCATTTTCATCATGACTATTCTCTGGAAAGTTGGCCACTACTCCTGACCTCCCAATGTAGGGGGCTCTGGGAAGCCAGAATGAAGTTTAACTACTGTAAAATCCTGCAAGACTGGCACTGGTCACTGGTTAGGCCACATAGTGGAGTGGTGTGGCTCACTGGTTAGAGGCGGCATACCCGGAAGCAGATGATGGCCCGGGACCAGGGTTCAATTCCCAACGCAGCGTGGACCAGGGTCAGCGGACTGGATAATTCTCGACTCGGTGCCTACTCTAACCAGGGATCACACTCGGTAACTCTGGGCATTAGCTTGCCTTATCTCCACAACGGCCCCCGACATACGCCGGGGATGCCTGGCTTCACCTTGGAGATACCCAGCAGGGACCATCTCACAGGGAAAGCCAGGACGGGTTCCCCAGCGGTCTACAGCGCTGAGATACCCCATGGCGGGGTGATACATGCGCTTTACAAGACAACATTACATTACATTACATAGGGTGCTGCTGATGTATGTCGAACTGCTGGTGCTGCCAGGCCCCAAACTGCGACATTCTCCACATTGTTTGGTCCTGCCCGAAGCTCACAATCTTTTGGGCTGGGGTTGATCGCCTCCTGCTCAATACGAATGACCACGCCACCCCCTTCCATGCCTCTCTTATCCTCCGTGTAGCATGGGGTACCCCTGGGCTCAAGAAGGCTTTGGGAGGATGGCTGCAAGCCCCCTGGTAAATTGTATTTGGTCCAGGGGGGTGGGGTCCCTAGGGCCAAAGGCAATACTGTGCCATTTGTCAAAGGCTCAGGTCCCCATCAAGCAAGGCCGAAGGCTACCTTTAGGGGGGTTTGCTACAGTGGCCAATCCCCCCATTGTGCCCCATCCATAGGTGTGCAGCATGAGGTTGGCTCTGTGCAGGGGGTTGGATTAATATATGGTAATTAACTATTACTTTACGTTAAAAAGTACATAAAAATTCCATGAAAAAAACAAAGTTTAATGTAACATTATAGTTAGGTGAAATGTTCAGCGATAATGGAACATTTTAAACACTAAACACCACTGAAATTCACCAGTTATAGTTATATCAAGTACCTATTACCCATGCCCAAAGATAACTATAACTCACCCTCACCAATTACTCAACATATTACCTCACTCATGACATCTTCTTTCACGTCATTGATAATATTACGCAACATTTGTAGTGCAATTATTGATGAGAAAACTGTGCTGGTGAATTTCTGTATGTTTTTTTTTTAGTTCAAAACGTTAATGTTTTCACTGACATAATCAACTAACTATGATATCACTGTAACCTTTGTTTTTTTGGGGGGAATTTCTAAGGTTTTGTTTTTTAAAGCAAAAGCAGATTTTTGAATCACACCTAACTATACCATTACTTTAACCTTTGTTTTATTTTCAGTGAATATATATATATTATTAAGCAACTACAAATGGGCATTTGTACCTCCCATACCAACACAGCGGGAAAATGGGTCTGGATTAATGGCTATGTTGATGGGCGATTTTTAACGTTTGCTACGAAATATGCCCCCCTCGAGGACCACTCAGAACACATACTTGAATTGAATAAATCAATCAAGTTAATGCCAGAAAAGTAGGCAAAGAGGTGCATTTCATTTTTTACAATATCTGAGTTTAGATTCAAAGATCATGTTGTGCAACTAGCAACAACTGACATTTTTTGTTTTCGGGTATTACTAAACTGTAGAATTTCCCATAGTGCTGTACAGTTTAATGTTTAGTAAATCTAGGCCAAAGTGCTACTGAGTTAGTGTGTGCACTGTAGGAACACAATTTTTTGAAATACAGGAACACAGTTCCATTTTGTTCCTGTAGTCCGGGACAGTACATGTTCATGATCATTACTCGGTATTACTTATTTAATTTTACCAGCCCTGTAAATGTTTGTTACTGGAAATATGTGTGGTAATTGGGTTACCACATGTTACCTTGCAAAGCATATTGTTTCGAAACTCTAAATGAGGATGAAAAGATAGCACACCGTATAAACAGAGAATCAATAGTTCTCGCGCTCGTTTCCACTTCTTCTTTGCTTTTAATGTGATGCGTTTTATTTTGGCTTTAACAAGTACTTGCTGCTTTTGATTGGGGATCCAGTAAAACCACTAGGTGCTGCTCTTGGACAATTTCATGAAGAATTGTATAACCTCTCCAAATACAATCTGTCTCAAGTGCCACAAAAACATGCCTGAGAAAAGTTCATATTTTTATAACATGGATAAAATAGTTTCAAAATAAAACTGCAAGTTCTAATTTAAAAAGAAGTTGTTGCATTTATGCATCTTTTAGGCAACGCGTATTGTGTCAAATTTGAAGATCTCCTATGATGTTTCTATTTTTGCCGTTTAAAGAGCTAAGAAATCTAACATGCTGTTCGTGCGTTTTTGAAGCAGGCCTTTATCTCGAGTTAATTAACTTGGAGTTCAAAAGCTAACTTTCCCATTTGATTTTGAAGAAGCTGTTGGAAAGCGTCCAGAAACCGCACTTCCAATTTAATATAGATGTGGCTTAAACTTAAATATCATTTAAGTTGCAAACCCTAAGGTGCAGGTTGGTAACGGAAAATACATATTATATTTGAATACTGTTATGAGCAGAAAGATGAGGACTGGCATACAGTTAAAGATCAAACAGCCTGCCAAGAACATCTGAAGAATGGGCCATCCAGCCGTAAAATACAGGAGGAAAAACAACTTCCAGCAACCTAATATCAGCGTTGTTCAAAATGTAGCTAGGTAACTTTTCAAGGAAGTCCAAAAGCAATTATCTCATCATTCACAGTACCCTTTAATTACAGTTGTTTAGATGTTGTGCAGTGGTGGCCGGCATGACTCGCCGGTCGCGCAGGTTCGGGGGGGTTGGGGAGGGAGATGCTGGATGGATTTAATTAAAAATTGTTAAAAAGTACCTGAAAGGGTCCTGTGCTGCCTCAGCTTCTGGCCGGGTCCCGCGTTTTCCTGCTACTCTCCTGACCAGGAAGCAGCCACAGGCAGACTCCCTCCCCATAGCCAATCACAACGCTGCAATGGCAGCATTGTGATTGGTGGGGACGGCGCCCAGCCGGGCGTCTATGGGGTGGCTGTTTTCTCTATGTAGGCTGCATGCAGCCTGCATAGAGAAAAGGCAGAGTGCACATGACTGGAACAGTCAAAGCCAACAGCATTGGGCAAGCCACTCCTCCCCACTCACCCGCCCTCCCCCAAGCAGGCATACCCTTCTTCTTTCTCACAGTGTGAAAAGCAGAAACATAAAATAGCATTTCAAATACCATTTTATGTTTCTGCTTCTCACACTGCGAGAAAGTAGTGGGCGATGCTCCTCCCCCCTCCTGGAAGAGCCACTCTTGATAAGGCATGTAATGTAATGATGTCTTGTAAAGCGCATGAATCACCCCACATGGGGTATCTCCATGCTGTAGACCGCTGGGGAACCCATCCTGGCTTTCCCTGTGAGATAGTCCCTTTCTCGGTATCTCCAAGGTGAAACCAGGCATCCCCGGTGTAAGTGGGGGCTGTTGTGGAGATGAGGCAAGCTAATGCCCAGAGTTGCCGAGTGTGATCCCTGGTTAGAATAGGCACCGAGGCGAGAATTATGGAGTTCGCTGACCCTGGTCCCCGACCCTGCCACGTCAGGAATTGAACCCTGGTCCTGGGCTGTCCTCTGCTTCTGGGTCTGCCGCCTTTACACAGTGAGCCACACAAACTCCACTGTGGACTCCACGCATGGACTACTAGGTGGCTCTCCTGGGCCAGGTAGAGATTATCAAGAACCTTTTTCGGTGATGCTTAAAGAGAAGCCGGTATGAATTGGGGCCCAGATTTATCATTATTTGATGCAGTGCAACGCAGCAAAAGAACTTGCTACTCTGTGTCAAATGGAGAGGGCAAGAATGGGCCATATCTATCAAGATATGGCGCATTCCTGCTCTCTCCCCCCACTAGCGCACTGTGGGCTTCCCAGTGCCAAAGCAGGCAGGATTGTTGCTGTGCAGTAAGGGACACTGTTCACACAAATAATCTTTGGAGGCTTTACCCTCTTTCTAGTTGTGCTGCAGACTTACAAAGAGGAAACAACAAGGACAAATAAAGACATTTTCCCTAATTTCGCCTCTATCAGGAAGGCATAGCATTTTGATCCATTCCCAGGTTTACCAGTCCTGGTAATTCTGGGAATGCACCAGAAAGCATGGGTGGATGTGTGGAAATAGCCACCCTTACTCATGTAAAGCCTTCATTGTGCAGAGTAATGCAAGACAGCAATCCGCTCTGCCTTCTGTTACTCCTGATTTCCCAAGCAATGCAGCGCCACACAAGATGCCATTGCGTGGCTTGGTAAATCTGACTTAAAGACTGTATTGCGCTTGCCTCACCATGCGTGACACAAGGGCAATGCAAACATTTGATTAGCGTTCTTTGTAAATCTGATATTCTGTGGGGTTAAAATGCACTCAGCAGGGCTCTAGCAATTATTAGGGTCTGGGGATAGTAATCCTAAAGGTTCTAATGATGTTTGGGAATTCTTCTTTATTTGCTTTTTCCTAAATGTTTCCCTATTAGGTCCATATTTCAAGCATGGACACAAACATTCCAGAATCCCCTAAGCAGACAATATTGCCTCCCTGGGTCTTTCAGTTGAATCTCACCTTGGTGAGTTGGAATGCAATGCAGGACCACAAGATATCGGCAGTGACTGGCTTTAAATATGGCACACAAAGGTTTGACCTTTATTATCTGAGCTACTGGGGTTAAGGTGATCTTTAGGTTGAAACAGAGTTTGGATGATTGATTTCTAGTTTGGGGGGTTGTCAAGCTCTCTTTGTATGGGCAACCAACATAGATAATATCGCAGTAATGTACTCTTGATAACATCAAGGTCATGGTCTACACAATGTGGCAGAAGAACCTGCAGGAGAATTCTTCTCAATACTACAAGGAAGTAGTTGGTGATTTAAATTACTACTTATAATTAGTTATTTAATGACCCAAAGCTTGGTCCCTGTCAAACCAAACACCAAGGTATTTTACAGTTTGACAGGGACATGAGTGTTTCATACTTCATAAAGCTATGCAAAAAGAATGCTATCAGCAAATCCTGTTCATCAGTCCTTCAACCAAAATGGTATACGGCCATGTGGTACTCTCATTGGCTACATCCTCTAACATTGTCCAGCTGAAGATTATTGACTTCTATAAATATTTGGGGATACAGGTCTAACACTCGGGGGTGGACACCATAGACGGTAACTTGGAACGTGCCATCACTAAAGCCCGATCGACCCTCCCATTCGGGTTAAACCTTCCCTTCTCTCCCATGGGACGGGTGACGATCTCCAAGATGCTGGTCCTCCTGTGTCTCCTATACTTCCTAATCTCTTTTGGTCTCCCTCATTTGGTGACACTCTAGGGCCAGGGTGGCTCTACATAAATGATATCTGCCATTATCGGAGTGTGGTCTAGGTGCTCCAAATTACAAGCGTTAATACGCTGCAGCACAATTGCTGTGGCCAATTAGATGGCTAGGTGAGAGTAATCTTACTGAATTGGTAACGGAGGCCGTATCCTGGGATCATCCGACAATACTGGAGTGGTTGTCGGGAACCACTACACTGACCCAGAAACAACGTGGCAACATACTAATGATTATTATTGCATGTAGGAAGACACTGCATGCTCGTTGACGTAACGGCCCCATGATGAAGGGCTGATTGCCTGAAATACATTGGGAGGGACTTGAATTAAACTATGGATAATCATGATTTTGATTCATAAATATTTGTTTGGATATATCATCATTGGTTTAATGTGATATTACAATTTTTCCCTGTGAGTATTGGAAAAACACATCAAAGGGCAGACATGCAGTGACGTCCATTTACACCTCCTTCAGGCTGGATGATGCACCCTCGTTGGTAGCTCTACATGCGTATTGGGTAACACGAGTTGACAACCAATATTTCAGAAAAACACTGGGCACATTGTCTTGGACACCCAAAAACCGGTTTCAATCAGTGCTAGGTTGAAATACAGCCAATTCAATTACCTACACCACACGTACCTCATGCCCCACAGACTAGCGCACCTATTCCCAACATCGGCTGACAGATGCACTAGATGCCGTGATGCAGGGACCACATTCACGCTTATAGTATGGACATGCACAAACAATCAAAGGTATTGGAAAAATATAGACAATGTACTTACAGAAGCAGCTGAAACCAAGGTGATAGTGCAGCCCAACCATTTCCTGCTGGGCGCCATAAAGGTCTGAATAAGTTCCAGACTTAGCCCTAAGCCTTGCCAAATGCAAAATAGCCATTGGAGAACCGGGCCTTATGGGCCGGGCGGCGCAGGGCACACCTTAATCCCAGAGTTCACCTGCCTTGTACAAAACAGAGACACGAGACACTCCGTTGAACGTGGAAGCCAGGTTTATTAGCTGCATCTAAGCACAGTTATCCTAGAAGTTACACTCGAGGTAGGTTCTAAGGAGACTTCCACTTCAATCCGTGGCGCACAATCTCTTATAGTAACACATTTACAATCATTTACTCCTTTCGCATATAGAACAGACCAATGAGAAAAGTTGAAAAACAAGCTATCAGGTGTCTCAAAAACACCCCTCTCTCAGAACCCGTGTGCTACCCCTCCCAACAATTTAATCGGTGATGGTGTTAACAATCCCCTCTTCCAGGTGGCAGGACGTATTTGTGTGCCTCAAAGGATAGTTGTGTAATAGGAGAATACAAGGAGAGAATAGCGAAGGCCAGTCAGATAAGATAATATAAGGAACGAATAGGAGAAGGCAAATAGTCGGTCGAGACAGGGATCAATCGAGCCAGACATGGATTAACAAACTCAGCCAGACCCTGACATCAGGTTTCGTAAACAAGAGCAATGGAGTTACTTTTTAACTAAAAGGACACATAGCAGCTGAAAACGCAGAAACACACCGTCCATCGTAATGCCTGAGTGAGGGCAACACAAAATGGCGGCAGGACACAAAATGGCGGCTAGATACGGGACGAAATCAGAAATCGCAGAACCTCAGTCCCTCCTTTTGCCATTACTCAGGCAAACACCAGGGACTAAAGTAAATCTGAGTCGATATCAATAGCCATGAGGTCATCGAGCTGTTGCTGTAACATCATTTTAATATTCTCTGTTTTCTGTGGCACGGGCTTCGGGACACACATAGTGGCACAAAGACCACATATTGCAGGTTCACACTGTACACAGAGACAACAGGAGAAAATGATGGCCAAAATCATTCCAAGGAACGTTAGTATCTTCCATCCCCATGTGGACAGTAGTCCCCAGAACCATCCCATCACATAACAATCTCCCGTGTCCTGATGTATAGAATCAGAGGTGATATGTAACTTAGAGATAGCTTGCTATACTGTAGGGGCATTATCAGGAATGTAAACACAGCAACTAGACCCGATCAATTTACAGACTCCACCACGATCTGCAAGGATAATGTCTAAAACTATCCGATTTTGCAACGTCATAAGACGATCCGCCTGAAGTTCGGCTGTCAGATTACTCAAGGCTCCAGAAGTTTCATTTATGGTAGCCTCAACAACACAAACTAATTGTCTGATGTCTCTGCTATTGGCCATTGGGCCCCAGAAAGGAAGCAACCCTTTAATGAAGTCACCTCCCTCCTGTCCTGCTGTGTCTTTCTGATCAATAACTCCCCTGTCATGTCTTTTCCTGAAATGACCTGAAGGAGCAGTATACGTTGGGGGAAGAAGAAAAGCCACATAACAAGTTCCTGAAAAATAAGTAGGAAGCCATGTATAGGCTCTGTCAAGACAGATAAAATATGTGCCTTGTGACGGCACTAGTGGTAAGGGAATCTGAGGTGTATAGACATAAGTATGAGAACAGACACTCTTTTCCTGCCGATTTTTAAGATTCTGACCATTAATTTGTAAGCAGAAATTACATCGATGAGGTACAGTCCAAATTGGTGGGGAGCTCCTTCGCTTAGCCTTTTCTGTGAGGCTAGTAACATATCGTGTTATATTCCAACCATCGTATGCTCTTTTCTCATCTATAGGAATCTTACTAATTTGAGCAATTTTAGCCATAGTCACTATTCCCTTAACCAAGGAACTATGACTGAAATCTGCTCCACCACCATATGGACTACCAGGAGTATACCGTATACTGTCGCTACTCAGGTCACAGCTTAAGACTCCTACCGTGACCCTGCAACTTGATGGATAGTGGAAGAAAAAACATACATTAATGTCTTTCAAAAAAGTATAATCAGAAAAATCGGAAAAAGAAAATGTTCAATTGTCTTGATTCATTCTTGGCCGTAAATTATATCGAGTCTTATTAGGGATCGTCTGGTCCTTAAACAAAACATCTGGATTCGCTGTATTCAAACGTAGATGCGATGGTACAGCCTCTTCCAACATGTCGTCCTCTTCTTTCTCAGAGTTCGTTTGTTCCAGGCGTGCACTACTGAACGGTACAAATCTAGGTACTTTTTCAATATCGTCTATGCCCTAACGAATCCAGTGGTCAAAGGGTAAAGGCAAAGGTACCCTTTTACAGTGCACGCCATGGACCCAGTTCTTTTTCCCAATGACTTTCACTGCTGTACGTGTCACCAGTAGAACTTGCCGCGGCGGGCCCCAACGAGGTTCCAGATTCTTTTTCCGCTGAAAGTTCTTCAGGCAGACCCAGTCACCGGGTTGGATGGAGTGACCTGGATCTGCGGAGGCCTTCGGCAAAGCGTTTTGAACCTGTTGGTGAAGAACATGTAATTTAGTGGTGAGGTCATGCAAATAGTCAATCAGCATTAGGTATGGGATGTCAGAATACTTTTTAGGTCGAGGGACTCCCCAAACATTTGCTGGTCGCCCACAAACGACCTCATACGGATTCAGACCTAAACGAGAATGCACAGTAGTTCTCGTAGACAGGAGTGCCAAAGGCAAGGCATCCGGCCAAACGAGACCTGTGCCAGCCTGAATTTTCGCCAACTTGAGCTTAAGAGTGCCATTATAGCACTCTACCAACCCTGCTGACTGAGGATGGTTTGTCGCATGGAATTTCTTTTTAATACCAAGACCTGTACATACTTTCTGCATAATTTGGCCTACAAATTCACTCTCATTGTCAGATCAGACATTGCGCAGCAAACCAAATCTCGGAAAAAACTCCTTCAAAAGGACTTTGGCAGTAGACAAGGCAGTATTTTCCTTTAGGGGGTAGGCCTCTATCCATCTGGAAAAGGCATACACCACCACCACCAGAACATACTTGAGGTTATTACAACGATCCATATGAATATAATCGATTTGTAATACCTCGAAAGGATACGTAGGTTGAGGAAAATGATCTGCTAGAGTTGGGGTTCCCTTTCCTGGATTATGCATTAAACAAACAATGCAATGCTTCACCACGTTTTTTGCACTTTTAGGAATTCCTTCATTCTGCCACACCGGAGCCAAAATCTTACATATGCCTTTTGCACTGATGTGGCTGGACCATGCGCCATAGTAACAACAGGTAAACATAGGCGTCTGGTAACAGCCATCGCTGATGTTCTGACAACTCCGTCCAACACCCAGTCGCGTCCAACATTCCTGTACTTTCTCTCCACTTACTCAATTCTTTCTCAGTAGCCTCTTCTTGAATCATTCTCACACTTTCTATTGTGTCCTCACACATTCCTCCTTCTCTGATCCACCTTGCAGGGCCCGCAACACACATGCGACTCGTAACATCTCTTGCCGTCTCTTTCGCTGTCTCATCTGCGAAAGCATTCCCGCGCCCTACATCATCAGTAATCTTTTTATGAGCACTACACTTGATTATTGCTATTTGTGTAGTCAAAGCAAGTGATTCGAGAAGGTCAGTCACCAACTGACCATGCTGTATTTTAGTCCCATGGGAGGTAGAGAATACTCTTTCCTTCCACAAACGGCCGAAACTACGGGCCACTCCAAAAGCATATTGGCTATCAGTGTAAACGTTCACTCCCTTTCCTTTTGCTAACACACATGCTCTTGTCAAGGCAATTAATCCAGCTGCTTGGGCTGAATTCTGTGGAATGGGTGCTGTTCCTACTAGCGTATGCAAAGTGGTAACAGCATAAGCTGCAGTCGTCTCACCATTTGGAAGATTGAAGCAAGACCCATCTACCCATAGGATCCCATCCGGGCCCACAAGTGGTGTGTCTTTTAAATCTATTCGCCCTTTCGTTTCCTCCTCTGTTCGGAGAAAACAATCATGCTGTTCTTGAATGCCTTTCTCATCCGGTATGGGCAACAATGTTGCTGGGTTCAAAGTGTTACACCCCTTGATATGTATATGGCTGGCAAAAAGCGTCAGCTCATATCCAGACAAGCGAGCACTCGTGAGGTGTTGTGTCTTCGTTCTGTTCAAGAGAGTATCTACTGCATGTGGTACCATAACAACAAGAGTGTTGTCCAATACCAATCCAACAGATTGACAAATAGAAATCACTGCCGCTGCTGCAGCTCTGAGACAACTAAGCAACGCCTTAGCTACTGGATCCAACGTAGCCGAAAAATAGGCACACGGCCGTTGTCTGTCTCCAAATTGTTGCGTTAAAACTGACAACGCACAACCTTCTCTTTCGTGAATGTAGAGTGTGAAATGCTTACTGTAATCTGGAGTACCTAACACAGGAGCAGAACACAAGGCAGTACGTAGGTCAGAAAAACTCTTCTGACATTCGTCAGTCCAAGAGAGAGGTTGTGGCGTATCTTTCAACATAAGTGCAGCAATGGTTTAGCCAGCAAAGAAAAATTCGGAATACATTGTCTACAATAGGAGATAATGCCCAAAAAGGCACGTACCTCTCTTTGTGTGGATGGCTCTGACATTTGTGCAATCGCTTGAATTCGTTCCGGAGTCAATCGTCTTCCCTCTTTCGACAAGAGATGACCTAAATAGGTAACCTCTTGGCGGCAATATTGCAATTTATAAGGGGACACCTTGTGATGCAGGTCAGACAAATGCTGTAACAAAGAAACAGTCACATCCTTACAAACATCCTTCGAATCATCAGCAACTAACAGATCGTCAACGTATTGAATCAAAGTGGCACCTGGAGGTAGAATAAAAGCATCAAGCTGAGATTTCAAAGCCTGACTGTAAATGGAAGGACGGTCGCAATAACCTTGAGGAGCACGCTTGAACCGAAAACTTTGGCCACCGAGAGAGAAACCAAAAATATCTCTACTCTCCTCAGCAATAGGATTTCTAAAGAAAGCATTCTTTAGATCAATAACAGAAAACCATGCCGCTGAGGTGGGTATCATAGTAAGCAAGGCAGTGATATCTGGGACAACAGGAAACTGGGGGACAACAATCTTATTGACCTCTCGAAGATCGATCACAAAACGATATACAGGAGGCTGAGAAGGATCAGTACGTTTAAGGACTGGTAGAACAGGACTGTTACAAACATTACCTCTCGTTTCTTCGACCACACCCTTCTGAACCAGATCATGGATAATAGCCATCAAAGCTCGTTCACCATCATTAGAAATCTTGTACTGTGGAATACGTGGCAACTTAACATCAGGTTTAATAGTAACCACATAAGGAGGAATCTGCAACAACCCAACATCCTTCGGACCTGTAGCCCAAAGTGTAGCAGGAAGGGACTGCAACTCAGGCGGAAAGCTATCTTTTGTTACTTATATAGGAGAAACCAATTTCTCACCCAAAGTAAGATGCACACCAGATCGGGAACAATACAACGTTGCATGAAGACGTTTCAATAGATCCAAACCCAACAAGTTTTCTCTGCAACCAGTCGTTAAAATAAGTGGAGCTTCCAAATCGTAAGGACCAATCAAAAGAGGCAAAGGACAAGAAACCGGGTTAGCAACTGGGGCACCAGAAAATCCTACAGAAACGTTTGTTAAGCCAGACAAAGGTGCCCCAGGGAGTTTGGAATGAATGATAGAACTTCTCATTGCACCAGTATCCATGAGAAATGGCTCTGCAACACCCAATGCAACTACTTCAACATAAGGTCCATTCTGATCCACTGGAACTGATATGACTCCCTTACTTTGTCCATGGCTGTCCTAACTAGAATAAAAATCCTGAACCTCACTCTCAACACAGTAGTCATCATTGTAATATTGCGCAGACTGAACATTCTGCTCATCAAAATAATTCGAAGAATTATGGGAGGGAAAGGAACGCTGTCCTTGAGGCGACGCACCTCGCCCTCTACCCCTAGGTGCTGGTTGAAAACCACCACGGCCTTGTGATCCTTGAAATCCACCATTACGCTGCAATAAAACCGGACAACTATTCTTAAAATGGTCTTCCTCTTTACAATAGGCACACTGATTAGGACCAAGCAAAGGTCGCGGAACAAAAGGCTCAGGTTTCTATAGCAACCTCTGAGGCTGGGAAGGTTGCTGAAACTGACGCTGGTCAGAACGAGGGGGATAAGCCTGCTGAAGAAGAACCTTAGTTTTTAAATCTCTAGTGTTCTTCTAAGCCTTATCTTTCTCTTCTTACTCCCTATTCTCATAATACTGAGCAGTGGCCAGTATCTGTGCAGACGAAGAAACAGCCCAAGAACTCTCCGAATTCTTTAACTTATGCGACAATTCTGGAAGTAAATTAAATACAAATTTATCCACAAATAATCGCTGTCCACCCTCAGTACTCATATCCTGACCACTATGATCGATACATGTCTCCTCAAACTGAGTAAAGAAATCGGAGACACTCTCATCTTTCTTCTGCTTACACGCAGCTAACTTATCCCAATTAACGCGTAAAGCAGGCATCATCGTCTTCATCAAAGCGATGTTTCTACCAGGCAATTGTGTAATCAAATCATCTGGCTTAGCACCACCCACTTGTGCTGCATCCGCGGTGAATATATCGGCCCAACTACCACCTAAAGCTTGGTCGTGATCCTCTCTACGAATCCGAGCCCACAATGCTTGTGTAACTACATTCCCCATCAGCATATCAATATCGGCCAGGTTCATAATACACGCATCAACAGTCTGGGACAGCTCTTTATATTATCCAGCTGGATTTTTACGTGGGTCTGGCAAAGACTGTTTAAGTGCTAAAACTTCAGCTCGTTTCCAAGGGACATGTACCCATATACGCTGGAAATGAGCAGGGACACCTAGAACATTACCTGCCTGCGTAACTGCTTCTCTCCATACTGGAGGTACTTCCCTCATAGGATTATTCTTCGTTCTCTGTCTAACTGCAGGATCCGGTTCAGAAATAGTCTGGGAAGAACACAATGACCTAAAAGTAACAAGTGTCTTTATAGCACCCTCAACGTCAGGACCCACAATGAGTCCTTTATCAAACCTGTCCTGTATATCCAATAGACCCTGAGGAGTTAAATCCAACTCCATATCCTCCCATCCTTTAACAAGTGCGTCACACATAACATTAAAAACGTACCGCTGCGTAGGTGCATTCCACTGGAGAAAGGTGCTCAGTATATCGGGTACAGTATACAGTGGACCATTCATCATCCATTTATTAGTGAGGGAGTCAAATATAACTTGTTCCTCGGAATCTGGGATTTGACTACGGGATTGCCTTCAGGAAAAAGCAGGAGTCCTATTAAACGGCCCAAAGAGGGGGAGAAAAGACCAGAGACAGTATCAACGAACCGATTACGAATCAGAGAAGAATTAGGGAGTAAAACTGGAGACGCAGTATTAAGCAAAGGAAGAGAAGAACTAGCCGTTACAAGAGAAACTGAAGGCAAAGGAGACTGAGGTACAGAAGTCGGTGGCAAAGGAGGTGCAGGTGGCAATACGGGAAGAGGCAATTGCGGAGTAGCCGGAGCTCCTGGCTGAACAACAGGTTGCTGCACAGGTGGCAATAATGCAGGTGCATCAGCACCTGGCGCATAAGGCGGAGGTAATTTCAACAAATGGGACATTAAGGGATCTTCATCAAGATCTTTGTGCTGTGGAGGCAACACGGGATAGCACCTATCAATTGCCATTCGATGCTGTGTATCTGACACCTCAATCGCTCGATCAGACTCATCGTCTTTGAACTGCTGGGCAGCCTGTATAAACGTTATTTATTTCGTTTTCTTATCTCTTTTTGCTTGTTTAATTTCTCTCTGTTTGGCTTCCTTAAGCCAAAGGCGGAAAGAGTCAAACATTGCCGGCCCAGCTTTTCTTTTAAAGATAATCGATTCCAAATGATCTAATATATCGGGCTAAAAGCTACCATATTGTGGCCATCGCAAAACACCATCTTTCTTCGTGTATCGGATCCATGTCTCATTAAAGGCAATGGGGCCAACACCATGTTTAGAATAGAGCTCATAAGTA
This sequence comes from Lissotriton vulgaris, assembly GCF_964263255.1. Lineage (NCBI taxonomy): Eukaryota > Metazoa > Chordata > Amphibia > Caudata > Salamandridae > Lissotriton > Lissotriton vulgaris. Next base: position 666,937,744 of record NC_141694.1, read on the forward strand.
GGAGTTCCAACCGGAGGAATCGGACATGAATCCTCGAACCGGGAATCCCTAGTACAACAAAAGCAACAAAGCTTCCTAAATCTGCTCAGACCAGGCATGTTAAGCACACTGATCCGCTTACCAACTTCAAGGAGTGAAAGCAAAGAACACAGTACAAATGGACTCACCCCTCGGCTTCGGCTGTTGCAACAGTTGAATAACAAAAGTCAAAAACAAAACAAAGAAGTGGGCGCTACCCACGAATATTTAACTAAATGGTCTTCTCACGCCAACAGAGGTCCGTCTAACGTCTCGCGATACCAGTCATCACCAGAGGGTCCAAGGCAGGGCGGTAGTCAGGGCAGCAGTCATCAGCAGCCGTCGGAAAGGAGTAGCCTCGCTGAAAAAGACCTTCGGTCCACTTCGACTTCGCGAATCCTCCGGAATTTTCTTGCGGGGCTTCTCACGACCCTCGGGCTGAACCGCTACCACTGAAACCGCCACACATTGGGCGCCAGTTGGAGAAACAGGCCTTTTGGGCCGGGCGGCGCAGGGCACGCCTTAATCCCCGAGTTCACCTGCCTTGTACACAACAGAGACACTCCGTTGAGCGTGGAAGCCAGGTTTATTAGCTGCAGCTAAGCACAGTTATCCTAGAAGTTACACTTGAGGTGGGTTCTAAGAAGACTGCCACTTCAATCCGTGGTGCACAATCTCTTATAGTAACACATTTACAATCATTTACTCCTTTCGCATATAGAACAGACCAATGAAAAAATTTGAAAAACAAGCTATCAGGTGTCTCAAATACGCCCCTCTCTCAGACCCCGTGTGCTACCCCTCCCAACAAATTTAATCAGTGTTGGCGTTAACAATCCCCTCTTGCAGGTGGCAGGACGTATTTGTGTGCCTCAAAGGATAGTTGTGTAATAGGAGAATACAAGGAGAGAATAGCGAAGGCCAGTCGGATAAGATAATATAAGGAAAGAATAGGAGAAGGCAAATAGTCAGTCGAGACAGGGATCAATCGAGCCAGACATAGATTAACAAACTCAGCCAGACCCTGACATCAGGTTTCGTAAACAAGAGCAATGGAGTTACTTTTTACCTAAAAGGACACGTAGCAGTTGAAAACGCAGAAACACACCGTCCGCCGTGCTGCCTGAGGGAGGGCAACACAAAATGGCGGCAAGACACAAAATGGTGGCTAGATACGGGACGTAATCAGAAATCGCAGAACCTCACCATGACCTGGAAAGCCCAGAAGGGCCCTAGCATGCACTTGTGGCTGCTAGATCTCGGGAGGGCACAGGTATCGGAACACATGAACAAGCTGTCACAGATTTCACAGGCGCTAGCCCCCCGCGACAGCAGCCCACTCACTGGAAGGATTACCTGTCACTAACTGAGACCAAGCTGCCCCAAATGAGCTCCACTTTGTAGGCTGCACCCCTTCCTCCTTTCCTCCTTCTCCATTTCTCCTCCTGCCACTCCCGCTTCCCCTCCCGTCGCCCTCTCCCTTGGCGCACCCACACTGGGTGGCCCACCGCATGCGACTATCCACATATGTGATACCCACTGAAACGCTACACTGACAGGTACACTCAGTTCTGTACCCACATGCAGAGATCGACTTATAGTTCTTTTTCCTTTATATGTTATTTTACATTGATGACCGCATGTGATTACATGACGGAATTTATTTGTGTTTTGAGGAGGGATTTTGCTGATGTACTCACATTTTGTATATTATGTATGAATAGATATTCTACTAGGGAAATATGTGGCAACACAGAGTACTAGATGGACTTTCCTTATCAATGGCTGGAAGTCTCTGGGCATTCCACCCAAGCCATTCAAACTACTGCTATTGTATTGTCAATACTGTATATGTTGTAATGCAGGTGTTAATATTATGTTGCGGAAATAAATAAAAATCATTTAAAAAAACATTATTGACTTCTAAAAAAGAGGCTAAGTCTGAATGTAGAAATGTACACTACGACATCACCCACCGCCTCCCCGACTATGATGTCTCCTCTTAAGATACCGCCTGCAGCCTTGGCCCTCTAAGTTTTACCTTCTCAGACAATATTTTGCTAAAATTGACATATCATATGGTAAACCAAGATGTGAATGGAAAGGACCATTAGTGTCCCGCCTGCTGTGACATTGCTGAATCGGCTGCTTAATGTGATGGGCAACTCAACCACCCTCACATTTCTAAATGACTCCATCTATTGGATACTCCATTTTGCTTGTGACCTTTAATTACTAAGGGAATGTAAAACCCATCCATAATCAGTACTTAGTATATCATTTTTGGTTTCACATATTCAACATAACATCCATTTAATAAGGGTACTGCATTTGTGTTTTCTGGCATATGGGACTGAGGACGGTCTCATGGATAAATACAGCACTAGTATCACATCAGCATTTGAAATATGCAACTAATATTTCAGAACAAAAGAGTATATTTCCTTTATGTACCCTTGCTGAGTAGTTTTACACCATTAGATGTTCAAACTGTAAAATTGCATCAACAAAGTCTTGTTTGTAATTTTACTGATATGTGCTTATCTACAGAAATCTTCTGATTGCATATTTCTATATTCACAATATCTGTTATTGGACAACGCTGAAACCGCCACACATTGGGCGCCAGTTGGAGAAACAGGCCTTTTGGGCCGGGCGGCGCAGGGCACGCCTTAATCCCCGAGTTCACCTGCCTTGTACACAACAGAGACACTCCGTTGAGCGTGGAAGCCAGGTTTATTAGCTGCAGCTAAGCACAGTTATCCTAGAAGTTACACTTGAGGTGGGTTCTAAGAAGACTGCCACTTCAATCCGTGGTGCACAATCTCTTATAGTAACACATTTACAATCATTTACTCCTTTCGCATATAGAACAGACCAATGAAAAAATTTGAAAAACAAGCTATCAGGTGTCTCAAATACGCCCCTCTCTCAGACCCCGTGTGCTACCCCTCCCAACAAATTTAATCAGTGTTGGCGTTAACAATCCCCTCTTGCAGGTGGCAGGACGTATTTGTGTGCCTCAAAGGATAGTTGTGTAATAGGAGAATACAAGGAGAGAATAGCGAAGGCCAGTCGGATAAGATAATATAAGGAAAGAATAGGAGAAGGCAAATAGTCGGTCGAGACAGGGATCAATCGAGCCAGACATAGATTAACAAACTCAGCCAGACCCTGACATCAGGTTTCGTAAACAAGAGCAATGGAGTTACTTTTTACCTAAAAGGACACGTAGCAGTTGAAAACGCAGAAACACACCGTCCGCCGTGCTGCCTCAGGGAGGGCAACACAAAATGGCGGCAAGACACAAAATGGTGGCTAGATACGGGACGTAATCAGAAATCGCAGAACCTCACCATGACCTGGAAAGCCCAGAAGGGCCCTAGCATGCACTTGTGGCTGCTAGATCTCGGGAGGGCACAGGTATCGGAACACATGAACAAGCTGTCACAGATTTCACAGGCGCTAGCCCCCCGCGACAGCAGCCCACTCACTGGAAGGATTACCTGTCACTAACTGAGACCAAGCTGCCCCAAATGAGCTCCACTTTGTAGGCTGCACCCCTTCCTCCTTTCCTCCTTCTCCATTTCTCCTCCTGCCACTCCCGCTTCCCCTCCCGTCGCCCTCTCCCTTGGCGCACCCACACTGGGTGGCCCACCGCATGCGACTATCCACATATGTGATACCCACTGAAACGCTACACTGACAGGTACACTCAGTTCTGTACCCACATGCAGAGATCGACTTATAGTTCTTTTTCCTTTATATGTTATTTTACATTGATGACCGCATGTGATTACATGACGGAATTTATTTGTGTTTTGAGGAGGGATTTTGCTGATGTACTCACATTTTGTATATTATGTATGAATAGATATTCTACTAGGGAAATATGTGGCAACACAGAGTACTAGATGGACTTTCCTTATCAATGGCTGGAAGTCTCTGGGCATTCCACCCAAGCCATTCAAACTACTGCTATTGTATTGTCAATACTGTATATGTTGTAATGCAGGTGTTAATATTATGTTGCGGAAATAAATAAAAATCATTTAAAAAAACATTATTGACTTCTAAAAAAGAGGCTAAGTCTGAATGTAGAAATGTACACTACGACATCACCCACCGCCTCCCCGACTATGATGTCTCCTCTTAAGATACCGCCTGCAGCCTTGGCCCTCTAAGTTTTACCTTCTCAGACAATATTTTGCTAAAATTGACATATCATATGGTAAACCAAGATGTGAATGGAAAGGACCATTAGTGTCCCGCCTGCTGTGACATTGCTGAATCGGCTGCTTAATGTGATGGGCAACTCAACCACCCTCACATTTCTAAATGACTCCATCTATTGGATACTCCATTTTGCTTGTGACCTTTAATTACTAAGGGAATGTAAAACCCATCCATAATCAGTACTTAGTATATCATTTTTGGTTTCACATATTCAACATAACATCCATTTAATAAGGGTACTGCATTTGTGTTTTCTGGCATATGGGACTGAGGACGGTCTCATGGATAAATACAGCACTAGTATCACATCAGCATTTGAAATATGCAACTAATATTTCAGAACAAAAGAGTATATTTCCTTTATGTACCCTTGCTGAGTAGTTTTACACCATTAGATGTTCAAACTGTAAAATTGCATCAACAAAGTCTTGTTTGTAATTTTACTGATATGTGCTTATCTACAGAAATCTTCTGATTGCATATTTCTATATGCACAATATCTGTTATTGGACAACGCATTTTCTAATTACGACTGAAACAACTGTCTACTTAAACACATTACACAGGTTGTTATGCATGATCTTACACAATGTTTTAATTTATTCTTTAAATAATGTTTTAAATTACATGTGTAACACTGAATAATAATATTTTAATATTTGGATTTTACTAACTGACAGAATCTCGTTCAGAGCACCACGGGTAAGCAGGAACCAGTGGACCTAACTGTGGTGATTACGGCCTTTCACTCCTATTGCACAGGACCAGGCCTGCTATGGGCTCAGAGCAACTGAGACAAGTACACTTGCAACACTTGCCTCACAGTGATACCGTGGGTTGAGCAGTTCTAGGCTTTTCGGGAGTAGATATGTGTAGGGTGTACATAGACTCACAACTCAGAATACATCACAACCCCAAAAAATGACTGCCCAGAATGTTTGATTTGCTCTGCATCCCGTCCATCATCTGTATGTCTATTGCTTTCTCGCCCTAAGTGCTGGATTCAAGCTAACCTGGCTGATATGGGGCGGTGCCAAGAAACCGGTCCCAGGATACTTTTTTCTGGTCCAGGGAGGACCTGGCTTAGCAGTTCGGGCTGGACTGTTCGCACGAGGCACAGGGTCAAGACTGATTTGCATACGGATGAGTCGAAACTGGGGTGGCATGTGAGCAAAAGAACAATGGATTTAACTCCAGTCTATTGATGGGGGTGAATGCTTGATTTGCTCTGCATTTTGTCCATCATCTGTGTGTCTTTTGCTTTCTCGCCCTAAGTGCACCGGGTATGCCCAGACGCTGGTTCTAGGCTCACTGTGCCACAGGAATCAAGCTAGCCTGGCTGATGTTGGGTGGTGCAAGGAAACCGGTCCCAGGATACTTGTTTCTGGTCCAGGGAGTACCTGGCGTGGCAGTTCAGAGTGGACTGTACCCATGATGCACAGGGTCAAGACTGATTTGCATATGGCTGGGACCAAACTGGGGTGGCATGGTGAGCAAGAGAACAATGGATATTACCCAGATCTATTGACTGGGGGTGAATGTTGATTTGCTCTTGATTCCATCCATCATCTGTGTGTCCTTTGCTGACTTCCATGTATGGCACCACTCTCAGAGGCACATACATCACAGTGGGCACACACAGACCTGCACACACTATGCTGCGCTTCATTCAACCCAATGCAGGACAAGGGTGGAGCTAGGAGCACAGCAGCAGAACTTTAAATGAGTGGGCCAGTATACACCACTCCTGTGATACATGTAACAAGCAAGACATGGTCATATTACTGATTACTGATTACTAAACAGTATGTGTCATCACCATGCTCATGCGACTTAGCTCTGGGTAGGGGTAATAGTCCTTCCCTCCAATGCAGGTAGCATATTGTGCACCCCTCCTGGTCTTAGCAAGACCACAATCCGGGAAACACGCCTGGGTCATGGCGTGTATGCACGTTGTGTGTTCACCCATGAACAAAAATTGGTACCAAGGATCCAGATATCACCACAGATATCAGTGCAGGGCTTCACACCTATTAACATATGAGGTACTTTCCAGTTCCAACACTAACAAATCATCACAAATAGGCAAATTGTACAATGCAAATCCTTTGAGTTCATTTCTATTACCGGGATAGGATCAAAAGTACAGTGTATAATGAGATGACACAGCTACTGTAAGAGTATTTGAACTTTCTGGAGGCGCTGTTGAGAACCTCCTCACCTCACATTGCAGAGAGAGACTCTCAGGTTTTGTTATGTGTTTGGGTACCGCATGTCTCAATTTGATACTATGAGGCATATTTATGAGATTTGTGACACAGAGCAGAGCAACAAGTCACCTAACTGAGCTGCCCTGAAACTGGAAAATGGCAGGACTGCTCCATATTTATCCAATACAGTACATTCCTGTCCTTTCCGCTTGCACTGGTACTGTTTTAAAAGCCTAGCTTCAATGCAGGTGCCTTTGCACCACAGTATAAGGGTGCCTCTGTTGCATGCAGGATTGTTTTTGTGCAGGAAGGAGCACCTTTCTGCACAAAGACAATACTGATAGGCTTTTTCCTCTTTCTATGTGTGCTGTAGAGTACAGCATGTGTAGAAAGAGGAAAAACGTGGAGAAATAAAGATATTTCTCCTCAATATGAATCACCTGGGAGGAGTAAGATTTTGATAGATTTCCAGGATCGCAAGTCCTTGTATATTTCGGAATGTGTAAGAAACCATGGGTGTTGTGTGGGAACACCCACCTCAACGCCCAAGGAATGCCTCCCTTACGCAGAGTATAGCAACACAGCGATTTACGTTGTGTTGCCTTACTCCAGATTTATGAACTCATTCAAAGCCACAAACAGTTGCTTTGCGTTGCTTCACAAATCTGACCTAGAGGCTTGCATCACGCATGTACCACTTTGATTGGGGTAAACGTGACTCAAGCCTCTCATAATTATGTCCCCATTTGTTTTTTTTTACCTGTTTGTTAACAGAGTACTGAATGATTCTCTGAATGGCAGTGCAACTTCTGAATGGGCAAGGTCGCATCCTGCATGCCTCCTGTTGACTCTGACACTACTACCCAGTAGCATATGGAGTCTGGAAAACGACATTCATTCATGACTAGAGCAATTTCTGCTGTAGCATATTCACTGCTGCGATCTCATCAGCACTGTTTTCGGGTGATACAATCCAGAATGCAATACCCTGGATAACACTGTGATACTCAATGCAATTTTCTCATTTTTGGAAATGCTTAAGTTTTTGCATATTATATAGTCCAATATTAATGCTACAAGTAAAAGCCTTGATCTTTAAGTAGTTGCTTAACTGTATGATAAGTATGCACAGTTCCATAGATAATGGCTAATATTATTATTTGACAAAAAAATAAATACTAGAGAAAGTATAGTTGCTCCATTAAGTCTGAATGCTTGTGGAAGCAGCCATTGACTATGAAAATACACATTATCAAACTCTGTTTCAGGAGGTCAGTAAGCAAAATATTTTTGTACATGCTATTGAAATGAAAGCGAATACAGCTAGTCACAGGTTCCAATCCAGGTAGTCCACATTGAATCTTTAATCCTTTTGAGATTGATAAAATAGTTGCAGCTGAGTTGGGTAAGAGGAATACTTGGAGCCATAAAGCTTGGATGTCCCAGGGAATTTCACTTGCTCAATAAGTTGTTGAGGCCTGATTGGAATTTTGAGTCAAAGCACGCACATAAGGAGAAGTTGCACCTGGCATTTGAGGCCATAAGTGGATGTGTTAAGTCTCACAAGTATACCGGTGGCTACACTTGCACAAGAAGAGGCTGCACTGGACATCTGGGGATGCATCTGTACAGGGGGATTCTGTGCCAGGTTTTAAATGCCATATATGGATATGAGCGGCTGCACTGAGAATTTGTGAGTAAACCTGTGCAGACGAATGCTGGCAATGCATTTAAGGCTAAACCTGCCTGCAGGGGAATTAATGGAGTATTCCTGGGAAACAAGAGCATTCTGAGGCTGCACTGGATGGTATATAACCTTCACTCCACAGTTTTTAGTCCGCATAGCCTTTACCATTCAGCCTTTACTTTGCATGTGCCTTTACCTCACGTGTCTTTAAACCACATGCTTTTTCAACAGAAAGATGAGCGGCAATACAATCTTATGGGAGGTTTCAATATAGCCTTATAGCCCGCAGTAGCGGGCTAATCCGGCTATTAAAGGCCCACTCCAGCGTTAAAGGCCTCGAGCCGAATGTGAGGTCCTTTAACAAGGGAGCGGGATTTTAATAGCCGGTATAGCTCAGCTATGAAGGGCTATATGGCTATTAGAACATTCTAACACTAGAGGGCAGAATGTTCTAACAAATAAAACAAAGGCCTCTCGGAGCTTGAGGGGGGTTAAATCCCCTCTGGCTTCAAGAGGCCTTTGTGAAAACAACATTGGAATAATGCTCTGCTGGCCTTTACCGGCCCGTAGAGGCATGGAGCAATCCATTGTCTTCAATGGAGTGCTCCCCATTCCAATGTTTTAATGTTCAATAATATTCTATTCACTGTGTTCAGGTGTACGCAGAAAGATTTTTTATTTCGTTAACCTCAATGATAAGTAGACACAACCAGCGCACTTCACCCTGAAAGGGCTTCTTCAGGGCAACGTACTCGGTAAGCACTAGTCCAATTGGGAAACAGCAACATTAAATTGCACTGCGCCTTTGTCTCTCATAGAATTTAGTAATTCATCATGTACTCACAGAAATACCTTAGGTTATTAGGCTAAAAGACAAACGAAATGACGTTATCCATACAGTTCCCAGCGTTTCCAAGTCCAATGTTCGTTGAAGTGTTTAATGGGTTATTCCCATGTCCAGGAAGTAGTGCTCATATGAATTTCACTTCGCATGTAAGTAGTTTTTTAAGGTTAAGAGCTGGGTAGAGGTAAAGGGGGAAAGGGTAATTTTTAGGGTTTCGGCGTGGGTAGAGGCAAGTGGGGATGAGGTGATTTTTGGTTTAGGGGTGGGTAGAGGTAAAGGAGTGTAAGAGTAATTTTAAGGTTAATGGGCAGATAGAGGTAAAGCGAGGTAAGGCTGAATTTATGGATTAGGGGTTGGGTAGAGGTAAGGTGCATAAGTGATTTTAAGGTTTAGGGGTGGGTAAAGGTAAAGGGGATTTGTGATTTTAGGGTTAAGGGGTAGTTAGAAGTAAAAGGGAAAGGGGTGTTTGTAAAGAGTTCAGGGTTGGATAGACGTAAAGGGAGGCAAGGGCTGTTTCTTTTTTAGAGAAAAAAAGGTGATTGAGGATTACTTCTCAATTTGAAAAACAAAAGAACACTTTAAAAGGGGAGTTTTGGAGACACTGCCCAAAAATATATTTAAATAAACTTTGGTGCCGGTGGATGAATCTTTGTGAAATTCTCCAAGAAAAAGGTCCCAAAATGTGTTTCTCCCATGCATTTTTCCATAGGACCTTTAGCCAGGGCTACAGCCCGAACGACTGGACGGAATTACACCAAATTTGGCAAAAATGTAGAGTTTGGTTCGTAGATTACCCTTTTTGTTAAATGGTGTAAATTCGTTCAATAGTTCCTGAGAAAATCAAAAGTAAAATCATAGATATATCTATAGATGAAGTACCGTACTCTGTACTGTACTCTGTAACTTCCCGAGCACGAGCTGCATGGTCATTGGCTGTCAACTGTCTGTCAACACTCCAAACCAGGAAGTATTAGCAGCCATCTTGTGCCTCGGTAGAACCGAGGCACAAGAAAGCAGTGAAACAAACGTGCAAAACAAATTTGTAGAGAGGTGTAATGAGGCCACGCCCCTTTTGACACCTCTCTGCAACGCAGCCCCCTGGTTCTTTTTCAGAGGGGAAACTAATTCCCCTTGCATACTGGGGGTCCCTGGGGGCCAACTAGCACACCAGGAGCCTCCAGTATCGGCCAGGTGGCTCCCTTACAGAGATGTGTAATGAGACCACGCCCCTTTTTACACCTCTCTGCAATGCAGCCCCCTGGCGCATACTGGAGGTTCCTGGTGGGCTAGTTGGCCCCCAGGGACCCCCAGTATGCAAGGGGAATTAGTTCCCCCTCCGAAAAAGCACCAGGGGGCTGCGTTGCAGAGAGGTGTAAAAAGGGGCATAGCCTCATTACACCTCTCTGCAACTCAGCCTCTGGCGCATACTGGAGGTTCCTGGTGGGCTAGTTGGCCACCAGGGACCCCCAGAATGCAAAGGGAATTAAATCCCCCTCTGCAAACGTGCCAGGGGGCTGCGTTGCAGAGAGGTGTAAAAAGGGCCGTGGCCTCATTACACCTCTCTTCAAGGCAGCTCCCTGGCGTATACTGGAGGTTCCTGGTGGGCTAGTTGGCCCCCAGGGACCTCCGGTATGCAAGGGGAATTAGATCCCCCTCTGCAAACGTGCCAGGGGGCTGCGTTGCAGAGAGTAGTAATGAGGCCATGCCCCTTTTTACACCTCTCTGCAACACAGCCCCCTGGCGCATACTGGAGGTTCCTAGTTGGCCCCCAGGGACCCCCAGTATGCAAGGGGACTTAATCCCCCAACTTAGAACACGCTACAGGGCGCGTTTGTACAGTGGTGAAGGTAGGGGCGGGGCTTGAGGTGATGTGAGTGCAAACATGCCCTGTGGCGTGTTTTAAGTTGAGGAATTAATTCCTCTTCAATCCAGAGGTCCCCTAGGGGGCAACTAGTCCAAGAGGTATCTCCAGTAAGCGCCAGAGAGCTGTGTGGCAGAGTGTTGTAAAAAGGGTGCATGCCCTCTGAACACCTCTCTGCAACACAGCTCCGTAGCGCATACTGGAGGTCCCTGGTGGGCTAGTTGGCTCACAGGGGACTTCAGGATTGAAGAGGAATTAATTCCCCAACCTAAAACGCGCCACAGGGTACGTTTGCACACATGTTACCTCAGGCCCCGCCCCCTTCCTTCAATATTGAGCAAAATATTCCTGCAAAATCAGCTGAACTACGAATTCCGCTTTACTCACCTGTTATCACAAGAGACGTCAGTGCTGCATCTTTGAGCGCACTACTGATCCTGAAAAGTAATTCTAACCATACTTACAGTGACTTGAGTTTCCTTCCATATGCTAACATTGACTGGTTTCACTTGGAAATTTTTCTAAGTGTGGAGTTTTAGAACTTTAAAAAATTCCTTTAAAATCAGCCGAACTATGAATTCTGATTTACTCACCTATTATCAGGAGAGACCTCAGTGCTGCATCTTTCAGCCCACTACTGATCCTAAAAAGTAATTCTATTTGTACATACAGTAACTTGAATTTTCTTCCATAGGCCAACATTGACTAGTTTCACTTGGAAATTCTTCTAAGTGTGGAATTTTGGAACTTTAAAAAATTTCTCAAAAATAAGCCGAACTACAAATTCCAATTTACTCACCTGTTATGAGGAGAGACCTCAGTGCTGCATCTTTCATCTCACTACTATTCCTGAAAAGTAAATTTAAATGTACTTACCAGTAACGTGAATTTCCTTCCATAGGATATCATTGCCTGCTATATAAAATATATATAAATTAAACAAATATTAAATAAAAAAAAGATTACCATTTCAATATTTTAAAAACATTTTTTTCAATTTATATTAAAATTATGTAATGTAATTTAAAAACTAAAATATCTAAAAATAAATACTTTAATACAATGTACTAAATTAATATAAAAAAATATAACAATTAATACATTTGAAAATTATCATTTACAAAACCTTTGAAATTCACTGAAAAAACCATTGGTTTCAGCCACGTTATAGTTAGGAATTAGCATTTAAAAAACCTTTGAAATTCACTGAAAAAACCATAGGTTTCAGTCGCGTTATAGTTAGGAATTAGCATTTAAAAAACCTTAGAAACTGAAAAAAACATAGGTTTCACACATGTAGTTAGTTGGACATTTCACTCATACAAAACCATTGAAATTCACCCGTTATAGTTAGTTCAGCTGACTATAACTTGCGCGCCCGCAATGCACTGCTGAGGATGTCACATATTACATCACTCATGACATGGTCAGTGACATCACTCATGACATCACTGATGACATCTCAAATGACAGTGAGTAGTTTATTGGCAGCTGAACAAACCACAGCCATTACGCGTTTCGGGCCCCTGGGCCCTTGATCACATGCCGCGTTTCACAGTTGTTGGACAGCTTTTAAAACGTTTTTTTAAAAACATTTTTCTTAAAGTGACTAGTGCAGATTAAACACAAGGTACATGAGCATAGTATAAATACTATTACAAGTGCAACTGATTGCAATTCTAAAAGCAATGTTATTCAAGTATGCTGTTATAAATACTTTGTTATTAAAACACAATTGTTATAAATTCCTTTTATAGAAAACTGTGTTATGTTTTTAAAATTCCAATGCTTTATATGTCTAAAACAGCTGCTATTGCTAAAAATCTTGATTATATTGGTATAAAACTCATTGTTAATTGCTCTTAAAATACTGTGTGTAAACTAAAAGCATGACTAGTTCATAAAATATCATGATTTAAATACCTAAAATCACCACTATGGGGATTGTTTTGAAGTTTAATACACTTATTTCATAGATCCAATGTGTTTGCTATACTTCATAAAACCATTGTTATTCGTTAAATAGTATTGAATTAGCTCGATATACATTGCCCATGCCTCTGCATTCATTATACCAATGCTAATAATTCAGTATTTGAAAACCATTGCGTTATTCAAAAAAAGTGCAAGTGCAAATTTAGTAAACATATGATGTGACATGTGTAATTTATCTCTATGTAAAAAAAGCTAAAACCTATCAAATTATCTGTGATTATTATAAAAGGGGGCTTTATGCGGTTTCATTAATGCCCTGTTATGAATAATATTTAAATCCCAACAGCTATTATCATTGTCAAGTGTCAAAGGCAAGTATATATATCCTCAGTCCCATTGAGACCCCATGGCTGCTTGCTGTCCAATTCCAGGATATATCTCGTTTCTAGTTTCCTGGGGGCCTTTTCTATGGGAATACTCAAAGTGGCGTGCCACTGGGTAGGCCTGATTGCTGTTTTTAATCGCCCTAATTTGCTGGAGTATCCTCTTGTGGCCCTGAAGGATAGTACTCCCTACATATCGTAGGCCACACGGACACTCCAGGACGTAGACCACAAATTCCGGCTTGCATATCAGACTTCTGTATATGAGGTTCTCCTGGTCACTGAAAGGTGTTCCATAGGAGGTTTTATTGACCCCATATTGACACACCTTGCAGAATCTGCATCTGAAAAAGCCCTTTTGCTGTGAAAGCCATGTAGTTTTGGTACAGTTTCACGGATCATTGTGGATTAACTCATCTCTCATTGAAGGCTCTTTACTATGGGTCATTGCAGCACTAGTGGGTAGTAAATGGCCGATAGTTGGATTGCTTGATAATATTGTTGATGGCTCTTGCTTGTTTACTGTAGCCAATGATGATTCTGAAGTTTCAGAATTTTCAGTTTTCTTGCTGATTGTCTGATTTCCTGGGTCTAGTTCTATTTAACCTTGACTGTGGTATTGATAGGGCTTCTCTTTTTATAGCATTGCTTTTAATTATCGCAGTTGAGATTGTCAAGAGTAGCCTCTTTCAAGAAACCTTCTTCGACTGGCTAGTTGGGCCATCTGTAGATCATCGTCATTGCTGCAAATGCGTTTTAATCGGAGCATCTCACTATATAGTATACTTTGTATTAGGTGTTGTGTGTGAGAGCTCCTAGCATGCAAAACTGCATTTCCAGCCATTATTTGAGGATGTAATCTGGTGGCAATTTTCTCTTCCCTGATATAAACCTGTACATCCGGACAATTGACCACTTGATCACTTACGGTGGCTGTGAACTCTAAAATGAGGTTGTTAATATTGAGGTTTTCAATTAATCTTTCCGCCTCTGGCTGAGTCCCCTGCCTGATGATGAAAAGATCATCAATGTACCTTAGCCAAACCCTGATGTTTTTAGTGACTACTTTCTCATGTTCTTTAAGTAGGACCAGCTCCTCCCACCATCCCATGTGGAGACTTGCATAACTGGGGGAGAAGCTGGCCCCCATGTCTACACCTCGCAACTGTTGAAATAAAGTACTCCGGAAAATAAAGATGTTATTATTCAAACATAATGCAACCATATCTCTTAGCATTTCACTATGGTGTACAAACGTAGGTGGCCTCTGATCAAGATAGTGTGTCAAAGCCCTCATACCATCCTGATGGTTTATAGATGTATAGAGTGACGAGCTGGCTTTGTCACGTAACGCGGGATTGTTACATTTTCAGCGCGCAGCGGGAAAACCCGCTAGCGCGCATGCGGTTAAACGATAATCATTGTTTCACTCACAGTTCTGGATTTTTGATAAACAATCTCCAGTATCCTGGATGTATGAGGGTAAATGTTGTACAAACTGTTGAAGGAAATAGTTTACGTATACAGAAGTGCGTTCCAGGACGCTGTTTCTTGCCGAAATAATCGGTCTTTCCGGCGGTTTGGTGGGGTCTTTGTGTATTTTAGGGATAAAATACATGATGGGTGTTACTGGATGATCATTCCGCAAGAATAAATATTTCTGTTGCGTGAGTAACATTGCGGTCTTCCAAGCTATCAATTTCATCCTTTATGTATTGTATGTAGTCCTAAGAGTTGCTTGGTCACATTTGTGATAACATTGCCTGTCCTGGAGGTGATTCATTGATTCTTTGATGTAGTCCGTTTTGTTCCATAGGACTACATTCCCTCCCTTATCACAGTTACGAATAACCAATTCTGTGTTAGATTTGAGTTTTGTCATCAGCAAGTGATATTGGATGTCCGTTTTGTTTTTCTTTGTTCGAGTCAACCTCTGGACTTTGTAATTCAGAGTCTCAATCTGAAAAAACCATAGGTTTCAGGCATGTTATAGTTAGGAATTCCCCTGTTATAGTTAGTTCAGCTAACTTTAACTCGCGCGCCCGCAATGCACTGCTGATTACGTCACATATAACATCACTCAAGACATGGTCAGTGACATCACTCATGACATCACTGATGACATCTCAAATGGCGTGCGCGAGTTATAGTTAGCTGAACTAACTATAACAGGGGAATTTCATAGGTTTTGTATGAGTAAAATGACCTGCTAACTATAACTGGTGTGAAACCAAAGGTTTTTTCAGTGATTTTCAAAGGTTTTTAAAATGCTAATTCCTGACTATAACGTGTGTGAAACCTATGGTTTTTTCAGTGAATTTGCAAGGTTTTTTAAATGCTAATTCCTATCTATAACGTGGCTGAAACCTATGGTTTTTTAAGTGAATTTCAAAGGTTTTTAAAATGCTAATTCCTAACTATAACGTGCCTGAAACCTATGGTTTTTTCAGTGAATTTTAAAGGTTTTTTAAATGATAATTTTCAAATGTAATAATTATTATTATATTTTTATACTGATTTACTACATTATTATAAATTATTTATTTTTAGATATATTATTTTTAATTACATTACATATTTTTTAATATAAATTAAAAAAAAATGTTTGTACACCTCAGCAACGCAGCCCCCTGGCGTGTTTGCAGAGGGGGAACTAATTCCCCTTGAATAATGGAGGTCCCTGGGGGCCAACTAGCCCACCTGGAACCTCCAGTATGCGCCAGGCGGCTGCATTGCAGAGAGGTGTATTGAGACCACACTCTTTTTTACACCTCTCTGCAACGCAGCCCCCTGGCACGTTTGTAGAGGGGGAACTAATTCCACCTGCATACTGGGGGTCCCTATGGGCCAACTAGCCCACCTGGAACCTCCAGTATGCGCCAGTGGGCTGCATTGCTTTGCCCCGGGGAGCAGCAGTCCCAGGGGCAGTGTGGGGGGATTGGGGACCCCCACACTTCTTTTTCACTATGCCCTTGAAATTTGATCCCACCGGGGGGTTATTTTTAAAAAAACAGACCTTTTTTTTTGTTTTTTTAAATTGAGCCTTTTTTGTCCTTGTGGGACCACCTGGGCAGGCCTAGGTGGTCATGGTGTGTCTACCCTGCCCCCTTTTTTCTACACGTTTGTTTTTCTGCTTTCTTGTGCCTTGGTCTACCTAGCACAAGATGGAAGCCAACACTTCCTGGTTAGAAGTGTTGACAGCCAATGAGCATGCTGCTTTCTCGGGAAGGCATGCTTATTGGCTGCTAATGTCTGTCAACACTCCAAACCAGGAAGTGTTGGCAGCCATCTTGTGCCTCGGTAGAACCAAGGCACAGGAAAGCAGTGAAACAAATGTGGAAAACACGCAAAGGGGGCAGGGTAGAAGCACCATGACCCCCTAGGCCTGCATAGGGGGTCCCACAAGGACCCCCAAGGCCCAAAACACGGGCCTTGGGGGTCCTTATGGGACCCCCTGAGAAGGCCTAGGGGGTCAGGGTGCTTCTACCATGCCCCCTTTTTGAGTTCTACACGTTTGTTTTTCTGCTTTCCTGTGCCTCAGTCTACTGAGGCACAATATGGCTGCCAAAAATTTCTGTTTTGGAGTGTTAACAGACATTGGCAGCCAATCAGCATGCAGCTCGCGCATGCGAAGGTCTGCGCACGTACGTGTACGGTGCACGCCTACAGATATATACATTTTTTCAAATTCGATTTTCTCAACAACTACTGGAGGGATTTACACCATTTAAACAAAAGGGCAATCTGAGAATCAGACTCTACCATTTTGCAAAATTTGGTGTAATTCCATTCAGCGGTTCGGGCTATAGCCGTGTCTAATCGTCCTATGGAAATTAACATGGGGAAAACACGTTTTGGGACCCCCTTTTTTTCTCGTCCCCCGCTTGACGAATCTTCCCGAGACTTTCAGGGAAGGAGCGGAGCATAGCGGGCCATCTTCTTTGAGAAATTCCCGAAGTTCAACAACCGGCGTCAAAGTTATTCCCAATAGAATGTTGCGGATTTCCTGTGGAAACTAGGTCCTAACTATAGTTCAAGTTCAAGTTCAGGAATTTGTATAGCGCACTACTCACCCAGAGGGTCTCAAGGCGCTTGGGGGAGGGTGTGCATTATTTATCTAATAGCCAGGTTTTAAGTTCCTTTCTGAAGGAAATGTGGTTCTGTGTAAGGCGGAGGTGAGTGGGTAGAGAATTCCAGGTCTTGGCCGCCAAGTAGGAGAAGGATCTTTCTCCCATGGTGGATCTGTGGATGCGCGGAACTGCGGCGAGGGCTTGATTGGAGGATCTTAGTTGGCGGGTGGGTGTGTAGAAGGACAGTCGTGTGTTTAGGCATTCGGGTCATAGTTTGTTGAGGGCCTTGTGTGCGTGGCTGAGGAGACGGAACGTTATTCTCTTGTTGACGGGAAGCCAGTGGAGGTCTTTCAGGTGACCGGTAATGTGAGCTTGGCGAGAGATGTCCAATATGAGTCTGGCTGAAGCATTTTGGATGCGTTGGAGTTTTTTCTGTAATTTGGCTGTGATTCCGGCGTAGAGGGTGTTTCCATAGTCCAATCGGCTAGTGACCAGTGCGTGGGTGATAGTCTTTCTTGTTTCGGTGGGGATCCAACGGAAGATTTTTTTGAGCATACGAAGTACGTTGAAGCAAGAAGATGAGACGGCGTTGACTTGTCTGGTCATCGAGAGGGAGGAGTCTAGGATGAAGCCTAGGTTACGTGCGTGGTCTGTGGGTATGGGCACTGAGCCCAAGGCCGATGGCCACCATGAGTCGTCCCAGGCAGAGGGGGATGATCCTAGGATGAGGACTTCCGTTTTGTCTGAGTTGAGTTTTAGGCGGCTGTTTTTCATCCATTCGGCTACTTCTTTCATGCCTTCGTGAAGATAGGTTTTGGCGGTATTAGGGTCTTTGGTGAGGGAAAGGATCAGCTGGGTGTCTTCAGCGTAAGAGATGATGTTAAGGTTGTGTTGTCGCGCGATGGATGCGAGGGGACTCATGTAAACGCTGAAGAGGGTTTACATATATTATATGTATATATATATATATTACCTACTGGCGATCGCCAGTAGGTAATATATATATATATATATATATATATATATATATATATATATATATATATATATATATATATATATATATATATATATATATATATATATATATATATATATATATATATATATATATATATATATATATATATATATATATATATATATATATATATATCAGAAAAGCATCACCATTTTACCTGGGCCCCCGGACCTGCAGGGTGAGCTCTCAAAGCCAGGAATGGAGATCCTGGTAACACGAACCTTCATTCAGCAAAAAACAGAGCCCAACACCGACTTATAGACAGGCTTGACTTTTATTTTGTCATGGCAAGCGGAGATAACACCCATTCCTTACGCGTTTCAGCCGTGAGGCCTTGGTCACAGGTGAGTGTAGTGTTCATTTGTAGTCCCCAGTGGTCACGTGGCTTGTATTTGTACTGCAAGCCCCAAAATGCAATGTTCTTTTCATTTGAGACACAGCAGATTTTTCATGTAGCATAATTTGAGTGCATTCACAATGTCCCAATCATTGCAACTAATCATGTCAGCATAGTGCAGGTTTCTCTGCTGACCCAAAGTGTTTGCTAGTCCTGCGGTGCCGTCAGAGAAAGAAAAATCCTTCCCTTCTCCCTTTCTCGAACGAAAAGCTGCCAAATAGCAATGGAAGTCCTTTTGCTGGCGCATCCACGAGCGGTCCATGCTCCTCAATAAACATCAGAAAAGCATCTCCATTTTACCGGGGCCCCCGGACCTCTAGGGCGAGCTCTCAAAGCCAGGAATGGAGATCCTGGTAACACGAACCTTCATTCACCAAAAAACAGAGGCCAACACCGACTGATAGACAGGTTTGACTTTTATTTCGTCATGGCAAGCGGAGAGAAACACCCATTCCTTACGCATTTCAGCCATGAGGCCTTGGTCACAGGTGAGTGTAATGTTCATTTGTAGTCCCCAGTGGTCACGTGGCTTGTATTTGTACTGCAAGCCCCAAAATGCAATGCTGTTTTCATTTGAGACAAGGCAGATTTTTCATGTAGCATAATTTGCGTGCATTCACAATGTCTTAATCATTGCAACAAATCATGTCAGCATAGTGCAGGATTCTCCCCTGACCCAAAGTGTTTGCTAGTCCTGCGGTGCCGTCAGAGAAAGAAAAATCCTTCCCTTCTCCCTTTCTCGAGCGGAAAGCTGCCAAATAGCAATGGAAGTCCTTTTGCTGGCGCATACACGAGCAGTCCATGCCCCTCAATAAACATCAGAAAAGCATCTCCATTTTACCGGGGCCCCCGGACTTGCAGGGCGAGCTCTCAAAGCCAGGAATGGAGATCCTGGTAACACGAACCTTCATTCACCAAAAAACAGAGCCCAACACCGACTTATAGACAGGCTTGACTTTTATTTGCTCATGGCAAGCGGAGAGAAACAGCCTTTCCTTACGCGTTTCAGCCGTGAGGCCTTGGTCACAGGTGAGTGTAATGTTCATTTTTAGTCCCCAGTCGTCACTTGGCTTGTATTTGTACTGCAAGCCCCAAAATGCAATGTTCTTTTCATTTGAGACACGGCAGATTTTTCATGTAGCATAATTTGCGTGCATTCACAATGTCCCAATCATTGCAACAAATCATGTCAGCATAGTGCAGGTTTCTCCGCTAACCCAAAGTGCTTGCTAGTCCTGCGGTGCCGTCAAAGAAAGAAAAATCCTTCCCTTCTCCCTTTCTCAAACGGAAAGCTGCCAAATAGCAATGGAAGTCCTTTTGCTGGTGCATCCACGAGCGGTCCATGCCCCTCAATAAACATCAGAAAAGCATCTCCATTTTACCGGGGCCCCCGGACCTGCAAGGCGAGCTCTCAAAGCCAGGAATGGAGTTCCTGGTAACACGAACCTTCATTCACCAAAAAACAGAGCCCAACACCGACTGATAGACAGGCTTGACATTTATTTCGTCATGGCAAGCGGAGAGAAACACCCATTCCTTACGTGTTTCAGCCGTGAGGCCTTGGTCACAGGTGAGTGTAATGTTCATTTGTAGTCCCCAGTGGTCACGTGGCTTGTATTTGTACTGCAAGCCCCAAAATGCAATGTTCTTTTCATTTGAGACACAGCAGATTTTTCATGTAGCATAATTTGCGTGCATTCACAATGTCCCAATCATTGCAACAAATCATGTCAGCATAGTGCAGGTTTCTCCGCTGACCCAAAGTGTTTGCTAGGCCTTCGGTGCCGTCAGAGAAAGAAAAATCCTTCCCTTCTCCCTTTCTCGAACGGAAAACTGCCAAATAGCAATGGAAGTCCTTTTGCTGGCGCATCCACGAGCGGTCCATGCCCCTCAATAAACATCAGAAAAGCATCTCCATTTTACCGGGCCCGTGGACCTGCAGGGCGAGCTCTCAAAGCCAGGAATGGAGATCCTGGTAACACAAACCTTCATTCACCAAAAAACAGAGCCCAAAACCGACTGATAGACAGGCTTGACTTTTATTTCGTCATGTCAAGCGGAGAGAAACACCCATTCCTTACGCGTTTCAGCCGTGAGGCCTTGGTCACAGGTGAGTGTAATGTTCATTTGTAGTCTTCAGTGGTCGTGTGGCTTGTATTTGTACTGCAAGCCCCAAAATGCAATGTTCTTTTCATTTGAGACACGGCAGAGTTTTCATGCAGTATAATTTGCGTGCATTCACAATGTCCCAATCATTGCAACAAATCATGTTTGGAGTGTTAACAGACATTGGCAGCCAATCAGCATGCAGCTTGCGCATGCGAAGGTCTGCGCACGTATGCGTACGATGCACGCTTATAGATATATACATTTTTTCAAATTCGATTTTCTCAACAACTACTGGAGGGATTTACACCATTGAAACAAAAGGGCAATCTGTGATTCAGACTCTACCATTTTGCAAAATTTGGTGTATTTCCGTCCAGCGGTTCGGGCTGTAGCCGTGTCTAATCGTCCTATGGAAATTAACATGAGGAAAACACGTTTTGGGACCCCCTTTTTTTCTTGCCCCCGCTTGACGAATCTTCCCGGGACTTTCAGGGAAGGAGCGGAGCGGAGCGGAGCGGAGCGGGCCATCTTCTTTGAGAAATTCGCGAAGATTCAACAACCGGCGTCAAAGTTATTCCCAATAGAATGTTGCGGATTTCCTATGGAAACTAGGTCCTAACTGTAACTACCTACTGGCGACCGCCAGTAGGTAATATATATATATATATATATGCAAAGCAAAGCACAACTGCAAAGCAAAGCACAACTGCAATTCCGGTCTCCCAGAGACAGAAGGCAACACGAATCCCAAAATCAAGGCAAATTAATATTTATTTGGCAATAGCAGCAAACGAGACTGGCGCGTTTCGGGCAGTTGCCCTTGTTCAGTCACACATTACCCATAATGCCTGGTTTTTTAAATTGCTTGTGCACACCATGTGACTACAATAGGCATGGATAAAATACTACTACGGTCTTTTTGCGCATCTCTGAGTACAGGGGTTACATTTTCATACTCCTCATTTCATATTTACATATAAAAGTAAACATGAATATTTCTGAATAAATTCAATGGTTGGTAACAAGATTGTATCTGCATCAATGCAAAAATAAGGTCTAAACAGTATAATATCACTAGTGCAAAGTTAATTAGCAAAATAACGCAGGATGTAAACATTTCACTTGGTGCAAATAGGCAATTCAGTTATAAAAGTATAAATACTTAAAAACTTCCTATACAAAAATAATTATTATATATAGGCAATTACCATATACACTTGTTAAAAAATGCAAAATTTGTAAACTTCTACACTCTGTGCAAATCACGCAATATAGATACAAATACTGTAAAGACCAAATACATACTATTTACAATCCTGCAGGGACATCTATAAATGATGGCAACCCTGTAAGTCCTAACCGAACTATGAGGGACATCTACTAATGATGGCAACCCAGTAAATCTCATTGATTCTCAACCCGTCTGGTAGATCTCTATGCAATAATCTTAAATGTGCTAATAACACCATAGTACAATGTGTTAAACTCAAAATGGAAAGTGATGCGATCCATTCTTAATTGAGTAGCCCCCAGTGCAAAAATTATATAAAAAAGGGAAGGGAAAAATGACTGGAATCAACAATGGGAAGGGGCGAGAAACTAAGCAAAGAACCCCACAGAGGGAAAGAGAGCAAACAGGCGGACAAAGATATTAAATTATGAATTCATCTGCTGATTAATACCCAGACCAGCTTATATATATATATTTATATTTAGATAATTTATATATATGTTTGTTTTCACTGAAAAAAACAGAGGTTACGGGCACATTATAGCTAGGTTCAGATGCCACAGCCACAAAAGCATACAAAATTCAGCAGTTATAGTTACATGAGCTATCTGTAAGTTGCGCCCGGCAATGCACTGCTTATGACTTCACATATTACATCACTCCTGTCATGGTCCGTGACATCACTGATGACATCTCAAATGACATCACTGATGACAGAATCTACAGAACCAATCACACATCCACACTACCACTTACACACCACTCACACTCCCATATAATCACGCACACACCCACACAACCATTCCCACGTCCACTCACAGATCCATACAACCATTTACACACCCACTTAGGGGCTCCTACAACCACTTGGCTTGCTCCTGCCCTCTGTTTTACCTCTTTGTGCTCATTCTGCCTCTTATTTTGCCTCTTTCTGCTCGGTCCTGACCTTTATTCTGCCTCCTGCTTCTCAATTCTGACGTCTATTTGCCTCTTGCTGCTTGCTTCTGACCTTTATTTTGCCTCTTTCTGCTTAATCTGTCTAATATTTGGCCTCTTTCTGCTTGTTTCGCACCTTTATTTTGCTTCTTACTGCTGGTTTCAGACCTTTATTTTGCCTTTTCTGCTCATTTCTCACTTTTATTTTGTCTCTGTCTGTTCGTTTCTCACCTTTATTTTAGGGGTGGGTGGTAAACTTCACTCCACAAGCACCAAGGGGTCTTCATACCCCAACCAGTAATGCCAGGTGGTGCGTTTTTGCAGAGTGGTTGAGAAAGGGGGTGGGGCCTCTAATGAAGTTCCAGCAATTCCACTGTGTGGGCCTTACTAGTGCAAACAATAGGGTTTCTTGGCCCCAAATGACCCTCAGCAGCCAAGTGGACTTCACCCTCCCACCCAGTAACGCCAGGAGGCACGTTTGTAGAGTGGTTGTAAAAGGGGGAGAGGCCTCTGATGAGGTATCAGCAATTCCACTGCGTGGGACTTACTGGTGCAAACAATAGGGATTCTTGGCCCCTAACGACCCTCATCAGCCAAAGGGACTTTATTCCCTAACCAGTAATCTCAGGAGGCGATTTGCAGAGTGGTTGAGAAAGGGGGTGGGCCTCTAATGAAGTATCACCAATTCCACTGTGTGGGACTTACTGGTGCAAACAATAGACGTTCTTGGCCCCCAACGACCCTCGGCAGCCAAGGGAACTTAATCTCCCAACCAGTTTTGCTCCAGGACACAAATTTTTATGGTGGTTGAGAAAGGGGGGCGGGGTCTCTGAAGAGGTCACAGCAGTCCTGCTGTTTGGCACTTACTGTTGGTTACAGGAGGTGTTCTTGGCCCCCACAAACCCTCAGCATTCAAAGGGACTTCAACCCCCAATGAGTAGCGCATGTTCTTTTTTTTCCAGCGAATTTGAGAATTTTGTGAATTCATGGGCAAATGCTTTTATGAACAAAATGCTTTTTTTGCCCTACCAGATCCCACTGGGACACCATGACCAACTTCATGGGGTCAGGGTATTCTTATTCTGCCCACTTTTTGTTTTTTTATGTTTTTTGGGAGACTGAACTGCCTAGTTATGCCTAGCTATGCCTAGTGGCACGTTTGATTTCTAGCGATAGGCTAATATCTTTGTCTTCCTTTCCTAGTATTGGATTTAATTTCTAATTACTGAAACATGCAATAAATATTTCTATTCACTGGCATTGCTTTCTATACATAAGTAGAAATCATAAATCTTTGTTGTAACTCTCAACAGTGGCTCCTCTGCTAGGGGGGCGGAGCACTGCCCCACTGCTCTTTAGGCAGTTGAAAAATCTAATGATAACAACGCAACATTATTATAATTTTCTTTTTCCGTACTGAAGGAGGTTTACGGGGTGGGCACAGCCACAGCCAGAAATGGAGGAGTGGTTGGGGCACTTAAGTTCCAATGACGGTTTGGCCAGCTGTCTTAGGCTGGCCAAGCAGTGATGAACATTTTCTCCACTGGCTGTATTTTAAAGCCTGGGTGGCGAACATGCCCAGGTTCAACCGAGTGCTGAACAAAGGATGCCATACCAATCACAATGCTGCTGTCATGGTGATAGAGGCGTCGTTATTGGTTTAGGGGAGCCTGTGTGTCCTTCCTGCTTCCGGCAGGAACAGAAGAAGTAAGAGGCGAGGCGGAGACTGACAGCCAGGTACGTTATTTTATTGTTTTTTAAGCCCCCGCCCCACCTGTACTTTTTGGTGGCAGCTGCTACTGGTAACTCTTAAATATTTGCCAGATATGTTCAAGATGCCTAAGCAGACACTTCTGTGTGAGCGCCACCTCTGGGTTCTTGCATTTATTATTAACATTGTGTTCCTCAGCTCATCCGTGCGTCTGTTTAGCTCTTTAAAACGGAAGCTGCATTTCTTTCCCTCCCCAATGCTCACCTCCATGCTCAATGTTTGTGATGTTTATGGTAGTTCCAGAGGCAGGATGTGCGATGCTGTGCTGATTTTGAGTACCCGATGGGGTGAGCAATTAATTTGCACCCACATCTAAAACAATAACTTATTTAGTTGCGCGTTTGATTAAAATTATTTTATTTGGTAGTAGATGAAGAAAGAGTGTTGCTATTGTAGTTAATATGCGTCTTCCCTAGTGTGAATTTGGTTAGTATGAATTCGATTTTTAAGCATGGTTATAATCTAGCTAAAAGACTAGGGGCCTTATTTATGAAGGCCTTGCGCCGCCGGTGCGTCACTTTTAACATGGAAAAAAGTGACGCACCGGCGGCGCAAGTCCTTCATAAATAAGGCCCTATGTGTAATTAATTAAAATATTACTCGCAGATAGGGATATTAGTTGGCTGATATCTGGTGGTGATGATGATAAGGTTAAATGAAATGACTGCCATTAAATCATTAAAATCGGGACCCATTTCTCCTATAATTCTGTTTTGGTATATTTTGACATCAAAGTAATTTCTTGAAGGGGTCCCCTTTTAGAAAAGTTAAGGATTTCTTCAAGATGTAGCTCAGAAAGACCCTTATCATGGGGATTTAAAGGGCATGTACTCACTAATACAGTTTTGATTTTTTCGGTTTGAATTAACCTCATCTGTACGGTGCAGATTTACCGCCGGTGCTGGACCCTAATGAAAACGGGCGTGGTCATGACGGAATGGTTCCGTTATGAGCACAGCTCGACCAATGCTCATGACGGAACCGTTCCGTCATGAGCATCAAAGGGGTTAAACAAAAGCTTTTTGCATAGGAACTCCACTTTATCTAGAATCACTTCCACATACACATACTGGAGGAAAATATTAATTAAGCAGGTCGAAAACTGTAAATTGCCTCCATTAACTGCATTGACAGGGATGGTGGCTTGCAAGGATAAGCTGACCACCATCCATGTGATCGCTTTCACAAAATGAAAGCTTTTCTTTTTTTTAAAGTACGATTTCTTTAAAGAAAATCAGGTTGCTTTATAAAAAAGTTTTCATTTTCATCTTTCAAAAGTTTCAGTGAGAATTGGCAGCTGTCCCCTCCTCCACTGCCTAATCCCCCTGTCAATTACACCCGAATTCCCAAAGGGGAAGTTGCCCAAAGGGGTCCACTTCACTTTTTTGTACCCGTTACCACCCCAACTTGGCAGACAGCAACTTTTCAATGGTTTGTGGCCTCTGCTATGGTCATAAGCCACTGACACATATAATTAGGAGTCACAATTTGGAAGATATATCCACAGCCCCTTCCAAGTTGCAATTCGTAATCCATTTCTAAATACATTTTAAGGGTTAGTAAATCTCATTAAATGGGTTTTAGAAGTTGCAAACGCATACATTAGTGAATCACAGTGTTTGCACACCCAAATATTTACTAACCCTAACCATTATCAATTATTTCAATGCCCCTCATTTATCCCACACTATAACTGGAAATATGACAACAGTCTAACAATAACTTTGACACTAACCTTGATTTCTTTCCTATCACTAAGTAAAATTCCTCTTTCATTGACACCAACCTAACCCTAATCATCACTCTTAATTTAACAAGTGTCTCAATTGGGTCTGTGGGCGGATGCCGCCGACATATCTGAGAAAATCCGAAAGTTGTTCACTCCATCGACATTGAATGTTCTCTTTGAAAAGGCAATGTTTAGGATTCTCTCCTTTACCCTAAAGTCCGAGAAGTTAAGCAATATTGTGCGAGGGTATTTCAGATTATTGGGTTTGTGCGCAGAGACTCTGTGCGCCCTTGTAATCGTTAAGTCGCCATGCAGCTCAGGTATGGCTTTTTTTAGGAGGGACTCTGACCATTTTACCACATCCTTATCTTCCAGGCCCTTGAAATACCTACTAACCGTAGATTGGACCGCCTGTTATAGTTTTCCAAATCTTGCATTTTTTCCGCTAATTGAGATTTCTCTCTGTTTGCTACATGAAAATCTTTCTGCATTGTCGTTAAAGTATCTTCTAGGGCCGAGATCCGAGCTTCAGCCTCGGAGACCCTTATGGGGAGGTTTCAAAGCACTCCTCCATTTTCGTGAGCCTGTTATGCAGCTGTGATATTTCATGGGCTTGGGAGCTTTTAAAATCCCTAAGTTCACGCAGTATAGTGGGGAGCAAGTCCTCCACAGAGTTCACTTTGGAGACGTTGGAGGATATGGGCAGTTCGTCCTCTTGGGTCTCGTGTGGACATATAGCTTGACGTGACTCTACCATAACTGTAGGGGATGGTGGAGAATCGATTTTCACTGGCGGTATTTTTACTGCAGAATTGGCCGTCTTTTCGATTTTAGCAGGGCTATGATGATGCGGTTTGGATATCACATTGGAACATGTGAGGGTCTGAGATGAGGTCTGCGACAAGGCGATGGAGGGGGCCTGAGGGCCCGATTTTGGATAGATTGTGATGCATTATTAGAGGGGAGTGAGCTGATATTTGGCACTGACGCTTGCGTTACTTCTGAGCCGGACTGTGCCTCTGCCACTGGCGATGTTGTATTTGTTATATTTCTTTTTTCATTAGAAACCTCTTGCTCTGCTGTACCATTTGCCCCCCTTTGGCTTTTCTCTTCCCGCGTAGATGTACTTGTAAGCTGACCCTGCTGGAGCAGCGATTTAGAGAAGAGAGGATACTGCTTGGAGGTTGACTGGTTCTCGACCGTCTTGGCTAAGTTTTGGACAATATTGACAGCGTTGGCCGTATTGCTCAACTTATCCACCTTATCTGCTTTGTTCCCCCCGGCTCCCTCACTTTTTTCTCCAACCGCTAACAGACTTAACTCAGCTGAAAGCTCGGATAGTGTTTCTTCATCTTCATCTTTATCCCCCGCCATTTCCTCCAAATCCTCTAAGTCCTCTTCCTCAACTTGCTTGTTTAAGACACTGTATTTATTTTGTCTGTAATTCTCAGCTGCTTCCCTTGCTTCCACCGCTTTCAATTTTAAAGCGCTCCTTTGTTGCGCCTTTCTTTTGCCTTTTTTGTCCACTCCTTTAACTACAGGTTGAGGTATAGATACAAGTGGTGATATTAAAAGTTCACTTGCCAGGTCCGTTTTACCCTGCTTACCCTTAGCCCTAGCTGCCATGGTTGCAGACCGGGTATATAGGTTACGTGCCAGCCGCTTGAATTAATCCAAGCAAAGGGAAGCCCTTATTGAGTATCTACATTAGAAGAGTTTTCTGTATATCTCAGCTAGAAGGCTTTCCCATAGTGCCTAATAATATCATAATTAGCGATCAGTGGAGTAGCAAATATCGAGGGCCATGTTTTTAACAGTCTCTGACATCTGACTTCTGCGCGCCCACCTCAGCTCCCCGGGTCCGCAGCTCCACACCGCCTGGCAGTTCTTGAACCTGGTGCCACCGCTGCTGTAAACCTAACGGGCTCTGCGCTGTAAACCATCCGACTCCTGTGACTGAAGGAGAGCAGAGCCCCAGTTGTCCTGGTGAGTGGTGTGCATGCAACTCGCAGCTCGGCTACATGAATAAGTTCCATAAGGCAGCTAAGCAAGAGGCATTCTCGGCGGCGTCCCGTGAGTTTACCAAGCTCGGTCCCGCCTTGAGCATCCGTTGCTGGTGTTTCGTGTACTGTATCCGTGTCGTACGTCTCGGGGGAAGCTGCCGCCTTTTGCCTTGTGTTCCACTTCAGAAGGCTAGAGCAAGCGGCATTGAGACTCGGCAACGGCCCACACTTCGACATCAGCGTCGGACATCGCTATGGGCGGGGCTTAGCAGGGCAGGAAGCACAACGGCGACGTGCGTGGGTTCACGTCAGCCGCCCCATTGCTCCTGGTATCTCTCTGTGCAGATGATTGACTCTTTCAAGACTAAGCGGGCTCAAGTCATGATTGTACAGCAATCCAAATTGAAGGTGCTAGCAAAAGGGAGATTCTTTATCTTCACAGACTTGCACGAAGCCCAGTCATTTCTTGAAGGCTTCTGCGCATAATTATATGTTGGATATCTAATTATTTGTTCTGTTTGAATAAGAAAGGGGTGGGTTCTAGGGGGGACAGGAAGCACACAAGGATGCAATAAAATGGCATCAACAAAGAAGGAAATGACACAGAGAAGGACGGAAGTGGGGCACAGGGGGTTACCGTCCACTCGAGGGGGAGGTGGGGAGGGGGGAGGTGAGGGAAAAAAAGAGAGTTCATACACCAAAAATCGTACGCCCAATATTTGACACTGTTACGGCACGGACAGTAATAGATTGTGTTATACCAATCGATTTCTCTTTTCCTAGGATGGGAAGATACTCAAGATTTAAGTTGAGGTGCCTTATTAGATGTATTGATGGTAATATTGTTTAAACCATGTTAACTTGCCTTAGAGTGGAAAAGGTGGTAAGGCTTGAGTTTGATATCAGTTGCACTTTAATTGCCTTTTTTGCACAATGGTCAATTATAGGAGGTCATAGATCAGCACACATTTGCACTTTAAGTATCGAAGTCGTGTATCGTGTATCTGTTTTCTGTATTCAGAATATGAGAATTGCGTATTTTGCACAAAAGGGCGGTATGTCCTCTAATTCACAGATTTCTATTTTGCAATTTAAATGTTGCTCCTCCTCAATCATTCCTCAGTTACTTGCTGCTATTTGGTTACTGTCCTGCGTATTTTGCACAAGGGGATGTTTAAATTCTTTCTCAACATATTTTATATTTATTCTCTTTTTAAATATTTTAACTAAGGAGTAATATGTTGAAATTTGTATCCTTTAATGCAAATGGTTTGAACAACGTTCGCAAAAAGAATGCTATTGAGTGTTGGTTAAAAAGCCTCAGTCCGGATGTTATTTATTTGCAAGAAACCCATCATAGAACCCTGGCTGAATCTGAAATTTTTTTTTAAGGGATGGGTGGGTCATAAAATTTCTTCAGTAGCCGGGTTGGTACAGAGGGGAGTATGCATTTTAATAGGAAGTCATGTAGGCTTTTCCTTAGAAGGGCATTTACAGACCCCAGTGGTAGATGGGCACTTGCACATGGCAAACTAAACCATGTTAATATAATATTAGCCACAATATATGCACCAGTAATAGACGACCCTCTTCCAATCCTGCAATTGAAACAGGCTTTAACGGGTTTACCCGGGCAAA
This sequence comes from Lissotriton vulgaris, assembly GCF_964263255.1. Taxonomy (NCBI): domain Eukaryota; kingdom Metazoa; phylum Chordata; class Amphibia; order Caudata; family Salamandridae; genus Lissotriton; species Lissotriton vulgaris. The sequence goes on from NC_141694.1 coordinate 666,967,823, forward strand.
TAATATGGGGGAGGGGATTTTAATTTTTTACAAAATCCCTTAGTCGATTCATCTAAAAAAGAACCGCCCCAGAATAAACCCCAAGTTGCTATTGCCATACAAACCTGCAAACTAGATCTTGATGTCATCGATCACTGGTGTTCCTGTAATACCCTTAAACGTGAATACTCTTGCCATTCTGCTAAATATAAATCTGCATCTAGGTTAGATTTTTTTCTAACATCTCATGGGTTGGAGGTACACAAATATGCTCATCTATCGAACGCGTTTTAAGATCACGCAGTACTTTACATGGGCATAAGAATAGGGAGGCAAGAAAAAGTGTCACCTAGGAGATGGTATTTTAACAAATTGAACCTCTCGGATACTCAATGGTGTGCAGACATCGAGTAAGAGATTGAGGAGTTTTTTGCGCGAAATAGAGATACAGCCCCATTAAATACGACCTGGGATGCATTTAAGGCCACTCTGCGGGGAATAATTACTTCTAAAGAAATACCAAAGCAGAAGGCAAGAAGGGAGGCGTAAATTAAATTACAAACAAATCTTATGCAGGCAACCCAAGGACATTATAGGGTGAGATCCGCACTTTCGGGACAAACGGTATCCGAAGCAATGAGAAAAATGAAGGATTTTTATTATGATTTAGGTGAGACTAATAGCAATCTCTATGCCAAAAACCTATATGAAGAGAGTGAATATACAGTAAAACTTCTGGCGTGGCAAGCCAAAGAAAATCAGGCCTGAAATAGGATAGAGCTACTAATTGACCCTGTCACCAAAGTTCAGGTAAAGACCACAGCTTCCATTGGTGAGATGTTTTTAAAACATTATGAGGGAGTCTACCAAGCTACTAAAGGGGTCGCGCCTGAAATCAATAGGGAATTCTTAGAGACACTAGAAATACCCAAACTGGATTACGAAGGTAAGAAATTGTTGATTGAGGACTTTACAAAGTCAGAGCTCGATGAGGTTATTCGTTCTCTTCCCAACGATAAGGCCAATGGCGACGACACGCTCCCTGTAGAACTTTTTAAAAAATGTGATGATACTTTGCATAAAGAATTCCTACTTCTAGCCAATTATTTAATTCAAGGAGGACTACCCCCGGACTCTTTTCATTCAGCAGTAGTGGTTAGCATTTTAAAAAAAGGAAAGGATAAGGAAAATACGAACTCGTAAGTCTTTTAAACACAGATTATAAAATTGTTACGAAACTTTTAATGAACCGGCTGAACAAAATAGTAGGGCCTCTTATAGGCTCCGATCAGTGCGGTTTTATAGCAGGAAGGCATCTCCACACGAATACAAAATATTTATTGGAGGCACTGGATTACTTTAAGACCAACAAGGTGATAGCGCAAGGCTGGCTTTTAGATGCCAAAAAAAGCCTTTGATCTGGTGTCATGAGACTGCCTATTTGCGATTTTGCACAGCTTAGATTTTCCGATTGTTAATATCTCCCCCTTGAAACAACTCTACATGAACTCTAGGGCATAGATTATTATCAATAATATTATCAAGTCAAGTCAAGTCAAAGATCTTTATTCGGAATAAAACATCCATAAAAGTGCATAACAAATACAATGGCAAGAAATTACAATACAAGAATAAACAATCAAAAATGTAGTCTATCTAGTTCTACAACAATGCAGGTACATATTAAAAGAGAACAGTATATGTAATAAAAAAAATTTTTTGGGATCATTTAAAAATAGCGACAACTTTGAAGTATAAGACAAAAACAAGAATAAAATCAATACAGATGTATGTGCAAATTTCAGATGTGCAAATTAGTAAACGATATAAAGTGCAAAGTGCGATGTGCAAATTTTATCAGTCAATGTGCAAAGTAGCTCGCGAGCGGACTACAGCTTTGAGGAAACAACTCACTCTAAATATTATTTCATCCGATCCTAACATTAATAAATTCCTCAACGCTATCTTAAAATCTAACAGATCGTATTTCCGACAGTATGGCATTAAATAATAGCCAGTAAACAATTTATAAAAATCACAAAAGAACATAAAATGCATGAGACTTTGTTTCATGATCGGGTTACACGGACAACCTAAGGTTTCCAGATGTTTATTATAGCCAAAGGGAAATTTAGCAGATTTACAATGCTCCCGTCCCGAAAACGGAACAGTAAACTCCTGTTCCATCTACCGAGATTTAAACGTAGATATTTCTGGGGCGGGGCAGGGTAACTAGCAGGGGGCTCCAGATGGCCCATATACTTTGCAACAGTACACTTTGGGAAGTTTTTCCTTTCCCGCTCTTCCCTATAGAGGTTGTACAGAGCCCTTTGAATCAGAGTCTTATGTGAACGGTCTATGAGATTAGGAGATGTAAACAGATGTCCTTGCCCTACACTTGTTAGACATTCATTCACGGCTTTCAACCACGGTATACAATGTGCCCTGTCACATTTTAAACAGTCTGAGATTATATCACGTGTCAATGTGGCTGCAGGGTTCATCCATATCTTTAACCAGAAAAGGGGCGGCCTTGATCTAACAAAGTCCTCTATATAAGGGATATTTAATTCACTATGGCATATATAATTTGAGGCACAGATAACTCCACCCAGCACCTTCCGACAGAATCTATTTTCTTCTGTCTGGATATGGAGACAATTTGTGTGTCCCCATACCTTTGCGCCATAGGTACCTGTAGGGATGCATTGGGTTTGATAGATCTTTAATAATGGCATAATCACATCAGCATGATTAGGTTGGCGCAGAGAGATTATTGAATTGATCGCTTTACCTAATTTATTCCTCGCATAGGAAACATGTGGTTGCCAAGAACCAGTGTTAGAAAACATCAGCCCCAAGTATGGGAAAGTGCAGGTGCTTTTTAAAACGTTTTCCCCTGACATAATCTCAACAATTTTATACTTTTTCGGACCACAGGTCATGATAAGGGATTTTTTAAAATTTGTGGTTAAACCTAAGTCAGCCATAAAACTAACAAAGCCTGAAATTAAAATACGCAGTGCCTTTGGAGTGCGGCCCATTAGGACCGCATCATCTGCGTAAAGGAGGGTGGGTATGAGAGTGCCATTTTCATACGGTATATCTTTTGTTAGGGTACTCAGGGAACTACTCAGCTCATTAATGTATAAGATAAAAAGCAGAGGGGCCAGAACACAACCCTGTCTGACCCCCTGCCGATTAAAATATCACTGGAAATTTTGCCAGTGTGGTTAATACGCACACGGGCTCTTAGGTCGCTATGAAGGTAAGATAAAAAGTAAACTAAATAATCATCTAAACCATAATTAAGTAGGACGGACCATAAACGGGAGCGATTTACGAAATCAAAGGCAGAACTCAAATCCATGAAACCAAAATATAAGGGGGATTTTTTAGCGATGGTATATTTAGCCATTATTAAATTCAGGTTCAGACATTGTTCTACTGTGCCCACATTACTACGGAAACCTAGCTGGCTTTAGTGTAGAATGGTACTTTCCTCCGCCCAAGATCTAATTCTTTTAAAAATTACCCTACCTAAAACTTTCAGGGTATTATCAATTAATGATATTGGGCAGTAGCACCCAGGATCCAGCCAGTCGCCTTTTTTAAAAATGGGTACAATAGTACTGCTGGACCATGTTTCAGGGATAGATTCATATGTTAGGTTGTTAAAAACATTACATAGCAGCGGGGCCCAAAAATTAATTTCACATTTTAGTTGGTCAATAGAAAGGCCGTCAGGGCCAGGGGCTTTATTACCGGCACTTTCTGCGATGGCATCCTCTACCTCAAGCAATGTAATGTTCAAAGGAGTAGGAGGGGGAAGGGTTACTGCGGGGTTGCCAGATACAGCATAGATCTTCGAGAAGTGGTCAACCCAAACAGGCCCTATGATGTTACAGTTAATTGGTGTTATATTTTAACCGAGGGATCTTAGGTTCTTTACCTCCCTCCAAAACCCTGGGGTATCTTTTAGGGCAGCCGTACGTACAAGGGATTCCCAGTGATCCTTGACTAATTCATTGGATCTAGTGCGTAAGGTGGATTTGTACCTTGCTCTCAGGAACCTTACCCGGGCAATATCCCGCGGTTTGGCCATGAGTGCAGCCCTTAAATCCCGGTTTGCCTTTGAGCAAGAGGCATCAAACCATCTTGGGGCTTCCTCAGTTTTCCTAGATGCTGGTTTGGAGATCTCGCTTTTTATTGCGGAGCAAAGTTCACAGAATGGTCTAATCATGTTGCCCCCGCAGCAATCAATGGCAAGACAGTCCGAGATCAATACAGGATGTTTCTTAATCACACTGGCCAAAACACCCCTGTTGTCCACCCCCCTCCAAACAACCCTTAATTTATCCGTCGAGGCTTCCAGGTTTGTTACCCCGACTTCCCTATGTGATATTTTTCCCCCTAATGATTTCAGGTAGATCACAATTGGATAGTGATCACTGTATATGTTACACACTACCTCAGCTTTTAATAAAACATCAGCAAGGGAGGGCGAAACAAATATATAGTCGATTGTTGTTGCGCTCCCATGACCGATATAAGTGGGGACCGGGGCAGTGCTTGTACCAGTTCCGGCAAACTCCATAGAGTTTACGAGTTCTCTGGTTGCAAGGAGATCGGATAGTTCTACACCTCTCTTACAAGGGGGGTTTCTTGAATAAATGTGTGCATTGAAATCCCCTCCTAAACAAATGCCATCAAACTTCCCATATTTCCGTCCCTCCACTATTTCATCAATAAAATTAAACAGGTCTAAGAAATTACAATTAGGGTGGGATGTAAAATCATTGTTGTAGAAATTAATCAGACATAGTTTTACCCTTCTTGTGTATATCAATGCCATAAAACTTGGGTTATTAATTTGTATTATTTCTGTTTTTACCTCTGCTGTTATCTTTACCCAAATCGATAAACCCCCACTAGGACGGCCTGAAGGGGGGGCCGGTACAATCCTATTATAACAGCTATACCCTTCAAATAGCAAAAGGGTTGTACACCAAGTTTCTTGAAACATTAGGACATCATAGCGGTTTACCCAATCTTTCCAGGCTTTAATTTCCATTTTTGCCTTCAGCCCAGCAATGTTCCAACTTATAATAGACAAGTCCTCGTCAGGCTGTGGACAAACACCCTGGACAGACACCAGGGCAATGGCTGTTGGGTTAGCCAATGGATCGCATTGTACGTTAGAAGGCAGGGGAAAGTCGGATGGTATCAAAAACACCTCAGACTCTACTCTCTGCGAAAGTTCAGCATCGGGCACCGCTGCAGCTGGATCTTCCTGGATGGCTGGCAGTCAGTCCAAAGTGCCCTGGTCAGAAAGTGCCGAAAATCTATTATGTAACGGAAACAAAGGGGGTGGTTGCAACATTCTGTGTGGGGGTCTGTAAAAGTAACTCAGAGGTAAGGGGGTCACCACAGTTGTTGGACCGTACTGGGTATAATTCCTATTTAATAAGAATTTTACTGTGCCCGGGTTCCTAAAGTTGATTGTGATACAGTCTCCGTTGATGTTTTTAAACAGAGGTCCAACTCATGTCACCCGGCGTGTAGAAAGAATTTCATTGGATATATCATAGCCGACCCCCTTATGTTTAGTTAACCAGTCAATGCATTTGTTATGTAACTGGACCCAGGATTCTCCTTGACCCTCCCTAAGTGGTGGTATACCAGCCAAAACCAAAACGAGGGGCAAGCCTCAGGGGGAAGATGTAAATCAGGACCTTGATGTTTTATCGGCCTGTTGTCCTCTGGTTGTCCCCTATGCTGGCCAGGGTTGGGAGATACCTTCTGCTTGGCTATGCCTCTGGGGGGATTACTCTTCTGAGTGTTATTTGTGGTGCTAGGTAGACAGGAGGGTGATAAAGGAATGGATGGCGGAGTTGAGGCAGAATGGTTTTGCCTTATATTTACTTCCACCGGTGGTAATGTAGGTATAGAGGGGGTACTAGCATTAGATGCCCCTTTGGCCCCTTTAGCTATAGCTGGATTACAGTTTATGGTGGGACCTCTGCTAGATAGGGCGCTAGTAATAGCATCTAAGTCTTTTAACAGGCGTTCGCCTCTAATTTGGTCTAGGCAAACCGTACCTTTCCTCTTAGCTTCATCGTTTTTCACGAGGGTTTCCAGTCTATCAAGTCTCTTAAAAATAATATTAAATTGTTTGATCATTTGACCTTCTAATTGTTTAAAAATTGTATCAGCAATGGTCTCTATGAGATTTCCCTTTTGTTTAGATTGGTGGGTACTTTCGTTAAGGAAGTCAGTCTGTGTACAGATGGAATTTGTTTCCTCATTTGGTGTAGCAATACCACAATGTTCCCCTGAGTCAGAACATACTATTGGGACCCCTGTTTGTTGTTTCTTCCCCCTAGTCCACATGCTCTGTGGAGTTGGCTGGTCGTTACTCCTAGGGGGCTGCTTCCTCTTATTTATTGTTGTCTTAGCTGGACCCCTTTTACGTTTCGCTCCGGTGGTCTCGGTATTCGTAGTTGTGGGGGGTGGCGCTGATTGCGACACGGGATCAAGATCAATATCAGTAGCAATATCAGGGGTATTTCCCTCTTGTGGTGATTCAGATGAGCTGACCACAGTGGTAGGTTTCACCACAATAACTTCTGGGAGTAGAGGCATGGTATGTTTGGGACTGACTATGATAGTAGGTTGGCTGATGTTAAGGGAACCCAATGACAGCCTCCTCTCAGTCTCTGCAATCTCATTAAAGGCATTGTCCAATAGACTCTCAAAAGAGAGTTGGAAAGATGCAGGAACTGCGGTAGCCTGTGTGTCTGTGCTGGTAGAAGTAATGGTAGAGTTACGTTTCCCCATGATAGAGACAGCTGGCTCACCTTTGGATGAGGGTTAGGTGGGTGGCCCGCCCGACCACTGTTGACCTCTGAGGCCTCAGAGGGCCCGCCTTTTGCCCGGGCTTAGCCCGGCGCCCGCCCGCGACGCGGGAAGTGATGCCCCTTTTTTGAGCGCCTCCTGGCGCGCTCAGCCTCGACACGACTTCCGGTCAGGTCGCGGAGGCTTCTGGGGGCTGTAGTCTCTAACTCTCCCACTCAGCGGCAGCACAGGTGGTCAGAGGCTGCGGCGGGGGGAGGAGACAAGTGATGGCAGGGCAGCGTTCTGGGCAGGCAGGCAGGCTACAGCACCGGCAAAGGAAATCAGCGGTGGCAAGGCAACGCCCCGGGCAGCAGCAGCGGTGATCTGGTAAGGGACTCTGTGCAGCCGAAAGGAACACCCGCTCCCCAGCAAGTGATGCCCTTTTTGAGCGCCTCCTGGCGCGCTCAGCCTCAACGCGACTTCCGGTCAGGTCGCCGAGGCTTCTGGGGGCTGTAGTCTCTAACTCCCCCACTCAGCGGCAGCACAGGTGGTCAGAGGCTGTGGCGGGGGAGGAGACAAGCGATGGCAGGGCAGCGTTCTGGGCAGGCAGGCAGGCTACAGCACCGGCAAAGGAAATCGGCAGTGGCAAGGCAACGCCCCGGGCAGCAGCAGCGGTGATCTGGTAAGGGACTACGTGCAGCCGAAAGGAACACCCGCTCCCCAGCAAGTGATGTCCCTTTTTGAGCACCTCCTGGCGCGCTCAGCCTCGACGCGACTTCCGGTCAGGTCGCGGAGGCTTCTGGGGGCTGTAGTCTCTAACTCCCCCACTCAGCGGCAGCACAGGTGGTCAGAGGCTGCGGCGGGGGGAGGAGACAAGCGATGGCAGGGCAGCGTTCTGGGCAGGCAGGCAGGCAGGCTACAGCACCGACAAAGGAAATCGGCGGTGGCAAGGCAACGCCCCGGGCAGCAGCAGAGGTGATCTGGTAAGGGACTCCGTGCAGCCGAAAGGAACACCCCTTATTATTATCATTGGGACATGTCAGGTGAGCAGAGGCACGCGTCAAAGCTGCCCTTTGTCGCCAATTTTATTTGCCTTATTTATTGAACCTTTGACGGTTGCAATCAGGGGCACAATGACCGATACAGTACCCATAGCCGGAATGGCAAATATTAAACTATATGCCGATGACATTGCCCTTTTTTTAGATTCAAAACCCTCAAGTCAAGTAAAAAATTTTAACATCTTTTTTGATTTTCAAAAGTTAGGGGGTTATAAGATAAATGTTAACAAGACAGAAATAATCTTAGGTAACTGCATTTAGACACTTTAATGCCGGAATTTAGGCAGATTTACATGCCCAAACAGATACCTGGGAATATTTATCTCTGAAAATTTGGAAGATCTGTATTCGTTAAATTATATACCTCTGTTAAAAAAAGGTTGGTTCCCAATTAGATCGTTGGAATATATTGCCATTGTTTATAATGGGAAGGGCTGCTCTGATACGTATGTCTATTTTATCTCTTTTCAACTTCCTTTTTAGTGCGGCCCCCTGCGCAATCCAAGTCTCTTTTTTTAAAAAAGTGGATGCTATGTTTTCCTCTTTTCTCAGGGCAAAAAAAATTCCAAGACTTGCACTTTGCACTTTACACCTTCCATCTGCACAAGGAGGGTTGTCTCTCCCAAACATTAGAGAATATTATTTTACTACTTTTGCACACCATAGTTTTAGGTTTTTTTTCTTAGACAATCGCGAGGCAGACAATTTTTTTATGAGGAAGATGTTGTGGGAAGCTAAAATTACTGATCCGGCCAGAATTACGAAATATCCAAAGAAGGTCCGCTATAAGTCCCTACAGTGGCTAGTTAAACAGAAAACCAAGCTCCTGAAATTTTATGATATTCCCAGAATAAGCAGTTCAACTGATTTAATCAATTTTAGTTTCGGAGAGGGGGATGTCTGGATAAAAATATAGTCAGATTATGGAAGGATAATGGTTTTGAGAAGATTGAGGATTTCCTCTTAGGGAACAGATGGACATCCTGGGAGGAAATCTCTAGACAGATACACCATTCAAACACAATATTGAAATGGTCTTTTTTCATGCTCCACGCAGAGTTCAGAGAATTAGATATAGGTAATTTATTTCATAAAAGTGATATATCATTAGCGTTAAATAATCCAATGCAAAAGAAGATTAGCACTTGGATTAAAATACTAAAAGAAGACAACGCAATCAAATCTTTTAATAAGGTTAGAGAAAGGTGGAAAGAGAGGGAAGACATTGAAATTAGCAAATCAATGTGGGATAAAATGAATAAATTTAACAAAACTATATTCTGAGGTTCTAATTTTAAACGTATGCAATTTTATAGCAAAAGGCTAATCTATAGAACTCCCTCATTTCTCCACAGTATATATCCCCAGGTTTTTGATAAGTGTTTCCGCTGTGAAGAAAAGGGCACCCAGTAGTAGAAATCTTTATTGCATGATTAAAAAAACCTTTGCAAGTTACAGAATTTTAAGAACGATATATCAATAAATACCTATAAAAATAAGTATAGGATCATATGCGTAATGAAGATTATAAAAAAGTGTAAAAACATACTTATAAAAAGGAGAGCTAAGGATCATGTCCATTATACAGTAAGGTGGCAGTTGGAACTAAGCTAGTAATTGTGCTGGTGAGAAATCGCGTACTTGGGACTCCTCACCAAGTTTTTTTTCTGCTTTTTCCAAAAACCTCACTAGGGCACATTTTAATTTAGTGTTCCGAGGGTCAAAGCAAGCCAAGACTGCTGCTCTACACAATCTAATCATGTTTGTGTTCCAGAGTTTCCTCAGGAGGGACCGTCTTTCGTTCAGCAGGTTTGGGCAAAGACAAAGGATGTGTACTATGTCTTCTTTTTGATTCCCGCAGAGTCTGCATTGTTCCTGTCCGTGGGCTCTTTTCCATTTTGGCAGATGGACCAACAGGTTGATTACTCCCATTCTCAACTTTAGGAAACTTAATTTTGTTCGAGCAGTGAATGGTTGAGTTAGGTACTCCTGTGGGGTCAACTGGACATAGGATTGCAAGGACATCCATCCGTGACTTCTTTTTGCCAGCCGAGCCTTGTCTTCCACGGAAGAGATCTTTTTTGTGCTTATTTTCGCTAGTCGTTTGAATTCATTATGGCTTACTTGCATGCCCCAAAGGTCTTTCAGGCCTAGTGTTCTTAATCCTCTTTCCCAATATGCATGCCCTGCTCGCCATAGATTCATTTGAAGGCAAGACCATAGCTAGGCTGCCTTCCTTCGATGACCTCAATTTATGACAGCACATTAGAAAACTCAAAGCTCTGGCAAGTGATTGGTGGCAGATTCCCAGTTCCAACCTAATTTGGGCCGGTGATGTTTGACTTGGTAGCTTGAACACTATTCTATACATTTTTGTAATAATTTTGTCCAGTTGGCCGCTATCCAAGCCTTTTAGAACCTCGCTTCCGTAGGTTAATGTGGGAATAATTTTTGCTTGCGCTACCTGGATTGTTGGAGCGAACATTGGGCCTTGCAGTTTCTTATGTATAGAACTGATTGCGAAAGCAAGTGCGAAACCCTTCTTTTTTTGTTCTTCTAAATGTGTTTTGTATCTACCGTTGTTGTTAAAAGAGACTCCAAGGTACTTGTGGCATTTGGATTCAGCAGTCCTTTCTTGATTCAAGACCCAAACCAGCTTCTTGGCCTTTCCTGAACGAATCGCCAAAATGTTGGTCTTCTTGCTGTTTATCTGGAGCTCATTCTTATTTGAATAGTCAGAGATGGCGTCCATGAGTCTTTGCAAGCCGATCTTTGTTTTGCTAAGAAGTACAACATCATCAGCGTATAAAAGATTTGACAACAAGAAACCAGCTACTTTGGGAGAATGAGAATTTAGCTTATTTAAGGCTTCTGGAAGGTCGGATAGGAACAAGTTAAAAAGTGTGGGGGCAAGGACACATCCTTGTTTGAGCCCTTTTGTCATCGGAATTGGACGTGATAGTCTGGACCCGTCCCCAATCTTTATGCTGACCCATGTGTCCTGATGGAGAAGTTGTATAGCTCTTAAGAGATCATTTGGGATGTTTAAACTGTACAGCTTCTGCCAGAGCTTAGCTCTATTCACCTTGTCGAAGGCAGCTTTATAATCAATAAATCCCATATAAAGTGGGCAAGTGCTTACCTCTGCCTGGTCGATCAGACAAGAGAGGGTCATAAGATTGACCGAGGTGCCGGTGTTACTTGTGAAACCAGTTTGGTTCGGAGGAATTACAGAATGATCATCAGCCCATGCCCTAAGTGAGTTAAGAAGCAAACCAGCAAAATACTTTGCTTCATTGTCAATGAGGGCTATGAGGGGATAGTTCCCGGGAGATTTTTTATCCCCGCCTTTGAAGATTGGTGCCAAAATAGATCCCTGCCAGAAGGTTGTGTCTCCTTAAACAGAGCCTGAGGAATTCCATCAGGGCCTGGGGCACCGTCCTTCCGACCCTTTTTGATCAGTTTTTCAATTTGGACCACCTCGATTGTTGTTGATTCGTTGTTGCTTTGCGACGTGGGGCACTCATTTGGTTGCGCAATTTTCTGGCCAACGTTGAAAGATTCCTTAGTTAAAGGGGATTTGATGTCACAATCAGTTGGCTTAGCGGCCGTTTTTTGAGCGAGAATGTCTTCGACATTAAGATTCTGATGAAGGGTTTTTACTTTTTGGTCATTAAAGTGAAGATACAGAGAGGCGACCCACTCAGTCTCCAGTATGCATGAGGACGCGGCTTTGGGGGCTCGCCCAGAAATGCTATTGATGGTTCGCCAGAACCTAGCGGAATTGTTTGTTTTAATGTCATTTTGCAGCCTAGCCCAGAAGGAGTTCCAGAGACTTCTGCGTTGTTCTCTTTTAGCCTTCTTTAGGTAGCAGCGAGCCTCTCTCAAATTTGTTATTAACTGAGAATCCGTTGGATTTGTTTTTAAAGCCGGCCATGTCCAATTCATGTTTCTTGTAGCAGATTGTATTTTGGAGTTGCGACTGGGCGTCTGGCTTTACCCGTACAAGTTCGCCTGCCTTATTGGTTTTGCATGTTTGTCGATCAGTTCGATTGCGAATGTTGACCAGTTAGCAATTTCATCGTTTGTGGGCCTCCTGGTGCTCTCCATAATAAGTTTGGCATCTGCTGCTATTTGTTGAAAGTTGCTGAAGGAGCACTTGATATGTTTTAAATTTATCGTGTAGCAGTCAGATGGCAGTGACCTATCTTCTTCATGTTGAATTAATCTGGTCATAAGCGATATTTCTCGTGGGCGGTGGTCACTTTCAGTTCTGCTTCCAAGGCTAAAACCTATTATTTGGCGGAGAAGTGGAAGACTGACAAAGGTATAGTCAATTAGCGAAGCACCATTTTTACTCAGATAGGAGAAGCAAGGTGGCTTGTCTGGAGGAAAGCGCCCGTTTAAGGCTCTGAGGCCCAGATTTTCCAGGTTGCCTTGTAAGGAGCGTCCTTTGGAGTCGTTCTTGTGCCAACCTGGGGGGTCCTGCGGGGATATGACCCAAATGCTATCATGTGATTTGGTTATCTCGTTTTTGCCCAGGTCCGACATTAGCCACATGTTGAAATCACCTGATAGTATTATTTCTGGTTGAAGGGATCCGATTTTTGCTCTTAGTACAGTTGCTATTGCTTCTTCTGAGAAAGATTGCCTTGATACTGTGTTTGGACGGACATAGGCATTCATTAAGAGCAGGGTCCTGCACTGGGCTTTGTCGGAGGTGAAGGAAATTCCCACGCACTGGAGGGAATGTGATCAACCACCTAAGTCCCATGAAGTGATTGCATTTTTGATGGATATGTAAAATGCTAGGCCACCACTGCCTCTTCCCGAAGATTTCAGTTTTTGTGCTGGAATATGATGAGTTTTGAAGCCTTTGATTTGCTGCGGTTCGAGGAGCCATGTCTCTTGAAGTAGTAGTATCTCGAATTCCTGAAAATAAGAGATTATGGCTTTGTCTTCCAGTATGTTGGCTAGTCCGTTTATGTTCCAAGAGCATATCTTTAAAGGGCACATATTTAGGTCCTTGACACTGTTATTCTGTCATCATAACAGGCGAGTTGTATTTAGGGTGCCTGCCAACCATGACCATGTGCCGACCTCGTCCCGATCCCTATTTGGTGTGCACCAGTCATCTCTCAATTTTCTTTGTTTGTCTTCGCGGGTTGGAGTTTTATTGCATGCGCCCCTGAGGACTGAGTACACTTCTCCCCTTTCTGCCCGTGTGTGCTTAGGTTCTTGATTTGCCAGCAAGACATGTGGGTATCCCGCTACCCTGCCAGGTTGTAGCAGTATGCCCCACTGCTTGAAGGTGTCTGTGTGCCCTAGGATGGTGTTCGTTACCTCTGCCGATCTCCAAGTGACCTTTCTGGTTTCATTTATTTGGCCATGACTTGGTGCAATGAATTCTATCGATGTAATATCTTGTGTGGTTATACCGTTTAGCAGACCAGTGGCTTGTATTAGTTTTAAGATGTTACCACGATTGAGAATATCGTGGCTGCCTTTGGACTTGTACTCCGGGTAGAAGAGTGTAAAGTTGGAGTCGCCACATGAAGGGGACTTATTTGCCTTGAATTTGCCTCTGATGTTTGGGCGCAATTCCCATGATCTGTGCTTGCCGAGGGATCAAGATTCAGTGCCTCCTTCTGATCGCTAGGGCTCTTTTGGGTTTTACACCCTACCGCAGCTCCCTTATCTCTCACAGGGCTTACACCCTGATGGTTTTTGACAGAGCTGTTGGTATGCACCTGATTTGAAGTGATGCTTTTGTCGACTTGTTTTGCAGGGTGACCGGGATTTTGGCCCTGGACCTTTACGTCCTGCGGCAGAGGAGTATTTGAAGGAGGCGTGTCGGTAGTTGTGATTTGCTCCCTTGACCCACTGGCCGCCTTTTTTCCTAAAGTTGTCCGTGTTGATACCTTTTCTGTTGGCGTGGGGGAAGCCCCGCTCGTCCTGCTTTTCCTTTCAAGCAGTGTTGGTGGTTCTTCTAATTTAGTTCTTGATTCCTCAGTATCTTTTGGGTTAACACACTCTGTAGCTGTTGGACGTCTAAGGGTGTTAAACAACGGGTAAAGGCTCAGCTCTTGTTTACGTTTACCCATTTTATTGCGGCCTTTCCGCTTCCTTTGTCTTTTCCCCTTTCCCACTGGATCTCCCCATGCTTGTTCGATTGGAGATAGAGGGGAGGAATTTGCTCTATCGGCAGTTGGAGTTTTTTCCTGTTCACTCTTTTGACAGACAGTTCCCGATGCATCATTTGGTTGAGGGAAATCGATTTCTGTGACTCCTCGTTCCTTTGAGTTCGTTCTCATTTTTACTATGTTGTCCTCACTTAGGACGCCGTCACTGCAGTTTCCCGGGGGGGGCTTAAGATATGTAATTTCTTTTAGATCTGCCAAAAGGTTTTCCATTATCTCTGGGAGTGTGCTAAGTTTCTCTATTATCGGTGAACAGTCACATCCTTGTTGCGGGAGGTCTACTGCTGCCTGGGCCCGTCTGATCAAGCTATTGAGGTTTGAGATCTTATCGTCGATTTTGACTACCTACACGGCCAGTGTATTCAAGAGGCTGATTTGGATATCCATTTTGTTAGCTTGATAGGTCATTACTTCAGCTGACCTTTGGAGGATATCCAAGGCAGTGGCCCATGCTTTTTCTTGAGTGTAGTCCTCGTTTTTCACTTCCTTTGGTGACGACGATGGCCCAGGGTTACCAGGGATGGTATTTCCGTATGAGAGCAGCATTTTTTCCCATTCCTTTGACTCAAGGAAAGAAAGATCTTTTTCGGCTGTTTCAGTTTCCTCTATGAGTGTCATGGGCTCAGAAACACTGGCTGTAGGTTGTTCCCGTTGGACGTGATCAGTTTCGCCGTCCTCAAGTGGAGAAGAGATGTTAGTGTCTTCCTTCTTCGTTTCCTTTTTACTAGCTTTTTTAAGATAAGTTACGGGATCGCAAGTTTGACTGCAGGGTATACTGAAACTGGCCTCACGAAGGGCAGGGTTGGTTGCAACTGAATTTCTCATCGTCCCTCCATTTGGTTCGGTTTGAACGTCCTTTATACTATGGGTAGCTTCGAACAGCTCTTGGTGGGTTAGAGTGGACTTAATTGCTGGACTTCCCGGAGCCTTGTCTTCTAAGGGAGCTCCCACTTCAGACTTGCTGATGCCTGACGAATGACTGCTAACCACGTTTCCACCAGGACTGCCCTTTTTGATGTTAACTATGGGGCTCAGGGGAATTGGCAAGCCCACAATATCCTTATTGCTTGAAAAGACAACTGGCCCGGCGTCTTTCAGAAGGGCAAATTTTGCTGTTATTTGTGGTTGGTTGCTAGGAGGTTTACAGGCCAGCCTGACCGAACCCTTCGCGGGAAGTTGTGAGATATTATCTATAAAGATTTCAGGGTCACTCAGCGACAGATCTAGGATCTGATCAGATTCCGTACTTGTCAGCGCAATTTCACCTCTACGTTTCTTTTTCTTTTGTGGTGCACTATTCCTTAGCCTGCCGGATCTCATTCCGAATGGACAGGATAGAAGGGCAGGATGGAAAAAGTGATCAAGTGGCTGCTTAGGAGGGTGGCAAAATGTATTTGAAGACATGAGAAGGCTGAGATTCCGAATGCTTTACACCTTTGCCTTTAATCCCCCTATAAAACACTTTTTGGAGGCGGGGTAATTGTTAATTGCGCTATCTATCAGTGTCCGCTAAGCGCCTCTGGCTGTGCATAAATTCAAATAAGCTCAACAAGTTCACCCAAGGGTTGGGTAGGAAGGGAGACGTATGGTGTCAGCTATTGGTTCAGCAAGTAACAGCCTGTTAAGTGCAAGGATCCGCTGATGCTGATATAACACGATACCTTAAATATCTCACCCCGCTCTACCCGCTCACCGTTTAATTCTGCCAACGGTCCTCCGCAGCTCGGCTTACCCTCACCCTCCCTCACTCGTGGGTGGGGAGCCGTATGCCATTTGCTGTTTGCGGTTTGTTGTTTGTTGTCCAAACGTGCACAGGGGGGGCTGTCTGGAGACTGACTCAAATGTTATAATATGGCAGGGAGTCAAGGGCAAGAAGCAAAAGGCGGGGCGCATTCAGGGCTTCAATTCAATTCAGGCTTCAATTCAAATCAATTCAAATCAATTCAGGGCTTCAACTCAGTGCGCTCGTAACGCTTCGTGGCGCCTCTCCTTGCATCGCCCTCCTGGCTGCGCCTCCCCAAACCTCACATTCCCTCTCCGCAGTCCAGGGGCAGGGCAGGTCGGGGCATTCCCAGAACACCAATACACCGCGCTGCAGTGCACCTCTTGCTGACTCTCCTTGCAGTGCCCTTCACCTCCCTTTGCCTTTGCCTTGCCGCCGCCGCCACAATCCTAAAACAGATTGTACGATCGCGCTGCAAGTATCAGGAATGTCAGGAGAGTCGGCTTGGCTTGGCTTAGCTCCTAATGCAGGCTGCTGAGTTGTGCGGGTTTGGTGAATGGCGTTTCGGCGTTCGTTCAGCCGTCCGTTCGCTTGCCTGCTTCCGCTGTGGTTTCTGCCGTTATGCAGCTCTCTACTGCACTCTGCTGGGCTCTCTCAAAGTCGGCGCAGTGAAAAGGGCACCTGGAAACACATTGTCTGGGAATGCCCTAAAATACAGGAATTCTGGAAGGAAATAGAAAAATACCTCTGGCTACTATCAAAGCCAACATTTCATTTAATGAATCAATCTCAGTTCTTATCTGCTCTTCAAGCCCCACCCCTTATGATGAGTACCTGTTTATAGCCTCCCTGATAGCTAAATCGCTTATTTTGCAGTGCTGGAAATCAGAGATAGTACCAACACTGCAAGCATGGAAAGTAAAATTATTAAGGATTCAGGGAAGGGAAAGAAAATATGCATTGAGGTCAGGGGCTCTTAGGAAATATGATAAATACTGGAGCGTGTTCCAATCCTAGACTGAATATGGTGGACATCGATTTCAACCACTTTCTCTACTATTAGTCTGCTCGATCGCTACGACATTTGCACTATGCACATTGCACTTTATGAGTAGGGTTTTTTAAACTGTCTAAATTTGAATATGTTTTTATACTTGAATGAAGCCAGTGTAAGTTGATTCTGATTTTTCTGTTTCTCACATGCACTTTACTTTGTACTGTATTTACTCTGCTGCTAATATGTCATGTATGGCTTATCCTGTGTTTATGAACTCTCAATAAAAAATATAATTAAAAAAAAAAGTGCCTCAATTGGAACCTCTCTAGTTTCATGATTGTTATTGTGATCAAACGATTCTTTGAATTAAATACATCACATTAAATGTTTATTTCGGTTGAAAAAAAGATGATTTGACACAAATGTTGGGAACACTTTCTCCGGGTGCAGCCCAATCTTCTTGGAACGCCATTTACAGGTAAAGTCTTCAAAAGAAGCTGGAAAGAACATCTTTTTCTTGACATGAGTATGCATAATGAATAAATGAATCTTTATCCGACTATAAAGCATATTCTTAAAATATAAAAAAATATAAAACCACACATGTTAATTAAAATACACAAAGAAAAACCCACCAAGACAATAAAATAGCTACTACTGTAACTCTAAAAAAAATTAAAACAATATATCATAAAATAGGTACAGCAAATCTTATATCACAGGGAAGTAAAACTGATTTTGTTCCAGTGCAAGGCACCTTTCAGCAAAGAAGAACCAGCCAACATCACAGTATGATCTGATAACAGCTGAAAAGCTGAAAAGCCGGCCAAAACTGATGAAAGCCTATATACTTTAGAAGTGGTGAGAGATACCTTTGGTGTAAAAAATTCAAATACAGAATAAATACCAGGTGCTCCAAGTTCTGAAGGAAGCAGCCATCACAAGGGCATACCAGAATTGATTTGTAGCCAAACTGGCCAGGAGGAAGACAAATATTGAACCTACTGAGCACAAGCAAAATTTGGCTAAAAGTGATCTTTCCAAAGGGTGTCTAACAAAAGAAACGTATGAATCAGGGCCAACAATGATTTTCAGAAGCAGGAGAGATCTGGTGGTGGATTTCTTGAGCACCTTGGATTCTCTATTTTCATTTAGGTGATTTAAAAATAGTTCCCTGACTAATCTATTTCCTCCTTTTTCAGGAGGTGGGATCCATTAAACAAATGTGCGGCCTAGGGATTGGCAACGGACCTGGTGTAGTTGAACTCCTGCACCGCAAGCCTTAACCTCCAGTGCTAAGCATTTTTTGGGCTTTTTTGGATAGTTACCACTTAGACCCCTATAGCTTTTTGTCCACATAAGGTATCCACATCACATGTGCATCCTTTTCTTCCAACATCCTGAGGATTCCCCTGGAGGGAAGCGGGAAATTATCCAAATACAGATAATTTGGGTTTTTTTTGTTGAAAAAATGGGAAAAAGTGCTGCAGAAGAAGGCATCTGTTTTTCCCCCTGCAAATGGTATCAACAAAGGGTTGGTGGTGCTAAAAGGACCATCTTCCCAGCTTTCAGGAACAGGCAGATGTTTGTCAGAAAACCAAAATCTTCTACAACGTTTTGACATTTTACTGGGACATAGCCTATTTCTGCTGTGTTTTGTGCTTTCAACCTCCTTCCAGTTAATGGTAGAAATGGGTGGCAATAATGCATCCCGGAAATCTATACAATTCTGAAAGGGAGACAACATTTTTAATTCAGTAAAGGGTCATTTATGCAGAGGTTTCAAGTTTTTTTAAAAATAGAAATTAACAATTAAAAATTAAAAATATTAAATCGATTTGAAAAAAACAGCCATTTGTTCCAATGTTTTCACCTGTAAGTTTTAAGTATGACAGATGTTTAAAAGCAATACACTCTGACATCTACTGGACCCTTCTGGTTGCGGGGATATATAGGATGTGTAGGTTCACCAAGAACCCAAGGAGCCCAGATTCAATAACTGAGCTGTGTCAGGCAATGGCTTTTCATTGTGTACTGGTTATATGGCAATTCATTTGGTAAAATATAATGAGTGAAAAATAGTTACCAAAGAAACCTATACTTTTTCAAAATGGTAACAAAATATAGAATTTAGAAGCAGTGGTTATTTGCACATCTCTAAAATTGTGGGTACCTATACAAGCAAGTGAATTAGAGGTCATTTTGCCAAAATAACTTCTTTTTTACCAATTGTCTTACATTTGGAAGGCAGAAATGCAAAGAAAGTCAATTGGTAATAACACTTCTTCTACTATTCTGCCTTCCCCTAAGTGTCCTGATAAACATGCTACCTCACTCATGTGGATAGGCCTCGTGCCTGCAATTGGAAACAGCCTACCCAGCAATGTGAACACATCACATTTTTCCAGTGAAAACTGATGCTTTTTCTGCAAAGTGCCTAGCTGTGGATTTTGGACCCTAGCGCAGCCGGTACCTAGGGAAAACTAGCAAAGCTATATATTTTTTAAAACTAGACACCAAAGGAAATCCAGGATGGGGTGAAGTGTGGCTCTCACCAAGTTCTGTTAACCAGAATCCGTTGCAAACCCCGAACATTTTAGAAAAAAAATGTCCTCATATTTCTTTGATTGAAAGCTCTGGAATATGCCTGGATCCACAGACGTCCACCCAGCCTTCCCCAAAGTCTCTTTAAAAATGGTACCTAACTTGGGTGCGAAGGCCTAGTGCCCGCAACAGGTAATTCCTGAAAACTGATCCTTTTTTTGCAATGTGCCTAGCTGTGGATTTTGAACACTGGCTCAGCCAGCACCTAGGGAAACCTATCAATCCTACAAATTTTTTAAAACTAGACCTCCAAGGGAATCCAATATGGGGGGACTTGTGTGGCTCTTACCAGGTTCTGTTACCCAGAATCCCTTGCAAACTGCAAATGTTGTCCAAAATATTACATTTTCCTCACATTTCTGTGACAGAAAGTTCTGGAATTGTCATGTAATTCCTATAAATCTATATAAGATATGCACGTTTACACAATATAGACTGTGGGATTGGTGTCCAGACTGATTCCTGACACCCCCACTGGGTATGTTGGCCTGTATACCAGCTGGCTCACAGGGCCACTGTGAACTCCTCTTACCATGGAGAGAAAGGTTCTTGGTAACTATTGAACATGACAACCCAGTCACTTGTGCTGACTTTGTCTCAGAGAGATACACAGATTTAGCGGTGGGGGCGTTTTCAATAAGGATTGATCGAACCAGTGCCATTCCAGAGTAAAATAGTTTTGCTGAAACAACCATAAGACAGAAACAGATATAAATGATTATAAGCGCCAACAGAGTAAATGGATGGTAGATTCCTACCATAGTGCTAAAACAATGAATATGTGCAGGTATAAAAATACATGACAATAATAATGTGTACGCCTACAAGGCAAACCTAACTCGATGTACCTAGGTGTACCTAGCATGTATGTAAGTGTAGAGCCAAGAACCCCCCTAGGCTGAAGCCAACCCCATTACCTGGTGAGAGAATGAAGGACCCTCTCTTGGCCTCGAGATGGATATCCCGCGAAGGATGTCAAAATACTGCATGCTGGAGTGTCTGCATGCAGGAACCTCAGCGTCCCTGGTCAGTGTGTCAGCGTGGAAGTCTTTCTCCTCTACCTGTCCCAGCTAAGATATAGGGTTTATGTACCCAAAAAGGTACCCTCAGGGGTTCTACCTTGCTGTGTCATTTTGGCAGCGGATGACGAAAGGGATGACCCTTATACATAGTTATTATGCAGAAGATGCTAATCCCGCTGTTTTTCTGGGAATCCTCATGCATAATAAATGAGGCTAGTTTTCTGGGAAAACCACACAACATTTATGCAGCACGGGACTTGGCAAAAGGTCAATAGCAAAAACCGTTATATAGTACAATGGAAGGGAAAATGTAGGTGAAAGATTAGGGGACTACCGAGGCCTATATTGGGGTACATTACAAAACAAAACACCCACTCCTCATCCAACCGGACAATATACTAAAAAGGTAATGTCCTTCTAATCAATTGTAAAACCATTATTTGAAAAATTTCATAATAATAAAAATATCTAAAAGTATATAAAAAGTGCCTAAAAACTCTATAGATCCTTTATATATGTTGAAAGTTATATAGCTTCCTTAAAATATGTTCATATATATATATATATATGGTCGGAGCAACTGAGAGTGTCTGAAAGCCATGGTTAGGATTTTGTGATAAGTTAGGAGTTTGTCTTAAGTTAAATTTAAGTTTAACTTAAGTTTGTCTTAAGTTTAACTTAAGACAAAATCCTAACTTAAGACAAAATCCTAACTTAAGAAACAATCCTAATTTAGGACAAAATCCTAATTTAAGACAAAATACTAATTTAAGACAACATACTAACTAAGGACAAAATCCTAACTTAAGACAAAATCCCAATTTAGTATAAAATCCTAATTTAAGACTACAAAATGCCTTCTGTGAATACCGAAAGTAGTAAGTTTAGGATTTTGTCGTCAATTAGTTCTGTGAATTGGCCAGCAAGTTCACATCTGATACTGCGGAGCATTTTGGGAGATAGTGTCCATTCACAAGCCAGAACAAGACATTCACTAAACCTATCCAGAACAGTACGAACAGTATTCGAGTTATTATCCAGAGCTGTAGCCATGGTGAGACTAGATTTGTCTTTTTCAGATAAATGTAGAAATCATGAAGTTCTTTTTTGTGGGAAACTGGAGCCGGCTTTGACTCAGGTTTACTTGGCTCCAGAGAAAATGTGTTGAAATGGATGAACTAGCCAGATGCAGTCCTACTTATCTTTGGTTGTTCGTTTCAGATGCTAGATTAAGGTTTTGCCATGCCTCTTCTTGAAGCTCCTTTTTCCTTTTGATGAAGATTATTTTATACTTATTACGTAACATTTGAATATTTATATTATTCCGGGGCTTTGTGCTCAATGCTTGTTTTAACTCATGTAGTGACCTTGTGCATTTTTTGTCGAACCAGCCCCTCCTAGCTTCTATTTTTCCCCTGGATTTTTTAGTGAAAATACCTTCTATAGTTTCATTGATCCTGATGAAACTTGAGAGCAAAATGTCAGGGTTAACTTCGTCACAAAGGCAATACTTTATCTCAGTTCTACATTTGTCCACTACCTCTTTGTGTATTTTGGAGGGATCAATGCCAGCCCATTTGATCCTCATACCATTTGGTCTTGAGGGCAGGCTACTATATCCTTAGAGCAGACATTAGTATTAAGGGGATTATTACCCCAACAAAATAGTAGTATAGATATGCTATTATGATCACTTAAAGCTTCTTCATTAACCCATAAATTAGAGTATTCACTATTACTGGAAATTAAGATGTGGTCAATATTAGTGTTCACATTCATACCTGTGAACGTAGGGCAACTGATATTATTCTTGTTCTTATTACAGGCTAGTAATTCCAGATCAAATTATTATTATTTTTTTAAAAGACCTTTATTTAAGAGAGATACAAAATCTAAACACAGTGCAGGGCCTACAACCTCCAGGGCTGGCCGCTTCAGTAATATGTTTCCTTCAGCATTGTTTGTTAGTACACAGCCATAGGCCGACAAACCTGAGGTCCGGCGGCGTATCATATCACTTTGATATATGTTTCAGTCTGTGTTTTGTTAAACAATTTTTAGGTCTTTCATTTTTAATTTTTTATATTATGAACCATAACTTTAACTGCAGTCAAGATATACAATCACACAAGTCGACACTTACCATGCCTGCGCCTACCTATTGATTAGATCCATATACGCACTATGAAGCAACTATGAGGTACGCCCTATTTCTGGTATTTCCCCAGTTCTCCCCATTAGCCTATATTACCACCCCATCTCTTCCTAGTCACCCTCTTCCTCCTCGTCTGAACTCAGACTGTCATCTTCTGGTAAGGGATCACTCAATTCTCCCCTGTAAACATTCCACGCTGAGCACACTTTATTCCATTTACGAGGGCAGGACCTAAGCACATAGACAGCCCTCTCCGTGAACATTAGCAAGTCCATATTCCTGCTCCATATCGACACTGTTGGCAATTCCGGCACGCCCCACCTCTGTGCGATGTCCCTTTTGACCACCATGAATGCCAAGGTGGCCCATATGCGGCCGTATCTAGACAGGTCTGTCGGTTCCCAAATGTTTAACAAACACTTAAGCGGGTCCGGGAGTAGGGAGACCTGAAGTGTTTGTGAGATAGTGCGCATCACCTGCCGCCAATACTCCTTTATGTATGTGCATTCCCAAAGTGTGTGTAATAGTGTACCTTCTTCCCCGCATCCACGAAGAAAGAATGGATGCGGTGCTCTGTGCAACTTATGGAGTAGGTGCCTGGTGTAATAAATGCGGTGTTGGATTTTCAGTTGTACCTATCTAAACTTCGCTGAGATGCCCACTTCCCTCGGGGATGCCAACGCCTCATTCCATTCTGTGTCATCCATCTCTCCAATGTCTCCCACCCACTTCTCCTGCAGTGACAGTGTGGGGTTCTTTAGATTGTTAATCAGTTTCTTATATGTGAGTTAGGTTGCACCCTGCTGCATATAATCGGTAAGTAGTCTATCCTCTAGCGGCGAGGACTCTGGGACCTTGGTGTCAGCTGGTATTGCCTGCAGTAAAGCGTACCTGATCTGTATGTATCTATAAGTTTCGTTCGGGCCCAGACCATATTGTTGTTGGAGTTGGTTGAACGGAATCACAGTGTCCTTCTACCACAGATCTCCCACCGTGGAGATACCAATGCTATCCCATTGTACAAACCCCTTACTGTGTCTCAGGTGCCCTAGTGCTTTCGTGTCCCAGAGAGGGGTGAGTTTAGTGATCTTTCCCACCCATCCCAACTTCGCCTGAGCTGTGTGCCATAGGGTGGCTGTCTGTCTTGTGGGTCCTATCAGTTTGCGTACCTGGGGTCGATTGTAGAGCGCTGCTAGCATGCAATCCATTCCCAACTGCGCCCAGTCAGCCCTGTATGCCGGGTCGTCTCTCGATACATGTATCCACTGACTTACAATTTTGAGTTGCGCAGCCCAATAGTACAACTGTAGATTCGGTAGGGCAATGCCCCCTTCGTACCAGCTTCTGGTCAGCTTGATATGAGCAATATGTGCCGGATGATTACTCCACAATAAGTTGGAGACTAATGCCGTGACCTGTTGGAAATAGTGTGGTGCGATCGGATACGGTGCATTTTCCAGGACGTATAGGAATCTCGGAAGCGCCATCATTTTGTAGAGGGCCGCTGGACCGAGGAGGGTCAGTGGTAGGGCCGCCCAGTGTCTCACGTCCGCATGGAGACGCTCCAAGGGAGGCCTAAGATTTTTCCTGAAGAAATCCGAAGCGTTATCGGTGATATGGATGCCGAGATACTTAAAGGAACCCGAAGTTAGCGTAAGTGGACAGTCCGCTGCAAGTACGGGGCTCGGCCCCTTCAAGATATAGACCACCGACTTTGACCAGTTCAACGTGTATCCCGACACCACAAAGTGTAAGAAGCACCAGGATACCCCTTTCGGGATCCGTCAAATAAATCAGCATATCGTCAGCATAGAGTGACATACGGTCTTCCCATCCCTCCACCCAACTGATTCCTCCAAGCAAGGGCGTCTCCCTGATCAACGTTGCCAGCGGCTCCAGCACTAGGGCAAAGAGCAAGGGGGAAAGGGGGCAGCCCTGACGGGTTCCCCTTGCCAGTGGGAATGTATGTGAAATGTGACAGTTGGTGGTGACCTGAGCGACTGGGTTAGTGTACAGGAGCCTAATCCAGACACTCTGTTCATCACCACCCCCTTTTCTGAATCGTTTTTGGCCACTATAGGTGTGGCAGGGTATACTCAGACATGAGTCCCTTTCTCACTGCACCATCAGGATTCAAGCAAGCCGGGCCGAAGACGGCTGAAATGCCAGAAACTGGTCCCCGGTAGCTTGTCTCCCTTCTGGTGAAGAATTGGCTTGGTAGTTTAGTCTGCCCTGTTCCCATGATGCACTGGGCCAGGGACAGACTGATTTGCATATAGCCAGGTTCTGAGCTGGGATGGTGCAGTGAGATAAATAACGGTGATGGATCAAGCCCTGATCTTTGGACTGGGTAAGAGTGGTCTGCTTAATTCAGACACTCTGTTCATCACCACCCCCTTTTCTGAATCGTTTTTGGCCACTATAGGTGTGGCAGGGTATACTCAGACATGAGTCCCTTTCTCACTGCACCATCAGGATTCAAGCAAGCCGGGCCGAAGACGGCTGAAATGCCAGAAACTGGTCCCCTGTAGCTTGTCTCCCTTCTGGTGAAGAATTGGCTTGGTAGTTTAGTCTGCCCTGTTCCCATGATGCACTGGGCCAGGGACAGACTGATTTGCATATAGCCAGGTTCTGAGCTGGGATGGTGCAGTGAGATAAATAACGGTGATGGATCAAGCCCTGATCTTTGGACTGGGTAAGAGTGGTCTGCTTAATTCAGACACTCTGTTCATCACCACCCCCTTTTCTGAATCTTTTTTGGCCACTATAGGTGTGGCAGGGTATACTCAGACATGAGTCCCTTTCTCACTGCACCATCAGGATTCAAGCAAGCTGGGCCGAAGACGGCTGAAATGCCAGAAACTGGTCCCCTGTAGCTTGTCTCCCTTCTGGTGAAGAATTGGCTTGGTAGTTTAGTCTGCCCTGTTCCCATGATGCACTGGGCCAGGGACAGACTGATTTGCATATAGCCAGGTTCTGAGCTGGGATGGTGCAGTGAGATAAATAACGGTGATCGATCAAGCCCTGATCTTTGGACTGGGTAAGAGTGATCTGCTTAATTCAGACACTCTGTTCATCACCACCCCCTTTTCTGAATCGTTTTTGGCCACTATAGGTGTGGCAGGGTATACTCAGACATGAGTCCCTTTCTCACTGCACCATCAGGATTCAAGCAAGCCGGGCCGAAGACGGCTGAAATGCCAGAAACCGGTCCCCGGTAGCTTGTCTCCCTTCTGGTGAAGAATTGGCTTGGTAGTTTATTCTGCCCTGTTCCCATGATGCACTGGGCCAGGGACAGACTGATTTGCATATAGCCAGGTTCTGAGCTGGGATGGTGCAGTGAGATAAATAACGGTGATGGATCAAGCCCTGATCCTTGGACTGGGTAAGAGTGGTCTGCTTAATTCAGACACTCTGTTCATCACCACCCCCCCCTTTTCTGAATCAGGAGCCTAATCCAGGCAATGTATTTAGGTCCAAAGCCCATACGTTCTAAAACTGCAAACAGGTATTCCCATTCTACCAGGTCAAATGCCATCTTGGCATCCAAGGGAAGGATTATCGCCTCCTCCGATAAGGAGGGGGCCCGTGCCATTATCCCATGCACCTGTCTGAGATTAGGGGCCGTGTTCCTATGGGGCATGAAGCCCGATTGATCCGGTGGACCAGCAGTTGGAGGCGATTCATCAGTCGCGTGGCCAGGATTTTTGCTAGTATTTTTGCTTCCGCGTTGGGAAGGGATATGGGGCGATAGGAGGAGCATTCTGCCGGTGGCTTGTCGGGTTTCGGTATGGCCACTATCGTCGCGGTGCGTTAGTCGAGTGGGAGTTCAGCTGCTGCCAAGCTCTCCACGTACATCTCCAACAGGGGATTACCAAGTGTCTCGGACATGACCTTATACCATTCTATGGGAATTCCATTAGGGCCTAGTGCCTTGCCGGACTGGATCGCGTGGATCGCTCGCTGTATCTCGTCCACTGTCAGATCTGCCTCAAGTTCCCGGACGGCTTCCGGTGGAAGTGTCTGGACTTCTATGTGATGTAGGGAGGCTATAATGCCCGTGCCGTGACTTCCCATTCTGGAGTATATACTGCCTGAAAGTGCTCCGCTAGGGTGTGTACTACTTCTTCAGGATGCGACTGCAGTCGTCTCTCACGGGTGTAGAGGTGCTGTATTCCTCTATTGCACCCCCCTTTTTATGTAGCCACGCCAGCATTTTCCCTGCCTTATCTCCAATGTCGTAAATTCTATGGGTTGTGTCTGAAATATTATCTAATACTTGTGTCTTAAGGTGGTCCTGGTACTGCTGCTGTCGCAGTTTCAACGTGTGCGCAGAGTCCGCCGTGGGGTCAGACATGTACGCCGTGTTCGCCGTCTGAAGCGCCAGTTCCAATTCCGAGAGCTCCCGCCGGTAAGCTCGTTTGTGTCCTGAAATTGACACGATCGCCCGTCCCTGCAGGACCGCTTTGTATGCCTCCCATAGGACTGAGGGAGAGGATACTGACGTGGCGTTCTCGGGAAAATAATACTTGGTTGCCGTCTTGAGGTCTTTTTTTATTCTGGGGACCGTCAAATAATTGGGGTAGATGGGGTATATCCTCGCGCGTGTCTTCTCCCACATGGAGAGGGTCAGCACTAGTGGAGAGTGGTCCAAAATTCCCCTGGGTAGCATTTCTATGGAATCTATGTCGCTCATCCCGTTACCTAGTAACAGAAAGTAATCTATGCGCGAAAGACTGTTGTGTATCGGCGAGTGATAGGTGTATTGTGATGCCGTAGGGTGCTTGTGGCACCAGACATCTACCAGTCCCATCGCTTCCAAGAAGCCTGGGAAAATAGAGGGGTCCGTTGTGCGTGCCCTGACAGGACACGTGTCTAGCTCTGGGTCTACCACAGCATTGAAGTCCCCCCTATGATCGTGTCTCCCGTCGGGAGACTCAGGAGAAAGTCCCCCAGTGCTGGCAATGCTATGGATTGGAGTGCCGGAGGGATATAAACAGAGACCACATTCAGGAGTCTACCCTCCCATTGCCCATGGACTGGCGCGAAACGGCCTTGGTCGTCTACTTTATGCTGTAAAATGATGAAGGGGGAGGTTTTTATTACTAAGATACCTGTCCCATGTGACCCCGAGGTGAACTCTGAGTGCACCGCTATTTTGTAGCCTTGCCTATCTAGCGCCTTACACGCTGTCCCTTTGTGAGGTGTGTCTCTTGTAGTAACACCAATGCAGCTCTCTGACGTTTGATTGCCTGAAGGACTAGCTCCCTTTTTATTTTGTCTCCCAGCCTTCTGACATTCCAGGAAAGTAACCGAAGTAGGGAGATCGCCATGCGGCGTGCCGTGTCCTCAGAGGTCGTGATGTGGGATTGTTGAGACATCATGAGGCAATAGGGATGATTTTAGTCGTCTCATGGAGAGATACGTAACGGCCTTGCCGTTACCATTGGATCTGCGTGTGTAATTCGTGACATAGTGTGACATAGCATGTGAATCTTGAACCAAAACCAATACTAACAAACTTCCCCCCCTCCCCCCTCCCTTACTCCCTGCTCCACGGACCGAACACCGCCCGCTTCCCCAACTTCGCAGAGTGCTTAACCCCA
This sequence comes from Lissotriton vulgaris, assembly GCF_964263255.1. Taxonomy (NCBI): domain Eukaryota; kingdom Metazoa; phylum Chordata; class Amphibia; order Caudata; family Salamandridae; genus Lissotriton; species Lissotriton vulgaris. The sequence goes on from NC_141694.1 coordinate 666,996,007, forward strand.
TCCCAAACCATCTTACTTGCCCGTGGGGGTAAAGAGTCTCGGGACAACTTCAGCTCAGCCCATCTTACTCAGTTTCACCCAGTCTTGAGTCCACAGGCATTCTGCCTGGCATCAAAAGTGTTCATTGTTGTCGATGCAAGGTGACGGATTATCATGAGTCCGGTGAATGCACATCATTTTCCGACCCCGCCCGGATGTCCTGGCTTGAGATGCTGGACCCTCCGCCAGAGCTTCCGTGCGCATCCCATTATGTTGGTCTCAATGCCCTCTGTTGGATCGGAGAGGTGCCTCAACCTGTCTCCATCCGTCGAGCCAGTCCTGCACAATCTCCGGTGTGTCAAAGAACCAAGTCTTCCCGTCGGCGACCACTCACAATTTTGCTGGGTACAACATTGAGTATGGCAGTTCCTTCGCCCTCAGGGCCTTCTTAACCTCGAAAAAGGTTTTACGACTCCTCGCCACCTCCGCTGCGTAGTCCGGGAAGAAGGCTAGCGTTGAATTTTGGAGTTTGATGGGCGGCAAAACGCTCGCCGCTTGTAGTATTACGTCTCTATCTCTAAAGTTAAAGAGTCGAGCAGGACCGGTCACGGTGCAGCACCCGGTTTTGGCGCTCCGCCGGGCACTCTGTGCGCTCTTTCTATTGAGAAAAATTGGGACAGGCCTTTGGGCTGCAGTTTATACTTTATTAGGTCTTCAATGTAGAGGTCCATCGCCCTTTTACCTTCTGTCTCCGGAATTCCCAGAATACGCACGTTGTTCCAGCGTGAGCGCCCTTCCTGATCATCCAGCTTTGTTTGTAGTTGTTTGGTCACCGTCTCCATGCGTTCCAGTGCTATCTGAAGTTCAGACGTGTCTTCCACTAGTGACTTCGCGACCACTTCCACCTGGGCCACTCGTTCCGACATTCTGAGGAAGTCCGCATGTAGTAGATTGACATCAGTGGAGATGGATCCCACCGTTGTCTGCACACTAGATAGGGTCCTCATGATGTCTTCCAGCGTCACTTTTTTGTTCCCTTCCGCCTCTCGTCCCTTGCCTGTGGACGTTTGCCCCTCCGAGTGTGGCGGGTTTTGTTTTTTTAGGCGTATTTGTCCAGCTTGGCTTGCGTTTGCGAGTTTTTGGGCCCTCTGCCCGCCATGATGATCGATGATCTGCGGTTGCGGCGAGAAAAGGTCACCACAGCAGCTACTGTGCCAGCGTCTGCAGTGTGAGTGCAGCAATCAGCACTGTTCGGAGCAGGAGACCGCGCTTGGATAGCACCCCAATGTACGTCTGCTGTGTGCCGAGTCCGGTGCCCCGGGGCGCGCCTGGGTACTCGGTGGCAGGAGTTACAGTCTGTCCGAGCCCACGGGGAGGGCCCCCCTCCTTAATGTAGGTTGTCTTATGGCTCTGCAGTCTCCACGTAGTGGTCCACCAGCTTCTTGGTGTCTCTGGTTATGCACCGCGGCATAACGTCTCGCTCTTCCAGTTTAGGCTTCAGGTTCCACTAACTCCAGCGTGTGGTGATGGTCCCATAGGGCATAGTGACGCCCCAGTATGACTGACCGTCTGACTAGCGTGGGCGGAGGCCTCTTATTGCGTCTCTTTTGTGCCTATACGACTTTATTGCCGCCGTTATAGCTCCCGGTGGTGGCCAGGTACCTACCACTCACCCCTCCGCCAGTCAAACAAAGAAAGAGGGGGGAGGGGGGAGAGAGACCCAGTTCGAAACGGGCTGTTGTCATCTGCCCTCAGTCAGCTGCTGCAGTTCTCTCTTATTTCTCCCCGCCACTCCAACAGGCCGCTTCTGCCGTCTGGATGGGCCCAGGTGGTGTCGAACAGCTCCTTTGTGCTTTTAGCAGTGTGAAGGCTGTGTCTGCCGACTCCCGTGCTGCTTCTGTAGTGCTAGTGTCTCCTAGAGCCTTATAGCGTTGAAATCCGCCTCCTGCTGCTCACTGGTAAGGTACGCGTGTGCTCTTCAGCGTCCCATGGTGCTCCGCTGCCTCCCGCTCCATGCCCGCAAGATCCTCAGTGCGGCGACGGTTGTTGGCAATGCCGCGGTGCGGCGCGTTTATTGTGGCTTGATATGCGGAGGCGTTATTAGGCCGCGGCAGTCTCCTCACCGTCAGGGATATGTCTCTGTGTCCGTCTGCTTCTCCGGGCCCCGCTAATCCCGCCTCTACGCGCTGATGGTCTCTGGCCCTCCCCAGTCTGTTCCGGCGCTTCACCCGCAGGGCGGACTGTGCTCCGGTGATGACCTCTGCAATGTAGGCAGGATGACTGCGGAACCCCCCCGTGGGTCGGCGCTGCAGCGGTGGGTTCACTTGTGTGGTGCAGTCAATGACAGCGGAGCCCCTCCACTCCTCCGGGTGTCCGGTCTGATGCTTCAGTTCATAGCCGCTCAAGCCCCACTTCCGGCGAGGGTCACGTTCAATCCAGGCTGGTGTTCCTTTTAAGCCAGCAGGCCCCACTTCCTCTGTACGCCGTCGGATCTGTTTCTGACACCGGATTTTCACCGAAATTGGTTCCAAAGCTGCCAGCAGTCCCCCGGCCTCGGGATCCGCCTCATCAGGTGGATTGTAGTTGGATGGTGTAATCGGATTAGTGAAAGGAGCCATGATGTCCGGAGAGCTCCTTTGCTACGCAGCTGCCATGCTTGGCTGCTAGCCACGCCCTCTTCCAGATCAAATTTAACTAACAATTTGTTTAGTAACGAACCATAGTTACAATGGGAGAAGTGTAGATGGTCTGTACCTTCCCCACCATAATTATCTATCTCTTTCCTGAATCCACAAGGGTTCCCCAATGCCAATGGGCATGGTTGAATATTAAAATCTCCTGCCCATAAGGTGGTAACGAGCCTACTAGGTACTGCCAAAACTCTTTCAATTTCCTTCTCTAAAGGTAACAAAATCTTTTCCCTAGAGGCATCGAAATTATTATTATAGAAATTAACTAGAATTAAACCTGTGCCTCTATTACTTTCCATCCGCAACACCTGGCTATGATATTCCACTACTGAGTAACTTCTGGTTTTGAAAATAGTTAATTTATTGGAAATCAAGAATAGTAGACCGCCCTTTGCTCTTCCAACTGAAAAACTAATAGCATTTAAGCAGTATGAGGAGTATCCTTCTACATGGATCGGTTCCTGACACCACGTTTCTTGCAGGCAGATAATATCATACCCTGCAGTAATAAAGTCCTTCCAAAATGGAGTATTTAACTTCCCCTTTATGCCCGCTAATTCCCAACTAACTAGTGAATAACCTCCTACTACTCCTTTGGTTATGGCAATAGACTCTGTCCGTGGTGTTACCATATCATCATCGGGGTCTATTCTAGCAGCTATATTTACTCCTATTGGGTTTTGATATACTGTTTCCAGTTCTTCTACAGCGGTAAGGATATTTGTTCCTGCCATTGTATGAATAGTTCTAGTTGCTCTATGTAATTCCTCCTCTTCTCTAATTTTCTGCGAACATAGTATGGTTAGGTTTAGCGGTTCGCAAAAAGGGGCCACTTCGGTGCAAAGGATCGGTGGTATATTTTATGTCTCCTCTAAATATTCCCCTCTTGACCTTACAGAAAGGTTAGTCTGTTGTCGCTCTAACTTCTTCCTCTGTCAATCGTTCTCTTCAAGTGAGTCAAAGGCCTGGAACCGATTATAAGTGGGAATCGTAAAGTATGGACGGGGCCTAGGATACATTGGATGCATTACCCGATGACATGATAGGGGAGTATTCCTAGAATTAATATTAGGATCCATTAGGTGCCTGTAAAAGTAACCTAAAGGGAGAAGAGTCGTATTATACTCCCAGGGTGATGAGAGTGGGGCGTTAGCCAACATATTCTGGGCCCAGTATGGAGATCTGAAACTTATAATTATACAGTCCCCCTCAAATTGTTTCCTGAGTGGACCCACCCATCCCACCCTTTGCGTTAGGATAATTTGACTAGCTTCTTCCATTGGAAAGTTACAATTTGCAGAGAGCCAGTGGAGGATTCTATTTTTTTGGCTCGCGGAATTTTCCGTTTGATCGTTTCTTAATTTAGGGACGTTAACTAAAACAGCAACATAGGCCCCGCATTCTGGGGGTAAATTAATGCGGGCCGGGATCTGTCTTGCACTAGTTGCTATAATCTGTTCTTCCTTGTCTACTGGACAGTTCTTCGCACCTCGATCTACCTGTTCAGCGGGTATCGCTTTGCTGTTGCCTGTGACTGGAATTACTCTTCCTGAGCTGACCACCTTTCATAAGCTGGGTTTCAATGGCTGTTTCGCTGCTGGTTGCCTGCTTACTATAATTTTACTCGAGCACGGGATCGGGGCAGGGCTTTTGTTATGGGCAACTACCTTTTGATTAGTGTTATTGTTTTTGGCTTTAATTCCATTGTTACTAATCTCTGTGCTATTGATTTTTGCTATTTGCACATCTATAGTGCCTAGCCTTTTTTCAATGTTTGAGATCTTAGCGCTAATGGGTCCTAATAGGGTGGAAAGCAAGGTCTCAATTCTCACCCAGAAACTTACATTCCCCAACTCTGTACTTGCCTCGGGGGTTTTACTGATAATGTCATTTGACTGACCCGTGCCCTTATCACCACTTTGCCCTATATTATTGTGTGCTTCCCTCTGTTGTTTCCTGCTACCTTTAACTGTTTGCTTGCTTATTGGTAACTCATTTGTAATATGTTTGAGTTTACTCTTCGCTTTTTGCCCCCTTGTTCGTGCTGGTGGACTATCAGTATTTTCCCTGTCCCCATTTGTCAAGTCAGTACTTGGGCATGCCTCATGACTTTCTAATTCTACCGGGTCATCAACAATAAAAGGAGGAGGGGCTTGACTCACATTCCTACTTGGTGACAACATGGTAGGAGTTGATGAAAGCCTACTTCCTAAATTTGAGCATTCAATTGGGGTTGCTTCCTGTTCTGGGCGGTTCTCGTTAATCTCTGCTCCAGGAAACCTTGCAAAAGATACTGCGAGTTATGAATCTGATAAGTTAGCCAAAGCCATAGATATGTTATCTTATTGCGCAAGTGGTGGCAAACTAGGGGGGAGAGAAAGACGTCTTTCCGTATTCTCAATAGCTGTTACCACCACCCCAATGGTCTTCTACAGCATTTTATCTATAGCAGTAAGACTAGGTAATGGGGTAGTAGAAGTTATTACCTTCCTATTTTTTGGCCCTTGCGCGACAGGTGTATTTTTACCCATGTTATTTATAAATACAGTACAACCACAAACTTAAGGTGAATTAACAGTAGATAAATCCCATAAAACTGGGTGGCACGAAGGAATCTACAAATGGTAATTACCAGTCCAGTTGTATCAATAGCCTGATAGCCTTGATCCCAAAAATAGGACATTGAGGTGGGCTATTTTTTATTTTTTTAAGTTGAATTTGTAGATCTCAGAGGCGAATCTAAAAATTACGTTGCTCACCCTGGTCAAATGATCCAATAAATCATCATCCATCAGATAAATATAATCTACAAAGGACAATGCCTCTTCATCAAAATTTTGAAGTAACTCTGTTATCCTAGCTGAGGACAACCCAGTGCTATCCTTATACCCTTGGTGCAGCCTATAAAATTGATGCTGAGAGCCTAGGGCTGAGAATGCTGTCAAATATTTGCTTTCAGGCTCTTACTTTTGGCAGGCAAATCCATCTCAGCGACTGTGTCTTTGTTCTGCTAGGATGGAACTTGCCTTCCTGCATACGTCCTTTTACAATTGCACATGCTGCGCTCTATTGCTGTTTACTTCCTATGGCAGGCTGAGCAGAACCGTCAGAGTAAATAATGTATTCATACAGATCCAGAGACATTATTTCATTTGGTAGAGGATATTCTTGTCCGTTCTGTAGAAATGCTTGAGTTTTTAGTGTAGAATAAAATTTGTAGTCAACATCTGTTGTAATGAGAGAATTAGCTCAGTGTATCCATCTTGGATGCAGTGCTTTTGCGTTTGGAAACCTAGCTTTTGTAACAGCCTCTAAGGCCGGTATCAGAGTTACGGCAATTATTTGTTTCCCCTGTGCCAGTGCTCTTTCTCTCACTACAGCAGTCTATACTGCTGTTAGAATCTTTTCAGGGGATGCAAAGCGCATCTCAGCATTTGTGTACATATGAGATTTGTTTGCTATTGGTACAGTTTCACCCAGATTGATCCGTGATTACACAGATCACCAGATTTGTGGTATTTACACATTGCGTAGGTGTTTGGGAGCTACCATGTCAGCTTGTAAGGAACAAAGGATATCTGTGTGTTCATGTGTCCAATGTCTAATTGAAAATTCAGGTCTGATTAAATCGTAGAAAGGTTTTACTTTTTCTGCGAAATCAACATGTATGTTCTGCCAACATTTAGGAATCCCAATATGGATTGTAGATTTATTAGAGTTTTTGGAGTTTGGAGCAGTGCACACTTGTCTAAAAAGTTAGCTGCTAGGCTTTTTCCTTCCCTTGATAACTCATATCCCAAAAATAGGACATTGAGGTTGGCTATTTTTGATTTGTTTAAGTTGAATTTGTAGGTCTCAGAGGCAAATCCAAAAATTGTGTTGCTCACCCTGGTCAAATGATCCAATAAATCATCATCCATCAGATAAATATAATCTACTAAAGACAATGCCTCTTCATTAAAATTTTGAAGTAACTCTGTTATCCTAGCTGAGGACAACCCGGTGCTATCCTATACCCTTGGTGCAGTCTATAAAATTGATGCTGAGAGCCTAGGGCTGAAAATGCTGTCAAATATTTGCTTTCAGGCTTTTACTTTTGGCAGGAAACTCCATTTCAGATATCTAGGGTTGTTTTGTATTTCTTCCACACAATGTTATCCATTAATGCGGCACTGTGTTCATTCTGTACTTCAAATGTCTTTGTGCATGTATTCTAATGTCCGTAGTTTAAAACTAGACAGTATGAATTGTCAGGTTTCATTATGGGAAACAAAGGATTATTCATTGAAGAGGTGCAATTCTCTATTACACCTTGGTATTCAAGTTGATTTAAACTCTCCCTGACTTGCTTTTTCACTTTTCGTTTATTAGGGTAATGTCTCTGTGGAGTTGGAGTAGTTTTAACTGGGATTACATGGTACATGGTTGCGATGGGGCAAGTCCTTCCGCCCACTCCTGTGCATATGAATGTTTTAGTGATTCTGGAACGAGGTCGTAGAAATCCAGTAAAATGACTCTTTTTCCCTTTGGGCACTCCATAACAATCTCAGGCGGCAAATCTTTTTCAGCCAAAAGGATGTCATAGCCATAAGTCATGCTCTCCCTAAGGAGACTTTTAATTATTCTGGGTTTGTCTCCCTCCATTTGCAGTGTTATTTCATATAACAGGTATGGGACACTTACCCTAGTATCAAGTGTCTGCACCGTGATATATTAATTCAAACCAGCTGTCACCAGAAATTCCATCAGGTTCTTTTGAGCTATTGTTACTTCTGCTGCACTGTCTAGCATTCTCAGAGCCCATTCCCCATTCAGAAGTTGAGTCCTCAGTATCCTTGGCATTTCTAACTTTAAGGCCAGCTACCTTCCTCTTTTTAAATTGACGATTTGATTTTTGTTTATCGTCTTTTTTTATATTATAGTCCGAAGTACAATGTGTATCTCTGGACTTTGTTCATTCTTCTTGTCTGCATTCTGACTGTCCTATCTCTCTCACAGTGTTTTGATCAACCTGAAAGGAATGAGAGGAACTGGTATTAGTATCCTGATACCTGTCAGGTTTTTTTCCCATTATCATGATTCCTAAGGTTGCACCTTCTTTCGGAGAACTCTTGCTGAGGAGACCCTCCCTTTGATTGTGATCTATTCTTTTTTTTGTTTTTTAATTATCCCATTTCTTCTTGAAAGAATCAGGTGCTAGCTTGTTGTTATCCTTTTCAGGACCACCCATGAGTTAAGGTTTGTTGCTCTAGCTCCCAGATTATCTCTACCTAATTTGGCAAATGTATCTTCGATAATTTTAGGTAATTCACATTCCTGTTGTATAGGAGTGAAATCCCTCAGGTGTTGGCATATTGCCACTGCTGCTGCCTCCCTTTCTATGTTTGCCAATATAATTGTTGATACCTGGGCAAAACATCCTAACAATTTGATCCCTAAGTTCAGAGCAGGTTCTGCTCCATACTCATTCTGTAGTTGTCTCAATACATCTGGTATTACTGCTATTCAATGGATACCATGCGTTCTGGTATAGATGGGAGCCAAAACTGTACCCCAAGAGGTACAATCATCTATCTGGGGAGCTATCCCTAATGGCAAGCAGATTGTTAGCATTCTGTGTTTTTCTTTAGGGCTTGTGTGTTGAAACTCTGCCTCTAACTGTGTTATTTTCGGAGCTATCCAGAATGGTTCAGTGGGCATTTTACCCATAACTGCATTTAGTGTTTATGAATTTATTTTAGTTGCAGACCCCTGAATTTGCCCTGCTGGTTCAACCCTTGTTTGTTGAAGTGTTAGTGTTCTCATTACAAACTGTGTCAAATTTCTGTAAAGTTTTGTTATTTCTTTCTGTAGTAAGTCTGCTACCGGCATTGTGCCAATATCTGTCTGCGGTGTATAGTCTTACTGGTAGTTGAGCGGATCGTCAATGTCATGTATGGACAATATTCCTCTGGCATTTCATCTTCAGTGTAAAAATGAAATGTATTTGTATGTACATCTACTGGTGGGAATTTAACACATGAATAGAATAATTCTGTCCTGTATGACGCATGTGCCTCAATCACACAGGTTACAGTCCCACCTTTTGCTGTGACTCTAAATCTGCTAGTTTCAGAGTAAGGGGAGTTCTGACATTTTCTGAAATGTTTATAGCACCTTTGTGCTCTGCCTCTCCTGCTACATTCGCATGTAATGATGCCGCAGCATCTCTTCGACAGACATTGTTGAAAGAATGTCTAGGAAACTAAGCTAAGGTTGTATGCACAAAAGGAAACAATGTATTTTTCAAACTTGAATAAACCTACAGCAAATACATAGGATATGCCTACTCAGCTTCAGTGGATTTTTCCCTTCCCACTCCAGACGTCTCTGGGTTCAGATTTTTAATTACCGGCGCATCCCTGCAAAGTAGCAGGGATGCGCCAGTAATTGTGCGCCACGCCACCATCACTCATGGTGCGCCGTATTTACAATGCGGTGCACCATGGGCCCAAAACGTCACCAAAGCGTTACGCATCTGTGCCGTAAAGGGGGCGCATTGCTGGAGTAGCGTCGCAACAATGGCGCAGCTCCATCAATGCTCTGGGGTGCCCTATCTCCCCAATGCTGCGTCAAGCCGTACGTCTGCTTCAAGCAGGCGCAGGGTTTGAGTCACGCATCATTGTCGTTAAAGTGAGTGATTGAAATCTTGTAGATTTCCCTCAGCCACTTTTAGGATTCGTTCCAGCGCAGGAACGCCCTCCCTTGCGCCGGAACGCCCCCTGATGGCGCAGGGCTTTACAACGTGATGCATCTCCCATATGCGTCACGTTGTTAATATACGCCGCACCATTGCGCCTCTTTTGTGCTGCCGCTGCGTCACACAAGTCACGCAACAATGGAGCAAAAGAGCCGCAAGGGGCTTCTAAATCAGCCCCTACAGACTCAAGTCCAGTCCTTTCTTTGTACACATGGCGATAAGAAGAAATAGTGGTGGTGGATTGATAGTTTGAGTATTTTAATGACTGGTTAATGTAGTAGGAAACTTTAGTGTTGTCGCTGATCTGCAATCACGATGGACTTTGGCTGTCACTTCGCGTGCTGCGGACTGCTGCCTGCCAATCCTAGGCAAACCTTTTTAGTACTTTGTTTAGTGAGTTACATAAGAAGTTTCCAATTCGACGGTCCGCAAATCAAGCAATACTAATAACGTAGTAGACCACATGAGATTGGTCAATAATATATCCCGTGGAATAGTTGTCTATTTGCTATTTCGCCAAAATATTTTGTTAGTTCTTTTGAAATGTTTGATTTGGTTGACAAATATCATCCATGTTTTCTGTTTTTCTTTCTTTCATGTTGTACATCAGCTTCCCCCAGGGGCAAGAGGAGGACACAGGAGGAGGAGGAGGAGGAGGAGGGTGCTGTTCAGGATGCAGGCCAGGATCGGGCAGGCGAGGGCTCCTTTGCTGGCCCCAGTAAGTTTTAATTTTAATATAGAGTACTTATTTTTTCCCAGCGTTCCTCATTCGATTTTTTCTAAATCGTCTTTGATCTTCATGTAGACTGGATCTAAATTCTTATCTTGCCTCGACTATGACTCTGTGTGGTATTACTAGATTATTCTTATTAGTCTGTCTGTGTAGCTAACTAAGATTGCACATTTGGCAATTCCATTGGACTCCCATTCTAGTCAGCAATAGCTCTATGCACTGAGTGCAGTCCTCTGGGATTGTCCATAATGTCTTTTCAAGTCTTCTAAATGTTTATGCTTTGACAATTGCCAACAATAAAAAGGTGAATGACCACCAAGAAAGACTAAGATACTACTTTACTTTTGGTTTGGATAGGAGGACAATCCATTCTACTACTGTTGCAGGGACAAATCTGCACAAACAGAACTATGGACACTAAATAATGCATTGCTTAGCTTATCAATTATAATAGGTGCTGTTAGACTTTCCACATACCTCAGTGATAACAGACTTTGTAGTTGAACCCCCAATGTCCTTACTGACTAGATAGTGTGGCAGAGTCATTTAGCTCCCAAAGTCACCGATGATTGATCCCCAATGATGTCAGAGGCGCGGACTCATGCTTGCAAAAATTGCAAAACCTTTAGCTCATCCACTCTAGTCTGGAGGACCAAAAACCACAGAGTATATTTAAGTTTAAAAGCTTTATTAAAAGTAAACACATTTATTAAAATCAAGTTTGTCATAAAAGTAAACGTTTAACTGAAAATGGAAAAGTGCTTAGTGCTGACGATTAATTGGACACATTTCTTGTGGTCGAGCCGAGCTCTCACCTGGTTTGAACTTGATCCTGCTCGTGTTCTTAGAAGGCAAGCTTCTGTCTGTTAGGAGAAAAAGTGGTGCGTGTTAAAAATAAAAAGCAAGCATTCATCAGTTGTGCCAAAAAGTGCAGCAAGACAACAGCCTTCCCTAGAAAAAGGGACATTTTTACTTTAGAGAAGACAGTCACAAATTATTAAATTGTATACTGTTTTTTTCACATTTCTTTCTTCCTCCTAGACCAAATGTAGTATAGTGGTGTATTCTAACATTATTAAATGTACTTTGTAGGTGGAACATCTGGAGGCGGGGCCAGCGCGGAGGTGGTGGTGGCATTGGACGAGGACAACTCTGAGGAGGAGGTGGTGGAAGTGCCGGACAATTCTGTGGGGGATGACACGGTGGTGGCGGGCAGAGGTAAGCTATATATTCCTTACTTATTGAGATTGAAGAATGCAGAGTGTGCTTTCTGCACGGGTGTATTATAAATAAACCAGGTAGTAGCATCCTCTAAATGTACTTCGACTTAGCTGTGAAGTTTTTGGCGAGAAGAATCCCAATCAGATCTGAGATGAACTTGATGGATGGGATGAACGAAAAGCGAAAGAAGGGTGTAAGTAAGTGTGGAAGGATGAGAAATGTAATGATGACTGGCAAAGAAGAATGATATGTGTTTGCTTGGTCCCCGAGGTGGCTGGGAAGGAAAGAATATGGTATGGTGCATGGCTGGGTGAATGATGAAGCAAGGATGGGTGGAAGGAGAACAGCCTGGGTGGGTGAAACAGAAACTGTATGTGTGCATATACTTTGAATGGATGGATGCCTGGATCATTCATGGTACTATCTGACTCTTAGATAGCATATGTGTATCTAGAGAGAGTAGACGGTCACTGGATGAACTAAGTGTTACTTTGAAGAGCATGTAACAACGCACCCGCACGTCCGTTCCAGTGTAGGAAAGGCAAGGAAAAGAAGTTGTAATTTTGTCCAAATACTACCATGAATAGTAGCAGTAGTTTGTATTGCAACTGCAAGCACAGCATATATCCGGTTATTACGGTGGACACTCCCTACCTCTCTTAATAACTTTAGTTTAGTAGTAGTACGTCATTCATGTGTGGGTGTATCACTGTTCACTCAATAATAAGCAAAGCACCTAAAGTCATCCCATATGTCATCAAATACATCCCATGTGAAGTGATAGATAATCAGATTATTTAGCTTCTTCATTTTCCTTTTCTAATACTCATTTGCACTGTAGGGTGAAAGCTAAATTAATTAAGCAGTAGCCCTTTTAACAGAGTATTCTCAGTGCCACCCGTAATAGAAAAGTAAGAGCTTCACCACCTGCATGTACTGGACCGGTACAGTAACGCAAGTCTGTCTCACTCACCATGGTGTGTGTCTGTTTTTCTCGGGTGCAAGTTCACTGCGCTGGCATTATGCCGGCTTGCATAAGATAACGTACCAATTTTCCTAAACAAGAGAGAAGAAGAAGAATAAGACTGGTGTACTGTCATAGTCGACTGTAATGGAAGTCCATAGTGCTCGTAGAATTTGTTCCTTAAACTCCCACTAATGTTAGAGCAAGGATGAAGAAGTCGGAGGTTACATAGATACTGTCCTCAATAGTTATGTACTGTGCTTTCAATTTGCTACTTGTACTGTGACGCAACTTTCTGCTCAATCATTTTGTGTTAATCTTAAGGAGCATTGGTTACAGACTATGTCTTTCTTTCTTCATATAGTTGCTCCTTCCAAATCCAAGAGACCATCAAGGAGGAGGGAGCTGGCTCGAATGGCCCGGCAACGGAGGCTGGATGCCACTGTCGCTGAATATCGGCAGCTGGTGGCCCTGGAGGAGGAGGAGACGCAGTCTGGTACTACAAAAACATCCACTGGGACAGCTGCATCCTCCTCCGTGCGGGCTGCCAGCCAGCGCAGTGCTCCAGCGGTACGGAGCCGGGCTACCAAAGCCAAACGCCACCGCCGAGCAGCAAAGACAGCAGCTGCCCCCCACAGGATTTGCAAGTCACGCCGGCACCGCTTATCCCTCAGACTGTCCTACCTGGAGTAGGAGGTCCTAAGCTATAAGAACTTGGTGGAGGGCCTCCGCTTCGAACATGCCACCCTCCGCAAGGAGCATGATGCCCTGGCTGCTAAAGTCAACAGCACCCTGCCGTAGTGTCCCTTGCCCCTTTTTTAGAGACTTTTGGGGGGTGGGAATTGGGAGTTTGGTTTTTTGGGGACTTTTAAAGGACAATCGTTGGGGTTAGGGAGGGTCTTGTGGGAGATTATTTTGTTAGGGCTATAAAAATATACTTTTTGAAACTTTATCTGACCATACTAGTTTTTTACTGCTTTTGAGTCTGGTGGGTGGGGGTTTAACAGTAAGTTTGTTTTCCTGAATAGTCCTAGGACTTTGAAAGTACTACCGTCAATCTCTCGTCTCTCCTAATACTCCATTATACTACCTCCGCTCCAACCAAACGCTTATCTTACCTGTAATTTCTGTTTGAAAGTAGGGCTAGGCCCAGAGCTGGTTCCACGGGAAATGGCGATTAAGGTTGCAATCCAGGGCGGATGAAATTTCCTCCTCATTGCGCTGGTACTAGTGGTGTGACACAGTGGCAGTTGCATGGCTATGGAAAAAAAGAAAATGAAACCTGGTTTGTCCTTACTGTAGCATTACAACGGTACGATAGAGAGTTTGTCATAAAAGTAAACGTTTAACTGAAAATGGAAAAGTCCTTATTGCTGACGATTAATTGGACACATTTCTTGTGGTCGAGCCGAGCTCTCACCTGGTTTGAACTTGATCCTGCTCGTGTTCTTACAAGTCAAGCTTCTGTCTGTTAGGAGAAAAAGTGGTGCGTGTTAAAAATAAAAAGCAAGCATTCATCAGTTGTGCCAAAAAGTGCAGCAAGACAACAGCCTTCCCTAGAAAAAGGGACATTTTTACTTTAGAGAAGACAGTCACAAATTATTAAATTGTATACTGTTTTTTTCACATTTCTTTCTTCCTCCTAGACCAAATGTAGTATAGTGGTGTATTCTAACATTATTAAATGTACTTTGTAGGTGGAACATCTGGAGGCGGGGCCAGCGCGGAGGTGGTGGTGGCATTGGACGAGGACAACTCTGAGGAGGAGGTGGTGGAAGTGCCGGACAATTCTGTGGGGGATGACACGGTGGTGGCGGGCAGAGGTAAGCTATATATTCCTTACTTATTGAGATTGAAGAATGCAGAGTGTGCTTTCTGCACGGGTGTATTATAAATAAACCAGGTAGTAGCCTCCTCTAAATGTACTTCGACTTAGCTGTGAAGTTTTTGGCGAGAAGAATCCCAATCAGATCTGAGATGAACTTGATGGATGGGATGAACGAAAAGCGAAAGAAGGGTGTAAGTAAGTGTGGAAGGACGAGAAATGTAATGATGACTGGCAAAGAAGAATGATATGTGTTTGCTTGGTCCCCGAGGTGGCTGGGAAGGAAAGAATATGGTATGGTGCATGGCTGGGTGAATGATGAAGCAAGGATGGGTGGAAGGAGAACAGCCTGGGTGGGTGAAATGGAAACTGTATGTGTGCATATACTTTGAATGGATGGATGCCTGGATCATTCATGGTACTATCTGACTCTTAGATAGCATATGTGTATCTAGAGAGAGTAGACGGTCACTGGATGAACTAAGTGTTACTTTGAAGAGCATGTAACAACGCACCCGCACGTCCGTTCCAGTGTAGGAAAGGCAAGGAAAAGAAGTTGTAATTTTGTCCAAATGCTACCATGAATAGTAGCAGTAGTTTGTATTGCAACTGCAAGCACAGCATATATCCGGTTATTACGGTGGACACTCCCTACCTCTCTTAATAACTTTAGTTTAGTAGTAGTACGTCATTCATGTGTGGGTGTATCACTGTTCACTCAATAATAAGCAAAGCACCTAAAGTCATCCCATATGTCATCAAATACATCCCATGTGAAGTGATAGATAATCAGATTATTTAGCTTCTTCATTTTCCTTTTCTAATACTCATTTGCACTGTAGGGTGAAAGCTAAATTAGTTAAGCAGTAGCCCTTTTAACAGAGTATTCTCAGTGCCACCCGTAATAGAAAAGTAAGAGCTTCACCACCTGCATGTACTGGACCGGTACAGTAATGCAAGTCTGTCTCACTCACCATGGTGTGTGTCTGTTTTTCTCAGGTGCAAGTTCACTGCGCTGGCATTATGCCGGCTTACATAAGATAACGTACCAATTTTCCTAAACAAGAGAGAAGAAGAAGAATAAGACTGGTGTACTGTCATAGTCGACTGTAATGGAAGTCCATAGTGCTCGTAGAATTTGTTCCTTAAACTCCCACTAATGTTAGAGCAAGGATGAAGAAGTCGGAGGTTACATAGATACTGTCCTCAATAGTTATGTACTGTGCTTTCAATTTGCTACTTGTACTGTGACGCAACTTTCTGCTCAATCATTTTGTGTTAATCTTAAGGAGCATTGGTTACAGACTATGTCTTTCTTTCTTCATATAGTTGCTCCTTCCAAATCCAAGAGACCATCAAGGAGGAGGGAGCTGGCTCGAATGGCCCGGCAAAGGAGGCTGGATGCCACTGTCGCTGAATATCGGCAGCTGGTGGCCCTGGAGGAGGAGGAGACGCAGCCTGGTACTACAACAACATCCACTGGGACAGCTGCATCCTCCTCCGTGCGGGCTGCCAGCCAGCGCAGTGCTCCAGCGGTACGGAGCCGGGCTACCAAAGCCAAACGCCACCGCCGAGCAGCAAAGACAGCAGCTGCCCCCCACAGGATTTGCAAGTCACGCCGGCGCCGCGTATCCCTCAGACTGTCCTACCTGGAGTAGGAGGTCCTAAGCTATAAGAACTTGGTGGAGGGCCTCCGCTTCGAACATGCCACCCTCCGCAAGGAGCATGATGCCCTGGCTGATAAAGTCAACAGCACCCTGCCGTAGTGTCCCTTGCCCCTTTTTTAGAGACTTTTGGGGGGTGGGAATTGGGAGTTTGGTTTTTTGGGGACTTTTAAAGGACAATCGTTGGGGTTAGGAAGGGTCTTGTGGGAGATTATTTCGTTAGGGCTATAAAAATATACTTTTTGAAACTTTATCTGACCATACCTGTTTTTTACTGCTTTTGAGTCTGGTGGGTGGGGGTTTAACAGTAAGTTTGTTTTCCTGAATAGTCCTAGGACTTTAGTAGTACTACCGTCAATCTCTCGTCTCTCCTAATACTCCATTATACTACCTCCGCTCCAACCAAACGCTTATCTTACCTGTAATTTCTGTTTGAAAGTAGGGCTAGGCCCAGAGCTGGTTCCACGGGAAATGGCGATTAAGGTTGCAATCCAGGGCGGATGAAATTTCCTCCTCATTGCGCTGGTACTAGTGGTGTGACACAGTGGCAGTTGCATGGCTATGGAAAAAAAGAAAATAAGACCTGGTTTGTCCTTACTGTAGCATTACAACGGTACGATAGAGAATATAGCAGGTGACAGTACACTAGACTACAACAGTGCCACAATGTAGCCTAACAAATGGTAAAGTATTGATAGTATAACTTGTACTTGTGTAGGATTTCTTTGACATTGGCTACTACTACAAGAAATAGTACTGAAGCTGAGTAAGTCTAGAATATATCCTCGGATTCCTTCACCAGCCTGTTGCTATGACCTTATCCTCCCCAGCAAGTGTGTGGAATTATTAATGTCATTTAGTCACACATCAAGCAAAACCACACAGCCCGGGGAAGAGGGTTAGGGTTTGTAAAATGGATGGGAATGGGGGTTTCTTTTTGGGTAGGTTTTGTTGAGAGAGAAAAAAAAAGCACAGCATGGACAAAAAATAATTGAACATAAAGAAACTTTTGGGTACAAAGCTAACCATAAATCTTTTACGTGACATAAAGGAAGTGCATGCACTACTGAATGTATTGTTACTGAAAAGTAAGTAGTACTTTCGACAACCGTGAATGACAGAATTCGACAGTACAGGGCTACATTAAATTAGGTTAAAAAAATAACCGAAGTAAAACCTATAGAATGGCTGTAGGGATCAATTTAGAAGCAGAGAGAGATCCAAGAAATGCAGTCACACACACTCATAGAAGAAAAGAATGGATACTGTATCTGTATTGTTGTAGTTGTCCTGTTGAATTTGGTAAGTAAGTTGCATGCAGCAAACAATTCCTCTTATTAGCGGCACTCCTCCATTCCAGCTGACGCTTCGTCCATCAATGTTGGTGACCAGAAGACACCCTGTCCACTGCCTGCCTGGTGGATGCTGAATTGCGGCTCGCTAATGTGAAGCCTGACTCCATCCTTTTTTCCCCATTGCACAGACTGAAACCCGGCCTGTAATTATTGAACGAAAAAAGGCACTGATAAATAAATATAAGGTATGTACGCTGTGTAGTGCAAAAAATCACACTTTGATTTTCCTAATAGACTGTACAACATTTTTGAAAGTGCGTACTCTGTCAGAGTCACCTTTTGAAGGATAAATAAGCATGGGCAAATTAATTTAGCGGATATTTCCCCTCAAGCTAGATGTACTGTAAACTGTGTTTTAGAACAAAATTAGACCTTCCCAGCAGTGCTCCCACCCAGACCCTTACTAAAGCCAGTCGCAAAAATGTAGAAGACCCCCAATCAGATCTCAAAAAACGAGGCCTAGCAGAAAACTGGTGACAAAACGTACTTCGAAAGTAAAAGTAGGCCAAAATACCCCCTTACCCACCGTGGATTGTATTCAAACCACTTGCAAGCAAGCAAAAGTATCCATAGCCAGCATCGCTCCAAGACTCGAAAACCCCCCCACCCAAACACATGCAATAGAAATACTGCTAACCCTAACCCTAAGTTAAGAATAGTGGCAGGGGCTTTCTTTAACTATGCCAAATCCCCCCTTTCCCACCATGGATTTTCTTCAAATGACTTGAAACCAAAATTACGCATTCTCACAAGTGCTCTAAGACCCCAGAACTCAGTTGCAAAAATCTAGAACACCCCGAAACACATGCAATCCTGCTGCTAGGGCTAACCCTAACGAACCCTAAGTTACAAAAAGTGCCAAAAGGATTTTCCTTATGGATTTTGTCCCAACCACTTCTATCCGGTATTAGACCTTCCCAGGAATGCCCCAAGACCCGCCAACCCACCCGCCAAAAAGCACAACACCCCCAAACAGCCCAAAAGAAAAATCTCATACTTACAATATTTCTCGGCCTTCGGTCCAAACGCGCTGTGCAGCTAGGCCATAACTCCAGTTTTCCACCACGGATTTCCTGAAAAGCAAATGCAATCAAGATAAGAGTGTCCCAGCAGTGCTCCCAGACCCCAAAACTCACCCACAAACACCCGGAACCCCCCCAAGGAGCACCTCAAAGGCAAGCAAGTCAGCAAAACCACAAAAAAATGCCCGCCTCCGATTTGGTCCAAACCACTTTTATCCGGTATTAGGGCTTCCCAGCAATGGCCCCAGAGCCGTCAACCCAGGAGAAAACGAGTAGAAGACCCCCAAACAGCCAAAGAGCAAAAGTACAAAAATGGGGACTTAGTCATTTTTTTGCCAATTTCCCAAATCACTCCGCGCGCGCTCTGCAGCTAGGCCCTAACTCCCCTCTGCCACCATGGATTTGCTTCAAACCTCTTGCAAACTAAAGTATCCATAGCCAGCAGTGCTCCCAGACCCCGAAAACCCACCCACAAACACCAGGAAGCCCCCCAAACAGGCCCCCGAAAACGCTACATTGAGCAAAATGTTAGAAATAGCACAAAAAAATTAAGCGTGGATTTTGTCCCAACCACTTGTATATGGTATTAGACCTTCCCAGGAATGCCCCAAGACCCGCCAACCCACCCGCCAAAAAGCACAACACCCCCAAACAGCCCAAAAGCAAAATCTCATACTTACAATATTTCTCGGACTTCGGTCCAAACGCGCTGTGCAGCTAGGCCATAACTCCAGTTTTCCACCACAGATTTCCTGAAAAGCAAATGCAATCAAGATTAGAGTGTCCCAGCAGTGCTCCCAGACCCCAAAGCTCACCCACAAACACCCGGAACCCCCCCAAAGAGCACCTCAAAGGCAAGCAAGTCAGCAAAAACACAAAAAAAATTCCGCCTCCGATTTGGTCCAAACCACTTTTATCCGGTATTAGAGCTTCCCAGCAATGGCCCCAGAGCCGTCAACTCACCCGCAAAGAAGTAGAACACCCCCACAAGTGCTAAGTCTTTCTTCATTGGGCGTAAACCAGCCCTCTGCTTTGATGGAAATAGGAGTCTGGAGGAGGAGGATAGAGGACCATGTTCTACTGAACTTGTGAACCTGAGGAATGCAGACTGCGGCACCTTCAAATCAATAAGCAAACAAGTGAAGACAGTTCTGCTGATGGGCTTGTTTTTGTGATTAGGTGATTAAAGTTTGAATTATATTAACTGTGCACAACAAAGAAAGACAGACACACAGGAATAAAAGTGAATAAGGACGAAAAAGAAAGTGATTGATTCATTGTCTCATTTTCAGGGCTCGGTGTCAGGGTCCACGAATAAGAATAAGGCTTCGTCATCATACTCTGCGAATTCAGGCAGGGTGAGCTCAGTGTCACCTGACAGAGAAGAAATTCCCTCATCTACGTTGCTGTCCAACTCGTCTTTATCCGGCGTGCTTTCTAGTACTCTGGTGGTATAAGGTGCTGATTCATCTTGATCATTGTTAACCTCTCCACATTTTTGGGCGAGAGGCGGCTCCGTTTGGAAGTTACAATGCCACCAGCAGCACTGAAAACACGTTCAGAAGACACGCTTGCGAGTGGGCAAGACAAGTAGTTTAAAGCCAGGTTGGAGAGCTGTGGCCACAATTCTTTGTTCCCATGCCAATACGCCAATGGGTCAGCATTAACATAGACCTCTGTTGAGTCATTCAGATAGTCCTTCACCATCGACTCAAGGTCCTCCTCCAAGGTTCCTCCACTTTGCTTAGCTGTTGCTGTGACCTTTTGAGAACCAAACCCAAGCCGAGCTAGCCAATCCTCTTCAGCCTCCAATGTTAATGTTATGTCTGGTGCAGATGATCCAGGTGCCGGTGTCTTTAACGGCTGTGAGGTCACTTGTGCCACAGCCACAGGTGCAGAAGTGGATTGTTTTGACTGGGGATGGCCTGCTGATGCTGATGTACTGCCTTTTCCTTCAATTTTCTGCCGTTCTCTTTCAAACCTCTTGGCTGAGAAGGCTAGCCACTGTTTGTACTTTGTAACATCTTCATCAGCAAAAGGAAAGAATGCTCGGCCTGCCAGCGCCTTTTTGTAGCGTGGATCCAGAATAGTAGCACAAATGTAATGCTGGTTTGAGTGGATCATTTTAAGACGTTCATCACCTAATAATTTCTCCGCCAAAACAAAAGGGTCTTGGTTTTTTTCATCTTTTTGAAACACAGAACACACCTCCTTCAGTTGGTGCTCCAGCATGTACAATAATGGGATAGCTTTTCCCAAATTAAAAGTCCTCCT
The DNA here is from genome assembly GCF_964263255.1 of Lissotriton vulgaris. NCBI lineage: Eukaryota > Metazoa > Chordata > Amphibia > Caudata > Salamandridae > Lissotriton > Lissotriton vulgaris. The sequence continues at coordinate 667,016,473 of NC_141694.1, forward strand.
TGCTGACTGCACGCGTGAAGACCTCAAAAGGATGAAGCATGCGTGTCAGGCTTTTAACTATGTCCCATTGTGCCGCACCATCCTCAGGTCCTTCTGAGCTGTACCCTGTGTTAAGAAATAGTGATTGAGTACCGTATACTGCTCATACAGACGCTCAAGCATGTAGAAGGTTGAGTTCCAACGTGTTGCCACCTCCTGGATGAGTGCTTTCACTGGCATTCGACGTTCATGTAGCAGGCTCCTCAGATGCTTCCGGGCCTTAAAAGAATGGCTGAAATGGTTGCACATTTTTCGGCAGGTGTCCACTACCCCGTACGCTGCACTGTCTTTATCACTCAAAATTTTTTTGACAACCAGGTTTATACAGTGCGCCAAACACGGCACTCTGAAATAGTCACCCAGCTCCATGGCCTTAACTAAATTGGCGCCATTATCCGTGGAAACATAACCAATCTGGTGTTTTTTTGGGGACAGCCAGTCAAGGACCTTTGTGTTAAACTCATCCAAAATGTTTTCTGCTGTGTGACGTTTCTCCAAACCAAACATGGCCAGTGTTGCATGTTTCCGTGCAGCTTTAAAAACTTGGTCCGGGTCAACACCTGCGTTTAGCTTTGCTTTAACTCCTGAAAAAGAGACCCGGTATGCAGTGATGCACATGTAATCAGCGCCTGCGCCACTGGTCCACATGTCTGTTGTCAAATGTATAGTGTGAACAGCACTCTTCTGCAAAGCTGCCCCAATCACCTCCAGAACATCTTCATGTAGTGCTGGAACCGCAACTCTGGCAAAATAGAACCAGCTAGGAACCTTCCATTTAGGGCAGAGCGCTGCCACTAATTCTAGAAAACCAACCCCTTCTACAAAAGAAAAAGGGAGAAGGTCCAGAGCTAGCATTTTAGCCAGCTTAGTGTTATACAGACGCGTCAGTGGGTGGTTGCGTTCATATTGCGCTTCTGTAAACAACATCTTTTTAATGTTACCCTGGACCAAGCATTTACGGGATAATGATGATGATGAAATCTTCGACCCATTTACGCTCGCTGATGAACTTTTTCGCATTGGTGTCTCACTCTCTTCCACACTCTTAGTGTGGCTCACATGGGGTGTGCTACTGACAGGGGTACTGGGTGTAAGTGAAGTGTTTGACACGTCTTCTTCCTCCTCGTCATCATCAGATGAAAAATCAACGTTTTCATTATGTGCAATTAGGGCTTCCTTGATCGCCTGTAGGTTAGCAAACCATTGGACAGCGTGCTGTCTCTTAAGTTGACCTCTCTGGCCTCCGGTACCATAGTTGGTACCAAACTTACCACGATTAACTGCAACCTTACAAATGCTACAAATGGCAAAGTTTTCCCTTTTTGGGCAAACACTAAAGAAGTCCCAAGCTGGTGACTTGAATTGTCTGTGGAGGCCGGAGGAGGCGGCGATACTGGTGGCGGTGGTCTTGCTCCTAATGCCAGATGAAGTGGAGGATGTGGATTGCTGAACTTTAGTACGTTGTGCATTTTCACCACCACTAATTGAGGTTGAGGTGGATGGAGGTCCCTTCTGGCGAGGAAGAAATATGGAAGCGGTACGTGTTGGTGTACTAGTTAACTCCAATGATTGTTGTGTTTCCATTGCCTCCTCATCGACATCATCATCACGCTCAGCAGCTTCTCGGGCTAGGGTCAAAATGTCTCTTTGCTGCATGCCCGCTGGGGCTGCAGTGACCTTTATGATGACTGGGTCGTCGCCGTGAGAGCCTTCATCAGCAGCAGTATCCGCCACTTCTTGTTGAGCCTCATCACACTCCATAACTATGAGTTTTTCGACGACCTTCCTTTTACGCTGAAGTACCTTTGTCAGATCATGGTGTGCCTCGCTCTCGAACGGCCGTGGTGGTTCCCAATCTTCATCCATATCATCAGAAGGAGGTGGGCTTGAAGAAGATGTAGACACCCCCCTTGATCTTTTCCTTGCTAAGGATGTGGAAGACAATGAATGATCATCAGGAGGAGTGGCTTCCTCAAATGATACCTCGGCTTGATTGTCGATTTCCTGATGTGCCTCTACTTCGGTAGGAACAACTATTGTGGGCACTTGTGACCCTCCATGCACCTCTGCTTGCGCATCTCCTTGCGCTGCCTCTTCTTCCACATGTACTTGGGCTTCTACTTGCACATGTGGTTCTTGTTGCAGCTGTGGTTGTTCAACACTCGTCAGATGAGTTACAACAACCTGTGTTGATTCAGGGACATTGCTGCTACTTTCTTGCGATGAGCCAACATCACTGGTCGATGGTGATTGAACAACTAGACTAAGTGCCTCTGCAGCACTCAAGGGCTTGGACTTAAGTTGGCGTGGTGGTGGTGGTGGCATTGAGCCCAATGGAGCGGGGGTGCTGCTCCCTGCTTGGTCCCCAGCAGATCCCGCTGCTGCTGCAGGCGTACTTTTTTTTTTACTCCCAAAAAACGTGGCGGGCGGCACACCAGCCTCCTTGGTAACTTGCTTCTTCTGCTCCTTACTGGCAACTTTCTTGCTAGAGGAGCTACGGGAAACTCTTTTTGGGGCCATCTTCTTCAGAGCAGGTCAGAACAGCAGGCCGCAGATGCACGAGTTGCAGAGTTGTCTGTGGCCAGACGTGACGTCGCGTGACGTTATGCTGCACACACACACCGCTGCAGGACTTCTTCCTGGCACTGGTGGTTCTCTTGAGTCTTGTGCACCTAAAAGCAATGGAAGACAGAGGAACATCAGTTCAGTTATACACCCCCAAAAAATCGAAAAAACACAGAAAAATCAGCACAATCCCATGCCCTCCATGATGTTTAAATTCAAGACACCCCACAGAAAGACTAGGCACATGCACCACTCACTATCCCTGGTGAAAAGGCCACAACAACAGGCCAAAAAAACGAAAATCACAGAAAAATCAGCACAATCCCAAGCCCTCCATGATGTTTAAATTCAAGACAACCCACAGAAAGACTAGGCCTATGCACCCCTCAGTACCCCTGGGCATAAAGGTTGAAAGCTAGGCAAAATGGTTGCAGACCTAACAACACTGCCTGCATTCAAAATGGCTCCCTCCCAGCACATGGCCTGCCTGTACCAGCACTCAAAATGGCCCCCACCCACATGGCCTGTGCCCATGAACACCCCAAAAAATTGAAAAACACAGACAAATCAGCACAATCCCAAACCATCCAGGCCCTCCATGATGTTTAAATTCAAGACACCCCACAGAAAGACTAGGCCCATGCAACACTCACTACCCCTGGTGAAAAGGCCACAACAACAGGCCAAAAAAACGAAAATCACAGAAAAATCAGCACAATCCCAAACCATCCAGGTCCTCCATGATGTTTAAATTCAAGACACCCCACAGAAAGACTAGGCCCATGCAACACTCACTACCCCTGGTGAAAAGGCCACAACAGGCCAAAAAAACGAAAATCACAGAAAAATCAGCACAATCCCAAACCATCCAGGCCCTCCATGATGTTTTAATTCAAGACACCCCACAGAAAGACTAGGCCCATGCAACACTCACTACCCCTGGGCATAAAGGTTGAAAACTATGCAAAATGGTTGCAGGCCTAACAACACTGACTGCATTCAAAATGGCCACTTGCCTCCCAGCACATGGCCTGCCTGTACCAGCACTCAAAATGGCCCCCACCCACTTGGCCTGTCCCCATGAACACCCCCCAAAATCGAAAAACACAGAAAAATCAGCACAATCCCAAACCATCCAGGCCCTCCATGATGTTTAAATTCAAGACACCCCACAGAAAGTCTAGGCCCATGCAACACTCACTACCCCTGGTGAAAAGGCCACAACAACAGGCCAAAAAAACAAAAATCACAGAAAAACCAGCACAATCCCAAACCATCCAGGCCCTCCATGATGTTTAAATTCAGGACACCCCACAGAAAGACTAGGCCCATGCAACATTCACTACCCCTGGTGAAAAGGCCACAACAACAGGCCAAAAAAACGAAAATCACAGAAAAATCAGCACAATCCCAAACCATCCAGGCCCTCCATGATGTTTAAATTCAAGACACCCCACAGAAAGACTAGGCCCATGCAACACTCACTACCCCTGGGCATAAAGGTTGAAAACTAGGCAAAATGGTTGCAGGCCTAACAACACTGACTGCATTCAAAATGGCCACTTGCCTCCCAGCACATGGCCTGCCTGTACCAGCACTGAAAATGGCCCCCACCCACATGGCCTGTCCCCATGAACACCCCCCAAAATCGAAAAACACAGAAAAATCAGCACAATCCCAAACCATCCAGGCCCTCCATGATGTTTAAATTCAAGACACCCCACAGAAAGTCTAGGCCCATGCAACACTCACTACCCCTGGTGAAAAGGCCACAACAACAGGCCAAAAAAACGAAAATCACAGAAAAATCAGCACAATCCCAAACCATCCTGGCCCTCCATGATGTTTAAATTCAGGACACCCCACAGAAAGACTAGGCCCATGCAACATTCACTACCCCTGGTGAAAAGGCCACAACAACAGGCCAAAAAAACAAAAATCACAGAAAAATCAGCACAATCCCAAACCATCCAGGCCCTCCATGATGTTTAAATTCAAGACACCCCACAGAAAGACTAGGCCCATGCAACACTCACTACCCCTGGTGAAAAGGCCACAACAACAGGCCAAAAAAACGAAAATCACAGAAAAATCAGCACAATCCCAAACCATCCTGGCCCTCCATGATGTTTAAATTTAAGACACCCCAAAGAAAGACTAGACCCATGCAACACTCACTACCCCTGGTGAAAAGGCCACAACAACAGGCCAAAAAAACAAAAATCACAGAAAAATCAGCACAATCCCAAACCATCCAGGCCCTCCATGATGTTTAAATTGAAGACACCCCACAGAAAGACTAGGCCCATGCAACACTCACTACCCCTGGTGAAAAGGCCACAACAACAGGCCAAAAAAGACGAAAATCACAGAAAAATCAGCACAATCCCAAACCATCCAGACCCTCCATGATGTTTAAATTCAAGATACCCCACAGAAAGACTAGGCCCATGCAACCCTCACTACCCCTGGGCATAAAGGTTGAAAACTAGGCAAAATGGTTGCAGGCCTAACAACACTGACTGCATTCAAAATGGCCACTTGCCTCCCAGCACATGGCCTGCCTGTACCAGCACTCAAAATGGCCCCCACCCACATGGCCTGTCCCCATGAACACCCCAAAAAATCGAAAAACACAGAAAAATCAGCACAATCCCAAACCATTAAGGCCCTCCATGATGTTTAAATTCAAGACACCCCACAGAAAGACTAGGCCCATGCAACACTCACTACACCTGGTGAAAAAGCCACAACAACAGGCCAAAAAAAACGAAAATCACAGAAAAATCAGCACAATCCCAAACCATCCAGGCCCTCCATGATGTTTAAATTCAAGACACCCCACAGAAAGACTAGGCCCATGCAACAATCACTACCCCTGGGCATAAAGGTTGAAAACTAGGCAAAAGGGTTGCAGGCCTAACAACACTGACTGCATTCAAAATGGCCACTTGCCTCCCAGCACATGGCCTGCCTGTACCAGCACTCAAAATGGCCCCCACCCACATGGCCTGTCCCCATGAACACCCCAAAAAATCGAAAAACACAGAAAAATCAGCACAATCCCAAACCATCCAGGCCCTCCACGATGTTTAAATTCAAGACACCCCACAGAAAGACTAGGCCCATGCAACACTCACTACCCCTGGTGAAAAGGCCACAACAACAGGCCAAAAAAATGAAAATCACAGAAAAATCAGCACAATCACAAACCATCCAGGCCCTCCATGATGTTTAAATTCAAGACACCCCACAGAAAGACTAGGCCCATGCAACACTCACTACCCCTGGTGAAAAGGCCACAACAACAGGCCAAAAAAACGAAAATCACAGAAAAATCAGCACAATCCCAAGCCATCCAGCCCCTCCATGATGTTTAAATTCAAAACACCCCACAGAAAGACTCAGTGCACCCACCACTGAGTACCCCTGGGCAAAAGGCCCCAAAACAGCCCAAAAATCGAAAATTCCAAAATTGTAGTTGCAGCAACTGTAATGCCCCAAACAAACTTACTTGTGAAATTTCTAATCCAAAAGTGATCCAAAGAAAGTCAAAAAGGCCTCAAATCCAAATATCCAGCAGCATCCACAAAAAGTAATCCTTCCAGCTCCAGATCCAAATGAAAAGTGACCAGGAGATGAACAAAGCACTGGGAGGAGCCTGCTGGACAGGAACAGGAAGTTGAAGACTGTGGGGCACTTCCTTCCTCCCACCCCCCCTCCCCAAAATGGACTCCTCGCAAAAAAAGTGCAGGCAAATGTCAACCTGAGGAGTTATTCAGATAAAAATCATCATTTCCAGAAGGTTTATGCTGCTTGCTGGTGGATTTCTTGTGCAGAATTGCAAATTTTGTATTTTCGCGAGTGCGAGATTGTTGCTGCTCGCCGCATCTACAAGCTCGCAATTGCGAAGTCCCGCGATATGTGATCACGGCGTACTCGCGTTGACAAACTCTCACTGTGCAAGTTGGCAAGCCGCGATTACGTAATCGCGCTCGCCAAATTCCCGCGGGATCCCGCAGCAAGATCCAAAATGGCACAGCACTCGCAAAATATCGAGAAAATCAACTCGGCAAACGCTGAATGACGGTAGGTAAACGCCGCGCACCGCAAAATTGAACCACCAAGAAAAAAAAATCTGCTGCATGCGAATTTTCGGATTTTCAGCAAATTCGCAAGCGTTCGCGGATTGCGAATTTACTGAAAATCCGCAAAATCCGCGAGCGTAACGGATTTTCCGCCCATGCTTACTACCCAGGCCTAAATTGGGCTACATTACAAAACATAACAGAATCTATGAGGAGCCACAAACTTCCACCCACCCAGCACTCACCAAAGTCTCCCAATAAAAATGGTACCTCATTATGTGGGTATGCCTAGTGTCCATGACAGGAAACGGCCACATTTACCCAGTGAAAACTGACCCTTTTTTTGTGCCTAGCTGTGGATTTTGAACCCTAGCTCAGCCGGCACCTAAGGAAACCTAACAAACGTATACATTTTTTAAAACTAGATACCCAAGGGAATCCAGAATAGGGTGACTTGTGTGGCTCTCACCAGGTTATGCTACCCAGAATCCCTTGAAAACCTTCAATTTTGTAAAAACAAAACAGTATTTCTGTGATAGAAAGGTCTGGAATCTGTATGGATCCACAAACTTCCACCCACCCTGCATTCCCTAAAGTCTTCTGATAAAAATGGTACCTCACTTGTGTGGTAGGCCTAGTGCTTGCAGCAGGGAAGGGATCAAAATATATGTGGAAACATCACATTTATCTATCACAAGCCAATCTGGTTTTGCCAGGGGGTCATCTGTGTTATTGGTCCTGGGCTGGGCGGTCATCTAGTGAAACCTAATAAAAACCAGACCTTTCTGAAAACTAGACAGCTGGGGAAGTACAAGAAGGCATGGCTTGGATAGACCCCCAAACTTTTCCTACCCAGAATCCCCAGCAAACCTTTATATTTAGCTGAAAAAATCTCATTTTTCTCATAGTTCTGTGTGGAAAAGTTGTGGGATCACTGGACTGACACAAATTGCCTAACACCCAGCGTTCCCCCAGGTCTCTTGATAAAAATGGAACCTTACTTGTGTGGGTGGACCAAGTACCCGAAGCAGGGTAGGGCCTAAAACGTATTGTAGAGACATCAAAATTATATATCACAAAACGACCAGGTTTGGAAAGAGGGTCACCTGCTCTGGGGTCCGGGGCTCTGTGGCCATCTCGGGAAACCTACCTAACCCCCAACTGTTTTCTACCCACAATTCCCTGCAAATCTCAAATGTAGCTAAAAATTCAGAGTCACAGCAAAAACCAATGATATCCCACTAGAAAGAAAAAAAAACAGTTACTCACAAGAGAACAAAGTACACAGCATGGACAAATGCATAAAGATTTTCACACTCCATAAAACACAAGCTAAACATAGTGCTATTAGTGCACCATTTACAAAGACACATTCATGCAGGTAAATGAAACTCATTTAGAGTAAATAGTACAAAAAAACATTTTCTTACCAAACATATGCAACTGCACAAACTGCAGAAGCACCAATGACGAAATCACAACCTGGATCATCAGCCAAAAGAGCAACATCCTTGAACTAGAATAAAAAGTAAAAACAAAACATTACAATCTCAATTCCTAAGAAATAAAACAATTAACATTATAACACACCATGTCACTACTCAAATGGCCAATCTGCCACCAAGGGGGACACAAAAGCAGTCAAAAGTAAATATTAAATGATGCCCTATCCCACCGAAGCAACCCTTACTCAAGGGGCCACCACCAAACTTACATATATACATATCCCTAGTGCTATTGGGTTGCCTGCCAACCCCCGGGTAGATGGGCCTCAAATAGTGCTAATCTGCCCCAGTGGGAGCAGAAAATAGCCAAAAGTAATTTTAAAATATTATTAGCGTCAATAGGAGCAGCCATTACCCAAGGGGCCACGCGAAAATATAAAAATATACATATCCCGGGAGCCAGTGGGTTTTCCAAATGCCCCCCAATCCCGGAGGAGATGGGCCTTCAAATAGGGCCGCCCAAGGAGCAGAAAATGACCACAAGTATAAAAAAAAATGGTGGGATCGCCCCCATGCACTTAAAAAAAAAACCTGGTCTAGTGGGGTTTAGGCCCAAAAAAACAGGCCGATCTGTCCCGAGGGTGCAGAAAACAGCAGACAGAAAACACCCCACTTGGAAGCGACCATTGCCCAAGGAGTCACTTCAATGTACAAAAAAGCCTGGATCTGGTGGCTTTCCTACCCTCCCTGGGGGCAGATTGACCTCCAAAGGGAACGATCTGCCCTTGGGCGGCAGAAACCAGCCATTCATATAAAAAAAAGTGGGCGATCCCTCCCAATGGGATGGCCCCCATGCACTATAAAAACAAATCCCTGGCTCTAGTGGGGTGTTCTGTCCCCAGGACAGAAAATCAAAACCAATAGGCTGACATAACTCATAACCTATGCCCATTGGAAGTGACCCTTGCCCAAGGGGTCACTTCCATTCCAACAAAAAACATCTTTCCTCTCCCCTTATGCCTCGATGCACGTAGAAAACCCCCCCACCCCAGGAGCAGGAAACACCAACCTGTTCTCTCCAGACACCTGAAAGCAAATGGCTTCCAGGGTGTCCTGGGTCTTCTGATGACGTCGGTGCATGCTGTGCACACTGATGTCTTGGGATTGCCAAGGGAGGGGGTTGGTGTGACAGCGGAAACTGTTCCCCTGCCATTCTTGTTTGGTGGTGTAGATGGGTTGCCCATGGGGGAAGCGCCAGCACTTCCCCCATGGGTGGGTGCCATGATGGAACAGTTCCATCATGAGCACATGCCCACCATGGCTCATAATGGAACCGTGCCGTCATGAACATGGAATGCATTAACTATGGTATTTTAAGGCCATGCACACACCCAAGGCAATCTTCAATCACACCCCAGTTGAACACTGTGTGCTCAGCACACCACAGTGAAATCCATGATAACAATAGGGCCATTTTCACAAGGTGCTCAAACTCTTCATAGAAAAATAGCTATAGGCTGTTCAGAACAAAACCCAGGAGTTTCCTATAAAAACAGTTCTCTTCTTTCTGGATGGCTTTACTGTTGTGGTAACCCCAAATAGCAGCACCATACAGCAGTACAGGAAGGCATTTCATGTTGTATATTTGTGTTAAGAGCAAAGTGGCTTTCCTCCCTATGAAGGTTTGAAAATCTAAACAGAGCACTACAAGCTTGGCTAAAGCATGTACAATGGTTAGATTGGCAAGTAAGCCAGTTGATCTGCTGGTAGAATGTAACCCCCAGATAAGGAAATGTAGGGACCCAAGAAACCATCCTCTGCTAATGGCAATGGGTCTAGTTTTTGGAGATTTTCTCCCACATACCATATAATGTGTTTTATTAATGTTCGAATCCTGCTTCAGCTCATCCATAAAGCTAACAGAAAGATCAACAAGCACTTTAAGCCTGTTGGCCATTGAGACAGTAGTACTACATCGCCAGTGTAGAGCAGGGAGTGCATGAATACTGACATGAGTATGCTTTTCTTGAGTTACAAATTATATTTGCCTTGAGTTTTTGTGGTGTTTTGTTGCACTACCAAATCAATTTCTCTTTTGACTAGAGGCAGATGGAAACTAAATGGCTTAGTAAAACTGGTGGCCATGTGCATTGAAGAGGCAGGCTAGTCCTTCATTGTTAATTTGGTACAGTAAATCGGAAATGTGGATATCAAATACTACTGGTGGCATAGGACTTTCTTAGAGTATTCACAGGCAAGTATGGAGTTCTAGGATGTGTGCAAGGCAATTGTTGTGGATGCTCTGGTATATATATATAGAGTGCCTTTGTTTCAGAGATATTTTTCCATACTTTTCTAAAGCTATAACTCATGCAGATGTTCTCCCTCCCATCGAGTTCTATCTTGATGCACACCTTGATTTATTTCAGAGGTGGCTCTAATCCAGTCATGAGACGGGACAAGACACATGTTTTATATCCTTCATCTGAAAATCCAGTGCATGGCACACCTAGAGATTGCCTTCATGAATGTTGTAAATTAATCATGATTATTTAAACAAGCAGGATTATTAAGACAGCCTTTGGCTAGAGTAGGCTGTGGGGGAAGGTAGTGAGTTCTAAAATGTAATTTCGCAAAGCAATACATTAAATGTTGTAATATACATTTTAATAATCAGTTTGTTTTGCTGAACAAAGAAAGATGTGAATTTGTTTTCATAGTATAGCTTAAGGTGAGAAATTATTAGACTTTGGATATGTGAAGCTTTGTTCCATCTCTGGTATTAGTTTAGGAGTTGAAAGGTCTCATTGTGTGTCACTGTTTCACTTCTCTTCTGAGCATTCCAAGTGATATAAGGGACATTGACTGTAAGGATAGTGTGACAGATAAAAACACAAGGCCCAATTCACAAAGGTAAACTTACCCTTTTGGGTACGTTTAGTCTTTTTTGGCATTCACAAAAAAAGATTTAATAGCAACTTTACGACTCCAGAGACTCTACAGTCAGGGCTAGGAACACTGCATAGAAAAAAATAGGACAGGCCCTTTAGGTAGGATTCTCTCATCGGCAGACTTCTCCACCAAGAATACGCAGTCTCCGCAGTTGTAAAGTTACTATTAGATTGTTTGTTTGTGAATACCGAAAAAGAGTAATCTTTTTCTACCCTTGCTGCCTGAATCCTCATCTCTCTGCACAGCGGCCGGGCTTGGCTCCGCCATACTTCACGAAACCGACCGGCCGGGCTTGGCTCCGCCGGCCGGACTACATCCCCCAGCATCCCTAGGGGGGTAGCGACGACGCCAGGAAGCAGCGTGCCAGGAGGCGCATAAAGCACCGGCAGGGGCCGAGTTCCCCGTCTTTCTTTTTCTACCCTTGCTGTCTGAATCCTCCTCTCTCTGCACAGCGGCCGGGCTTGGCTCCGCCATACTTCACGAAACCGACCGGCCGGGCTTGGCTCCGCCGGCCGGGCTTGGCTCCGCCGGCCGGACTACATCCCCCAGCATCCCTAGGGGGGTAGCGACGACGCCAGGAAGCAGCGCGCCAGGAGGCGCATAAAGCACCGGCAGGTCCCTCTTCCCGCGAGGACGCGCGCGGGACGCGCCGGACGAAGCCCGGACTCAGGGCGGACAGTCAAAGACAGTCCGAGACAGGCAGAGACTGGACTGGGCCAGTTACTCTGTCCGTAATTCTAAGGTGAGACTTTCTCATTGCTCGAGGACGAACCAGGACACTATTTGCCATTGACTTTGTATGAATTGTGGCTAAGTTGCTTTGAGGGTTTGTGGTACATGTTGCTTTTGTATTTACACAGTGTTTCTGGGAGGGTACTGTATATTGGGTTACTATGTCTAGTAAAAAGCTATCCCCGGCAAAGAATACCATGGACAACTACCTAGTACAGGTAGTTGCTAAAATTAATAGTGAGAGGAGATCTTCACTTGGGTTGGGTGTATCTCCTAAATCACCTACATCCATCTTGCCGGTACCTGACCCAGTTCAATTCCCTGACCCAGTTAATAGTAACTGCCCTGTTGTAATACCTGACCCTATTGACAATGCTATTTTGGATCAGACTAACTGTGTACTGGAAGTTAGTGACAGTGAAGATGAGGCTGAATTACATCCACTTGAGGAAAAAGCCCCTACCCCAGTACCTGCGCCGCGCACTACTAGAGGAGTTAGAAAGGGCCAGTCCAAGCGTGGAGGGCTCCGTTCAAGTCGAAAAAAGCCTGCCTCTCCACCTAGTAACACTGTGGTGGAGGAAGAAGGGTCAATTGACGAAGTCTGTATGTCTCTAACTAATGAGCAATTTAAGAAGTTGTTGGGCTTGATAGATACTAAGATTAAGGGAATAGTAAAGCCATTGGTAGGCAGGATAGAAAGGCTCACTAACGAGGTTAACCGATTAGGGGGCCTTTTGAGTAAAACTTTGGATGAAGTAGAGAAATTGCCTGCAGAAGTCGTTAACAGGGTTGAGTTAAGAAGGGAACCTCTAGATCTGAGGGTGGTGGAGGAGCAGTTACATTGTCTAATCATCATGTGGATCCCCAAGCAGTTGTAGTGGATGGCGAGCAAGGGGTAGTTGTTCCTCCAGTTGTACCTACCGTTCCCGAACCTGTGAACGGCTCGGTTGAGCTTATAGTTGAGGCTTCTCCTCTAGTCCTTGTTTTAGCTAATGTTCCTGCACTGGCTCCAGGACAGGACGAAACTACCTCATCATTGTTGTCCAAGGCCTTACACTGGCTAACTAATAATATGGTGATAACTCCCTGGGGTAAGCAACAGTTGGCAGAGGAACTAGTGATGGTCAGGAGGGTGGAGTGGATTGGAAGCAGTCCAAAAAGGTTTAGGGGTGATTGTGTTGTTTTGAATTTTTTAGACCCTGAGGTATTAACCAACATATTGCCAAACCTTCTACCGCCACAGCGAAGATCCACCAACATCATCCCACTTACCTTAGACTTTTTTTTACTATGGGAGTGGGAGGGGTCCTAATCGGTGTACATTAAGGACAAATAGGAATGTGGTTTCAGCCAAGGGGAGGAGTGTTGCTAAACCCACTGAGTGGGGATTAAATCTTGAGAATAGGTTCTCAGCCCTCTCAAATCTGAATGATTGTGATTGACTCCCTGGGGGTAAAAGTTTATTACCATCAGATACAATAGACCAGAGTCTATGCACCCTGCCTGCCCATAATGGTAATGAGGCTGCCCAACCGGACGCTTTAAGCATTGTAGCCCAGACAAGCTCAGCAGCATCAGTAGCAAGAGTGCCTTGTTCTTTGATTTTAAATCCTGATGCGCAACTTGATTGTTCGACTGGGGTGGGGAACCTAATCTCCTGGAATTTGGCTGGGTTGTGTTCTAAATTAGATTGTGGAGACTGGCTCGGCTTTGTTAGTTTATATGACGTATGCATATTCCAAGAGACCTGGGCATGTGAACCTGTTTTTGTGCTAGGTTATTTAAATTTTTCTGTGCCAGCAATAAAGGGTCCAAAAGGGAGACCAATGGGGGGTCTTACAATTTGGGTTCGTTAGACCCTTAAACTTACCATTAAAAATATAGAGACTAGCCATAATGACATTCAGTTGATCAGGGTAACTAGTGATGTATCAGGGTCGCTTGATATATACAATATATATGCTAGGAGTGCAAAGGGTGGTCGATCTGACGTTCTAACTGCCTTGGGTAATTTCCTTGATACATTTTCCCCCGATAACAATGTTGTAATAGCAGGCGATCTTAATCGGACTTTTGAGCCCCTGATCATGTGTGAGGCCTCCCTTGGAGCAGATGAGGACTCCCAATGGGGTATTCCTGCGTTAGATCTGAAGCCAGTCACACGTTGGACCGGGGACATCATAGATCTGAATGCCATGTGCCTCGAAAAAGGTCTGAGAGCTTTGAATGGACGAACAGCATTGGACAAAAATGGATCTATGACCTTTGACAATGGAAGACACAAAAGCAGGATAGACTATGTTATTTGCAGTTTATTGCTGTGGCCATCTGTCTGTGATATGGAGGTTGTCATGAGACCTGAGAGCGATCACAACCCCGTATGTGTAGAGCACAAATGGTGGTCGGCTGGGACAAATTCAACTTGCCTGAATGCTCTTGTTCCACCTTTGGTCATTCCAGAAAATAACATGCGTAGGCTTAAATGGGCTAGCGTAGTGACCAATCAACAGGCTATCGATAATATCAATTATGAAACTGACAAAGCTATAGTAGCTTTGGAAACAATTAGTGTTTCTCCCTCTGGCCTGGGGGATGTGGTTAATATCCATGACACCCTTTTTGCTAAGATCAAAAAACACTTTCTGAAACCTGCTAGGCGTAATGGGGCTAGAGTCAGTATTGATGCAAAATGGTATAATGCTGAATGCAGGGCTGCACGACTGGCTCTGGGCCAGGCCATCAAAAAGAGGATGGCCGAAACTACCCGCCTAGCCAGAAAGAGTTACAAAGCCTGCATAGTGAAAGCTAAAAGAGCCTGGGATGAGCTACATTGGTGTAAACTGAATAAAGCTAGCGACAGAAAGGACTCCAGAGCGTTCTGGAATATTGTTAAATGGGGTAGTGAGAGAGTAGAGGAACCCCCTAACAACAACGTACCTCAGGAGGCTTGGGTAGAATTTTTTAGCTCACAGTATGCTCTTAATACTCAGATTACAGGTGAGGACAGTATTATTATATCCTTTGCCCAAGGTAATCTTTTTACAGACAAAGAGATTATGATTGCTATAAATGCTGTGAATAGAGGATGTGCTCCTGGTTCGGATGGCGTCCCTGCAGACATTTTTTTAAATGATAAAGAGCGGTGGTGTAAATACATCTGTTTACTTATCAATGTCATTGCTAAGGGTGCTGAGGTCCCGGCTTCTTGGAGAGGAGCAGTGATTATCCCAGTGTTTAAAAAGGGAGACCGTGCACAGCCGGGTAATTATAGGCCAATAAGCCTTATCGACACTGTACAAAAAATAGTTGGCCGTGTGGTTGTAAACAGGCTCCTTGATTGGGCAGAGGATAATAATATTCTATCACCCTATCAAGCAGGATTTCGAAGGGCAACAAGCACGGTGGACCAAGTATTCCGCTTCCAGTTGCTTCAATGGAAGACTGTGGTACTGGGAGGAGGCAGCCTATATGCGGCATTTGTCGATTTGAGGGCTGCCTTCGACCTGGTGCCACGGGCCAAATTGTGGCAAGTTTTACAGAGTCTGGGGGTCCCTGAGGAATTATTGACCCTGGTAATGCGATTGCACGAGCTTACTTTTGCTAAAATTCAGTGGGGAGGCCATGATATGGTCACAGATGAATTTCCCGTAGAAAGAGGGGTTCGACAAGGGTGCTTAATGGCTCCAACCTTTTTCACTTTGTACATAAATGGTGTTGTCCCCCGCATGGTAACAGCTCCAGTAGATGCTCCCTCTCTCTCAGGGTTAAAAATCCCTATACTAATGTTTGCGGACGATACGCTTATTCTGTCCAAAACCCCCAGTGGTTTGCAGCGTGCCCTGTCCATTTTTGAGAATTTCTGTGGGGAACATGGTTTGGAGGTGAACGCCACTAAAACTAAACTCATGACTTTTAAGCCACACCGTAGCTTTAATTCTAAAATTGTCATGAGTGGGCGGCCTCTTGAGGTGGTAAACTCATTTACATATCTGGGAATTCTTATTGCAGATAACAACAGGTGGAGTCAGCATATAAATATTGCTACCCTGCAACATAAGCAATTATCGGGTGTCAATAATTCGGAATATAGGAAGTCTTTGACCCAACCCATTAAGCCAGCTTTGCTGGTTTACGAAGCAAAGGCTATTGGGTCCGCACTTAATAGTGCGGAGATGTGGGGCTTTGAAAATTTGAACTCTCTACAAGGGTCAGAGAACAAATTTTTAAGGCTACTCACTGGCACCCCGAAAAGTACTCCACTCCTGCCTCTAAGATATGAGCTTGGTAGGAAACAAATCGAGGACCTAGCCAGACTACGACCAATCTTATATTGGCGAAGCCTTTGGACTACTTCCGAGCTTGCACATTATGCTGAAGGTTTTATTGATGTCATAAAGGCGGACTGCTTTCATAAAATTAGTAGGCTCAATTCACTGAAGGCAATATTGTTTGAGCTTGGGTTAAGTCCTATATGGCTTGATCCATCAGGTGCATTATTTCTCCCCAAGTCTGTTCTAAAAAATATATTTTGGGATCATGTTGCCAGCAGGAGTTTGAGTAATTCTCGTAATGGGTCCATGTCTGCGGGTTTCCTTGAGGTAAAACTGTATCCGGCTCTGGAGTCGTATTGGGATATTATCTCAAAGCCAGGTGACAGGAAGCTCCTATTTCAATTGAGAGCTGGAGCCCTCCCCATAAGATCATTGACAGCCAAATGGGGCAAAGGGGGGTGTGACACTTGCCCCGCCTGTGGAACGGGGGAAGGAAACTCTTGGTCATTTTTTGTTCTCCTGTTAAGCATATTGTGTCCCAAGGCGTGCCTGGCTAGCACCTATGTGTAGGAACCTTGGGACCTCTTGTAGTTCTGTTGCCCTGCGCATTATATGTTCAAGCCCACTTACATGGATATTAATAGTCACAGCAAAATATATCGGTTGGGCATGGGCGATCAGGCAGAGACTGCTAGTTAATTAACTATTCTCTGTCTGTAAAAATCTGCCTCTATGAACCTGTTCCTATTGCTTTTTAGACTAATAATGAATTTGGTAATTATACAGAGACTGCTAGTTAATTGACTATTCTCTGTATGTAATTCCTGTTCCCATGAAATTGACATTATCGCAGAGACTGCTAGTTAATTAACTATTTTCTGTCTGTAAAATCTGCCTCTATGAACCTGTTTCTATTGCTTTTTAGACTAATAATGAATTTGGTAATTATACAGAGACTGCTAGTTAATTGACTATTCTCTGTATGTAATTCCTGTTCCCATGAAATTGACACTATCACTTTTTAAACTATAAATGTTTTTTATAATAATGTATTAATCAAATCTCTTTTTAATCATTTAACAAATACTGTGAGAATCTTTTTAATTGAATGTATTTGTATTTGGATCCAATAGTGCTTTGTAAATGTATTTGATTGTAAATTTAATCCAATTTTAATATTGTTAATATTTGTTTATGTCTTGCTTTTATGAGTAATAACTCGAATAAAGCACTATTTGAATTGAATTACCTTTGTGAATCGGCCCCTCAGTTGATCTGGGCAGAGCTATGAAGGAGCGAGGTTTGCCGAGTCATAGATAAACGTGTATGGCTGCGATCCATTTTTCTGAAAGATTTCTTTGCACTGCATGCTTGGGGTTAGCCAATGAATTCAGAGTTGTTCTGGAGTCATTGAAGAGGTACTTGTGGTGTTGCGCTCTAGTCTACGAGCGTGAACGCGATGACGCGTCACGCCGTAGACGAGAGCGGAACTGGCGTGCATGCGCAGGAAGCTGAAAGAGAGAGCGCGAAACCCAAGGTCGGCAGTTGGCGACCGGAGCTCTACCGCTACAGACGCTCGGCGCTCTATGCTTACGCTGTTATTGTTACATAAGGAATAAACGTGTTCCAACTATACTGTGGCTCCTAGTACTGTGTGAGAGGCGTAAGAGGTAACATTATATTGGCGACGAGGCTGGGACACGAACACCATCCAGGCACAGTCGAACTGGGCATTGATCCTTCACCAGCACCTCCACAAGCCCGAAGGACAGAACAGCAAGCAGCTAAAAGCACAAGCATAGAGCGTGGCAGCAGCGCAACAGCACCACTCGCCAGGAGACGAGCCACAGCAAAGCTCAGGTCAGTGCTGCCCCAGGGACAAGGAGCCTATAACCTAGCACCCTGGCAACCAAAAGCACCATCCCAAAGCCAGAGGAGGGGGTACAATCCACCAACCCCACGCAAGCTATAAGGGATAATACTCCAGGGAGTCCCAGAAGTCAAGGAGTCACCGCAGAGAGAACAGGAGCACCCAGTGTGCCCAACAACCCCAGAGCCCAAGCAGAAGCTCCCAGAGGCGAGGCCAAGATGGCAAACCAAGCTTCAGCCCTGATGGCCCCCATCCCATTCCTACCCAGACCAGGGGAACCCCAGATGAAATGGGAGGATTGGAGGGAGTACTTTAGGAACTACATAGAAGCACTAGAGGATGAGAATGGAGAGGAATACACCCCAGCAAGAAAAAAGAGATTATTGCTCCACAATCTAGGCCCTGAGGGGGTGAGGGTGTTCGCAAACATCGTGCCCAAGGAACGGGGTGCAACAGAGACTGATGTCTTCAAAAATGCACTGGAAGACCTAGACAACCACTACCGCCCAGCAGTGTGTGTTTCCATAGACCGTTACAATTTCCAGCAAAGGAAGCAAGAAGCTGGTGAGTCCATAGACGACTACGTGGCCGCACTCCGACGCCTAGCCATCACGTGCCAATATGGAGCTCTGCAGGACGAGTACATAAAAGACCAGATAGTCATGCATACCACCAACAGGTCTGTCCAGGACAAACTATGGGCACAGAATGAAACGTCACTCAAGGAAGTCATAGCCATGGTGAAAAAGGCTGAAATGTCGAAACGTTGTGAAGAGACGGCCAAACGAGAAAGCACGCAGAAGCAGATGGTTAACAAGATAGACGAGGCCTCAACATCCAACAAACAAAAAGGTTCTTATGGAGAACAGAGGCGGGAGACTAAATGGACTGGGAAACAGACGGGGCGCCCTAGTACAGAAAGCAAATTCTCATGTTATAGATGTGGCAGCGCAGCGCACTCGGCTCAGGATAAACGTTGTCCAGCGTTTCGCGCCAGATGCGCGTTCTGCGGCCTGGTCGGCCATTTTGAAAAAGTATGCCGCAAGAAGGGAAAGAAGTCCACCGTCAAGTGCGTGGAATCAGCGACGTCGGAAATCAGCGAGGAAGACGATCAAGAAGATGGAGAAATGGTACTGTGTATAGAGGATCAAGTATTGGAGGTGGCAGGTAAACGCAGGGATAAGCCTCGCACGGACATGCTCATTGGGGGAGTGAAGGTACATGTGGCAGTCGACTCAGGTTCCCCCTGGACGATAGTGCAAAGATCCATATGGGATGAAGATTTCGCACCAGTGGTAGGGCCTGATCTACGGCCACCGGACATCCGGGCCATCTCGTACACCGAGAACGCCATTCCTATGGTGGGCTGTCCAGATTTCAAGTTCGAGTTCAGAGGGAGATCAGCCACCTGCACATTGTACGTTGCGGAGAAGGGTCCTTCGGTACTCGGATGGAGAGATGCAGGGGATCTAGGAATTGTACTAAACCCAGGGGGAAAAGAACAAATACTCTTAACGGACGAGTGGCCCATCACCAAAGGAGAAGATTGGAAATCCGCCTACCCCAAGGTATTCGGGGGAACAGTGGGAAAACTGGACAAATTTGTTCACAAGATGGTACTCAAGGAGGGAGCTATACCAGTGACGCACAAAGTCAGGAACATCCCTATATCCACCAGCGAAGCCGTGCAACAGGAACTTCAGAGACTGGAGAAACAAAGCATCATAGAACCAGTGGACAGCTCGGAGTGGTTGTCCCCCCTAGTTGTGGCCAAGAAACCTAATGGGAAAGTTCGTCTCTGCGTGGACCTCCGCGAACTCAACAAATGCCTCATTGTTGAGAAGTTTCCCCTGCCCAGAATTGAGGAGATGCTTGCAAGAACCAAAGGTATCAGCCATTTCTCTACCATAGATCTCACGTCAGCGTACCACCAAATCGAGCTGCACCCGACGAGTAGAAAGTACACCTCCTTCATCACACCCTTTGGGTGTTATCAATTCCGCCGTATGCCCTTTGGTCTAGCGTCAGCAGCGGCTGTATTTCAAAAGTTGATGCATCGGTTGTTCAAGGACATCTCAGGAGTGCAGTATTTCCAGGATGACATACTGGTAATGGGCTCCACCAGAGGGGATCATGACAGCAAACTAACCAGGGTCCTCGAAGTGTTACAAAACAAAGGCCTAACGGCAGAATGGAGCAAATGCAAAATAGGGATGCCCTCAGTCACGTACTTGGGACACGAGATCGGTACACATGGTATTTCCCCGAAGGAACAGAATGTGCGAGCTATCAAGGATGCCAAGGCCCCGAGTACCAAGGAAGAAGTACGGTCATTCCTTGGAATGGCCGAGTACTATAGTAAGTTTGTGAGACACTTTGCCACCAAAACGTACAGGATGCGACAACTCATCAGAGACAAAACGAAGTTTGAATGGGACAAAGAAGCGCAAAACGAATTTGAAACAGTAAAGAACTACATCAGCCAAGCCGTTCCCTTGCAAGGGTATGTCCCCTCAGGCAACACCATCTTGATGACGGACACAAGCGACAAAGGCTTAGGGGCAGTGTTGGCACAGGAGAGGGAGAATGGATCCATAGAAACCATCAGTTTCGCTTCACGTGCTCTCTCCCCGACGGAACAAAGATACAGCGTCATTGAAAAAGAGATGCTGGCGGTCACATGGGCTATGGGCAAGTTTCGACAGTTCATCTGGGGGACCAGGTTCAAACTCCAAACGGATCACAAGCCCCTGGTCAAAGTCCTGACGTCTTCGGGCCACGACACTGCGACCCCACGCATAGCGAAAATGACACTAAAGCTACTGGACTACACGTATGATGTCGAATATCTGCCAGGAACTCAAAACAGGGTGGCCGATTACCTCAGCAGAGCATCAGCCATGGAGGAAGCGCCTGAGACTGCTCCGGACAAAGAGGAGATGGTAGCAAGCATGGAAGACAATGAAATGACTATTAGCCGACAAGAATGGGCAGCTGCATACGAACAAGATGCAGAGAAATCAGAGATAAAACGACACCTCACTTCAGGATGGCCGGACAAAAGGAAGCTCACTGAGGGAGTACGGAAGTTCTACGAAATGAGAGAGGAACTGTCCCTGAGCGATTCAGGGGTCTTTCTATACAGAGGAGAAAGGGTAGTACCACCGGAAGTCCTGATACCTAAGTTATTGAAACAACTACATGAAGGACATTTGGGCATCGTAAAGACCAAGGCACGAGTAAAGCTAATGTATTGGTGGCCTGGTATGGATGCCCAAATAGAAAGGCAAGTGAGAGAATGCGAACAGTGCCAAGGAGCGGACAAAATACTACGACCTCTCAGACCTGCGTTGGGAAAGTTCGAGAACCCACAAAACCCCTGGGAAAACTTGGCTATTGACATACTTGGACCCGTACTTGATTGTAGAGGAGTAAACAAATTCCTGTGTGTAGTCATAGACAAATATTCTAAATGGCCTGAAGTCGATATACAAGAATCTATGGACACGGAAACAGTGCTGAAATTCTTGACGTCCTTGTTCTTAAGAGAAGGAATACCCAAAACGATACTCAGTGATAACGGACCGCAATTCGTCTCGGACAAGTGGACGCGATTCATGAAGAGAAATGGGATTGAGTCGAAACACACAGCTATCTACCACCCAGCATGTAACGGCCAAGTGGAGCGGTTCAACCGCGTGCTAATGGGCTCCATACAAGCAGCCATCTCGCAAGGAAAAGACTGGGAGACCAAAGTACTGAGCATGCTATGGGCTTACAGGATAACCCCCACGGTGGTGGGGTACAGCCCCTTCCAAGTGTTGAGAGGCCGACTCCCGTTCACCCGGGACAACGTAGTGTGGAGGGAAAAAACCATAACCAGCAAGTGGTCCCCGGCGGTGGTCCAGCACAACCTTGAGAAAGCCCAGAGGATATATGCAGCCCATTATGACAAACGACGCAACACTAAGGAAACAGAGCTGGAAGAAGGAGAATGGGTCAGGGTCAAGCTTCCCACCCTACAAAAGAAAGGAGAAAGCAAGTATAGCCAACCCTTACAAGTCAAAGAAGTGCGAGGCAGAGCAGCTCTCCTCAGCGACGGCAAGGTGTGGTCCCAAGACCGCATGGCTAGAGTCAACAAGATTGTAACGTGGCCCAAGACAGAGGAGGAGGAGATACCCGTGGGGTCCGAAGAAGTAATGCCTCCAAATGGGCAAAACTCGAGTGAACCATCGGAAGAAGAAGGAGAAGGTGGAGAAAGGGAAACTCCAACCACAGAGTCAACAAACATGGACTATACCCCTGCCGGTGAGGGACAGAGAGAGGATCAGAGAGACGGTGAGAGGTTACGTGGAGAGAGAGAGGCGGAAGAGAGCATACCGGTAAGGTGCACCCGCAGGGGCAGAGCAGTCACTTTGCCCTCAAGATATAGAGACTTTGAAATGAGTGGACATTAGAACCGGACTAGAATTGTTCTCCTGGTTGTTGTTAAAGGGGGGAGATATGTGGTGTTGCGCTCTAGTCTACGAGCGTGAACGCGATGACGCGTCACGCCGTAGACGAGAGCGGAACTGGCGCGCATGCGCAGGAAGCTGAAAGAGAGAGCGCGAAACCCAAGGTCGGCAGTTGGCGACCGGAGCTCTACCGCTACAGACGCTCGGCGCTCTATGCTTACGCTGTTATTGTTACATAAGGAATAAACGTGTTCCAACTATACTGTGGCTCCTAGTACTGTGTGAGAGGCGTAAGAGGCAACATTATAGTACTGTAGTATGTTTTAAAATTAATCCCTCTACAAAGAGAGTGAGAGCTTCTCACTGAGCTGGTGAGAAAGAGACACTCCAAGCCCAAATCCCATCTAATTAATAGCCAAATATTTATGGCTTTAGCAGTTATTGCATACATCCAAGCGACTTCAAAAAAGGCATAATATATGTGAGCGGCTGAAGTGTTTTACCAACAGACAGAACGGGCCAAACAAGATTTTCAGAAAATGCTCTTTCAACTGAAACCTGTGTCAACACTACCCCATGTTGCAGAAAAAAGGAAGTAGGCTGCATTACTTTTCCCAATAAGTTGCTGATAATCTAGCTATTTTTTAAAGTGTGCATAGTTTTGCAAAGATAAGAGGGAATATATCAGAAAATGGTCCCGATCTCACAAAATGAAATACTTATTTATCCATGAATGAGGGTACCGCAATTAAGGCTTAGAAACTGAACTTGAACTGATTAAATTATGGATCATAAAGAAACATCGAGTCACATTCCATTTACAGCATTGTCTGAGAATCACTGAAGGGTTTATTTGTGAACCAATTACATGTTTGTTTTTGGTACATAAAGATTCAATAAAGCCACACTTTCAGCGATTGTACAGCCCCACTTTCAGTAATTTTTGGGTACTTTGCAAATATGGTCTAATGGTTAATTAAAATATGCAGCTTTCACCTGGTGTGCTGTTAGGACAAAAGGCGACCCGGCTGGTAAATTGGGCTTCACACTTGTAACTCTGACTTCCGGGTCATAAATCAGTGTGCAGCAAGGTGCAGAGGACGGTGTCCAACACAAGTCAGAGAATGTTTCTATATGCGATGATTAGTAAACAAAGTACTGAGGGCATTAATATTCCATTTTAATGTTCTTTTTTGTGTGCTGCGATTGTTATGTAAAAAGTGACAAAAGTTGTAATCTCTTCTGCTGATTTGCTTCTCTGTTTCATTTTGTGTTAACTGTTCTGTTTTAATTTCTTTCGTGTTTTAGTAATTCAGCACACTTAGTGGTTTCCTAAACTAGAACCTGCAATGCAGTGGATCAGGCAGCCTGCTGCTCCGGAACACTCCTGCACAGTTTAGCCATATGGCGAAGATTCATACCAAGCTTAGAAAGTGACTTTCTTTGCCTCTTATACAGCACAACATAGTTAATTAGCGATCGTGCAATGGCTACTATCGCTGATTAATCATGGGGTAACCGGATCTGCAATACACGTCGGACGGTAGATTGATCGTTATTAATGTTCACACCTGCCTTTGGTTCATCCAAGGTTTCGAATATTCAACTAGCAACAGTTGGAAAGCAGGTTTTTATCATTAGAAAAATTGCTACTGGGCTCGAATGAGAATATGGATCGGTCGATCTGTGTAAGAATAGGATTGTTGTGCAAAATGGAACACCTTATCTAAGTCCTTGATACCAGTGGCCTTTTATTTTTAATGGGGAAAGTAACAGAAGTTATCGGCCCCATCGGGATTAAGCGACTAGCGGTGTGTCTGCTGATATAATTATTTGGGGGATCCGACTCAGAATTACTGAATCGCCAGGTAAATCCCCATTTCTATTTGAACCCTCAGGGTCCAACGTTAAAGGGCTGGATTTTCCCCACGCTAAGAGTTACTGATACCCCAGGTAGCGGTGACCCTGTTACCTCCGAGGGTGGGTTGAATCGGAGCCTTGCTCCAGGTCACTCATATTGAGGGAGTAAGTAGTGGTTATTTGTGGAGGTGGCTGAAAATGGTGTGGATCAGTACTCATTTTTTAAGACCAGACTTATTTTCCAAAATTAGACTGTTGGAAAATAAAGGCAAAAATAGTAGAATGGAAGAATAAGAGAAAGCTAGAAGAATGTTGACAAAGGAAGAAAGCAGGGATGAGAAAAGACAAGATTGAAATAAAGAAACATTAAGGGTCCTATTATGATCTCGATCGTAAAGCCTCAGAACATGGCCATTTTGTAGTAGTAAAGTTAGGAATCCTAACTTTACTTTTACTAAATCCCTTTTGTAAATACCGAAAGTCATAAAGTTAGGATTTTTCTCAGTTTAGTAGTAGTAAAGTTAGGAAACCTAACTTTACTACTACTAAATGCCTTTTGTGAATCTCGAAAGTCCTAAAGTTAGGATTTGGTCGCAGCTTACTTTTGTGAATCGGGCTCAAACCACCTTTCTATCCCCCACCCCCATGCCCAATGGTATGATGTACCTCTCCCACCTCTCCTATGCCATAATATACCCTATTAACCCTGAGACCACCCCTAACATGCTCTCAGGAGTTAAGGCCACAGCCACCACCGCACCTCTTCCGACCTCACTAACTGCAGCTACTGATGGACTATGCCAAAGCCAGTCAAAATAGTCACGTTAAACGTTAACAGCATGTTGCACCATATCAAATATAGGCCTTGACGGTGAACTTCACTAGCCAGCGGATTGCAGAAAACTCTGCTTCGCGATGTGCAGCGAGTTTTTTCCTTGCTCGCGATTGCGAACGTTAAGTTTGTGAGCGCAATCTGACGCTCGGGTAGAATTTCTACCCGAGCGGCAGGAATACCAGCACAAACTGCAGTTCGCATTGCACTCTGCCACTTGTAGAACTTTGCAGAGTTTTTTTGTAACTTCGCGGAGTTCCGCGTAGCAAAACTACGCAAACTATGCCCAGGCCCAAGGTCCTACACCATCTACAAATGTAAACCACATGGACCTTGCTTTACTCCAGGAAATGCATCTAACCCCTGAGGAATCACTGAAACTTGGGTGGGCACTCATTGGTAGCAGTCACCTGGCAAGGAGCATACCCCTATCCCGAAGTGTTTTTAAGAAGTATGGGGTGTCCATACTCATGCGGTGCACCCTCCCACTCAAGACCTGGACAGATAGAGGTGACAGGTGAGCTTTTCCAAATTTGCGATTCTTGGACAAGTCCTTAATGTTTGGGTCCATTTCTGCCCCCAACACAGACAATCAAGCTATCTTGCCAGCTCTTCACAACTGTTTTTGGCCTTAGGCTCTACCCCTTTTCTCTTAAGTGGTGACTTGAGCCTGGCCCCAGACCCAATATTAGATCGCACAGAAAGGACAGACACTTAAGCGGGCCCAGACAGAGCTGTACTGAATGACCACCTCAGTCTCAGACTATGCCCTAAAAGGCATATTGTGACTCCTGCACTCTGCTGAAAAGGAATATACTTTCATTTCATGCCTGCCTAGCACCCAATAGCGAATAGACTTTGTAATAACTCACAAGAAGTAAAGTAAGCAGAGAAGACTTTATTGTAATTAAGACTCCCGCCAGCACGACATGTCAGCACAAAAATGGCAGTGGACTCTCAGGCGCTCGAGCCACCAACTGTCACACACATTACGTAGGCAGCCAGCACGAGATCAGTGCCTCGCGCGTTGCTCACAGTGCGAGCGCGAGGCAGGCTGGCTCACTACATATCTCCTTTCCCTAAAAGGAGAAGAGAAGGAAAAGAAGTAGAGAAGAACAAAAGGAAAACAAAAGGAAGAGAGAAAATCAGGAAAGCAAAAGGAAAAGAGAGAATCATCAACGGAATCTAATAGGAACCCTGATGGCTCTGGTGCTCCTCCTCATCACAGAGGATTGAGGAGCTGATGGCTGTACACTGGTATCACATGGGAAATTATCACAAGGAACATTTTTAGCATCATTAGAGTTCAACAGATTGACATCAAAACTTTGAACTTTTACCACCTTGTTGACATTCCACCAGTGCTGTCCATTGACCCGAACAGCACTACCACAGACTTTGTCGACCTTAACAATATCACCGAACTTTGCATCACCTTTCTTTACAAACCCTTGTTTCTTAATCCTTATACAGTCCCCCACAGCAAATGCTCTGCTTTTCACCCGTTTCCTTTCATCAAAGTATTCTTTCTGTTTGGACTGTACTTTTTCATTCTTTTTCCTGACTTGCTCATCAATCTCTTGGGGAGAAGAATGGGATTTGAACCATTTGGACATCCATGCAGGCCTAAATTCAGTGCATGGTTTCCTGCCCCTTAGTAATTCAAAGGGAGACACCCCTGTAGATGAATGTGGGGTGGTCCTGTAGAACCATAGCATGGCTCTCACACTCTGGGGAACCTCTTTGTTGTGTACAATAGCCCATTTGACACAATCACCAATAACTCTGTTGAGTCTTTCCACCAAACCATTGGTTTGTGGGTGGTAAAGGGAACTTCTGTAATGAGTGATGGCAGACTCCTTAAGGAACTCTTCCACTTCAGTGGACACAAACTGCACCCCATTGTCGGATATGATGGAAAGGGGAAACCCTTCTCTCAGGAAAATTTCTTTCATGAAGTCAATGATCTCTTTAGAGTCAACTTTGGATACAAATTTAGCTTCTGGCCAGTTTGTGTAATAATCCATCATTACAATGGCAAATTTACACTGATGGGGTAAACTATGGAAGGGTCCTAGCACATCGATGCCAAGTTTCTCCCACGGTGCACCTGGAAGAGATATAGGCGTGAGCGGAGGACTGGCTGTGCGAAAACTTTTGTCACTAGAAGAACAGATAGTGCATTCTTGCACCATGGCATCAATATCTTTATCCATCTGTGGCCACCAGAAGTACTCTCTTACTCTACGTTTAGTGAGTGTGGCTCCAAGATGCCCTTCATGGGCCTTGGCTAAAAGTGTAGCTCTAATTTTCTCGGGAGGTACCAATTTCTCTGTCCTAAAAACTAGACCATCTTCGATAGAGAGTTCATCGCTCACTTTCACATAGGGTTGTAAATCAATACCAACATTTCTTTCCCTCGGCCATCCTTGGACAATATGTTTTTTTACTTCTTTCAGAACTTGATCACTTTCTAAAGCTTCCCTCCAACCTTCTTGCCCCACAGAACATACATGTAACAATTCAACACTGGCAATAATACAGTCTTCATCATCATCATAACAACAGTCATCATTACTCAGTGTGGTTTTGCTCGTGGAGGAAGGTAGGCGTGACAAAGCGTCTGCTCTCACATTTTTCCCACCAGCAATGTGGACAACATCAAAATTGAATTGCAATAACTTAGATGCAAGGCGTGCAATGCGGGGAGTAGCACTACGTCCTTTTGTGTTACCAAGGATTGACACTAAAGGTTTATGGTCTGTTTGAAGAGTGAATTTGCGCCCCCACAGATAATTTTTGAACTTCTCAATGCCCCACCAACATGCCAGGAGCTCTTTCTCAATCACGGAGTAATGCGTTTCCGCCTCTCTAAGTACTCTGGATGCAAACCCAACGGTATGTTCATTTTCACTAACATCTTGTGTCAATACGGCTCCCAATCCATGGTTACTGGCATCAACAGTCAAAGTGCAGGGGACATCCTGTACATAAGGTTTCAAAGCACTGACAGTGCACAATTTATCCTTGATCCATTCAAACGCCTTATTACACTCTTCATCCCACACAAATTCACTTTTGTCTTGTAACAACTTTGAAATAGGGCGAATGTTGGTGGCATAGTCTTGGATAAATCGTGAATAGAACTCCGTTAGGCCTAAAAGTGATTTTACTCCTGCTTTGTCCTTTGGAGCTGATGCGTCTACTATTGCTTGAACCAAACTCGGTTTTGGTGTGACGCCTTCGCTTGAAATGGTGTGACCCAGATATTCCACACTGTCTTTAGAGAATACGCACTTATCTCTCTTTAGTACAACTCCATGCTCTTGGAAAATTGACAACATTTTAGACAACACCTGGTCATGTTCCTGCTGATCCTTAGCATATATGAGGACGTCATCTTGAAATACGGCAACATTTTTTATTCCTTTGAGCAGGTTGACCATGACTCTCTGAAAGACAGAGGCTGCCGACGCAAGGCCAAAAGGCATACGGCAGAATTGATACAATCCAGATGGTGTGTTGAACGCAGTGAAGTGGCGTGAATCCTTGTCAAGTTCGATTTGGTGGTATGCAGAGGCCAAGTCAAGTTTGGTGAAAACCTTAGCCCCTGCAACTACACCTAGCATTTCTGTGATGTTGGGTAATGGGTGTGAGTCCACCCAAATCACTTTGTTTAAGCTGCGCAGATCAATGCCGATTCTGAGATCATTGTTTTTCTTTCTTGCCACGACCAAAGCCGAAGACCAATCCGAGGATTCAATCGGTTCTATTACTCCTCTTTTATGCATAGACAAGAGTTATTTTTCTAGATCATTGCGGATGCTGAAAGGTACACTCCTTATTTTGTGTTTGACAGGCACTGCATCATTCTTTATTTTTATCTTGTGCTTGAACCCTTTGATCTTTCCAAGTTCACCAGAAAATACTCTAGGGAATTTATTGAGGAGTTCTTCCACATGTGTTTGGTCACGAATAACTAAAATTTGTTCCTTTGCTCCAGGACGTAGCATCATACTGAACAAACCTTGATGGAACCACCCAAGAATGTCCAATCCATTGACGGCCACATATATTTTTCCATATATATGCCTGTTCTTGAACACCAGGACATCTTCAAAATACCCTAGAAGTTCAATGCTCTTCCCTTCATAGGATACTGGTTCGCGATCTGGTGATTGCAAAGGTCTATTTCCCCATTTCTCTTTGAATAAAGATTCACTGATCATTGTTATCCTGGCACCTGAATCTACTAAAAGTCTCAGATTTTTATCACCAACACCAATGATAGCATAAGGATTAACACAGTCATCAGGATTCCCTGTTATTATGTCTCCTTCTTTTACCACCAGAACCATGTCTTTAAGTTCACATAGGGCGTCATCACTGTCACTTTCACTTGAGTCCTTAATACATGCAACTTGGTTAGGACTTTTCTTGTTTGTCTGGCAGACTTTGTCAAAATGCCCCAATTTCCCACATTTTCGACATGTGGCATTCCTTGCAGGACATGGCCTTCCACTTCTAGCATGTGAAGGATAACCGCACCTGAAGCAGATATCAGTTCTTTTGAAAAAATTATTCTGTTGAAAATCTTTTTTCCTCACCACATTTTTAAAGCGAACAGGGGTCACCAATTCAACATTTTTACTTTCAAGTTCTCTGATAGAGGATTGTGACGTTTCAATACTTTTGGCTATGCGGATGGATTCATCTAAGGTTGGATTTTCCAAGGATAACAGCTTCTGTCTGATGGATTTATCCAGGCATTTACTAATGAATTGATCACGCACTAGTTGTTCACTGAAATTTTCGAATTCGCATTCTGCAACCATTTTTCTCAAGGCAGTAACATACGTGTCGACATCTTCCTCTGTTTTTTGTGCTCTCTTAAAGAATGTATGTCTTAAGACCACGACACTGGGTTGCTTGTCATACCTTAACTTAAGTTTTCTAACAGTGTTTTGATACTCATCAGTTTCTTCACCGCCTTCATCAATAACATCAGGTAAGTGTTTGAGAGTTTCTCTTCCTTCAAAACCCAAAGAGTGAAGAAGTAAAAATCTTTTCCTTTCTGCTCTAAACCTGTGTGCTCCAATGGCACCCAAATAGTTCTCGAAAGCATCAAACCATTTTCTCCATGCCACAGGTGGTTCCCCTGGCGTATCCAAGAAAGGAGGCGGAGGGTGAATTGACTGCATCATTTACTATATTGTGAAGACAGCAAGTAGTATAACATATACCACAGCAGTATATTTTATTTTCACCCAGCAGCTAAACTACTTTCAGAAAACACAACTATGATTGAACTTACACAGAAGCAAAATCCAATATGCTGGGCCTGACAATGTCAATAATTTTCCTAACTTGTTATTAGTTTGAAGCTTGAGTGTGAATTCCCTTTGAACTCTCTAGTTATATTTTCCCTCCTTATATGTATATATGTCGTGCTTTTGAATACAGTTTCCTCAAATGAGTGGTAAAAACCACATCGATGTTTTCTCTAAAGTCCAACTCTTGTTTGTGCTGCTGAACACAGATTTTAAACGTTTAATTCCCAAAGAGCATATGCACACGATGAAATGGTTACTTCCCCTTTAATAAGAATAAGAGGAAGCCTTCTGCCGAGGAACTAATGTGGTAGGCGTTGACTTTCTCACGCTCGACTTACGTGAAAGTGCGCAGTCGCCTCAGGCAGAGGGAGGGAGAGGCAGGTCCAGCGTCGTCAAGAAGCAGTGCCGATTTCTCAATTTTGATGTTCCCACACTGCGCAGGAAACACAGCGAAGCGTCCAATCTTCAGTCAATTTCGCCACCATGCGAGGTAAACTTTTTGCTGCTTTAGATAAATAAGCGGGTCCGTTGCGGAAGCCTTAGGTCGTCGTCGCCAGAAATGAGTGTAATAACTCACAAGAAGTAAAGTAAGCAGAGAAGACTTTATTGTAATTAAGACTCCCGCCAGCACGACATGTCAGCACAAAAATGGCAGTGGACTCTCAGGCGCTCGAGCCACCAACTGTCACACACATTACGTAGGCAGCCAGCACGAGGCAGGCTGGCTCACTACAGACTTCTTCTTACTTCAACATCCCCTCCTCCCCTCAGTATTGAGTTGCTTCATCTTGGAGGCTTCTGTAACAGGCCATGGCATGGTTTGACTGGATCACTGAAATAATATCGAGGGACAAAATATCGACTTGCCAAAATATCGTGGACAAAATATCGACAGTCAAAATATCGAGTTTGTATCTACAAACAGGTAAGTACAAAAATATCGAGTACAAAATATCGTTAACAATAATATAGATGTAAAAAATATCGACTTTATTAAAAACAGTGTTAAATTAAATTAATATTAAATTTTAATTACTAAAATATACTTAAAAATACTTAAATTAAATTATAATAATTAAATAATAAATGAAAATAATAAAAATAATTTTTTACAATCTTATTTGTTGACCCTGAACCCTAAAATATACCCCTTTACCCAAAAACCCAAAACTGACCCTGAACCCTAAAAATACCCCTTTAGCCAAAAACTAAAAACTGACCCTGAACCCTAAAAATGCCCCTTTACCCAAAAACTGAAAACTGACCCTGAACCCTGAAAATGTCCCTTTACCCAAAAACTGAAAACTGACCCTGAACCCTAAAAATGCCCCTTTACCCAAAAACTGAAAACTGACCCTGAACCCTAAAAATGTCCCTTTACCCAAAAACTGAAAACTGACCCTGAACCCTAAAAATGCCCCTTTACCCAAAAACTGAAAACTGACCCTGAACCCTAAAAATGCCCCTTTACCCAAAAACTGAAAACTGACCCTGAACCCTAAAAATGTCCCTTTACCCAAAAACTGAAAACTGACCCTGAACCCTAAAAATGCCCCTTTACCCAAAAACTGAAAACTGACCCTGAACCCTAAAAATACTCCTTTACCCAAAATGTATCAATATTATTTAATTACCAAATAATTATTAATTAACAATAATAATAAAGTAAATATATTAGCACATTAGCTGTAATTATTTTAATAATTAATATTATTTTTTCCCAATTAATTACTTAACAATAACAAAAAATAATATATATTAAAATGTACTCTAATTAATGTAATTAACTAATTATAATTAATTAATTACCAATTAATTACTAATACAAAATATGTACAAAATTATATAAATTAATTAACTAATTATTAGTAATTAATTATCAATTAATTATTAATTATAAATATTTACAAACATATATTAATTAATTAATTATTATTAAATTACTTCCCACCCTATTCCCCTATAA
The DNA here is from genome assembly GCF_964263255.1 of Lissotriton vulgaris. NCBI lineage: Eukaryota > Metazoa > Chordata > Amphibia > Caudata > Salamandridae > Lissotriton > Lissotriton vulgaris. Next base: position 667,048,880 of record NC_141694.1, read on the forward strand.
ACCCACAACCCGCTACAGAATTACATTACGCAATTATTAAAAAAACAAAATTCATTTAATAAAATATTTTATAACATTAATACACACTTTTCACACATATTATTACATTAAAATACACTATAAAATATTATATATTATTAAAAATTCGATATTTTTGCTATCTATATTTTACACAGTCGATATTACTTCACTTACCTGAAAAACGATATTTTTGTAGTCGATATTATGTCCAGTCGATATTTTGTCCAGTCTATATTTAAAACTCGATATTATGTCCAGTCGATATTTTGGAGTCGATATTTTGTCTGTGCACCGGTTTGACTGGATATGGACCTGTGCCCAAAGGCCCCTCCGCCAGTTCATTGGCAGATGTGGGCCTTTGCCTACACCCTATGTGAGTGAGAAGAGGTGCTTCACAGTCATGTTTGCACCCACCTGTCAGATAATGAGCGATATGTGATATCCCATAGGGCCCTCTGGGCCACTGGAAAGGCAACTCTGACAGGCTCCCTGATGCAAGACTCAGAAGGGGCCAATCGCCAGATTGATGCAGCCCATAGGGTAGCAAAGGGCAAGGAGAAGGTGCTTCATCTTCGGTATACAGCAAACTTGGGGGATACTAACCGCAGAGACGTGGAGACAGTCAAATCAGTCCTTAATGCCTTTTTCGCTGCAGCAGTTGAAAAGGCATTGGTCAAACTGGAATAGTGCGCACACAATCAGGGTTTAAAAAGATGGTCATCTACTAGCCATGCAGCTAGGGCAGCACGAGTCTCTGAGAACGTTCAAAAATATTCAGAATGTTTCCACCCACTTAAGGGTATCATCCTCTTCAAACCATTTTGGAACACCAACTATCGGCGTGTAAAATTCTCAAGTTCCTCGATCTTGGTCTCCATGATTAATTTTTCACGGGCCACTGAGTCTACTTGTTGAAGGACACCAATCATTTTATCCTCTAAGGTGGAAATCCTTGACTCAGCCTCATGAAGACGACCTGGAAGACTAGCAACTGCTTCCTCTATCTTTCCCAAGCGTTGCTGGATCGATTGAATTTTTAATTGTTTTCTTTAGATCTCTGATTTCCTCAAGAATCAAATTTAATATAGTTTTAATATCCATCTGGCAAGAAACTTCTTTCTCGTCCTGAAATATAAGGGCAGACTCTTTGGTCCCTTGTTGATATCCCATTTCATCTAAATCGGCCCGGTCTCTGTTATAGTAGAGCTACTTTCCAGTAAGATTTGGGGCCCAGAGTGAGCTGAGAATATTAACTGATCTGCCAAGGGCTGCTGGCCTTGCTTATCTGGCTGACCCAGAGCCTGGGCCACAGTGGTATATATTAATTGCATTTGGGGACCATTCATGCTGGTTCGAAGAAGAGAAGATGGAGATGGAGGGAGTGGAGTGGCAATTGTCATTGTCATTATCGCTTCATTAGCAGAATTGGAATCAGGAGGCCTGGAGCTGGGTCCTGTGCCAGTATCAATGGTGGATGCCCCCCTAAAGAAGATGGCCCAGAAGAAGAGGAGATAACTGCAGAAGAAAATACTGACTCTATTAGAGAGGCTCCTGCAGTTGGACCCCCTGTACTCCCTGCAATAACCTGCACAGAGTGCTGTATGTGAACATCGTTTCTCGAATTACCAGTAGAAGGAGTGGGGTGTACCATCTTTTTCACAAAAAGAGGGAAATCTCTTGCATTTTTCAGTTCCTGGTTCGAGCACACCTCAGAGATCCCTAACTGAAAATTTTGATCCCTGGGAGTAACTTCTACAGGTGCCGCCATTCTTACCGTTTTTAAAGGGGAATCTTCAATCCCTGAGCTTTGCTACTTTGCAAAAACTAAACATGCGCATACAATCAGGGTTAAAAAAGATGGTCGGCTACTAGCCATGCAGGTAGGGCATCACAAGTCTCTGAGAACATTCAAAAATATTCAGGATGCTGGGGGCTGCCTGCTGACTAACCATCACAACATAGTGGAACAATGTGCACAATTATATTCAGAACTGCACTGCTCTGAGTCCTGTGACCTCCATTCACAAATCAATGCCTTCCTGGAATCACTCCAGTTGCGGTCACCTACAGCAGAGGGGGGAACATAGCTTGAGGATGCTATCACAGAGGATGAAATATTTGAGACTATTGCTGCACTGCCCACCTGTAAATCCCCAGGTGAAGATGGATTCGCTGCAAGTACTGACAAAAGAGTAAATCCCTATTGACTTCACCCCTCACCCAAGCTTTCAATGAAGCCATAGCACAGGGTAGCCTAGGACCGATATTCAATAGAGCCACCATAGCGGTCATCCATGCAGACCAGATAGAAAGCACCAGTTGCCATATGATTTTGCTGTAAATGTAGATCTCAAGATCTTTGTAAAAATCCTTGTAAAGAGAATTAGAGATTCATACTCTAGCTAATTCACAGATCATAAGACAGCTTAATCTCGGCCTGCAAGTCACATGACCACCTACGCACTCTTGCCCACATCTTGTAACACGTTAAGGAAGATTTGGAGAAGAAGCTTGTACTTCCCCCTGACTCGGAGAAAGTGTTTGACCGGGCAGAATTGAGCTATCTCTACAGAGTAATGACCAACATGAGCATTGGAGGAGACTTCATGCCAAGGTCTGACTTCTCAATGATATGGCTCTAGCGGAGATCCAGAGTCGGAGCTTCCTTTTGAGCATGCCCTCTCCAACAGTGTCTTGTTCCTGCTAACTTTCAACTATTGTCCTTTGCCATCCGCCAAGTGCTGGAGGTGTTGAGGATGACAATTGGAGACACAATGGATAAAGTGCTGCTGTATGCTGACAATATCCTACACCTCATCTCCCACCCTTACTTCTCGCTAACAGTGACAGTGTCCATCATAGGCTGCTTCTCAGGTATTTTCAAAGTGCATTGCAAGGCCCTGAAATTGTTCAAAGGAGCCACCAAAGTGCGCCTCCATGGTTTAGACATCCGATGGGAGTTGGAAGGGCTCTGATATCTGGATGTTCGTCTGGGCAGTGGCTAACCTCCTGCCCCTTCTGGGGAACTCCAATCTACAGTTTCTCAAATGGCGACACTTCAACCTCTCCCTCTGGGGCAAAGTCCAGATGGTGAAAATGATGGGGTCACCAAGATATAACCACATCTCCACCATGCTGCCCTTGAGAATTCCTGTGCACTCCTCCTGAGGAGATAGGAGGATGTCAGGCCATATACATGGAGCGGGCACCACCTGTGTCTGAGAGCTGCAGTACTTTGATCAACTATAAAATCTGGAGGTCTCCGTTAACCCCACCTGGCCTCCTAAAATCTACAATTCCACCTCAACAAACGTGCTCCCTATCTACGGCCTATTGTGGAGACATTAACGGTCATATAGCACTCGTTGTTCCCATGCTACTCATCACCACTCTACACCACAAGGAGGGACAACCTTGTACTAGTCTTCATTCATGGGAAATAACCCACATACTTTTGGGGATAAACCCTCACCTTCACAGTTCGACACCAGTGTGGCATATCATGGCCCACCGCATGGACGGCAAACCATTCCATTGGACGTCCAGGAACGCAAAGGATCTCCTCTCCTCTGACTGATTATTGGAGACACCACAAGTTGATACTTTTCTTCGGCTTGGCATTAGCACTTCCAGTGGAACTACTGACCTCACCACTCCTACAATACCTACAACTGTGGGGAAGTTATATGGGACATATCTCGGACCTCTATGGTGTCCATATTAAGAATGTGCATTCAGGACATACCTATACCCGTATCTCATGGCAGGCAACCCTCGGCAAAGATACACAGAAAGACTGAACGGCACTCCTCCAGAGCCACAACAGAGTCCATAGGGATTCCCACCTTGAATTCCTACATTTCAAGATCCTCCATGGCTGGTACTGGACCCCTAGGGGGCTCTACCAGGTGACACTACTGCCACACCATTCTTGTTGGTGGTGCTAAGAGGACTAGTGTGACCTATACCTTAGCATATGGACCTGCAAAGATAAGCAAACCTTTTAAACAGCCATATGGGCACATATACAACAACTTTACCCCAATACTGGGGTGCCCTCAGCATACTTGGCAATCCTCCATGACACCGCGAATGCCCCGGACTTGGACACACATACACATTGATGTATAACCATAGCATTAGCTGTAGCGAAAACATGCATCTTAAGTCACAGGCATCAACCCACTTGAAGGTCGGGGGTCCCGTCCTAATGGACTTCCCTGAGTGGACTGACCCGAACTCCCCTTGCATGCCCCACACAAGTCCCTACACTATACCCCGACCATACCACTGAACACTGAACCATTCTGAAGGAAACATGGACATGTTAAGAGGCTCCAGACCACCAACCCCATTCCATGATTACTGAACCCTAGCTGACACATCGGTTCAGATGATAATAGCTACCACCAAAGCCAAATATTTGCTATGACTCTTATGTACCTAATGACTGCTGCGCACCCACCCTCCTTCCCCTGGCCCACGTTTAGAGATATAGTACCCACTTGCCACATCCTTGGCTCCTTTTGCGCCCCTTTCCACCCCCACACCCACTCCTTTGCCTGCCACTTTATCCCCTCCCCTTAGACACTTTCAGGCAAGACTAGAGATTTGCTCCTCCACTTGGGTATATTCTTACAGCGACACAGGGGACAGAGAGAGAGGACAGACCTATTTTCAGACAGCAAGACCCCACTAACCCCATACTTACATTCTGGTCGTTACCTGCCATTTTACCCTCTCTCATCACTGAGCAATGTAAATTGTTTGCTTTTTTTTAAACAAATGTTTCAAAAAAAAGAAAAAGAAACTAAGCGACAGTTATACGCAAGGGGACCATCCATCATGGAAATGTCAATGATTTACCATAAGGTAAAATTGATCTACAGCAGAGAGAGTCTACTAGCTCTGGATAAGTGGGGGAGATGTAGCACCCACTTTAACCTATCTGTGGACACTAGACATCTCTCATGTGGGAACTGTAACTGGGATGGACAGCCATGTAACAATGATAACCTTCCTTCAAGAGTAGTTGGAGGTATGGCATGTACTTACCAACTGCAGTTTGTGAAGAATGCAGGCAATTTGAAGGCAGCCCTTCTTAATGCAAGAACAATAAAAAAATAATTAGAACAGTTTTTTTCTCCTCACTTTCATCAAGCCTGATTTCATGTTTATCACTGAGACATGGCTCAATGAGGGATTCAACCCGAATATTGTGAATGCGATTCCCTCTAACTATCTGATAATTAGGAAGGATAGGGCTAGCGGGAGGGGGGCAAGGCCGTTATTTACAAAAACTCTCTCTCATGCCTATATATACCTATGGCAGAGATTGACGGGGCAAAGAGCCTTAGCTCTCGTCTGACGGTGTCTGCTCAACAATCGATGGCTGGCGTAGTAATTTACTGACCACCGGGACCAGCAGGTTGATTTTTGGAGTCTCTTGGACTCGACCTATCCCCTATCGCAGCCAAACATAGCCATTGCGTGGTTCTCAGAGATTTTAATATACACATGGATCAAGTGGCAGATCATGTGTCCATGAATCTATGTGAATCTATTAGCATTTTGAACCTAAAACCTTATGTCTCACTACCCACCAACGAAAAAGGCCATATATTGGAACAGATTATTTTGTCATCCAAGATTGCAATAGACTCACCCCTCCCTATCATCTGGTCTGATCAGTTCCTGCTCACCTTTTGTATATGGAAGTAATCAGGGAGTCCTTATTTTCAGTTCAAATATAGGGCTAGTAGTTTTAGATCTTACGCTGAGTTTATGCCAGAGGCGGTAGCCACTATACTGAGGTGACCCCCCATTCCTTTTAGTGGCCAATTGGAAGAGGATGCCCCCGTACTTGAAGGCTGGCTCGTGAAGTGGGCTATGCAATTAGCACCACAGAGAACGTTGGTAGCTAAAACAGGTTGTGCCTCTGTCCCTTGGTTTACGGAAGAACTAAGGAAAAGCAAGAGTGCATGCAAATGCTTGGAAAGATTATGGAGAAAAAATGTTGATACCTTAAATAAAACTACTTATAAACTGGCCTTGAAGACCCATTATGCCAAAGTGCTAGAGGGGAAAAAAGCTTTTTGGCCTCAAAAATAGGGCAAGCTGGGAACAGAAGCCTTGAACTGTTCAAAATTGTCAAGACCTCCTCCTCTACGAAAGTAATTAAACCCCCTGTCTCTCCTACAGAGGAATGGACAAACCGCATGGCACAATATTTTTATAATAAATGAAACAAATTCAGGATGCTATCAGAACTGGGTGTCAAGCTGGCGATGATAGTTTACCTGCACCCGTTTCTGTCTACTCCAACTTAGATGAGACTCTCTTGGTGTTCCCCCCTATTACTATGACCACTTGGCTTAAAATAATGCAAGTACTGAAAACCAACTCCCCTATGGATCCCTGTCCGGCCAGAGTGCTAGCCTCTATTGCAGATGTGATCAATCCAGCTGTAAACCTCGTCCTGAATCTGTCTTTATCTGAGGGCTCGGTGCCTGAGTTTTGGAAACACAAACGAATCTTGACACTTCTTAAAAAACTTCAGCAGACCCCTCTACAGTCAGCAACTACAGGCCAATATTGTTGCTGCCATACTTCTCTAATGCCTTGGAGAAGTATGTTAACATGGTGTTCACTAATTTATTGAGATCACCCACGCTCTGCACCCCAGTCAATCTGGGTTCAGATCGAAATATAGCACAGAGATGGCATTCTGGAAGTCTCTGACACCATTAAAGCCACCCTGGATAGCGGTACTGAAACTGCTGGACCTTTTGGCGCTTTTGATACTGTGCCCCACAATCAACTTTTGCACAGGCTTCAGGATTGTGGTATTGGGGGCACGGTCCTTAAGTGGTCTTTTATTTTTCTCAAAAGCCGCCAGCAAACCCTAGGGTCCCCCCCCTTTCACCACCCCATCCCTCCTATAAGGGGTTGGAGTGCCACAAGGTTCAGTTCAGAGCCCAACTTTGTTCAATCTATATATGGCTCCCTTGGCACTCCTGGCTGAGCATTATGGGACTAAAGTTAGATCTAACGCCAATGATACACAGCTGCTGTTTACCTATTAGAAAAATGTGGCGTTGAGAGGAGATTATATCAACAATTGCCTGTCCAAGGTGTTTTCCTGGTTCAGGCTAAATCAATTGTTATGTAATTCCTCCATTATTTTTTTCGGCCACAGTACTGGAGTGGACTGGCGTAATTGGTGGCCTCAGGACATATCCCCCCACCTGCCCAGTTACCACCGTGATAAAGCTTGGGGGTAAAAATGGACGCGGACATGTCCATGATGGCACAAGTGTAATCTGTGGCTGCCACCTGTTTCGGACTCCTGAAAATGATGAGGAATGATCTAGGCTGGACCACGCCAATGCTCTGTATCTTGGCCTCCTTGACTACCTATTAGGCCATTTGCCGGTGGTACATAATGCGTCAGCAAGGGCCGTCTTGCTGGTTGCTTGCAGAACTCATTTGAAGCCCCTCTTGATGTCCCTACACTGGCTCCAGGTGCGGTAAAGGGTGATTTTCAAGACTCTGGTATTAGTCTTTAAAGCCCTTCATAATGTTGGAGCTCCCTAAAGTTAGGAGCAGAATTCAGCCATATGCCCCTGTCAGAACACTGCAATCCTCAACTCAGAAGCTGTTGGTCGTGCCAAAATTTGCATGCTCTCTGTTGGGCGGACGCTCATTCCAGGTGACTACCACTAAGCTGTGGAATAACCTGCAGTCTCTCTTGAGACAGGAACAAGACTTCTCAGTTTTAGAACAACATTAAAACCCTGGTTGTTTAAATGAGAGCGGAGTCCCTGTAGCTGACCCAACTGTTCTGTCAATAGGGTTAAGTCAGTGCCGGGACACTCACATGAGTAGCCATTCTCTTTACAAATACCCCTGTAACATAACATACCATAATCTTTAAGGGCAGTCTTTGTTAAATGTTTAACAGAATTAGCATCAATTGCTGGTATATCCCAATTTGCATCCTCGTCAGTAGCTACATCACTGGCGAGTGTAGAGGGATCAAACGAACATTAAAATGTCCCCCAAATTGATTGCACAATTATTGCTGTATCATTTTTGCAAGTTCTCAAGATGTTTAAAGGCGGATGATTTTGCAGTTTTGCTGGTGGATCTATTATTGACATTATCCAGAAGTATAGCTTTACTGTTGTGTAATGATATTTTGCAACATGTAGATTATGATATGAGCTAGGAATTTCTTTTATTGTGCACTGGATCTATGTGCTTATTCATGTGCATAGAACTACCAGCGGCCCAGCCAGCAGAAGATGTTCTTGTAGCAATCTGAAAGCTTCCAAAGCCTGGACTCAAAACTCAAGTGAAAACAGGAGAAATTAAAAGAAGAAGAAACTAATAGCAATTAAAATTCTGCTTTTTATTAATTAAATCAGAGAATTATATATCAAAGTGATACACTAGTCTGTTCTTTGCTGCTTGTCTAAAAAATTAGAGGTTTTATAATTGTTGATGTTTTGACCAAATGTTTAAAGTTCTGCTTTAAGGTTATGCACAATTACTTGTATATTTATGTATTATAGCGAACTTGGTTTTTTGTGATTGATTAAATAGTATCTATTGTGTATTTTTTGTATTATATAGGTAATACATGGTTACTGAAGAAGTAGGTAATACATGGTTACTGAAGAAGGCGCTGGGCGCCGAAACGCGCGTCGATAATATTATTGTGCCACTGTGTTTTTTATAAAATTTCCTTTTTAAAAAAAAATATTTCCTGTATACATTTATGATGTCTTTTCTTAATTTTTAATGTATTGGCTCATTGGATTTGAGATATACATCTTTTTAAGCAATGTGCTATTATACATAATTCTCTGATTTAATTAATAAAAAGCAGAATTGTAATTGCTATTAGTTTCTTCTTCCTCTCTGTTATTAGATATGACAAGCAAACAGTAGATTGCCTAGGTTGTTATTCCTCATGTTGTTATGTCCCTGCCCTAGGAATTGTTAAAATCGGTTACTCAGGGGGTCCTTGTTGTTCACACCCTCCCCTCAAAACTCAAGTGGCCATCCAAGTCTCTTACATAAAGGCAACATCAAAAATGTAGATAAAGAAGCCCCAGTCATTGTTTGAGAGTTTGAATTTTAGGCCTGCACTGTTCCTGGAAACTACCCAAAAAGTTCTTAAGACTCGCTTCATCTGGTGGCACTAATGCCTCTGGCACACAAGTCCTGGGCATATAAATCAGTGGTGATTCTGCATGGTTACTTTGATGATAAAGTGAAATAAAGGTGGCGTTAGTAGTGGGATTTGGGGGCCTATTTGAAAGGCAGGAAATAGGAACAAAGGTTACATTCCCATATTAAGGCTTTCAACAATCAGTGGCATAGCTCCCCTTGTCAAATGTTATCGAGGTCTATGTGACAGACAGATAGATGCAATGGTTGGAGTTTAACTGGCCTTTCCGATTCAGCGGTATAGTTGCCCAGTAAGCCTTATTGAGTGGGATCTATGGAAATTAGAGGTTCGAATTGAATTTCCGAGCCCAGGGGTAAATCAGATTTAAGACTTAGTGATACAAATCCCCTTGCTAAGGTGGCATCAAATAAGGTGACTTTGATGTAGTTCCGACTGTTGTTTGGTTGAGGATAGTGCTTTACACCTACTATCTTTCTACAAATAATGGAATAGCAATGCTGCACACTCCTTATCCAGTAGGTCACCTTATTGGGACTTATTGGGACTGTGGGTCTAAGTAGATATCATGCTTCAATTTAGCCACTTTGACCATAAGAACATCTTTCCTAACAGGGATATTTGGCCTATATGCTGCTTTACATATATGTTAATCATGGCCGGGAGTTGAAATCTTAGCCTCACAATATAATTTTATACATAGACACTTTAAAAAAATTGCTTGCTAATCCACATATTAAGTATTAGAACATTGGAATGTTGGGAGCTCCATTGCAGACAATGGAGCGCTCCCTGCTTCCATGGGCCCGTAAAGGCAAGCAGAGCAACATTCCAATGTTTTACAAAGGCCACTCGGAACTCGAGGGAATTTAAATCCTCTCAAGCTTCAAGAAGTCTTTGTTTTATTTGTTAGAACATTTTTCCCTCTAGTGGCAGAATGTCCTAATAGCCTTATAGCCCTTCGTAGCTTGGCTATACCGCTATTAAAGTCCTGCTCCCTTATTAAAGGCCCTCACGAAGCCCTCTACAGTGAGCTATAAGCTATAATAAACATATGATAAATATATAAAGGACTAAATTGGCAATCAGGCTTGTTGAAATATTTTGGACTTTGATTTAAATACAACATCGAGGCCATTGAAAAACTATATGAAGATATCACCTTGCAATAAATCAAAAATATTACCCAAAATATTCTCCTAAATTCCAAATATGATGGGGACCATTTGGATCTGTCTAAATTACTTTAAACCCAATCTTTGATATTCTTAACATGATCCCACAAAGAGTGCCCTAATTCCTATTTAATAATATAATCAATCTAATATGCAAATTTACAAGCAAAAACAAAAGATTGAGAATTACAAAAACAAAGGCTCATTTTAACAATAATGAGGATGGAATGAGTCTGGCAGATTTTATTGTGTATTAACTCTTTCCATGCTCATGACGAGCTGAGCTCTTCATGAGCCACAGCGCTCCAGTGCTCATGACAAGCTCAGCTCGTCATGAGCCGTGGAACGCTCGCATGCGGGGATAATTCCCCTGCTGTGCTGAGCGTTCCACGGGAACGGGTGTGGTCATGACGAGCTGAGCTCGTCATGAGCACAGGAGCGCCGTGCCTCATGACGAGCTCAGCTCGTCATGAGCATGCGGGCGCCATGCGCGCCCCCCTCCCCCCAGCACAGCAGGAAAATATCCCCGCAGCGAAGGGGTTAAATCTAATTTGTGATGACCATAGGCAACAAATGGTTAATCTCAGAAATTGATAATAGAGAAACACTTTAGTGGCTTTCCATCAAAAAATAAATTAAGGGGCTTTTGTAACGTAAAACCATTGCATACTTTCGGAAACAATTCTTAGCTTGATGTGACCTCAGCAAATATTATAATCCAATGCTGAAAACAATATTATAAATTCAAAAGAAACAAGTGGCCATAGTTTAGCATGTTGGGCCATTTAAGGTATACTCCAGGGTAAGGTGATATCATGTTTTTTACCATGCATGCAGAATTGTATGCGCATTCCAACTAAGGGGTCAATTACGATGTCGGACAGACCTGAGTCTGTCCGACATCATTTGGGAACTGGGACCGAACAACCTCCTGTTGTCTGTCCCAATACAGCAATTAGGATGCGACCGAACACGGTTCGGTCACTCTCCTATTCTTTACCTTGGGAGCATGCATTCTGAACGGAATGCATGCTCTCATGGTAAAGAGGTGAGGTACAGGAATCAACAGGGAACCATAGGTGTGCCTTAGGCCAACATTCGGAGGCCTTGCTCCCATGGGGCCAATCTGGGGGCCCCCAAAGTCAGATTCCCATAGCATTTCTCTGTCGAAAAGGCCAGCACAGAAAGCCTGTGGGAATCAGCCATCATAATCCCTCAGGCAGAAAGAGCCGCCTGAGGGATTACTGGCCCCATTCCGAATGGCAGACCGGCTCTCCAAGCCTGTCGTAAGCCATTCGGAAATCCTGCATGAATTAATTTTCAAAACTAATCCAGACAGTAGAGTATGATGCCGTAGGAACAGCTCTGGCCGAGGGTCACAGCTGTTTCCTATGGCATCGTAATCAGGCCCTCAGTGATACAGTTTCAATGCACGACACCCAGCTCATCCTCTCTCTCACCAAGGACCCACACACCGCCAAAACCAACCTCCATGAGGGAACGAAGGCTGTCGCCGACTGGATGAGGAGCTGCTGTCTGAAGCTGAACTCTGACAAGACGGAGGTCCTCATCCTCGGACCCACCCCCTCAGTCTGGAATGACTCCTGGTGGCCGACCACACTGAGAACAGCACCAACATCCACTGACCATGCACGCAACCTAGGATTCCTCCTCGACTCCTCCCTCTCCATGTCTAAGCAGGTCAACGCCGTCTCCTCCTCCTGCTACAACACCCTCCACATGCTCCACAGGATCTACAAGTGGATCCCGACCGAAACAAGAAGAACGGTGACACAGGCCCTCGTCAGCACTGGACTGGATTGGACTGGACTACGGCAACGCACTCTACGCAGGAATCCCAGCCAAACACCTACGACGACTACAACGCACCCAAAATGCCTCAGCCCGACTGATCGTCAATGTCCCCCGCCGCAGCCACATCACCCCCCACCTGAGAGTCCTACACTGGCTCCCCGTTGACAAGAGGATCACCTTCAAGCTCCTCACCCACACACACAAAGCACTCCACAATGCCGGACCAGCCTACCTGAACAGCAGACTCAGCTTCTACACCCTCACCCGCCAGCTGAGCTCCACCAGCCTCGCCCTCGCCGCTGTCCGCCGCATCCAACAAACGACCTCCGGCGGCAGATCCTTCTCCTACCTCGCTGCCAAGACCTGGAACACCCTCCCTACCCACATACGGCAGACCCAAGACCTACTCCCCTTCAGAAGACTCCTCCCCCTAGCGCCTTGAGACTCTCACGGGTAAGTAGTGCGCTTTACAAGTACTCTGATCGATTGATTGATTAGATGAAAAGCCCACCTCTTGGGCTATAGAATGTCATTAGTAGGGACATGATTATTACTCTGTCAGGCTTTGTTAAAATGCCTGCATTCTTACCTGTCACATCTCTTTCTGCTTCTTTGTGCTCTTGGTCAGGAGACCTCATCAGCTCCTTGGAATCTCCATTGTGTTCATGATCATGTTCAATGCCTTTTCACTAGAAATATTTTGTTGCTGAATCAACGATGCCATTACCAAGGAACTACCAGTATAGGTGGATTATTCATAGAGCTACCCTATTAAAATTAGTGGAGACATTTTAACTCTTGTGGTCCATTGTATATACATTGGATTAAATCAAAGTAGTTTCAACTTGCTTACCAACTTTTAGCCTAACCAATGGTATTTTGAAAACCCAACTATGTACTAATAGGTCAGTTCACAAAACACTGCATCATCATGAGTCGTACTTTGGCATACCTCAAGAATAGTATTGAGGTAGGTTTCAAATTGTGACTCACTACTATTTGATATAATCGCAGGCCTGGTGACCTCCCGGAATCAGCTGAACACCATGATTGTGGTTGCTATTAAATTGAACAAATCTTTTTTAAACAAAATACAGCGCTGTTTGTTAAAGAAAACAGAATGTGTTTAAAAAAGTGACAAGCCTCACAAACATGTTTTAAGACTAGGCAGCGGTCCATTGAACCTCTGCCTCCTCATAAAAATGTTTATGTCAAAATTCACTAAGGAAAAGGCGTCACTTGGGGTCCTCTTCTCATTGTGAAAGGGTTAACACCTCGCTTGAAGTGTCTGTAACCTATCAATGGTTAGCAACTGTCATTGCGTTTGCAAACCATTGATACATACATTAAGGATTTGCAAATTAGAAGGGACACTGTAAACTCTCTTCAAATATCCGATTTAGCATGTATTCAGAATTCATTTTAGTGATTTGTTTGTGATTTATTGTATCGCACTTTGGATCTTGTGCCTACCCAAAAGCTATTTTGCAGTTTCTAAGGCTCCAATTTTGTGAATCTGATCCCTTGCGTCTACAAAGTAGCTTTGTTCTTAAGGCTTTAAATTCTTATGGGTTTGGTCTTCAGACATGTTCCCACTGTCAATACTATCAGCTCAAGGGTCCTCCATGGACACCCGCTTAGCTACTTAATGTGCTGAGACACACTGTGATTGTGAGTTATCATACAACATTTACATTCTCCTCATGTGGATTTCTGTTGCACATATACCTAAATGGATATGTTGCAGACGATGGTGATGATAAAGCAAAATCTCCCAAAACCCATCCCACCCGCATAACGTATAATGCCGCTACCCTCTTTGCCCTTAACCCCGGACGCACACCTCAATGCTGCGAAGCTGCCCCTGGACACACCCATGGACCCTTCACCTGCCACTCCTGCAAGTTGTTTATGTCTTTGTTTGTCTGTTTGTCACTTTCCTCTTACAGACTCCTAGGTTCCTCGCAAAAGAGGTAAAACCCCACAACTTATGAGTTTGTTTTTTCTTCTTTTTTGCACCATTTTACACATAGTGCTATTTTTAACTTTCACGACCATTGGCAGGGAGGGCCTTAGCGCGCCCCTCCTGTCATTGGCACACTCGCTTACCGGTCCTGATGAAAGCCCAGTAAAATAACACATAGAACGGGCAGAAACATGTTGACCTTCTTTACAGGGTAAACACCAGTATAATGTAATTGGCTAGTTTCCCTTCACATAACCAGTTTTTAATATGTCAGGTTGACCAGTGAATAAAGTTTTTTTTGGTACAACCATTGACATTTTTAACCCCATTATTTTTCACACTTCATCTTCACACAAAAACCTGCTCCGCAGTCTCCTGGCGTCGCAGCACACCGGGGAGGTACTCGATCTCTCCCGGTGGACCCGATGATGAAGCATGTCACCACTAGGGTGAGTGAGGGTTTCCTGAAAAAATTGTACTTTTTCATGAAATTGGTCTTACTACCGGACCACTTATAACTGGCCTCAGACTTCACGTGCGACACCCACTTTTCTATATATCTTGTCTTTATGGACACTCTTCCTTTGATTACCTGTACTCCTGCAAGTTCGCCTACATCAGGACCCACACCAAATCCACCTCCTCCAAACACAGCTCCAACTCTAACCACCTGAAGTGCATCCTGCTGAACACCCGCTCGGTCCACAGACATGCCAATGAACTCTGGGATCTACTCAAGACTACATCACCGGACATCGCCTTCCTTACAGAAACCTGGATGAACGCCTCCTCAGCGCCTGACATCGCCATAGCCATCCCGGACGCTTACAAGATCATCCGAAAAGACCGCACCAACCAAACAGGAGGAGGCATCGCCATCATCCATAAGAACACCATCCGAATCACGACCAGCTCCGATGATAACCTCGCGACCGCCGAACACCTTCACTTCCAGATCCACACTGACCCCAGGACCACACTTAGAGGCACCCTCATCTACAGACCACCAGGAACCGGCACACAATTCAACGAAGATATCATTGACTTCATCAGCCCACATGCCCTCACCTCTGAGAATTACATTCTACTGGGAGACCTCAACTTCCACCTGGAAAAGAAAAACGACAGCAACACCACCACCCTTCTCGACAACCTGGCCAATCTCGGACTTAAGCAACTTGTTGATACCCCCACCCACTCAGCCGGACACACGCTCGACCCTATCTTCACCTCCAGCAAACACATCTCCTTCGATCACACCGCAGCTCTCCATTGGACGGACCACAGTTGCGTTCACTTCAGCTACAAAAAGACCACGACCCACAACCCCCCACAACCTATTCCTCGAAGAAACTGGAACAAAATCACCACCGACCAACTCTTCACATTGCTTAACCAAAATCCCCCAGCCATATCATCGGACCCAAACCAAGCTGCCACCAAACTCACACAATGGATCACCCACAGCGCTGACGAATTAGCACACTTGAAAAACCACCAGATCAAACAAGATAGCAAAAGGCCCCCTGGTTCAACGATGACCTTAAGAAATCAAAGAAGTTATGTCGTACCCTCGAGAAAACCTGGAGAAAAAACCCAACCACTGGCAACCTGACCACCTTCAAGTACGCCACCCGCAAACACCACCAACTGATCCGATCCACCAAGAAACCAGCATTCAAGGATCGACTCGACAACAACGCCCACAACAGCAAGGAACTATTCAACATCGTCAAAGATGTTACCAACCCCAACGCCGGCACCAACGACATCACTCCCTCCCAAGACCTCTGCGACTCTTTATCCTCTTTCTTCCACAACAAAATCGCCGACATACATAACAGCTTTGAAAACCAGTCCGAAGAACAGTCCACTCCACTCCACCCACCTCTGAACCAAAACAGCACTCTCACAACCTTTGCGCCTGGAACCCAATCACTACTGAAGGCACCATCCGCCTGATGAACTCCATCCACTCAGGTTCACCAATTGACCCATGTCCCCACAACATCTTCAACAAGGCAGACTCCATCATCGCACCGCATCTCCGCGATGTCATCAACTGTTCCTTCAACTCCCCTACCTTCCCGGAAAGATGGAAACATGCCGAACTCAGCGCCCTTCTGAAGAAACCCACAGCAGACCCCTCTGAACTTAAGAACTACCGCCCCATCTCACTCCTCGCATTCCCTGCCAAAGTCATTGAGAAAGCTGTCAATAATCAGCTCGCCGCCTTCCTTGAACCCAACAATTCCCTCGACCCCTCACAGTCAGGCTTCCGAGCCAAACACAGCAAAGAAACCGCCCTCATCGCTGCTACAGACGACATCCGAATGCTACCGGACAACGTAGAAACAGTTGCCCTCATCCTACTTGACCTCTCCGCCGCTTTCGACACAGTCTGTCATAGCACCCTCATACAACGCCTCAGCAACACCGGAATACAAGGAAAAGCTTTGGACTGGATCATCTCGTTCCTCGCCGGAAGAACCCAGAGAGTCTGCCTCCCCCCATTCAAATCTGAGGCCACCGAAGTCATCTGCGGCGTACCACAAGGATCATCACTCAGTCCCACCCTCTTCAACGTTTACATGAGTCCCCTCGCATCCATCGCGCGACAACACAACCTCAACATCATCTCCTACGCAGACGACACCCAGCTTATCCTCTCCCTTACCAAAGACCCAAACACCGCCAAAACCAATCTACACGAAGGAATGAAAGAAGTAGCCGAATGGATGAAGAACAGCCGTTTAAAACTAAACTCGGACAAAACAGAAGTCCTCATCTTAGGATCATCCCCCTCTGCCTGGGACGACTCATGGTGGCCACCGGCCCTGGGTACAGCACCCATACCTACAGTTCACGCACGTAACCTGGGCTTCATCCTAGACTCCTCCCTCTCGATGACCAGACAAGTCAACGCCGTCTCATCTTCATGCTTCAACATCCTTCGCATGCTCAAAAAAATCTTCCGCTGGATCCCTACCGAAACAAGAAAGACAGTAACCCACGCTCTGGTCACTAGCTGACTGGATTATGGAAATACCCTTTACGCCGGAACCACAGCCAAACTTCAGAAAAAACTCCAACGCATACAAAACGCCTCAGCCAGACTCATACTGGACATCCCCCGTCAAGCTCACATTTCTGGTCACCTGAAAGACCTCCACTGGCTCCCCGTCAACAAGAGAATAACGTTCCGTCTCCTCACCCACGCACACAAGGCCCTCTACGACCTAGGACCCGAATGCGTCAACACGCGACTGTCCTTCTACACACCCACCCGCCAACTACCATCATCCAATCAAGCACTCGCCGCAATTCCGCGCATCCATAGATCCACCATGGGAGGAAGATCCTTCTCCTACTTAGCGGCCAAAACCTGGAATTCACTTCCCACTCACCTCCGCCTTACAAAGAGCCACCTCTCCTTCAGAAAGCAGCTAAAAACCTGGCTATTCAATAAGTAATGCACCCACCCTCCCTCAAGCGCCTTGAGACCCTCTGGGTGAGTAGTGCGTTATACAAATTCCTGAACTTGAACTTGCTAACACTAAACAAAATTAAGCAAATTGGACAGGTATGAATGCACTACAAGTGGCACTTTTCTGCTGAATCACATTACCCTGAAGGCTCCGTTAAGGCTAAAAAATGGGCTGTTCCGATTCTTCTGCAGATAGCCACTGCAGTGCTCTGACTCCTGGGCCGATATTTACAAATACCGTGCATTGGGTTTGCTACACTTTCTTAACATTGTATTTAACTTTGGAAAACCATTGTGAGACACATTTTTCTCCTCTTTTGCAATTTGGATAAAGTGTTGAGAAACTGAAGAGGACAACGTAAATTTGATGAACTATTCAAGATGTAGTTTTTTTGGTCTCATGGGCAATTGCAATTATCGTCCTATAGTTACTTCATTTCTTAACTTACATTATGGGGCAGACATACTAATATTTCATGCAATTCAGCTCAGCAACCAAAGTTACATGATAATGAAAAGGGGAGAGGAAACTGCCATTTTCCAATCTACTAAGAATGGCACTGTATTCATCTTTCCCTGTTCTGAAATACTTTAGGCTGCCGTCTGCTACTGCACACACCCATGCACCATACGGTCAAGCATAGGTTGTGTACTGGATGGGTGCCCTTCCAGTATAAAACCTGTCCTTTAATACTCCTCCCACTATGTCTGTACGCTGTAGAGTCCAGGACACATGGAAAGTTGGAAAAAGTGGAGTATTTTTAAATTTGCTCCACTGTTATTCCTGGCTCAGCGAGACATACATCTTTGGTGCACGTTCCCTGTTTACAAATGAGTGTTTCAGAATATCAGAGTCAGAAATATTGTGGGAGTAAATATGTCAAGAATACTGTGGTAAGATAAGTTTCTATAGGTAAATAAAGTTTTACTGCATAAAACTTCACATTTATGTACCTTGACTATATGACTTATATATATAGCCAAGACTACGTCTGTAGTCGAAACGCGTCGTCCTTCACTGCCAAAATAAAGAACCTTACCTTCTTCATCAGTCTGTGGGCTTGCCTGATTTCTGTTCCAGCGAATTTCCTTTGTTGTGATATATATATATATATATATATGTATACGAAATCGGTTGCAAGCAGGCGGAATCAGAAGCAGGTGAGGCTCCTAAACCACTGGGAGGAGGAGCCCACTTAACAACGCGTGAAGGGGAGCACGCAATTGGAAAGGAGCATCCGAGGAAGGCACACGCCAAAACCGGTTATGTGGAATCCATTAAAAGCAACCTCTGAAACATCCTGCTGTGTCCTTTGATTTCTTTTACCGTCTGGGAAGGAGAAGTGGATTTGCATACAGAGCGCCCTGCCTGTGGGGCACACAAAGGACCCTTTCGAGAAAAGCGGACACGGAGACATGGGCAATCTCTGACGTAAACCAAGGTTGTACTAAACCGTGACCCGCCTCGATCACTGACCAGGTGACCAAAAGCTGCGGTTGTGCTGCGCACCTAGACTGCTGGGTGAGACGTTGTTACAACACTTTCGTCTCCCAATTGGTGTACCTGTAAAGTCTGTGGCAGAAAGAATGGGATCAGAGGAGGACATTAGCAGAATAACGCAGCGGTTTCCCTGAGCACCGGACTGTCTGAATACTGTACTGTGGGACTGGTACTCCCCGAAATCGGCGCAAGCAGGCGGAAGCGGAAGCAGGTGAGGCTCCGAAACCACTGGGAGGAGGAGCCCACTTAACAACATGTGATGGGAAGCACGCAATTGGAAAGGAGCATCTGAGGAAGGCACACGCCGAAACCGGTTATGCGAAATCCAATAAAAGCTACCTCTGAAACATCCCGCTGTGTCCTTTGATTTCTTTTACCGTCTGGGAAGGAGAAGTGGATTTGCATATATATGTATATATATACTTATCTATTTGCTTCTACCTTCTCGATGTTTTGGTCTTCAATATTTTTGACACAATATTCTGACCACATGATATTTTTGGTTCCGATATTCTGTCAGTGAGCCTTACAAATGTTAGTAGACAGGAGTTTATATCTAAACTAATGATTGGTTGCTTGAGAACAACCAGGTACCACCCATGGTAAGTTCTATTGACACAAATAGCATAAAGTGCTGCATTGCTTTTGGCATCTTTTTAATGAAAATCATGATTTGTATTGAAAATTAAATAGCGCCACAATGCTTTGTGATGAACTTGCTTCACAAATGCATCACAAACCCAGCACAAAGTGTACGTAAATCTGGGCCTATGTGTAATGAGTTTGTGAGTCTATCAATAGAACCCACATTTGTTAACAATGTGTACAGAAGAATGCCTTTATGTGGAAAAAGTTTTTGTGGGAAATGTTTTCTATTTAAACAAAAAAAGAAAGGCAAAAAAGTATACAAAGGTGCATGTTTTTTAACATTACTCCTGTTTTTTTTCTCTGTGGACAATCAGCAGGAGTATGGTTTAAATAAAAGATGTATGCACAGGATTAAGTAACAAAACTTTCCTGACACTTGCAGTATACAAATCTTTGTACCATTCATTTGTGTCCTTGTTTTATTAATCAGACCCGTAATATTTACTTATTGGCCTAAACTGACTATTTATTTCCTCTGAATATTTTTTTTCCTCACCACAATTTAAATCTATTAAGCCCTTCATTAAAAATCCTGCATTTAAAGTAAAAGCCAGAGACCAATAGTTAGGTTTTGTGATTTTCAGGTAAACCTAAACATAGCTGATAAAACGCCACTTCAATAATATTTGTTTCTCAGAAGAAACCAGAAAACCTCAGATTTTGCTCCACTTTTACTGCTTTAGTGCCTTCTGGTTGTCAAAGCAGAATGAACGCATCCCCCACATCTAAGCACTTTTCTTTAAAGGGTGCTTCCACTAAGTAAATTGTGGCTTCCACTAAGGCCAACTTGGGTCATTGTAAGCAATATAATATGTAATTCTGAACATCCACATAATCCATGGACTTCCAGGACCTACTTGCACTGTTGTTTTTGGGGTGTAGCCTTCCTCTTAGGCCTTTGGCCCACTGTTCACTGCATGTTTCTGTTTAGTAGCTAGTGCTGAACTCTAATCAGGGCCTCAGTTTGAGCGTTCCTGGCACCGCC
Organism: Lissotriton vulgaris; assembly: GCF_964263255.1. Lineage (NCBI taxonomy): Eukaryota > Metazoa > Chordata > Amphibia > Caudata > Salamandridae > Lissotriton > Lissotriton vulgaris. Next base: position 667,069,674 of record NC_141694.1, read on the forward strand.
ATGGTGTCATACTCCTTCTCTGACATTTTGCTTTGCGAAAGTTCAGGTATCAGTATACGGACAGCACAGAGCTCTATGCATATGGATGTCAGCAGTATCAATGTTTTTGCCTAAAGTGTTGCACCCAACAATCCTGTTTTGTTTTTGCATCATTAAAGTCTGAAACATATGCCTGTTAGACCTGATAGCCTTAGGATGGGCTTACCCCGACTTTTAGCCTTTCTCTTCCACCTTATCTGACCTCATTGTTGCTGTTGTTAGGACTTTGTGCACTTTACCACTGCTAGCAAGTGCTAAAGTGCTTGTGTTCTCTCCCCTAAACATGATAATTTTGGTCCATCCCCAATTAGCATATTTCATTTACTTATAAGTCCCTACTAAAAGGGTACCTAATGTACTCAGGGCCTTTAAATTAAATACTACTAGTGGGCCTCCAGCACTGATTGTGGTACCCAATTAAGTAGCCCTTTAACCATGTCTCATGCCTGCCATTTCAGAGCCTGTGTATGCAGTTCACACTGCCACGTTGACCTGGCAAAATAAACATTTTTCCAGGCCCAAACCTTTGCTTTTCTATATATAAGTCACCCTAAGGCAGGGCCTGGAGAACCTAGAAGACAGGTTGCACTGTATTTAAAAGGCAGGACATATACTTTTACGTTTTACATGACCTAGTAGTAAAAAGCCTTTTAAAGTCATTTTTCACTACTGCAAGGCATATAGCTTACATAGGGTAACATTGGGATTATCTTATTACATTTTAGAAGAGTAACTTCCAAATGGGAAGATATAACTGATTATAGCTTGGTGTCTTTAGAATTACAATTTAAAATTCAAACTTATGGTGAAGTCGGATTTCAAATTTTAATTCTGAAAATCCCAACTTTAGAAAGTTGGCATTTCTTTGCTTTAGCCATTTGGTGCCTATTGCCTGTCTCTGATCACATGACTGAATGGAGTTTGCAGTTAGGCTTTGTTTATTCCTTCTAAACAGCCACACACTATGGGAGATTAGGTGTGACTGGATGGGCCATCACTGGCAGGATGGGAGAGAAGAGCTGGGCACCAGCCCACTTATAACTGAATAGGCTGTGTGCCAAGCGATGCGTACCCCACTGTAGTGAGTCTGGAACCAGGGCACTTCAAAGGCATCTCTTTGAATTCTCCCCCATTTCAAAGACATCACTGGGTATAAGTACTGGACCTCCGACACCACCACTTCAGTACTCTTCTGGAAATGTGAATACTCTGCCAGGAAGAAGGACTGCTGTGCTGCTGAAGGACTGCCACTCTGCTGGACTTCTGCTTTGCTGTACTGATCTAATACCTGTTACCCTCTTTTGCCTAGGTGAGAAGTACTGGGCCTGCTTCATTTGACTCCAGAACCCAGAGTGACACCAAGGGCTAGCAGGCTAGCCTTATAATAAGACTCCTCAGGGATGTAATAGGCATCCTACCCATGCATCAGGACTCCGCCATCTGTGAATCTACTGTGCAACATGGTACTACCCCAGTCCTGAATTCTTGGAAGTGGACCCAAGTTATTGCCAGCGGGACCGATGAATCTTCTCTGCTGAGCGACGCATCCCCAAGCAGAATCAACGCATCTCCTCTGCTGGGCGGCGCATCCCAGAGCAGAACTAGTGCATTGCGACTGCTGCTGCCTCCCTTACTTTGAGACTGATGCATCGCCTTTGGAATTGGTGCAGCACAATACTTTACTTGGCGCAAGTTCCTCGCATTCCTCATCGGTGGCAGCCTCGATGATGACGCTAAAACTCCACATCGCCGCTTCACTGCTCATCTGAATTGACGCATTGTTTATGCTGTACCTCACATTGTTGTAAATCAACAGCGATTAGGTTAAGCATTAGCAGAAGACATGCTTTGTTTAACCATTATCGTAACAACTGTACCGACTCCATCTTGAATTTGTAGCGGCCATTTTGTGTGCCATACATTGCCATGTGCTCGCCATGCGCTTGGTCCTACCTCCTTGTTCATCGCGCCTGGAGTCTGCCCGGCAACAGGCTATTTTTAGTAGTCTCTGCTTCCAACATGTGCAGACATGCGCAGTAGGATCAGTAACCGTTACTTAATTGGTTCCAGACAGGAATGTGATCGGAGACTGTTAGCTCCGCCCATCTATCGATTGTGCCTTCCAAAATGTCCTTGTATGGTCATAAATCTGCTCTTGTCTCTTGTACTACCTTTTCTTGAGCCCCCTCATTGTGTATAAAAGGGGCCATGTGCTTCAGTTCCTTGTACTACTCGATACAATACGGAAGGGTGTTGAGTGGGCTGTAGTACCACCTTTAAAGGTTTAATAAACTTTTTTTTGTATTTCCAGTTTCATTGCCAAATTCTTCCTAAGGTCTGAGGACTCTATGCAGAGAAGGGCGAACCCTTGCACTAAGTAGGCCTAGCAGAGGTTTGCTTACAACAAATTGGCGCCCGACACGTGGGGCTCATCGGCGACCTGGATGCCCGAAGGAGCGGTCGTGACGAAGGATTGGAATCTCGCTGCGGAAGCGTTTGCATGCCAGAGGAGACCCGAGTCTTGGCATCCAAGGCGTTTTTTCCTTTCTTTCTGATCTGACCATCCAGGTGGTGCCAGTCCTCGACTGAGGTCTCTTCTGTTGGCTTGCCATGCAGTGGCCAATTGGTTGAATTTAGAACTTGGCAGTTGGAGACTGGACAAACTGTGAGTGGTAAAAACCGTTATACGGTACTTGCTGTGGGTTTTGGAAGCCTGTGAGTGGCAAGGCAGTTTTAGGATATGCTTGCTGTGGCAATTTTGGAAGGACTAGTCCCTGATGTGTATGTGTATGTGTATGTGAAATATATGTGTTGCAATACATATAGGCAGGTAATGAGTAGATTTTTCTCCATGATACATTTTTGATTTGAACAGCACAACGTATTGCAAATACTTTAAGTGCTACTTTGATTATAATATTGCATATTCTGCACTATTTTTGGCATGCCTGTTTTTAGCGCACTTCGTAGAATGTGCTGCTTTTGTGGAGACAACCGGTTAAGACTTGAGGAATCGGAGCCGGCTCCCCCAGAGGGGACGCCTCATAGAGACATGTACTTGAAATTCGGTCTTTCTGCTATAATGTACAGCACATTGTGGTGGAAATACACACGAAAGGATCCTGAGTTATGTTGGCCAAAGTATGGGTCTTTGATATGCGAAAAATTGAGTATGTGGAACAGTGTATGTTTAGGCGAAAATCTAGACAAGATATGTTTGAAAGTGTGCGAATGTGGGTGAAAGAAGTACGTGAGCAAGCGCTGATTAAAAAAGAACAACGAAAGAATGTGTATGAAAAAGTGCAAGAATTAAGAAAGAAAGAAGCGAAAGAGTTGGAAGAAAGACAGGAAAAGGAACGTAGATTTCAGATATCTGGCCAATATGCTGTTCGACAACCTCTTTATCCTGTCCTTAATAAACCGCAAGATGATTTTTCTTTGTTAGATTGCCCTCCGCCTCCGTATATCGTCCCGTCCGCCCCATCCGGTGACGATGTGGATTCTGATGCTGATCAAGCGAAACCGAGTACCCCCTCCATGATTTCGGTCGAACGGGCGGCTGAACTTAGGAACCTGGCTCAAAAGTCACTTAAGCACACGGTTACTGTTTTAGAGATTAAAGAAGCTCTTAAGGGGTGGCATGATAAAGAGCAGTTGTATTTTACTGAGTATTTTGCAGAGGAAGTTGTTGGATTGTTTCGAAAAGTGTCTAATGTTCTTGAACCTGATGATGTGGCAACTGATTTTAAGCAATTACGTAAAGGTTCTTTCCCTGCTTCCCCGGGTGACTGATATCATCAGGCGACTTGTTAAACTTCGAAACGATGCGCTTCGGCTACGAGAGGAGAAACGGAAAGCTAAACCAGACGAACGGACGGGATTGGTCGACGGGAAACAATCATCTATTTTCGAAACAGATAAGAACACGATCGTGCATGCAAAGCCCATGCGAGAGGCCGCGCCTTTATACGTTCCTCCTAAAGGAGCAGGTGCGAGTGACGATAAATATTCTGTAGATGCTAAAGGCTATTTCATTTATAATTGGGTGTATACTCCCTGGAATAGAGCAGATGTTATGGCACTTAAAGCTGCATTGCCTGACCCGCGTAAAAACCCTGCTGCCTTTTATGAAGAAGTTGAGGGAGGCATAAATTCTTGTATCATGACGCTGGCTGATATCGATTTATTTTTTTGGCTCATATTGCCGCCCAATATGTGGCGTTCCGTGCGTTAAGTCGATGACCGCGCAGCATATGGGGCGGTATGGAAAGAGATAGAGGGGGAAGATGCAGATAGGGAACCAGCGCAAATGCCATGTCAATTGATTTTAAATCTCCCCGTTGCAATATTAGCTAAATTAAAAACAATTATTCTCCCTAAAAAGATTGATTTGACTGTTTTAGCATCCTGCAAACAAAAGACAGATGAATCGGTTTCAGATTTCTTCACACGTTTTGAGGAGGCATTTCATGATTTTAGTGGCCAGTCGCTAACGGACGATACTTATTTGTAGACAAGTATGTTACGAACTTATTACCAGGAGTGGCTAACCGCTTGAAAGCCAGCTAAAGCTCTTGGACCACCTCTTCTCTGGCATCCGTCCTGACAATGGCTCAATATTACGAGCGTCAGGAACTTGAAGCGAAGGCCAATGAGGAAAAGAAATCTAAAGAATTAAAAACAAAAGTCATGTTATCTCAGGCCTATGGTCCACATTTTCGAGGTAATGATAGCGGCGGGCGAGGATTTCCTAACTCCTCCTCTACTCGTTACTCTTTGGCTATTGATCAATGCGCGTTTTGTAAGAAATTTGGTCACTGGGCAGAGGAGTGCCCATTGTTGCGCTCACAGCGCTATGTCCGTGGTCGAGGATCCATGAGGAACCGCTCAGGGAACTCAGGTTTTAGAGGCGCTATGAATGATCGTGCAAGGTTCGATTCTAATGTGTGGGTACAAAATGGGTGTAATGCTTTTGATAGGCGTAACCAATATCAAATGTCTGATTATGCGCAGCCTTAGTTGCATGATTCTGCTTTTGCATAGGATTGCGTAGGATGGGGTAAGGAATCAATTGAAGTTCCAGTAGATCAGAGGGGTTCTTATGTTACAGCACATGATTTGGGTTCTACTGATCAGTTTCTGGTTGATACAGAACCTACTCGCAGCATTTTGTCTAAACAATTGGTTCCAAGGGCTCCCCTGTCCGGCTTCACGATTACATCGATAGGGTTTGATGGAACTCCTTCCCTTAGCCCATTGTCACAACCACTTGCGTTTCATGTTGATAAGTTACAACCCCATGCCCGTATGGCCGGGATGCCCGCCACCCCCTCCCAACACCAATTCCCAATGGGAGTAGACAGACACAGGTTTGAACTTTTGGAAGGCGGGGGGGAGTTACCCCCCCGGCCGTATTTATTAAAATATGAAACAAAATTTAAAACATTAAATAAAAGTTTCATAAATTATGTACAATTTTACATTTATTACATTTCGATGAAGACATGTTCTTTGGCTAACCTTAACAGATCTCTAATACAAAGGCTTCCTAGCCGAGTCTAGCATCCTGAAAATGCATACATTCTATATTAAAATTGTACATCCTAGCATTAAGGGCCAACAGCAAGGTCTTAACCGGTGTCAGATCCCTACTACCAAAATCCCACCCTCACGGTGTGAGTCGCGCATGCACACCTGTAACTTCCCTTGTCGTGGGGGCCCCCTTTTCACTCGACGCCATCTTAAAGGTCGTCCGAGTTCCCGTGTGAGGTATCTGTAGGAAGGACAGCGTGGACTCCCCCCTATCCCACATTCTCTATCCGCCGTCGCGGATATCGGGCCCCCGGGAAATTCGTCGGAGGGGCATCTAGCCGCCTCCCCCCTGGGAGGGGCCTATGGCCGTCTCCCCCTAGGCGACCCATCCTTAGTGGGTGCCGCCTCCCCGTGGAAGGGGCCAATGGCCGCCTCCCCCCGGGCGCTCCCATCCATTCTGGGTCCCCTCTAGGGACCTTGAAATTACTGCTCACCGATAATGACCTTACCGCCACAGGCCGGATAGTTGACCGACTATCCGGCCCCCCCAATCCTTCTAAAGGTCATGCTTCCTCAAACCCCTTAGCCATGCTATGAAGTCACCTATGAGTAAATCATTTCCCTCCCTGGGCAGGTGAACCCCATCATTCAGATACATGTGATCACCCCGAATACACCCATGAGGAATGCTATGCAACTGAGCTGAGCGAAACAATTTCCCTATTTTGTTGTTAACCCTTTTCACAGAGTGGTTCAACGCTGACACTGAAATGCCCCCCCGCCAACTCTTCCTGGGGATCATGTGGGACCAGGCAATTGTGCACCCCGGGAGTTTCTTAGCCAACCTGCTAACTGCCGACAGGATGTGTTCCAATAACACTCGTCTTCCCAGCTTCACTAAGTCGTTGCCACCCAGGTGTACTATGACTACAGATGGCGGTGACCTTTGCCGCCCTAAAAGACCCTCAAAGAACGATTGAAATTGGTCAAAACAGAGTCCGCCCTTCCCATGGAAGGTCACTCTGTACCCGTATTCCCCAGATGCGTGAGTCGCGTCACCTGCTTTGAATACATCCCCGGCGCGCCTCACATATGAATGGCCCACGACCCATACCACTCTTTCTCCAGTCGGTGATCCTCGACCGCTGGTCTCCTGGTGCTGGGTCGACTTCCAATTCCGCCCGCGTGACAGGCTCGCGAAACTGTAATGCAAACAAAAGACAAGAAGCGTGAGTGCAAGTCAATTGATCTTTACAACATGTGCAATCGCACATACCTTTTGAAGCAATTCAAGGACCAACGGCCCAGCTGTTTCACTTCCTCTGCACTCTGACCCCGGGCTGTAGCCTCAGTAGCAGCCCCTATCCTAAATTAGTGGGTCCCAAAATCGCACGGGTCCATGCCCGCGGCAGCGATTGACAGTGCTAAAACCCTCTGAAACTGAAACCTCATCAGTGGGGTGCCATCCTTGTGCCTCAGCAAGCTCCCTCCCACGTAGCCGTCCTCAATGCCAAGTATTCCTCTACGCATTTTATCGGACAAGTGGGGGACCCTTGTGCGCGCTGCACGATAACACTATCACCCATGGCTCCCTGGTCAGTCTTGGACCAGGCTATCGAGATTACCATTGAATCACCCCTTATTTGGATGTGATCCCTGCCCAGGCCTCCATCTATATCCTTCTTGTTCCTTGCGGCCAGTTTGCTCACCCGCAGAGCCCCCGTGGAATGCCAAGGCGAAAGCTGCCCGGAACAGAACTGCTTCGTAAAGGGAGGAGCACGTCTCATCTTGCTTCGCTAAGAATCGAGACAATCTATCTAAACCAATCGGGTGCCTCGTATCCTGCTTGCGACCCTCGAGGCGTTGCCAGCCGCGGAGTGCCTTCCTAACCAAAAAGGAATCCGTCAGATCTCTTATGCCATGCACCTGTGCCATGAACGAAATGGCCGCCCTATGTCTATTGGCCGTTGCCGCTGATCGGCCTCCTCTGTGCAGCGCAACCAGGAACCCCAGGAAGGATTCCTCCTGACCCCAGCTCTGTCTCCCTAATGGACCCAAAAATGTGCAGTAGGAACGAAACGCTCCTTCGTATGCCTTCCTTGTTCTGGGCGCTAAGCTGGCTGCCACGAGGTCTTGTAATCCGGGGCACCGATTAGCCATAGTGCTTCGGGGAACGGTACCGCCACTAGGTCCGCTGTGGGTAAATAGCCCCTGAAAGCCTGCATGTGTGAACGAGAGAGTGCATCAGCTGCATAATTCAGTACACCTGGCACATGTTTTGCCCTGAACTGTACATTCAATTTCATGCAACGTAATACGATTTCTTTCAATAATCTCAAGATCCACTTGCAGCGGGCTGCCTGCTGGTTAATGCATTCAACCACAGTCATATTATCAGACCAAAACACCACCGAGCGGTCCCTGAAGTCGTCTGGCCATGCCATCAGAGCAACCCAAATGGGAAATAGCTCCAAGAACCCAATGTTACCTGTTAGACCGCTGGAGTGCCACCACTTCGGCCATACTTGCGCCGACCATTGGTTACCAAAAATGGTGCCAAATCCCACGCTCCCAGCTGAGTCGGTCCACAAACCTAGTTCATCTGAAGATGCTGGCGGCTTGTTCCACACAACTCGACCGTTGAAGTCCGCCAGAAATGCCAACCAGATGCGCATATCCTGGCGAACCTCTGCCGACAGTCTTGTACGGTGGTGTCCCTCTTTGAGACCAACCATAGCTTGTGCAATAGAGCGTGAGAAGGGGCAGGCCATTGGCATCACCCTCAAGGCAAAGTTAGGCTGACCCACTGTTTCTTGTAACTGGTGCAGGGTCACTTTCTCCTTGCCCAGGCATTGTATCAAGGAAGCCCTAAATTTGGCCACCTTTTCCATCGGTAAACGGAAACATCCTTCCACCGAATCGAGCTCAATTCCCAGAAACTCCAGTGAAGTAGATGGTCCGACCGTCTTACCTGGTGCCAGTGGGACTCCAAACTCCCGCATGAGGATGCAGAAGTCCCGTAGCGCCTGCGCACATCTCGTATCGCCGGCTGCACCCAAAAACAAGAAGTCATCTAGATAGTGCATCACATGCTTATGGCCAGTGGCCTCGGTGAATACCCACTGTAAAAAACAGCTGAACATTTCAAAATAAGCACAAGAAATGGAGCAACCCATCGGCATGCATTTATCCATGTAATAACTCCCCTGAAATGCAAAACCTAGCAAGCGCTGATCCTGTGGGTGTACCGGGAGCAACCGGAACGCCGATTCGATATCTGATTTCGCCATCAGCGCCCCAGGGCCCAGGTGATTTAACGTCTGGGTCAATGGCTTCGTTCACCGAAGAACCCCTTGGGGCAGACAAGTTGTGAATGAGTCTAAACTCCCCAGGGTCTTTCTTTGGGACAACCCTAACGGGGAACACACGAAATCCGCCACCGGCGGGCGATGAAAAGGCCCCGCCACCCGCCCCAAGCTGACTTCTTTTGCAATCTTCTTTGCCGCAATGCTTGGGTTGTGTTGGACAGATAACTGGTTTTTACAAAAGGAGTCCCCCCGAAAATCCCCCGCCGGGATGTTGAAGCCATATAGGAATCCTTCCTCAACACCTTGGCAAATACATGATCAGGGTATTTGTTCAACCAAGGAGTCAGAGCCATGATATCAACAGGTGTAGGCAATCGGTTACAAAGTCTTACCTCACTCTTGCTTAGACCCCCCTTTTCCTCCCATCCCGCTGTTTTTAGATCTACAGCTACTCTCCGGGTGTGAGGAGTTCCCACAGCCCACACACGCATGCCTGTTCCCTGGGGCCTGTTACAGTTGCCTCTATTGAAGCCCCAACAAACCCCCCGCTTGCCGCCATTCCCGCCGGTCTTGGGCTGATAGTCCCCACCGGCGCCCGCTCGAAAGGGCACCGTGGGCTTTTGGCGAACTAACCCCGACCCGCTCCCGCCCGGCGAGGACGTACCTGCCGCCCCAGGCAAGAGCTGCTTGTGCCATGACACCGAGTCGAGGCAATCCCAAGTCAAAGTAGCATCAAACCCTTTCGCTTTCCGGAATTTCATATCGTAACCTTTCCATTCATCCCCCTCATACATGGAATAAAAATCCATAATCCTATTCTGATAACAAGTCAACTCGGTCATAATTTCAGGCTTCCGTTCCCCCATGACTGCAATAAATATGGAAAAGGCCTTAACCCAGTTTGTTACCGTCTCATCAACCCTGAATTCCGCCATCTTGGCGCGCCATACACTGGGATGCCACAAATCTTTCTGGGATTTTGCATATTCCATCTCGCGATGGTCAGTCAATAATGAAAACATATTCACATATTTCTCCCCCCATATCAGTTCTTTTGTGGCCATAGGGATGTGCTGTGCCACCCTTTCCCGCCTTGAGGGTAATGAACCCTCCCCTGCCATTGGCAATGTGTGCTTACCAGGTTCGGCCGTTGTGTCTGCCGCCTTTTCCCGGCTAACCACAGGTCCTCCCGGCGCCACCTGTGGGGGAACAAGAGGAACATTCGCCGTTGCGGCCTCTCTCGACTGCCGCAATTGCTCGATTATTAGTCTGGCCTCCTCGGCCGGGTCCCCCGCGGCCACTGCCCCCCCTGCTTTCTTCTTGAGCCATTGCAACACCGTCGCTAACTGTATGGCCAATTCGGGGGGCATCTCCTCATCGTTAACAGGAGTAATTACAACCGGGATCGGCAAACCTATATCTGGGTTTGGTACCGGGCTGTCCGCCGGTGTGATGGGGGCAACTGGGGGTACCTCAGGAACCGGAACCAGAACCTCCCCAGAAACCACCCTCCTCTTAACCCGCTTCCCCCTACCCTCAGGGACGACTCCCGGCAAGGCCGGGCCTATTACCTTCTTAGGACGGCCTGAGTTGTTCTGGGCCGCTAACTGTTTCTTAACCTCAGCCAAACCTCGACCGATCGAGTCAACTTTTCCAGGCTTTCGGTCCATGCTGGCCATTCGGTTCGACAAATGGCGCAATACCTTCTCCATCTCGGAGCCTTTTCCTGCTTTCTTGCCGGCCATGGTTTCGAGTACTCTGCTCTAGTTGATCAACGAGGTCCTGGATCCTTCGTACTCCAAATAACTGAAAGAGAAACAACAAGATTACAAGTTCTCAAAATTGCCGCTTGTTCCGTCGAGGGCTCACGAGCAACGAGTTGGTGCAGCCTTCAGAGCACAGGAACAAGAGGACGCTTCTTCGGATTCCCGCTCTATTTATCCATCTGTGGGAGGGTGGGGACCCTCCTCCGGTACGCCTACTGGGCGTGGTCTTCCGTGCGGGTGTCTAGGACAACCCCTCCTGGGCGGGAACGGGCGCCCCCCGGCTATGCCACTTAGGGCATACCAGCCGAGCCACGCCTCCCGCCCAAAATGGTTTCCCGGGGGGATCGGGGCACCCAACCATACGTTCCAGGGGACCGAGTGGTCGCCCCTTTCCATTTTTGCTTTCCCCGAACACACCAGATAATATTGTGGGTCTTGATATGCTCAAGTATTTCAGAGCCACAATACGATGTTCCCCTGAAGGAGTGCGTGTGATTTTGAATGACAATCCCCCAATAACGGACAGAGTTTGCTTTGTTCAAGAAGGTATTACGTTAGCTTCTCTACCTAATACCCTGTGGGCCACTTCAGATACGGATGTGGGTCAAATGGCTATTCCACCAGTGCACATTAGTGTAAAGGTGGGAGCTGTGTTGCCACGTCTGCCTCAATATCGAATTTCACAGGAGGGTGAGGAAGCACTTACACGAATTGTGCAAGATCTTATTCAAGTTGGGGTTGTTGAAGAAGTGCCATTTAACATTTGTAACAGTCCGATTCTCCCAATTTTGAAGAAAGACACTGATACCAGGATCTATTGATTCATTATTGATTTACGGAAGGTAAATAAGATAGTGGTACCGCAATATCCGTGGTTTCTGACATCACGAAACTTCTTACTTTAGTTCCACCTACTGCAACTACGTTCTCTGTTATAGACTTGAAGAACGCTTTCTTTTCGATCCCTATTCATCCTGATAGCCGATATTTGTTCGGTTTCACTTTGAATAATCAATCGTATCGATTTTGTAGAGTTCCTCAAGGCTATACTGAGAGTCCCAGTATTTACAGCCAAGCTTTGAAAAGACAACTTGATTCTTTTGTTCTACCCGAGGGTGTGGCGCTCATTCAGTACGTTGATGATATTCTGTTAGCAGCCGATACCCCCGAACAATGTGAGAAATGCACACTGTCTTTGCTTTCTTTCCTTGTTTTGCATCACCAAAAGTCTCCAGAAAGAAATTGCAATATTGTAGACCAAAGGTAACCTACTTAGGTCACATTTTGTCTAAGAAGGGGCGTGCACTCACATCAGATCGCATTCAAGCAATTCTAGACACAAAAGTACCTACTACACAGAAAGGGTTTCGAGCATTTTTGGGTCTTACTTCTTTTTGTAGGCAATGGATATTAGGATTTTCACACATAGCTAAACCTTTGTTAGCACTATTGACAAAAGATACTCCAGTACCCCTCCCCTGGACAGATGAATGTGAGAATGCTTTCCGACAGTTATTGATTTGCAGGATACGCCCCTTCCAGATGTGGATGGAGAATTGTGCGTGGATGGATCTTGTCTGAAGTTACCGGATGGTACAGCTTCAGCTGCATATGCAATCACTACGCTTCACACGATAGTGGAGACAGCTCGCATACCACAGAAGTCAGCTCAAGCAGCAGAACTGATAGCTTTGACACAAGCGTGTGAGCTTAGTAAAGGATTGTGTGTGAACATTTATACAGATAGCCGCTATGCTTTTGGAGTGGCACATGATTTTGTCCTGCTCTGGAAGGAAAGAGGCTTTCTGACATCACACGGGATGCAGATATTGCACGGTGAACTAGTGCATAATCTTTTGACTGCATTAACATATCCAAAGAAGATAGCTATAGTGAAGTGTAGTGCGCACAAGAAAGTGACTGACAAGGTGGGACAAGGAAATGCTTTTGTAGATCGAGTGGCACGTGAAACTGCGATGCAGCCTGACATTACTTCCATGTATGTAGTGAACTCACAAGCTTAGCGGTGGCATGATGCTAGGAAAGAAGTACTAGAGATACAGAGGACCGCTCCTGACAAAGAACGAGAGCAATGGTCCATAGATGGAGAGTTGGATGATGAAGGTTGTTGGAGAAACAAGCAGATGGATAAATAGAAGTTGCCTATAGCTTTTGTGCAATCTATGGTTCAGATTGCACATGGGCTAGCACATGTTGGAGCTTCAGCAATAGTGAAATTGCTTACGCAAGTTTGGGACCATCCAGAGATTGGTAGCGCAGCTAAGAGAGTAGTACAGTCCTGTATGATTTGCTTACGATTTAATCATGGAAAAGGGACACAAACTCCAGCAGGAGGGTTTGTTACACCGACTTCAGTGCCTTCAGTTAATGGATTGAGGCGTACCCCACAAAAGACAACACTGCAATTACTACAGCAAAGGTGCTTTTGAAGGAATTTTTCCCACGATATGGAGTTTGTAGATTTTTGTGGAGTGATAACGGACCTCATTTTGTAGCGGATATTATAAAGTATGTCCTGAAAGGATAGAGGATTAAACAAAAGTTTCATGCAGTATTCCACCCACAAGCAGCAGGTCTAGTGGAAAGATACAATGCAACACTGAAACTGAAATGAGCTAAAATACAGGCTTCTACTTCTCTGACTTGGCCAGATGCATTGCCACTGGCATTGTTGTCAATTAGATCCGTACCTCATTCTCGGACGGGCCTTACACCTTAAGAGGCTCTTTTCGGCCATCCCTTGAATATCTGGGGAACTCCTAAACCAAGTTCTGTGTATGATGTACCTTGTGTCCTAATGAATGACTATTTGGCACAATTAACTGACAACTTGGTTTCTATTCATCAACAGGTTCGAGAAGCATTTCCCGACAGATCCACAGGAGAAGGCCACAACCTCCGACCTGGTGATTTTGTTCTCCAAAAATCCTTTGAGAGGTCGAGCAGTTTGGAACCGAGGTGGCGTGGACCGGAGCAGGTACTACTTGCTACAAGAACTGCGGTTCGGGTCACAAATCGGAAGAACTTGGTTCATGGGACCCATTGCCGCCGAGTACTTCCGACTTTGGTTGAGCCTGCTGCATTGACCGACCACCGAGAGATTCTGACTGCGGAAAGAGGTCGTGCTGTGATGCCTGATGGATCTGAGGAGTTCTTCCCGGACCAGACAGTCCCTGGAGCAACCAGATATAATTTGAGGCCGAGAGAGAAATCGGCAGCATTGTGAAAGTTGTCGGAGTATTCCATGGGTCAGTGAAACGGAGAGTCGATGTGGCAAGGGGTGGGGGGATCAGCCTTGCATTAGAGTAGTGACACCCGTCTTGGACCATGGTGAAGAAATCAACGGCTACCCAGGGGGTAAGAGCTCTGACAACTACTTTAGTTTAAGGAAGATTTGTTTTGTACCGAGACTGAGAATGGAGAAGAAGAAGATTTTTTGTGTTGTAGGGTTTGTTGTTGCTTTGATGATTTTGGCAGCAATAACATGGTCTGTTGAGGAAACAACTCCTGCTCGTGAGATGTTTGTTGTTACTACGCCTGCACCAGAGGAGCATTTTTTCTTTAAGCTCCCATATCAAGAATTGAAACATCGACAATCTTATTTGAATAATACATTTGTTCAAATGTTGCATCACACCCACATCGCTACTAATGCGACAAACTGTTAGATTTGTGGGATGATGCCTGCACACCCAAAAAAAGGTGGTACGCCGTTTATACCTCTCCATTTTTGGCACAATGGCTCTTGTCGAGGCTGGTATACTTTGCTCTTTGCGACTAGGAAGCCTACAGTGGGCAGACTGCTTTTCCGGTTGAACAAGGAGTGCCATCAGGACAAAGATGGGTATCCTCAAGCGAATGGAACTATATGGGAGTGGGAAGAATATCGACCGGACAATGTTTCAACACCATATATCTTCACCAATACAAGAGACTCATTTGAGGCTGAACGTTTTGTCATTTCTGTTACCCAAACACAAGCAGAACTTTGTGTACAGAGCATTGGACATATCCCTGTGGGGATCAGTGAATGTATTACTGTGTTAAATATAGATGGTTTAAACAATAGTTCTTGTTTTAGCTTCGCATAATACGTACTTTGTATGTGGAAATCGAGGATATTATCGATTGCCAGCCGGTTGGACTGGTATTTGTTATGTCTCTTTTCTGTTGCCCCCTGTGTTCTTAGCTCCTCCAATGTACCACCGAAATGTTAAATTGTTCAATAATATTACTGTAAACAGATATAAAAGGACATTGACTACAGATGATGTTATCAGACTGACACTAGCCTACAGCAGTATGTAGATTTCAATTTAGGATTGTTCTTTTTCGTTGGTGCTGCATTAAATAGCAGGAAAATATGATTGACTAGAGTAGTGGAGGCTGTTACTGTTCAAACAGCTGCGGCCTTAGGAAACATTACTGAAGAGCTACAAATTGCTAGAATTGTAGCTTTGCAGAACCGAATGGTTCTAGATGTAATGTTAGCAAATAGAAGTGGTGCATGCCGTGTCATTAGTAGTAGCTGTTGCATGTTTATTCCTGACCACACCCCATCAGTGTATAAAGCGATTAATAAACTTCATAAAATCGCTGCAGACATCCACACAGAAAATGGTACATGGACTTTTACAGGATGGCTTTGGACTTTGATCTCTGCTTGGGGCTGGAAAGTATTAACAGTCCTATGTATAATTGTTGTGATAATCTTTTCCTGTTGTGTCTGTATTCAATGTAGCCCAATGATTTGTTCTATGTGTGTCAATGCTTGTATACCAATGAAAAGTAATATTACGGAAGTCAAAATGCGAAATGATCTGAAAAAGGAAATAGCTAGTATGATGGCCATTGATATAAGAGATGAATATCTGGCCTTTCCAAGGAAATCAAATGTCGATTAGGTTAAGCAATAGCAGAAGACATGCTTTTTTAACCATTATCTTAACAACTGTACCGACTCCATCTTGAATTTGTAGTGGCCATTTTGTGTGCCATACATTGCCATGTGCGCGCCATGCGCTTGGTCCTACCTCCTTCTTCATCGCGCCTGGAGTCTGCCCAGCAACAGGCTATTTTTAGTAGTCTCCGCTTCCAACATGTGCAGACATGCTCAATAGGATCGGTGACCGTTACTTAATTGGTTCCAGACAGGAATGTGATCGGAGACTGTTAACCCTGCCCATCTATCGATTGTGCCTTCCAAAATGTCCTTGTATGGTCATTAATCTGCTCTTGTCTCTTGTACCGCCTTTTCTTGAGCCCCCTCATTGTGTATTAAAGGGGCCATGTGCTTCAGTTCCTTGTACTACTCGATACAATACTGAAGGGTGTTGTGTGGGCTGTAGTACCACCTTTAAAGGTTTAATAAACTTTGTTTTTGTATTTCCAGTTTCATTGCCAACTTTTTCCTAAGGTCTGAGGACTCTGTGCAGAGAAGGGCGAACGCTTGCAGTAAGTAGGCCTAGCTGAGGTTTGCTTACAACAACATCCTCGACCCTGGACTTCACATCGCAAGCCCCATTGACAGATCCTTAATGTTAATGCATCAGGACCCCACACCACAGCCTCGTCGCATCTCAGAACCAATGCATTGCCTTTGCTGCATGACGCATCTTTGACGCAGATCAACGCAATTCTCTACAACCAGCATTTAAGGTACTTTGTTCAACGGGCCTAACTGGGTCCCTGTAGTTGGCTCACGCTCCATCACTGTTGGCCTGAACTTATGACTTTGTGTAGCTCCGGCGTGATCAGAGTTCCCAATAGCGCTTTTTGCTTCTTGGTGCTATTTTACTAAAAAACTTTGAAATTCATTATCTCCAGGTCTACCAATTGGATGTTTGTCACTTTGATCATGTGTTATTTATTAAATTCACATCTATATTTCTAAATTGGTATGGAAATATTCTGTGTTATGTTATGTTATGTTATGTTATGTTATGTTATGTTATGTTATGTTATGTTAATCCAGTTAATATAGCGCATGGCTACCCCAGCAACGGGGCGTCCCAGCGCTTGCAGACATTCCAAAAGGCAGAACAGCGCAGCCAGTGAGGGTATGTTAAATGGAAGAGAACAACCAGGTTTTAATTTGTTTTTGAAAAAGCATGTGGTTGGTGGTAGCCCTTGCCCTGAGAGGAATTGAGTTCCAGAGCTTCAGGGCCAGATACCTGAAGGAGCGGCCGCCGGCTCTACTCCTCCGGATCTTGATTGTGCGGGAAAGAAAGAGGTCCGCCGAGCCGAGAGCACGCATGGGGGCATAGAGGGAACAAAGTCCCTGCAAGGTTTTGGGGCCAGCGCAGTACAGGATTTTATGGGTTAGGCAGAAAGTTTTAAATTGAATGTGTTGTTTTATCGGCAGCCAATGCAGGCGTCGGAGGATCGGGGATGTGTGGCAGGTTTTTGGTAGTGCAAACAAAATACGCGCGGCTGGTGTTTTCACTATTGTATTGTTTGAAGTGTTGCAGAAATACTTTATAAACTGCCTCTAAATTAAGCTAGACTGCTCTGTGCTAAGCTACCAGAAGGTGAACATACGTTAACTTAGGGTTTGCCTGCCTCTTACCCTGACTAGGATTGTGTTTGCTGCTTGACCAGGTCTCATATCCCCGTCAACCAGCAACATCATTTCTAACAATGCCTATAGGTGCCAACTTCCCTCTTATGGAAGAAGCAGGGGGTATTTCATAAACATGTACAGTGTCCATGCACAATACCCAAAAAGCCACTGTATTGGGTTTTTCAAAACTGATTTATACACTGCTTCAGTAACTCAGAAAATCTTTATGTTAAGGTATACGCTATACACAGTACAGCCTAGAAACATGAATAGACTACCACAGGTATGTGTATTGAAATGGGTCATTGGACTGGTTGCGGGCATGTGCACTGACATAGAATATGTTCACGATACAACTCCAGGAACACTTATCTCACTATGCAGTCGTACTTCATCCAAGTCTAAATGAAGCTTGGAGCCTCTGGGGCCAAAATATGGTTCGACAAATGTCAATGTCACCCACATAAACCACTGTGACCATAGTTGTATAGCTCATGGAAACATATTGAGCTGTTTTCAGTCCATTCACTATGAAGGAAAATGCACTTAAATACTGAATGTTGCATGTAAAACCAAAAAAGTGACTTGTGCACCTTTCAAACATGCCTGACTGGAGAATAATCTCTACAACTGCTTACAAATAAGCAATAGCCCAAATGTTTGTTAATATCAATGCTTGAGAGCCCCAATAAATGTCATTTATGATGTGAACTGCACATGCAAACAACCCAAGAAATGCTGCAGCTCATGAAGTTTCTTTATTACCTCAGCTCCTACTTCATAGAGCGGGCACAGTGTGCTACCTTCAAAGGACCTATTGCTAACATCATGAATATTATTTCCTTGACAGACCTCTCCTCTATGATGAGGTAGAGCCAGCATCTGCCCAAATCAGATGGTATTAATACATGTATTAGCTTAGTCCATTCTTTGTATCTCGAGTCAAAGAACAAGGCAGTGTGACACTGGCTTGGAATAACAGAACACTAGATATCCCACACTATATATCTCATGTTCTAAGTAAATAATTGTGTATGTCAATCTTTGCCATTTTTCAGAAGAATGTAGTAGATGAAAGGTGTGTTAAATTCCCACCATGAATATGTTATCTGCTGTATGCATAATGCACATCTTACCCTTGAAAAGGGACTGGAATGCTAGAAAGAGAAGTTTGAGCCCTGGGAGGTGAAAAAGGCATGGAGGTGGGAGAAATAATGCAATTTTAATTGAATGTAAATTGAAGGGAAAGAATACAAATAAGAGATGTAGGATCAGGATAGAAGGATAGCAAAGTTTAAATAAGAGTGAAAGATGAAATTAAAGAAAAATCTTTATCTGGACTGAAAAACACGTACAACGTGTAAAAAAAGATAACCCCTGAGTTGGACCTCGCCCTTTCTTCAGGGTCACCCTCAAACTTTTTGACATCACCCCTTCAGTTTTTCTGATTTCATTTTTGTTGGTATTAGGACTCTGTGAACTTTACTGCTAGTAACCAGAGTACTAAAGTGTTCCTGTTCTCTCACTACAACATGGTAAAATAAGCCTACAGCTGATTGATACATTTAATTCACTTATAATAAGTCCCTAGTATATGGCACCACAAGTACTCAAGGCCTGTAAATTAAAAACTATTTAGTGGCCCTATGTCTAAGCCCACCCAGGCCTAAGGCCTATTCCTACCACTGGATAACATAGGATTATCATATTACTTTTATTTACTACTTACCTTTGATTGGGACCAGTTAGGGACCTTAAAGTAGGACTAAAATGAATTTCAATTTAAAATAATCGTCTTTAAAAGTAAAGTCAGATTTTAAGTCACAATTATAAAATTGCCACTCTTAGAAACTTGGTATTGTCTTTTCAAAACCATTTAGCACCTGCTGCCAGTATCCTGGGTTACATGTCTGTGAGTAGATTCACCCAGACAGCAAAATAAATGGGACTATGTATTGACAGGATGGGCCATTCTGTTAGGATGGCTGGGGAGAAGCTGTTTCTTGTCCCACTTACAATTCAAAAGGGTGCCTACAGCACTGAAAGGAACCTAATATTGGCATAATGACACCCCAGACTTTTTGGAGCCTTGGCAAGGGAAGGTAAGAACTTTACAGACCCTTATTGGGGCTAACTTAGAAGATTCCCCCACCTCAAAGGCTGGCACCAGATATAAATATTGAACCCTCAGAACTCATCTTCAGTACCCTCCTGAACCTGTGGACATTCCAAATGAAGGACTGTCTCATCCTCTAGAGGACTGCCTAGCTGCTTGAGACCTGCCCTGCACTCTGTAAAGGAAAGCTGGACCTGCTCCCTTCATTCAAGGCTACCTGAGTGACTTGAAGCTTCAGTTGTCTGACCTCTTGTTCAGGGCTACAGGGACACAACAAGCTCCAGATGCCTTCCTGAAACAGCCCAGCTGACCTGCTGCACATGGGCCTGGCTGGACCTGTTTGAGCCCTCCTGGCCTCTGTCAGAGTAAATCCCTAAGACCCAAGAGGTGCCTGTGCAGGTCTTGGACTCTAGGCTGACATCAAAGTGCACTCCACTGTGAAGAAACAAGGAATCCTAAAGTTTTGAACTCGTCCTGATGGTGAACGGGTTCCTTCACGCTTATATCATGCTGTCCATGGCAAAAGCCAATGCAAGCTCTGTTGAACCTGACTCTTTGCTTGATAGCAACAGGAAGCGATGACCGGCTACACAAGATTTGCATTTGTGGTACAGCAATGACAGCCTGCAGTGACCGCCAAAGCAAAGCTCCAGCAACTACTGTCTGGATCACCTGCCCCGCAGTGGCGACAACCCACACCCCTTGGCCTGCTCTTTGCGATACAGCAACAATCACCCCCAAAATGCTTGCCCTGGGTGGTCTTCTCCCCCACGAACTGGACTCTTTGCACAGGACACTGAAAAGGTAACTTTTTCACCAGGATTAATCTGGTCCCTGTACCTGGCCTGTGCTCTATTGCTGTCAGCCTGAACTTGTGACCTCTGGAATATGTGAGATGAAGCCATCCAGAAAAAAAGAGCAAGGTACTTTATCAGCATTTCCCTGGATGGTTTTACTTTCCAGTATGCCTGTGAGACTCAAAACCAGTTTTTAAAGGATGAGCTGCTTTTAGAAAATTTGGAAAAAATATTGAGTTGAAATATCAGAACTCATAAATATCGGAAAATAAACATTGTGAGGCACAAATATAATGGGATAGAATATCGTTGTCAATAATATTGATTTTAATAAGTAATATTGTTTTCAAGAATATTCTTTTTGACATCGTTTTCAGTAATGTGTTTTGGTTAATATATTCATTTTAGTTGATAACTGGTATAATTGCTATTCATTTTATAAAATGTAGTTTGTAATTTTTAGTAATTTTTTTAATTGCTATTAGTAAGTTATAGTGCTGTAGTGGGTTGTTGGATTTGTAGGAGGACAGGGTGATAAGTTATTTAACTTAGAAATATATCAATTTATGTTTTATCGTTAATTAATTCAGTAATAGATTATTAAATCTGCTATTTTTAGGTCTCGCGACCTATCGATGTGCGCAAGCGCATCGAGCGGAGCGAGAATTAAAGTGGCGAAAACATCATGAAACCAAAGGGCTTTCAGCCCCGCGGTTTTCATGCAGTTCACGTGAACCACGTGATTAAACATGCACGCGCATCGGCAACATTTCTCAATCACCCTCCCACAGGCACGCATCCCCACCAGGCTCTCCCGCCCCCATCAGGCTTCCCTCCTAATCCGCCGCAACATTTCTCAATCACCCTCCCACAGGCACGCCCCCCCACCAGGCTCTCCCGCCCCCATCAGGCTTCCCTCCTAATCCGCCGCAACATTTCTCAATCACCCTCCCACAGGCACGCCCCCCCACCAGTCTCCCGCCCCCATCCGGCTTCCCTCCTAATCCGCCTCCCCTCGCTCGCATTCCCGCCCCAGGCTCTCCCGCCCCCATCCAGCTTCCCTCCGCCATCTGCCTGCCACACTAGAGCTGCGGACGCCTCAATCTCCTCCCACCTCGCATGGCCGTCCTTTCTGCCTGCCAGCACTTCAGTTCCGCCCTGTCTAAACCATGCCTCCTTTCTCGTCGTTGCCTCCCTCCTAAATCTTACGTGGTTGTCAGCCGTCTCTCGCCACTCTTCGTCTTTACTTTTTTGTCCTGATTGCAGCCCAGCCTCTCGCAAGCCCAGCCTCTCGCATTCCCAGGCTCTCCCGCCACCATCTGGCTTCCCTCCTAATCTGCCTGCCTCCCCTCGCTAGCATTCCCGCCCCCATTCTGGCTTTTGCTTGTCGCGTCGCTGCCTTTCACCTTCCTCATGCTGTATTACTCGCATTACTTTGAGCTTAAATTATCCACTGGTCTGCACTTTGTTTGATATACCACGAAGGCGCAGACAGACTCTCCTAAATCTTACGTGGTTGTCAGCCGTCTCTCGCCACTCTTCGTCTTTACTTTTTTGTCCTGATTGCTATCCTGAAACTCATGGATTTTGAAGTAGATAACTTTATTGTGCTTCATAGTCGAGCGTGACCTCTCTCCTCGCCAGATCACGGCCAACTGATCGGACTAGAACGTCTAGCTCTCACAGTAACAACAGAACATTAATTAACAAAGCTGTCATGAGATGTCCCGCCCCACCACCAGGCTCTCCCACCCCCACCTGTCTTCCCTCCGCGCATCTCCCCACCAGGCTCTCCCGCCCCCATCCGGCTTTTGCTTGTTCTGCCAGAGGTTGTGGCGCCAGGAAGACAGCATTTTTTTTTTAAATTGCTCGGGAAATCAGTGAGTTGAATTTGGGATTGAACAAGAAGCATCTCTGTTTCGTGCAGATTTGCGATCACGTTTAGCCCATCAGAGTAATCCTGCTTGACATCGGTTTGACTATGGTTGCCTTAACAGTTGGTATGAAATCCTGGCCCCATTGCGCGAAATAAAAACGTTCACACACGCAGCAGCGCACTGAAAAGAGCATCGATAGAAGATCTTTTCTTTCCCTGAAACGGCAGCGGTCGAAGTGTGAAAATAAAGGTATGGGATCGGGAACTATAATCTTCAATGCTTAATGGGCACTGGGGTCCGGGTCAGTGGAGGACTGAAAGGGGCAAAATATCCTGCCATTCTTTATCTGACCTTTCGTCTGCAGCTTACGACAGATATGTGTTTCACTCGCTTGCTCAAGTGATAAATTACACCCCGTATCCGCCACACATGTAGTAGTGCAGAATCCAGTGCACTCCTGACACGCATCGCCCCGTACTCCCCATGGACATTTTATTATGCTCTTCACCACGCATCCCTTGGTGCACGCCATCTTGTGGTCTGCCGCTCCATAGCCTTGTGTGCCTCGTGCTGCTCTTGGTTATCTTTTTCTTTCACTCCTCGTGCTTGACGCATGTGTGGTAATAATATGCTGGCATACATGCAAGGGCTTACTTGTGTTTAGTTGGCCTGTGTGCATGCTCTCTGTACGTTTGTATCAGCATATGTGCCCCTATGTGTGTGCACTACACAAAAGCCACATATATTGGCTTTGTTAATGTTAATTTGCTTCGTTTTATTTTCCTCTTGTCTTTTTTTGTTACCTACATTCACATGTTCATGGACTACAGTTGTTGGAAAAGTTAAAATCACCTCGCTGATATTTTGAATTCCCTATGGCTTTTTTTCTATTCTTTTAATTAAAAATGTTCGAACTTTAGTTGCTTATGATATGAAGTGATTTTTTTTAATTAAAAACTAAAATTGCCATTTTTATTGCCCTTCTTCTCTGTGTTGTACCGCTGAAACGACCTTCTTTCACTCCAAAGGCTAGTTGCATGTAAAGTGTTGTCTCCGTTTATCTCCCTTTTTTAATCCATTTTCATACGACAATTTAATCACAAACAAATGTACTGTAATATTCACTTCACTACCGGTTTGTTACCTGAGGAGTTGTCGTACATCTTTCCGTCCCAAACTACTGCCTGAATTATTTTGTGCATTTTCCACATAAAAAAAATAATCAATTTACCATTCGGTGTGCCAGCTGAATTTGTTTCCATTGTCTCACATACCCAACATTGACTTAAGATACTGGTTTATTTTTACAACAATAAAGATGTTCCTCGCATATTGATAAAGTACCCTGAGCAAAGTTGTATTTGCTATCTATCACTCTATTACTGCATTTGCAGCTTTTATCTCTCCTCCTCTGCGAGCTTTCCAATCGTTCCTGCCCCCCCTCCCCCATTTCATTTGTTTCCTGTCTCTTCATTGCTTGCCCGTCCCCCAAACCCTGTGCCTTGCTACGGTTTTCAGACTGCCGATTCTGCTGTGAAACCACTGTTTTGCCCTGCCTTTGTTTATGCTGCATGAGTTGTTTCTAACCCTGCAACAACCTTAATTGCTGGGGGTTATATACAAGGGTATGGTCGGTGCTTAGGGGCTACATGTCAGTGGCCAGCTCACCATGATTAAAAAAATAAATATTCATTAAAAGGGAAATCACCCACGCAAGCCCACTATCACCCACGCAACACCACACTCACCCACGCAACCCCACTCATCCACGCAACCCCACTCATCCACGCAACCCCACTCATCCACGCAACCCCACTCATCCACGCAACCCCACTCATCCACGCAACCCCACTCATCCACGCAACCCCCCTCATCCACGCAACCCCACTCATCCACGCAATGCCACTCATACACGCAACGCCACTCACCCACGCAACACCACTCACACACGCAACGCCACTCACCCACGCAATGCCACTCACACACGCTACGCCACTCACACACGCTACGACACTCACACACGCTACGCCACTCACACACGCAACGCCACTCACACACGCAACGCCACTCACACACGCAACGCCACTCACACCCGCAACGCCACTCACACATGCAACGCCACTCACACACGCAACGCCACTCACACATGCAATGCCACTCACACACGCAACGCCACTCACACACGCAACGCCACTCACACACGCAACACCACTCACGTTGCCAATAGGTCTCGCAGTAGGAAAGTTGGAGCCATTACAATTGCAAATAACAATGCCTTTTATTTCTTTTTCATTTTAAAAACATAAAGGGCTTTTTCATTTACAAAACCAATAGCTCCAACTTTCCTACTGCGAGACCTATTGGCAACGCCAGTGCTTGTTTTAGTATATATTACATTTTTGTGTTTACAATGAACATTTTTAATTTAGATATATTTTAGCAGTGGGTTGTTTGGTTTTTTGGGGTATAGGGTGGAAAGGTAATTGAGTTACAACATTTTTTAATATATTGGTAATCAATTTGTAATTGTTAACTAATTATTTTATTTATTGTTAACTATGTATATAGTTTGATACCTATTTATTTAAGTAAGAAATTTGTATTGGGTTGTTGGGTTTGTAGGGGTATAGGGTGGGAAGTACATTCATTTAATAAAAACACATATAAATTATTGTAAAAAAGTTTTTAATTGGTAATTATGTTTTTAATTGATTTTTTATTATGTAAATGGAATAATACAGATTTATTTAAGTCAGTTGGGGTTGCTGGGTTTGTAGGGGACTTGGATGCGTAGTTGAATTAAATGAAATGAAGTTAACTTTAATGCAATTTTTTAACAATTATCTTTATTTTGTGAATAATTATGTAAATTGCTTAATATAATAGGTATTGTGTAATTGTTGCCATGCTTTATTTATTTTAATATGTATTTAAGTTATTATATGTATATTAAACATATTATTTCATGCATTCACTTTTTAGGTGAAGATGTTGCTAAGAAAATAAAAATATATTATATATTGTATATTAAATTATGGTATTTATTAATTGAAAATAATTATATAATGTTATTATTTCTTTAAAATATTTAATTTATTCAATTATATGTGTTTGATCATTTGTTACTGAGATAATATTTGTTGCTAAAAAATATATTTAATGTATTCATTGAAATAAAATAAATGAGTGAGGATTTCAGTATTTTGCTATTTTTTGTAGTTAGTGAAGTTGATAGTTATATGTAATTTTATGTTTACTTTCTTTGTTTTTTAAGTCATAAGCTATTTTTTTCAATAGATACATATTTTTTCTGTATAGTATTAGGTAATAATGTTTTGTAGTAAGTGTTCAAAGTTTTTTTTACTAATTTAATAGGATTTGCATTCACATATGTAAACCTGTTACCACAAACACTTTCCTTACTGTTGCTGGTGTGTTTTATCTTTACAAGATAATGATTGGTAACTGTTTTCTTTCCTCAAATGTGTTGATTCACGAAAATGAACATGTCACTCCTGAGGAATATATTCTACAAAAGTTTTCAATATCTATTTTAGAAATATATATATATATATTTTTGCCTAAACTAATTAGACAGTTACTGATAATGTAATTCGAAATTAAATGCAAAGCAAACATGCTTTAAAATCTAAGCAATGATGTGTGGATAGACTGACCTGAACAAGATTGAATGTAAAAAAAGAATTTCCCAAGTTACTGTTATTTTGCCCCATAACCAAGTAACCCAGGGCCCTATTTTAGATAGGGCACACTTTTCCTGCTTACCCCACAGCGCACCATTAAGCAGGTGTTCCGGGTGCAAACAGAAAAGTGCACCCTAATATGTAGAATGCGTTACCCTCAGGGCAGCCGCAAACTCATTCTGTCCCAAGGACAGCACATTCAAGAGTAATACAGAGCAGTTGTTTTAAAGCTGCTCTGTGTTTCTCTGTGCAGGGGGCAACCCACCTGCACTTTAAAGAGGGATTCGAGATCTCCTTGTAGGCGGGTGCAGTGAGTGACTGCACCCGCCTGCAAGGGGATGTCTGGGGTCCATACGACTCCCTTCACCCCTTCCAGGTGGCAACAGATGGTATCCCTCTGATTTGATTTGATTTTGAATTTGATATTTGTATAGCGTAACAGTCACTCTAGCGCGTCAAGGCGCTAGAGAAAGACTGCAAATAACACAGCATCCAGAAGAAGAATGGAGGAGCTTCAGCTCACCGTTTATCAGAGAACAGCCAGGTCTTAATTGCTTTTCTAAACGGGGAATATACAACATGCAGCATAGTTATGCTGCAAACCCATTCGCACTGCTTCAGAAAAAATATGTTATAGACTTTTCATCTTTTAGTTTATTTTATTCAAGATATTCCTTTGTATTCCAACTTGACTTAATTAAACACGGTGAAGTTATCCACATATCCATAAGCTTCAGACAGAATAGTTGTGCCCATCCAGGCCTCTTACTATATTGCGTCAGGACATTTTAATTCATAGATAGCAGCAATACTCTTATTCCAAATGCATTTCGGGCATCTTTAAAAGCCCTTCGTCAGGGGAAGCTGTTACAGCAGGAAGGTGAAACCAGGGCCTGGGTTTCTACGCATTGATCTTGAAGCCAGAGATTTTGTCAGCATCTTGCAGAAGTAGAGACAGGGAACGATGGAGTTGAGTGACAGCCACAGGGATGTAATCCAGTTAGACAGCCAGTTTGTGGTGCCTGTCCTCCTATAGATACTCCCTCAATTTAAGGATGCAAGCAGATCTGCTTGGTGAGGGTCTCCATATAGAAAGTGAATACATGTGGGGACAAAGGACATCACTAAAGAGTCCCTCATTATTCTTGCACAGACTTGGGCAACAACCCTTGACTCACACAGAAGCAGTGGGGCCAGCATAGTTGGACCAGATCTAGCTACGAAAGTTTGGACCCACACCCCCCATGACTAAGGCCAGTTGGAGGAAGGGCTAGTACACTCATTCGAATGCTTTTTCAGCATTGATCAAGATTAACAACGCTGGAGTACGACATTGAGTTGTTTGATCAGTAAGATGGAGGATCAGTAAGATGGAGAGTATTATCGCTGCAGGTTCTCCCTGGAATAAACCCAGCTTGACCTGGGTCTATCAGCCCGGCATGTACAGGCCCAAGTTAGCATCTAGTATGCTAGTACAAATTTCAGCATCTACAGCATGGCTTTAAATATGATGGGTACGTGGAGGGCAAGCTAACATAATTGCGTGGTAATTTGGGTGATCTGGTTAAATTTCTTTTTACCCTTGATGAGGTGTGCAGTAGTGTGTAGGGTGCCTTTCAGGGATAAAAGAATGGTATCTGGAATGCCATTGAGCAGGTCATTGCCTCAATTGAGGCTGGAGATGGAGTGATTATACTATCATTTTGAATTTGGCTTTAGGATGAAAGTATCTCAAGACAGCTTGTACCATATTGTATTCCCTGGTTACATGTTCTTTGTACGAGTGGTAGAGTTAAGGGTCAGCCAATTTTGTTTTGCCAGTCAGTCAATTGTTGGGTGAAACTGTTGTGATTTATTTTGGAAAGCCAGGCATGAATCCATGGTTGTTTGGAAATTTTGGGGACCAGGAGGATTTATTCTTTGTAATTTAGAGATTAGGTAGGTAATTGTCATCCACTTTAGCATTAACCCAAGACAAGTTTTGCATCTAAGAGTATTATCAGTGAATCGAGCAAGTTTGATGCTATTTTCGGTGAGTGTGTTTCCAAGGATTTACATGTAGAGAATGAAGATGATGAGGGAGAGGATGTAATCTTTAAGTTCTCTTCAGGAGGGGACATCTAGAAGATTTTAAATATAATTTATATGTGTTGACATTTGTTGATGATATTCAAAGTGAATCATTACAGAACTGCATCAGAAGAACGCACTGGTGTTTCCAAGGTGCTGATCGGTGCTTTGGTGATGGCTGTCATAACACTTGCTAAGAGGGTAAACAAGATTGATAATCAGGGTAATTCCTGCGTTTTTTTATTTCTGTTTATTAATTATATCAAATAGTTATAATGCACTCAGGTGTTTATGGTATGATTCTTCCATGATGTCTGTGCAGATAATAGCGGTGGGTCGTGGGGACACGTGGGGGGGGATTTCAAGGGACAATGCTCAAGGGAAATTAATTATTCATTTAATTTTCCCTCTCATCGTCCCTCAAAATCCCCCCACATGGGCTCATCACCCCACCTCTGTTACCTGCCTAGACCACAGCTGCTATTGACTGTTCTTCGAGTTTTAAGTTTTGAGAACACGCCCGGAAAGAAGGCCTCCGGTGTACACAGTCTTTTTCTACTGAGCAGTTTCAAGTTGCTCCACAACGTTTTTCCAGTACATTTGAATTTTATTGAAAGCACAAACCATATGGCAGAATCCAGCATTATGGGAATTACATTAAGGGCAGGACGCATCTTCTGTACCCATGATCAAATAAACTCATTTGAGGGACATAAAGGTCATAAGTTGGTTCTTATCTATTTTGGATTTTTGATTCTCGTTCTCATGTGTTTCATTTATTCTTTTTGTATCAATTTCATGCATTCATGTATTTAAATTGTTTATATGACTTTTTCAAAACTTTCAATAAAGCTTATTTTGAACTTAAAATGGTTTTACATAAGTTTGTTAGGAGGAACTTGCCATGGCATCCTGTCTATTCAATTCAACAACTCAATCCAGTACATATGAGGCATAGGAATCAAAATACGACCCACTTTAGCTTCTGAATACTTTATTATTTATATTTTGTTCTCATGAGAGCATTCACATATTGCATGGAAAATACAATAGACTTTTTATAAATCTTGTCAAATAATGAAGAACGCAATATTATCAGATCAATACAATTTGGTCGTACTTGAGAGCAGTGTGCTAGTAGACTATCTAAAAACTCATACCTACATCATATCAACAGTACAGTAAACCCAGTCATGTACTCCTTCATTCATACTCACACATCTTATAAACATTCATAAAATGAGAATGGAGTTGGGTCTTTACAGAAGCATTCGTACTATATATTGCTTTACAACGTATGTCAGTCAGATATGTGCATTTGTATTTATCAAGTCCTATAGAGGATCTCATATCAACATGACATAAACATTTCTTTTATTTCAATATAATTTTAACAATGTAGTCATTGTTGTATATATCCAATGAATTGCAAAGCATTTGCAAGAAAATATCTGCGCATTTTGGTAAACAACTGCCACCTTCTTCAGGATAGCCACATACAGAGACCCTTTGCTACAAGATCATTGGACGTTTTCGCTAAAATTTGCACATCAGCCAGACATGGATTAAGAATAAGCTACACTGTGGTCTTACTCAAATTTAAGAAATCTTGGTGACACATTGGACTTTTGACCCTGATGCCTGGCCTGGGTCTCTTCAATAAGGACACACAGGTGGTTCCTTGGGCCTGAGGCCTCATTACGTTAAATTTACGTCATTGAACGGATGCTACACGCCAACCACGCTCTATCAGTTTTTTACTTGGCGATACATTATCTACATTAACTAAATGCCCTGAAGAAGACCATGTTTGTGCGAAACACGCTGGCTGTTTCAAAAGATGCACATCAAGCTTATATGAAATCAAGTCACACGAAAGACTTCAACAAATGACTACTGATTGTTTATCAAACTGTACAGCTTGCATTGTGTTACCTGTTACTAGTGTCTATTGCCTCTCATCTATCTTCTGTGAATGTTCTATTTGTGGTCAAGTGGGAGCTGACCATTTGAGGCGGGCAATACATATATACCACGTGACTGACCTAGGCAGTGCAGTTGTCTAAAACCAGGCTGCTTTCTTGTTTGCTGACCCTTTGTACTCCTCTGCCTAAAGTCAGTAATTATATCAAAACTCACAACACCGCATTTTTACTTGTAACATGAATATAAAATCTTACCCCTAGGCCCAATGCTCATGTGCCACCACATGTTTAACCAATCATTCCACTTGCTCCTTTGTGAAAAAATCTACCCTATATCTCATAGTAGTAGCACTGTAACTGTGCTCCTTGCTCACTGTACACAAGTTCCTTCTTATATCATTTGTATGGGCAGATGGTGAGGTTCCTTCCCGTTCAACTAGCTATGCAACAGTATACACCTAACAGAAAGAATACTGTCTCTTAAGCCTAGAGACTCATCTGACATGTCGGCTTACTGGTCCAGAGGGGAAGTATATATCTACAGCTGAACCTTAAAAACAAACCAAAATCTATGATAAATCCAACAGCCCAGTTTGGAAGATGTTCAAAGGATGAATAATATGGTGTACATTAAGGGCCAGATGTACGAAAGCTTTCAGAATTTCGTAACGGGCTGAATCATAATTTTGGCCAGTTAAGGAATGCAAAACAGCTTTTTTCATGTACAAAGACCAAAAATGAGTTTCAATTGGCGATTTCTACCCGGTCGAGTCGAAATCGCAAATTGCGTATGCAATTTAGGAAACACAAATAGGGTTTACCTATTCGCGATTCCTAAAACATATGTACATAGCATTTCCTAAATGCGAAATGGGCATTTAAGAAATGCCATTACTATCAGCTAAAATTAAAAAATGCTTTTAAAATTACATTTTTATATGTGGCATGAAGCGTATCTATACCCCTTAGGCTCAGAGGCACCCTTGGCTTTGAATTTCCTAAATTGTGATTTTCTATTGGGAAAAAGCCATTTAGGAAATCAAACCATTTCCTATTTGGCCCATGGGTGGAAATGCAATAGCATTTTCTATTTGTGACCTCCTAATAGCTATTCCTATAGAGTAGGAATTGCTATTAACAAATTGCAAATTTTTTACATACCTTATTGCATTTACTAAATAGAGAGTTCCACATAATTGGTATTTAGGAAGTGCAAAATAAGAATTTCGTATATCTGACCCATAGTACCTGAAAGAGATCAGATGGGTTTCACCTTATAGGGCATGGTATATATTTTTGGAGAGTCAAATAATTCAAGAATAATCCATACACAATGCAACCAACAATTCAGAGGGTTGACTGTCAAAATATTTATGGAAACAGACCTATCAAGCTAGCCTAAAATTCAGGTCAGTTCTGTGGTTATTGGGGGGTGGGATGTTGCCAACTAATTTACATTTTGCTCTCTCTCTGGGCTGCAGCGTGATCTGAAGCTGGAACAATATTTTTTAATTTTTGCATTTAGCACAGTGCATTGAGGGCCTATGTAGTGCATCAGAAATGAAAACAGTAAATTACACATAAACATTTAGGGACCTATTACGATTGCAGTTCTTCTGCATCCTCCGGCCGGGTGAAGCCACCGCCGGCCCGGAGGATGCGGAAAAACCGCAGCGCACCCACCAAAGACCCACCGCCACATTAGGATGGCTGGTGGGTCCTGGTTTCCGTCCGCAGCTTTTCCGTCGCGGTTGGCTTACAACCGCGGCGGAAAAGCTCTAATATGGTGATGGTGTCTCTCAGACACCGTCAGTCATATTAGGATGGGCTGTTTCAAATGCTTTTCCACAGCGGGTTTTTCGCCATGGAAAAGCATGTGTAACTTCACTGCGGGGGCCCGTTGCGGGCCCCCTGGGTGGGGGGGTGGGGGTGCACATGGGGGGTACCTATGATACCCCCCTGCATTTGTATGCAGAAATCGGCAGGCACCACACGGTGCCTGCTGCTTTCTGCATACAAATGCAAACCATGCATTTTTACCATTGCGGCGGATGCAGCTTGAAGCCGCACCCGCCGCAATGGTAAAAATAGAGGATGTGACCGCCAGGGTGGCGGTCACATCCTAATTGCACAGGAGGGAACTCCGCAGGCCATGTGGAGGTTCCCTCCTACTCTATGGTGGCGGACGGACTCAGGTCCGTCCGCCATCATAATCGGCCCCATAGTATGGATGTTTAATACAAAGAAAATCAGCAACCATAAAGGGACTTTAGAGTTGTCCAATTTAGTGACAGTGGAAGAGAATGGTTAGAAGGGATTACTGTACTCACAAGACAGGAAGAATTTAACAGAGTGGAAAACTTTAGTAAATAATACCCACATACTTGTTCACCAACGTTTTGAACAGGAATACTATATTTTTCTACCCGATCAGAAATGTACCTCAAAGACTAATATAGTGGTAGTGATTGTCCACAGACGCAAATCCAATCTGTAGGTAGAAATATCCAGTAATTGCCTAAAAAAGGATGAACATGTTTCCACCTGCAGATCAGTTTTTGTACACATATACTGGAAAACCAATTGGGCAGATTTACAAGGAACTGATGCATCGCATAGATGCGTAAATGTACTTTCGCCAGCTGCAAATGTCCTTGTGCCATCATGGACGAGCTGTATTTACAATACAGTGCTCCATGGCGCAAGGATTAACAGATGCGTCAGAAATTCTGACCCATCTGTTCACCCAAAAGTGACACATTGCTGGAGTTGCTCATTCAAGTGACACAAGTCCAACAATGCCCCACAACAGATAGCTGGGTCCCATTAAAAAATCCCTGCATCATTCCTTACGCCTTTACTGAGCAGGCATAAAGATTTTGAAGCAGTGAAGGCATAGAGTGACGCTGTGAAATGGTGTAAATTTCACTGCGTCAGTTCTACATGGCTTTTTGCGTGGGACTGCCCACCCTGCATGCATTATAACTGTATAATGTGAAGCAGGGCTTTACAAGGTAACACATCTCCCTAGATGCGTAACTTTGTAAATTTGGTACATTGTTTGCGCCGCCTCTGCGTCAAAAAAAGTGGTGCAATGGAGGCGCAAGGAGACGTAAAGGGCTTGTTAATCTGGTCCCTTGTGTATGGGATCCACTGATTGCCAGCGTTATTAATTAATAGGATCCTTTGTTTGAAAGATCCACAATTTCTTTTGAACTATGGAAATCTTCTTATGTATAACTCTTATTGATGCACTATGTACATCACATTTTCATTTGTTTTTTAAACAGTGAAAGAGAATTGCCTTAACTTTGTCTTTTAAATCCATCATTCACAAAAAACTGAAAGTTAGTTGAGCCGGCATAGGAGATGATATTTATTTGGCCAAAAAAATACCGACTGCACTTTGTCTGAATTTGTTGTTGCAATGAAAAACACCCATTTACAAATGTATCCAAGATAATCGAGAATAACAATCGGATTTTGCTGTGTTGTGTAACACAATCCACACGTTCCTGTCATTGGCAGGCATTTTCCCCATTAAAGTTCGACAGGTTTGAACGGCTGAAATTTAACCAGGGAAACCTGCGGGGTGAGGTGCTGGCAGCCAAAATCATTATTTCGGTATTTTGTAGTAATATTCTATACGTCTGTTTTTATTTGTTTATCTTCTATGTGCTATAAAAATTAAGAGAAACCAAATTTGACTGAGTCATGTTTACATTTTATAGTACATACCTGCTATTCTTTCTCCCAAAACGTATGACTCCCCTTTGGACTGAAAGTGCTTTATTTTCTTCGCTTTTTCTTTCATGTCTGTACATGCTGGGCGATGTCATGCTTGTGTATTGCGTTGTTTCAAGGTGATTTCTTTGGTGACCCCATTTGAGTTATTTTTCAATAGTGGTTACAATCTTCCACATTCCATTAAATATTGATAGCAGTGTTTCATCTGCTCTGAGCCCTGCTGGGAATATAAATTGTATGTAGTGCTTCAGACAGTTCCCCAGTGGCACCAAGGAAGTGAGCCTTCTCATTGTTAAAATGTTAATTAGTCTTTTACAACCATTTTATGGGTCTGTTCTTCAGCGAGATTCCTTCAAGCACCATGCTGCTGCAGTCCAGTCACCCAGAGCTGCAAATGTACTTAAGTATTTGCTGCTACTATGCACATGGTGCAGGACTACGTATTGTGAATACTATTCTGAATGACAGGATCGTCCATTCTATTGTCCCTATATTTTGAGATATAAAATAATTACACATGCATCTTTACTATAAACTGCAATACTAAAATTGTTTTCAGCAAAACACCAATATAAATAGGTCTCTGAGGTGTGTATTTCAACCAATTCGAAACCCAGGGTGTGTCCCCGGAATATTCAAGTAGAAATCACAATGGCACTAAATATCGTGGGCACAGTACAGAGTGACAAAAAATATCAAAAGCTACATAAGTAATATAGATTTTCTCTATCTAATTTCACATATAGGAACCTTCTCACATATATAGACACATATAACCTACTGGCAGTTGCCAGTAGGCAGTTGTAGTTAGGAGCATGTTTCCATAGTAAATTCGGTGATGTCACTGACCATGTCATGAGTGATGTAATATGTGAGGTCATAAGCAGTGATTTGGGGGGGGGGGGGTGGGGGGGGGGTAAGTTATAGTTAGCCCAGGTAACTATAACTGCTGAATGTCACTGGTTTTGTCTGAGGTATGAGTGAAAAGTGAGTCTAAATTTAATGGCCCTGTAACCTTTGGTTTGTTCAGTCAATATATATATATATATATATATATATTTATATATATATTACAAATCCACAAGTTGCTTCCAAGCAAACGCGCACTCAGGGGTTAATCTTTGCCAAAAAGTATTTTATTCTAAGGTAATGCAACGCTACCCGTTTCGCCAAACAAATGGCTTGATCACATCATATATATATTACCTACTGTCGGTCGCCAGATCGTAGTTATAATAAGGACCTATTTTCCATAGGAAATCCGCAACATTCTACTTGCAATAACTTTGGCGCTGGTTGACCAATCTTCGCGAGATTTTCAAAACTCGTGGGGAGCCCCGTCCGCTCCTATCATACAAGTTTGGAGTTGATTTGTCAAGCGGGAGCCGAGAAAAAAGGGGGGGGGGTCCTAAAACGTGTTTTCCCCATTAATTTCCCATAGGAACCTTTAGACTGAAGCTACAGCCTGAACTGCTGAACGGAATTACACCATATTTGGCAAAGAGGCAGTCCTTGGTTCAGACTTATACCTTTTTGTTAAATAGTGTAAATCTGTTCTGTAGTTTTTTATATATTGAAGGATATAAAAAAAAATTATCTGGCCGGAGCATAACCTCACATCTCATCGTGAGAACTGATTGGCTGTCAGCACTTCATCCAAGAAGTGTTGGCAGCCATCTTGGGACCAATATACATGATAGCACCTCATTAAAAGCATTGCAGTTAATAGAAGGTTTTAAGACTTTAGTTACTTTATAAATCATTTGTTGATGGTATCATACTCATTTTAGGAATTGTGGTGTGTTCTAAGGTGATT
Source organism: Lissotriton vulgaris (assembly GCF_964263255.1). NCBI lineage: Eukaryota > Metazoa > Chordata > Amphibia > Caudata > Salamandridae > Lissotriton > Lissotriton vulgaris. The sequence continues at coordinate 667,104,954 of NC_141694.1, forward strand.
TTACCATGTGGAAAAGTCTTCTGCTGGGATATCATGAATCATGTTTGAGAGAAAACTATTTTCTCATGCTTTTCCCGCAGAGGTTTGGAAGGTGATCTATAGACTAAACTAAGAGCATATTTTCTGTAAATTCACATTATCTTTCTCAGTCATGTGAGAATGAAGTCTGACATTCTCAGTAAAACATGCACATCCAACAAGGACAGAGACTGTCAGTTGATTTCTTTGTGTTCTACTACAGCTTCCCAGAGTGCTCTAAAGAACAACTAGAGTGCTAACAGCCTTACTTATGACAAAAGTATAGCAACACCTGAAGCCCTCTTGATTAGAATAAAGTGGTAACTCTTAAAACATTTAATTTAAAAAGGAACAAAATGAGGGTGTTCACTTTGCCATAGAAAGTATGATTAGGGCTGCAGAAAGAAAAATTGGGGCACATTTTGAGAGACTTCTCAAATACTCTTCTATCTCATTAAAATAAAATTTGACATGCAGACTGAAACATGTACTTTCAATACCAACAGCAGACTTCCCTGGTGAGCAGTAGCTTTACTACAGTGATCTAATGAGCAACAAGAGTACTAACATTCAGAATTTATGGAAAATGTGTGACACATCTGAATGCCTTCTTGATGGAACCAAAGTAAAAAACTGAAAGTATTTCCTACTGAGGTGACTATAGTAAATGAGGAAATGAGGAAACTTCATAACAAATAGGTCTCCCAAGATGGCCACCAGCGACAAAAGAATCCAAATGTAGCACAAATATCACCCAGATGTAGTCCAACACACTTTTTATTTTTTGTGTTTTTGCAGTTTTATATAGTGCAGACTTGTCATGTATTGGAGTGCTTTACATGAGCATTGGTTACATCACACAATAAAAAAAATTATTTTGGTTGTAAACATGGGGAGATTAAGTGATTTGACCAGAATCACACAATGTCGAGCTGAAGCAGAACCTCCAACCTGGTTCCCCAGTTGCAAAGTCTGCAGCTCTGGAAGTAACACCACATTCTTTCCCCTAAGTGCAACATTTATTCAAGTGGTCAACTGGATAAAAAAACATAAAGATAACAAATAATTTAAAAGTGCTTTGTCACTATTTGAAAACTCAGAAAATATGTCCTCATTTTAGCATTTTACTGCACTAACCATAATTTTGATGCAAATAAGACCCTCTCATATATGTAATTTCTAAAGGAAATGCTCTAGGTATTACAGTTTTGATTACATCAAGATGATATCAGGCGTTCCACACTTTTGTAATTAATATAGAATGTTAGCAATCTAGTTGTTCATTAGGATACTGTTGAGAGGCAGAGGCCAAGGGCACGGACTCTGAAAATTGAAGGCAGGTAGGAGGGTGCAGAGGCAACAATTTGACCACATTGGGCAGGCAGGAAGGGCAGTGGCAGCACAACAGACTATGGAGAGCAGAAGAGGGCAGGGGAAAAAACCAACAATACATGGACTGGCAAGAGAGGCTACGGCAATATAATAGACCATTGTGGGCAAAAGGAAGAGGCTGTGGTAGTACAACCATACTTCCAACAGACCCGATTCAGCCAGGAAATGTCCAATGCAATGTTTTTAAGCCCAAATGAGCTTTATTTGATCTGTCTCCTGTCTGCAATCTCCTCTTTTTCAATGTAAGTCAAAGGGGAAAATCAATACCCCAGTTTTTTTTCAAAATCTCGCTCATTCCAAGTTAAAAATATTAGGTAGTATGGTACATTGGATAATGGAAGACAGGAGGAATTGGGGTAGGGACATGGACTCGGATAACAGAGGACAGGAGGGACATGGAGAGGTGCACCAAACTGACTCTACAGGGCAGGCATCAGGGTTTGCAGCAGCACAATACACCACACAGGGCTTGTGGGATGGGAGTGCAGCAAAACAATCTATAGAAAGCAATAGGGAGGAGACAGGACCATGCACATGGACAACAGAGACCAGAGGGGAAAGAGGCAATGGTAGCTAGCTGACCATAATGGACAGACAGGAGAGAAAGCTGCAGCATAACGGCCCATAAAGGGCAGGAGGGATGGATCAGGGGCATTACAATGGAACAGACAAGCCAGGAAGGAGGGAATAGGGGTCTGCACATGGAAACAGATGGCTGGGGGCAAGGGGGCAGTGCAGAAGCAGCAAGATGACCATGGAGGTCAGGCAGGATGGGCACTAGAAGCAAGACACTCCATGGAGAGCAACAGTGAGACTATAATGGCATACACACAGACCATGGACGAAGGTGGGAGGGGGTCAGGGGCAGCACGCTTACCACACAGCGAAGGTGGGAGGGGCCGTGGCAGCACAGAAGACCATGCATGGCAAGCGGGAAGGTTAGCTGCAGTACAATGGCTATGATGGGCAAGAAGGAGGGTGCAGGGGCGTGCACAAAGTACCATGGAGGATAGAACGGAGGGTCAGGACCTGGGCATAGACAAGAGAGTTCATGGGAATGGGCCTCACAACAGACCACATGGGGCAGGCAGGCGTAGCAGTTGCAGCACAACAGACTAGGGAGGGCAGAAGTGTGTGGCAGTAAAATGGACCATGGACGACAGGTGGAAGGGGATAGGGGCATGGAATGTGGACAGACCGGGTGGAGGTGGCAAGGACAGGTTACAGTCTTCTGACAACGCTAGGCAGCTGAGAGGAGAGTCACAGCTCAACAAAACACTTAGAGCATATAGGAGTGGCAGGTCCAAAGAACAGGATGGGCAAAAAGGATGGAGCAGGGGCATCCAAACAGACATCGGAGGGCAGGGGGGAGGAGAATAGGGGCAGCAAGCTAAGCACAGAGGTTAAGCAGGAGGTCAATGATATGGCCTAGAATTGGGCAATGGTGGGCAGGAGGAGTGGACTGGTACATCATGCTAAATGGAGGGTAGTGACAGTACATCAGCCCATGCATGGCAGGAGGGAGGAGAAGGTGGATAGGGCAGCAAGCTAACTGTTCAGAGAAGGCGGAAAGCCCAGTGGCTGAAAAACGGCCACACAGGGCTACAATAAGGGAGCAGAGACATGGACTTGGACAAAGGATGGCTAGGAGGAGGGAAGGCAGGACCAGCAAGCTTGGGTGGGGGCAGCACAATGCCTGGCTCGGCTTCAAACCCCCCATCATCCATTGTGATATGCATCTTACTTAACATTAAAAAAACTGGACATTTTCTGAAAAAAACAAAGATTACAGGGACGGTATACTTAGACTCAGATTTCACTCATACACAACCAGTGAAATTCAGCAGTTATAGTTACCTGAGCTAACTATAACTTGCTCCCCCGCAATGTACTGCTAATGACCTCAGGCATTACATCATTCATGACATGGTCAGTTACATCACTCATTACATCACTCATGCCCTTTCAAATGAGCTGTAACTGGAATGGAATTATAATCGCTAGAACTGTATTTAGGGATAGTGTGTGTATATTAAAACCCCTTTTTAGGGCTTGCCTGCTGATGCGCATGCGCATAGCTGGCAAAGCTCTATAGTGGCTTATCCAGAGTTTAACCACTGGCGATTCCATGGAGTGCATGTGCGCTTTTTAGGTCATTGCGCAAGCGCAAGCCCTAAAAAGCGCGTGCACATGAAAGCCAGCCATCTGCCGCCAGCAGCTTCACTTGGGATCCGCTCCGCCCCCTGCTGCATCAAAGGCTTTAATTTCGACAGGCCGTGTCGCATTTCTCCTCCCCCTCCTCACAGCAATGCCAATTCTCTCATATTCGGCCTCCCCCACCCTCCCCACCCCCTTCCCCACCCTCCCCACCCCCTTCCTCCTTCCTCTTCCCTCTTTCAAACATGCCTGCATATTATTCCATGACTACAAAGTACCCTAAATTACTTGTGGAATACTTTGATCTGTACGATAAACCCCAAGCTGGGACATCTGTCTCATAGTCCCACTCACACCAACACTTTATTTTTGGGCAGCTGTTTATAGTCGGTACTCGGCACAAAGGTATTAGCGCGTTTTACATGAGCACCAGTTACACTATTCAATTGCCCAGAGTCACAGCATTTTGAGTTGACATCGAACTCGAAAGCAGTTCCTCAGATTCAAAGGCGGCTGCTCTTGCCGTTGCGCCACACCCTCCTCTCCTTCTCCAGGGTGCTGCTTTTCAAATCCCCCCCCCGCCCAGCATTTCTCCATGTTGGGGACCCCATTTCCCCCATCTTTCCACGTTTGTTTATCTGAGCAGTTCAGTACCTCAAGCGTTCTGTTATGCCACATCGGTCAGCTTACAAATCCCTTCGCTCTTTCTTTTCCTCTCCACGTTTCTGCCTCTTTAACTCTCTCCTCCAACTCTCTCCCTCCCTCTACATTTACTTACACAAATCTCGCAGATACCCCGAGCAGCAGTGCCCGCACTAGCGAGAGTTCTGTTATGCCACATCTCTCAACTTACAGATCCCTACGCTCTTTCTTTTACTATACACGTTTCTGCCTCTTTCACTCTCTCTTACAACTCTTTCCCTCGCGCTCCATTTACTTACACAAATCTCGCCGATACCCCGAGCAGCAGTGCCTGCACTACCGAGCGTTCTGTTATGCCACATCTCTCAGGTTACAGATCCCTTCGCTCTTTCTATTCCTCTCAAGGTTTCTGCCTCTTTCACTCTCTCTTCCAACTCTCTCTATCCCGCTCCATTTACTTACACAAATCTCGCAGATACCCCGAGCAGAAGTGCCTGCACTGCCAAGCGTTCTGTTATGCCACATCTCTCAGCTTACAGATTCCTTCGCTCTTTCTTTTACTCTCCACGTTTTTGCCTCTTTCACTCTCTCTTCCAACTCTCTCCCTCCCTCTCCATTTACTTACACAAATCTCGGCGATACCCCGAGCAGCAGTGCCCGCACTACCGAGCGTTCTGTTATGCCACATCTCTCAGGTTACATATCCCTTCGCTCTTTCTATTCCTCTCCATGTTTCTGCAAATTTCACTATCTCTTCCAACTCTCTCCCTCCCTCTCCAATTGCTTACACAAATCTCGCTGATACCCCGAGCAGCAGTGCCTGCACTAGCGAGCGTTCTGTTTTGCCACATCTCTCAACTTACAGATCCCTTTGCTCATTCTTTTACTATACACGTTGTGAGAAGTTGGCCTGGTATATAATGCTCACTAATTCTAGTGATCACTTTGTACCATGCCAAGCAACCCTTATGATGATTGGTTGTAATTCAACCTTGTAGACCAGTTATCCTAGTGGTAACGTGGACAAAGCAGTCTTAGGCTAAACTCTGAAAGGCATGTGAAGCCAGCTGTATTACCATACACAATCCCCTTGAATACCAAATGAAAGGACACCACACAGATATATATTGAAAATATATATTGATTTATTAACTAAAAGTATCCCCTGGACTCTTTATGAGCACAGAAGCACAAGCGTTAAATCACAAGACAGTTTAAAATACACAAAAGTTGCACAATATGGATGAGCCCTAGGGGCCACCTAAACCATATACTAAGAAAGTGGTATAAGAGATACCAATCAGAACGGAAACAGGCCTAGGGCCTTGGGAATCGCTGGAGCTATTCGAGACTAGCAGTTATTAAGTCGGGAAAGGCCCGCGGGACTCGGGTGCAGTGTCTAAAGTGCACGCACTTTCCAATGTAAAGTCTATGGTGCGTTAAAAGTACAAAGTTAGTTAGTTTGGAACCTTCCGAGTGACCTAGAACGCTGAAACTTAAGACACAGGCCCTTGAGATGTGTACCAGTGTAGGAACACCAGCGGAGCTGAGTTACCTCACCCACAGGAAGCGGGTGCACAGGGTCGAAGTAGTGTCGGGTTTCGTCACGCTGGTCTATGGTGCTTGGAGCTGAAGATGCTGCAGGCGGCTCGATGTGAAGAGTTCCGGTGGATCCAAGGGTGGATCTGAAGTTGTGAAGACCTGAAAGCAGAGGGGACAATGTTCAAAGTCACTAGCCAGTGACTACCGTGAAACCAGATTGGAACCAGGCGATGTCGGGTGCAAACAGGCGTTGAGGTGTAGCTTCTCTCTGCAGCCACGTGGACACCGGGGGTCGAGGACGTCCAGGAGTCGGTCACGAGCTGTCCCACGCAGGCTTCTCGCTGTTGGCGGTGTCGGCAACTTGATCGGAGCAAACAGGCCTTGGCTAATGCAAGCCATGCAGGAATCGAAACATGCTTAACACTCGAACCAGCAAGGTCAGAGTGAGTGCTCCTTTTCACAGGAGCTTGGGCAAGTCTGGAGCAACCAGACCCGCAGTGTAGTTTGTCGGTTTCGTTGCCAAGATGGCCGCTGACCACGTGGCTAGTGGCCGGGATGGTGCGTCAAGTGGCACAATGCAAAAGGGCCCCAGGCAGATCGTGGAGATGCTGGAGGGCTCTTCTTCTGTGCAAGGGCTTATCGGTGGTGGGGGTTCTCAGTCCCCAAAGCACAACATCGAGGATGCCTCGGTTGCTGCGCAGTCAGCTTTTCGAGTGTCTTCCAAGAGGTCCGGTCCCACGTCACTCGGTGCCTCCACGGGTCCCTTCTTTGCAGGGACTGTGGATCGGGTTGTGAGAGGTCTGGGAGACTGGGTCTTGTCAGGCTCTGGGCTCCGGTGGGAGGCGGCGGCAAAGCAGACGTCGAGTTGCTGGTTGGTGCCTGCTTTCACAGGGTGGCCACTCCTAGGCCACAAGGGAGATTCTCTTCAGTCTTCTGTGCAGCAGAATGTCGAAGTCCAGTCTTCTTCTTCGTTTGAAGTTGATTCAGGATGATCTGCTGTGCAATGGCACAGCTCCCACTCTTATTCCCAATCTGAGGGGTGGATCACCTACTAGGTCCCTCCTCTGGGAGGAACCAGGAAGGGGGGCGGTTACACCCCCTTTCCTTTGTCCAGCTCCTCACCAGGCCTGGGTCTGGAAAGTCCCAGGACCGGTTTGGACTGGCTTATGCACGGGGACACCTTGTGTGCCCCGGGCATGTCTCAATCTATTCAGCCCTGTCCTACCCAATACACAAAACCCTGTCTGGGGTGGTGCTCGCACCTCCCAAGGCAGGAAACCCTTTGTCCAAGCCTCCCTCGCTGGAAGGACTCCCAGCAGCAGGAGGTCAGACTCGTGTCTGTGGTGGCAGCATCCATTTTGTGATGCTGAGGCTCTGGTTAACTTTAACCGGGGTTAAGGCTACACACATGTCGTGTGCCTCTAGAAGGGTGGAATGCTATCCCCGTCGACAGAACTGTCGAGGGGATAGTATTCCAATTCGTATGACACCTTACTCGACATGTTTTGATAAAGCCAAACCAAAGATAGCATTTAACCGCGAGGATTATAATGCACTTAAGAGTATATGGTATGGCAATATCCCGGAACAGCTTAGGGAGTGGTTCCCGACAGCTGCAGACGGGCTCAGCTCATGCTAGAGCACCATCTCACATATTTCCAAGCACTCTGCCTCCAGGATTGATGAGGCCTTCCATAGGAGTGGCCGATAGGAACAAATGTGTCCAGTTTAGGGTTAGATATAGGGATACTATATCTAAGCAAGAGGTGATTACACCAACTTACCCCAGCTGAGTGATCAGCCAGTTGTGTCAAATATGGAGGCCAGGCCAGGGGTGGCATAATACATGCTGCAGCCCCTGGTAGGCCTTGGAAACACCTATGCCCTGGGTACCTAGGGTACACTGTTACAGGGGCCAATAAGGTGAACCAGTATCCAATTCGTAATGCACCTAGGGTGCATTGGCAGTAATTTAGAGAGAGAACAGCAGGCTGTGGGTCTGATTAGCAGGCCCACAGCCACATTAAGTCATAAACCAGTGAAGCAAAAAGCAAACATTTGGGGTGACCATAGAATAGCAGACCCTACTCTCCTACACAACCCCCCCCCCCCAAACGCAGGGACATTAGACTAACCTTGACCAGTTGTGTCTTCATGTTCTAAGTGGAAGTACCTGGAGAGACCATCTGCGTTGCCATGGTCAGTCCCTGGACGGTGCTCCACTGTAAAGTCCATCCCCTGTAGGGAAATGGACCACCTGAGTAGTTTGGGGTTTTCACCCTTCATCTGATTAAGCCATAAGAGGGGCTTATGGTCGGTCTGAATCTTGAAGTGAGTGCCAAATAAGTATGGTCTCAACTTCTTCAGGGCCCACACCACAGCAAAGGCCTCCCTCTCAATAGCTGACCAACGTTTCTCTCTGGGGGTCAGCCTTCTGCTAATAAAAGCAATGGGCTGGTTCTGGCCATCTACAATAAGCTGTGAAAGCACTGCTCCCACTCCCAACTCAGAAGCATCTGTTTGGACAATGAACTCTCTTGAGTAGTCAGAACTCTTCAGGATAGTTGCAGAGCACATGGCCTTGTTCAGGTCATCAAATGCCTTTTGACAGTTTTCTGTCCACTGAACCTTTTTGGGCATCTTCTTAGATGTCAGATCATTAAGAGGAGTCACAATGGACCCATAGTTCTTAACAAACTTCCTGTAGTACCCAGTCAGGCCCAAGAAAGCTCTGACCTGAGTCTGCGTAGTTGGAGGGGACCAGTCCTTTATGGTCTGGATCTTACTCTCCAGTGGTTGAACTTGGCCTCCACCTACAAGGTGGCCCAGGTATACAACCTTGCTCTGCCCTATCTGGCACTTTGTTGCCTTGATAGTGAGGCCTGCCTTTTTCAGAGCCTCAAGCACTTCCTTCAGGTGGACCAGGTGATCCTCCCAGGTGGAGCTAAAGACAGCAATATCATCCAGATATGCTGCGCAAAAGTCATCCAACCCAGTAAGGACTTGATTCACCAACCTTTGGAAGGTGGCAGGTGCATTTTTCAAACCAAAGGGCATTACCACAAATTGATAATGCCCACTAGGGGTAGAAAATGCTGTCTTGGCTTTAGACTCCTCAGCTAACCTGATTTGCCAGTAGCCAGCTGTCAAGTCAAATGTGCTCAAATATTTGGCAGAAGCCAACTTGTCAATGAGCTCATCTGCCCTTGGAATAGGGTGTGCATCTGTCCTGGTGACAGCATTGAGTCCTCTGTAATCCACACAGAACCTCATCTCTCTCTTGCCATCTTTGGTGTGAGGTTTGTGGACCAGAACCACTGGGCTAGCCCAGGGGCTCTCTGAAGGCTCAATGACACCTAATTCCAGCATCTTGTGCACCTCAGTCTTTATACAGTCCCTGACGTGGTCAGGTTGCCTGTAAATCTTGCTCTTTACAGGAAGACTGTCACCAGTGTCCACCACATGGGTACACCAGTTAGTCTGACTGGGGGTCAATGAGAACATATGCCTGTATGCCTGTAGAACTTGTCTACAGTCATTTTGCTGATGTTCAGTGAGGCTGCCATCTAAGGCCACACCATCAACTGAGCCATCCTCAGGGTTCTGAGTGAGCAGGTCTGGGAGAGGGTCACTCTCTTCCTCCTGTCCCTCATCTGTAGCCATGAGCAAGCCCATGTCTTCCCTGCTGACATATGCCTTTAGTCTGTTGACATGGAGCACCCTATGGGGGCTCCTGGGAGTTCCTAGGTCCACCAAGTAGGTAACCTCTCCCTTCTTCTCCAGAATTGTATGGGGTCCAGACCATTTGTCTTGGAGTGCTGCTGGGGCCACTGGCTCCAACACCCATACCTTCTGTCCAGGCTGAAACTCAACCAGGACAGCCTTTTGGTCATGCCAAGCTTTCTGTAATTCTTGGCTAGCCTCAAGGTTTTTGGATGCCTTTTCCATGTACTCTGCCATCCTGGAGCGGGGACCAAGTACATAGTCCACTATGTCTTGCTTAGGCTTTTTGAGAGGTAACTCCCATCCTTCCTTCACCAGACACAGGGGTCCTCTTACAGGGTGCCCAAATAACAATTCAAAGGGGCTGAAGCCAACCCCCTTTTGTGGGACCTCTCTGTAAGCAAACAAAAGGCAGGGCAGTAGGACGTCCCATCTTCGCCTGAGCTTTTCAGGTAATCCTAGATCATGCCCTTTAGGGTCTTGTTAAATCTCTCAACAAGCCCATTACATTGTGGATGATAAGGAGTGGTGAACTTGTAGTTGACACCACATTCCTTCCACATAGCTGTCAAATATCCTGACATGAAGTTGGCATCTCTGTCGGATATTACCTCCTTAGGAAACCCCACTCTGGAGAAAACTCCAAGTAAGGCCCTGGCCACAACAGGAGCTGTTGTGGTCCTAAGTGGAATTGCCTCTGGGTACCTGGTGGCATGGTCCACCACCACCAGTATGAATCTGTGCCCAGATGCTGTAGGGGGATCCATTGGACCTACAATATCAATCCCCACTCTTTCAAAGGGAACCCCCACCACAGATAGTGGTATTAGGGGGGCCTATGTTGTTCCACCTGCTTTACCACTGGCTTGGCAGGTTTCACAGGAGTGACAAAACTCCTTGGTGTCTTCAGACATGTGGGGCCAGTGAAAGTGAGGGACAAGCCTGTCCCAGGTCTTATTCTGGCCTAAGTGTCCTGCTAAAGGAATTTCATGGGCTAAGGGGAGAAGGAAATCCCTAAATTGCAGAGGTATAACCAACCTCCTGGTTGCACCAGGCTTGGGGTCTCTACCCTCTGTGTAAAGGAGTCCTTCATCCCAATAAACTTTATGGGCACCTTGAGCATTACCAGCAGCCTCAGCAGCAGCCTGCTGTCTGAGGGGTTCAAGAGAAGGACAGGTTAACTGAGCCTGCCCCAAGTCTGCCCTAGAAGGTCCCCCTGTCCCCAGAAACTCAACCTGATCAGGTTCAAGTTCTTCAGAGACAGTTCCTTCAGGGGTCCTGTGAAGCTGGATCCTCACTTGCAGGCAGTTGGGAAGGCACAGCCTTAACCCTCCTGTTCTTCTTCTTGGAAGGTGCTTGGTCCATTGTTCCAGGATCCAAGACCTGAGGTTCAGAGAGGCACTTTTTGGCCTGTGACCTGGTCACAGCAAGGACATGTGATGATATCCCTAACATCTCTGCATGAGTCCTGTACTCAACTTCTGACCATAGAGAGTTCTCCAGGTCATTGCCCAACAAACATTCAACTGGGAGATCAGCACTAACCACAACTCTTTTTAGGCCAGTTACCCCTCCCCAGGAAAAGTTAACAAGTGCCACACTATGTGTAGTAGTGACATTGCTGGCATTGGTCACCAGGTAATTATCACCTGGCATGTACTGTCCAGGGTCCACAAAGTTAGGTGTCACCATTGTGACACTGGCACATGTGTCCCTGTAAGCTTGAGCCACTTTGTTATTAATCAAAGGCGTCTGTCTGTATTTGCCCAGGTTACTGGGACCTATGTCAGGGGTCAAATCTATGTCCCCTTCACAAATCAGAACAGCCTGTGTAAGGGTTCTGACTAGGTCAGAATCTCCTTCAGTTCCCAAGGTGATACCCACTACCCCCTTGGTTTGTGGACCAGCACTGCTAGCTGTACTAGTGGGTGCAGTTGCCTTAGGAGCTGCAGTGCTGGGGGCTCCACCCTTTTTACACTCACTTTTCCAGTGAGAGGTGTTTTTAAAAGTTTTACACCAGGGTTTCTTCTGACCTTCTTTCTTCTTTTTCTTGGAAGTTTGGGACCCACCCTCTGTATCAGTTTGGGGCCCTGTTGAAGACTTCTGGTCTTTAGCTTTCTGCTCCCCACCCTTCTGGTCTGTTTTCTTCTGGTCACCACCCTGGTTCTGGTTCTGGTTCATTTGCTTAACTCTGGTTCTTACCCATTTATCTTCCCTCTTTCCCAATTCTTGGGGAGAGGTCAAATCTGAGTCAACCAAATGTTGATGCAACTGATGGTTCTGACAATTATTTAAAATTTGTTCTCTCATCAGCAAATTATACAATCCTTCATAGTCTGTAACCTTGCTTCCCAGCAACCATCCCTCCAGAGCCTTAGTGGCACACTCAACAAATTCAGACCAGTCCTGAGTCTGTGTCTTCTGGGTATCTCTGAACATTAACCTGTACTGTTCAGTGGTTAAGCCTAACCCATCAATCAGAGCACTCTTCAGGACCAGGTAGTTTCTAGAATCCCCATCACTAACTGTGAGGAGTCTGTCTCGGCCTCTACCTTCAAAGGAGAGCCACAAGATTGCTGCCCACTGCTCCTGAGGGATCTGCTGTACTCGGCAGGCTCTCTCCATTGCAGTTATCCATTTATGGATATCATCCCCAGCTTTGTAGGGGGGCACAATCTTACTCAGGTTTCTGTTATCAAAAGACCTGTCTTTATCCTTGTGGATATTGCTGCCACCAGTGGGTTCTATTACCCCACTCTCTCTAGGCTGTCTTGCTCTAGCAAGTTTCTCTTGGGCCAGGGCAACCTCTAACTCTTGTCTCTGGATCCTCAATTCAGCCTCTCTCATTTTGGCCTCATGTTCCCTTCTCTGAGGGCTAGTCATCTCCCTTCTGGAGTGACCATGAGAACCTCTAGAAGCATGGGAGTTGTTAGAGTCACCTGAGTGAGTCCTACTCCTCCTAGGCTTCTGGTTAAGTCATTTCATTTCATTTCAAAAACTTTATTTCGATTTCATATAGAAACCATAAAAGTATACATAAACAATTTAAAAAAAAAACATTTGAGTTAATCAACCATAGGATCACAGTACATAGTTACATAAGTATTAAAAAAACAAAATTCATCAATATCTTTTTCTGATCACCAGAGCAGATCTAATAAAATTTAAAACGGCATTACAGATATGTGCAGTTGACAACGATAGCAAATGATCATATGCTTCTTTATAATAACGCGTTTCAAATGTTTCCAACAATAGTTTAAGGAAAGTGTTTCTTGGTGCTTTATACAAAGTGCAGAAAAGCATGAGGTGGAGAGTATTTTGTGAAACCCTATTGTTACAAGGACAGTAGGGTAACTTCTCCCACCAACCCCCCTGCTTTGGGAAAGCAAACAAAAAGTGTAAGGTGCCAAGGCGAAATCTCGTAAGGTAAAAACGCCATTGTGTGTTTGTAATATATGACAAATAGAACTGGGGGACTAATTTTCCCCTTACACTTATCACATGGTCATTTGTCTTTAAAGAACCTGAACAATTACTGAAAGCATTTTTAATAGTCTCCTTGGCATCCCTACCGAGCAGTTCAGGATTAGTAAACATCTTACCTAAACCTATGTTATTAAAAGTCTCTCTAACATATCGAAGCCACAGGATTTGGGTGTAGTAATCAAGCTTAAGGCAATCTTGAATAACGTCTTTAGTTAATTTCAATTCTTCAGATTGCCAAACCTTAGCCCATAATGTTAAAGGGGCAATGTGAATAACATCACTTATAAACTCGATTCCAATTTCTCCGTGGCAAAATGTATTAGATGTACCCATTGGGACAGATAATAAGCATTTAATAAACTTATTTTCAACAGTTTGTATTTTTTCACAATTATACGAGCCCCAAACTCCTGAACCATAGGTCAAGGCAGAAACACACTTAGATTTGTATAATAATGTGATTTCTGCTACACGTCGCTGGCCTAATTTGCTGGCAAAGCGGAAGAGAGCTTCAATTAGCTGTGCAACCTTCTGAACCCGTGCTGTCAGCAGGGGCTCCCAGCTCAGTTTTTTGTTGAAGAGGTTACCCAGATAACAAAAGTTATCCACCTTCTCAATAGTGGCATTCTTCACCACATATTTGCGTGTTTTAACATTTTTTGGACCACAGGTCATGGCAAAAGATTTAATAAAATTAACACCTAATTCTAATTTGCCCATGAATGTATCAAAAGCATCCAGAGAGATCTGCATACTATTGGAGGTAAGTGCCATTAAAACAGTGTCATCTGCGTAAGACAACATTGGGATTCGTCTTGCATTTATCTTTGGGAAGTCAGCAGATGTTTCTAGCAAGAAACCCTCTAAGCCGTTTGTATAGATCAGAAATAAAAAGGGCGCTAAAATACATCCTTGTCGGACGCCTTCCGTGGATAATATAGGTTTTGATTTCTCACCACCACGGCCATATCTGACCCTAACCGTTGTGGCAGTGTGTAACCTTCGAAGCAGGGTAACCAGTGGTTCTTCAAAACCCATAGAGTCCATCATACGCCATAGTTTGTCCCTACCTACTGTATCAAAGGCGCTGGACAAGTCCATGAATGCCAAGTGTATAGAACCATTCTTGGCACCCATGTACCTGCCCATAATCAAAGCAAGGTTCAGGCACTGCTCGTTTGTTCCTTTGCCTTTCCTAAAACCGTATTGTGAGTCCACAATTACCCCTGAAGACTCAGCCCAGGTTTCCAGCCTTGCCAATATCACCCTACCCATCAATTTACATGTTGAGTCTATTAGTGATATTGGCCTGTAGCATCTAGGATCATGTTTGTTACCCTTTTTAAAAATTGGAACCAGAACGGCCTCTTTCCAAGAGGTCGGAATAGGACCAAGTATTAGTGCCTTAAAAACATTCATAAGTAAAGGAGACCAAAACTCTCGGTTACATTTAAAAAGATCTAGTGGTACTGAATCAGGACCTGGGGCCTTTGCAGGTGCCCCCTTAGTCAGGGCAAGCTCTACTTCAGCAAGCGTTATTGACTCACTCAACTTCTTTGCTGATTCCACGTTAACATAGAGGTAGTCGTCCTCCTCCAGGATAGCAGTATATGATATCTCTTTGGGATTAAAAATTTTGTTATAATGAGTTACCCAGGTTTCCTCTGGTAAGTGAACTCGGATAGTGTTTTCGGCCCCTGATTTCAGAAAGGGCCTATTTATTACTTCCCAAAAGAGTCTGTTGTCCCTTAGATCTACTGCCTTATCTAAATCTTCCCATGCTTTGGATTTCAGTTCATTTTTCCTTTTGCTAATTGCCAGTCTATATTGTTTCCTAGCTAGTGTAACCATATTTCTATCTCTAGGGTTTTGGCGCAAAGCTTTAGTTAAGGTTGTTTGGGCTGCAGAGCATTCAGCATTGAACCATTTAGGCCCCTGATCTAGGTTCTTCCCCCCTACCTTTACTAGTAAATGTGTGGCTACATTTTCCATTAGTTTCTCAAAGCTGGTGATTATATGGGCTGGGTCAGGATTAGTAGAAAGGCAGATGTCAATCTGAGCCATATTTTCCTTAAAAATATCCATCTACAGTTGACCAACCACTACTTTATTCCATTTCACCGTAATGCCCTGATTCTTAGTATGTACTATCGGTTGTTCCTGGGACGGTTTTGGATCAGAAGCAATGGAAAAGCTCAAGGTTAAGGGGTTATGATCACTAGCCGGGTTTATCTCAATTTTAAAACCTTTTAAATGATTAAAAAGTCCAATGGAAATAATTGCAAAATCAATTGTGCTTGTTCTACCCCTTGTGCCCTGAAAAGTGGGTATATCCGCATTACCCGAGAAACTATTCATATCAAGGATACATACATTATTATTTATTAGAATGCTATTTATGGCTTCACCTTGTTTTGTATGTGCAAAATGAGCCATAGGGTGGTCATTTAAATCCATCATCCCGCAAGCTCTAAACCCACTAAGTTTACACAACTCACAATTAAAATCACCTAACCACATAATCAAAAGGGGGAAAACTTTGTTTCTTACATTGATAATCTCTTCCTGCAATTTATCAATAATTTCCGTTTCATTAGGGTCAAATATATTGTAATACCAATTTATAAGAAGAACAGTTTCCACGAAAAGGTTCTTAATAATAAATAATTGGTACCAAGGTCTTTCCACCACTAAGTTAACGGTCATTAAATTGTGTTTTACTGAGATTGCTGTCATAAGTCCACCCTTAGCTCGCCCTAAGTTTGATGGTATTGCTAAGGTGTTAAAACTTTGAAAACCATCTAAACTCAGATCCACTGTACTCCAGGTCTCCTGTAAACAAGCTAAATCAAAGGAATCTACAAATTCTACCCAGGCCGGGTACTCCAGCCTACGGGCAAGGCCCGCTATGTTCCAAGAAAGTACACAGAAATTGCTAACATTCTCACAAGTATTGCAAACCTTCTCACAGTTATCATCTTTTTCCACTTGCAAACTATCTAGGAGAAGGGCTTGGGCACATTGATCTTCCTTCGCTCCTATAACATTTATAACATTTGTTCCCAAATCCACAACCTCCTGTGGTTCAATTATTTGGGTGTCCTTATCAACATTTCCCACATCCAGTTCATTGCCCATCTCTGGAGCTCTACACCTTGATATACTATTCCACCATGTTGGGTCAGAGTAGCTTGTTTGGTCTTCAGTTGGGAGAAGTCAATCATTTAAATTCAAAGGAGTCAGAGGGTAGAACATATTTGACAAAGGAATATTCCAAAATTCCCTAGGATTAGTTGGATAATGATTATTTGAACCAGAGTGCAAATTTGGGTAATTTACTCCAGGGTGGAAACTAGGGTTTCTGGAATTTCTAAAGTTTCCATTTGGGTAATTGAAGAATGGATTATTTGTGTGTGGTTTCTGATGATGGTTGATGTTTAAACCATATCTCTGCCTATGTTTATTTGATGGAAACATCATATTTTCCGGGTAGAAATATGTCAAACTACGTGTAGAAACTCCACCCTCATTGCTACCAACAAACCAATCATTTATGTACGATACCACCCTTTGGTCCTTAAAATTCACTATAATCAAATCACCATCTATATCCTTAGGGCGTATGCCTATCCATTGGCACCTCCTAACTGATACGATATCCCCATTCAAATATGCAGGTAATGGTCTGTTCATACACAACCAATGAATCACTTTATTTTTTAAACTTATATCTGTTTCAAAGTCCCCCTCCCCAACTACTGGTACTCCCGTTAACACAATAACAAAACCAAAGCACTCTGGGGGTAATTGTACTGTATTTTTGTATAGTAATTTGGGTTTGTTAGTGTTTTTTGTTTTTAGTGTGGTGACTTTATCAGTTTGAGTAGGCTTCAGCGCCATAGCAGGAACATTTTCTTTTTCCAAGTTTTTTGAAGCCAAGTTTGCTGGTCTAACTGATGGGGGGGGCGGGGGTTTATTGACAGTTGGGATCTTCGGGTTATTAAGGGAACTCTGATGGCTAGAATCTTTGTTAGCAATTTGTTCCCTAGGCTTCGTAGCCGAAGTTACTGATATTATATTCTCAGGAGGTATGGATTGGGGGAGAAGACAATCTAACTTTTTATCCAGCCTTTTTAGCCGTTCTACAAGAGGGAGGAAAAGAGCCTTCAGCATGTTTTCAAGTGCTTCCAAGAGCTCAGCACTAGAGATGTTTTTATCTTCCCTATCTATGTTCCTTGGTAGAGTATCAGTACCCTCTCTTGCATCTGTTGCCTCTATTACCTTGTCACTTATATCTACTAATAAGGTTTGTCTAGGGGATACCATCTCAGAGGGTTCCCATGGATTGAGAAACCTAGTTTTATTGTTGTTTTTATTTTTATTTTTACCTCCCTTTCTTCTTCTTTTTCTAGCTGGGGAGGATACACCTTGTTTGCGCTTTTGACCTTGTTGTACCTTATTCGCTTCAGTGGGAGGGGTAAGAGGGAGCAACGAGATGACCTCTGTCTGTATCTTCAGGGGGGGGGAAATAGCACAATGAGTATCAGGTTCTGGGGATAACGGGGTATTAAGGTCTATAAGGTTATTTGATATTACTGTGGGCAAGTCGCTCAAACTTTCCACAATCGTATCCCTAGCCCCCAAAGGAGGCTGACTTTCCTGGAAAATTAGAGGTATGCTATCCGTGTTAAAAAGCTCAGCATCCGCTTCCGCCTGTTCTACTATGGATATAGAAAGTGTCCCTTTATTAACATGATGAGCCTGTTTTTTAAGTGCCTCTACAGATAAACGTCGTTCGGCCCTTTTTTCCGCTAGTAATAATTCACGGTCGATATCCTTAGAGGCTTTAGCAAAGAATTTATCTAAAGGACCGAGTATAGAGATGCTCACACGGTCAGGAAGGGAAGTTGGTGTAGAAGCAGACATCCTTTAACTTAAAACAAAAGTTAAATTAAGGACATAAAAAACTTAGGGTAACAATGAAATTTACTGCACGCGAAGGGCCAGTATAAGTAACAGCACTTTACCCACATATAAATCTAGTCCACTGATCAGAGGGGTGGCCCAGCCCGGCCGCTTTCGGCCCCTGATGGCCACAGACGGCCCCGCCCTTGTCCCGGGCTTCTCCCGGCACTCCCGCGCGCTTCCGCGCAGCGGTGCTGACAGTGTCAATTTATGAGTCACCAAGGGAAGGGGAGGAGTAGACAGGGAGAGCAGCCCAGGTGTTCTTGATTGGGGCTGGCAAGCGCTCCTGGGAACAGTAGTCCCGGTCCGGCGCTTGCACTCGCTCGCAGCCCCGCCTGTCACTCGCCTTCTGAGACACCGCTGGAGTCCTTCCTGAAATCACCCCTAACAAAGCGGGACCCGCGGAGCGGGTTCCGCAAGAGGTGGGCTGGTTGCTGCTTTGTAATAAGCGCCGTCCAAGGGTTGCTGCAGTTTTACGATGATGCGTCCCAAAGCTCAATCCCCAGCGCAAGAGTCTTAAAAGGCACAAGGGAAGGGGAGGAGTAGACAGGGAGAGCGGCCCAGGTGTTCTTGTTTGGGGCTGGCAAGCGCTCCTGGGAACAGTAGTCCCGGTCCGGCGCTTGCACTCGCTCGCAGCCCCGCCTGTCACTCGCCTTCTGAGACACCGCTGGAGTCCTTCCTGAAATCACCCCTAACGAAGCGGGACCCGCGGAGCGGGTTCCGCAAGAGGTGGGCTGGTTGCTGCTTTGTAATAAGCGCCGTCCAAGGGTTGCTGCAGTTTTACGATGATGCGTCCCAAAGCTCAATCCCCAGCGCAAGAGTCTTAAAGGCACAAGGGAAGGGGAGGGGTAGACAGGGAGAGCGGCCCAGGTGTTCTTGATTGGGGCTGGCAAGCGCTCCTGAGAACAGTAGTCCCGGTCCGGCGCTTGCACTCGCTCGCAGCCCCGCCTGTCACTCGCCTTCTGAGACACCGCTGGAGTCCTTCCTGAAATCACCCCTAACGAAGCGGGACCCGCGGAGCGGGTTCCGCAAGAGGTGGGCTGGTTGCTGCTTTGTAATAAGCGCCGTCCAAGGGTTGCTGCAGTTTTACGATGATGCGTCCCTGTTCTGGTTCTGGTTAAGTCCACCTGGGGGTCTGAATGGGTTGTTACCAGATTCTGTCCCAAATAGGCTTAAGTTAGCCTGGTTCAGTCTACTGACCAGCACCTGACTATTTCTGTCATCATCTGACTCACTGCTCCCCCCTTCTGTCTCTTCTTCCTCTTCTTCCTCCTCATCTACCTGAGGAGCTCCAGTGATGGGGGCTTCCTCATCTACCAGGATGATAGGGACAGGGGTGTCTACAGTGTCATCCTCAGAAGGATGGCCTCCTTCAGCATCCCCTGTGGGGTCTGCCTTAGAGGTCTTTAGAGTCTCAGACTGGTCCAAGATCTCTCTAAGGTGGTCTGTGGTAGGGGAAGGCCCTGTCCTCAGACCCCTTAAGACACAAAGCTGTCTTAATTCCTTAAAGGAAAAAATAGCAAATTTGGATGGTGCCCTTGGAGGGTCACTCTCAACAGGGATGTTCCCAGTGGAACCCTCTGCTCCAGACATTGCTCTAGTGTGGGCGGATGTGTTGCAATCTACCTACACTGGTGTTTACCTACTAAACCTATCTAGTAGTTGTAGTCAGGGTGTGCTACTCCCTTTGCTCTACAACAACTAAGTTCAGTAGAACTTAAGTATACTAGTCTTGTTTTATATGTACCTAGCAGGTACCTGTATGATCTTTCAAATGATAATCTCAAAGATTGTAATGGTAAAACAACAGCAAGCTCAGATCCCAATCCGCTGCTCACCAATGTGAGAAGTTGGCCTGGTATATAATGCTCACTAATTCTAGTGATCACTTTGTACCATGCCAAGCAACCCTTATGATGATTGGTTGTAATTCAACCTTGTAGACCAGTTATCCTAGTGGTAACGTGGACAAAGCAGTCTTAGGCTAAACTCTGAAAGGCATGTGAAGCCAGCTGCATTACCATACACAACCCCCTTGAATACCAAATGAAAGGACACCACACGGATATATATTGAAAATATATATTGATTTATTAACTAAAAGTATCCCCTGGACTCTTTATGAGCACAGAAGCACAAGCGTTAAATCACAAGACAGTTTAAAATACACAAAAGTTGCACAATATGGATGAGCCCTAGGGGCCACCTAAACCATATACTAAGAAAGTGGTATAAGAGATACCAATCAGAACGGAAACAGGCCTAGGGCCTTGGGAATCGCTGGAGCTATTCGAGACTAGCAGTGATTAAGTCGGGAAAGGCCCGCGGGACTCGGGTGCAGTGTCTAAAGTGCACGCACTTTCCAATGTAAAGTCTATGGTGCATTAAAAGTACAAAGTTAGTTAGTTTGGAACTTTCCGAGTGACCTAGAACGCTGAAACTTAAGACACAGGCCCTTGAGATGTGTACCAGTGTAGGAACACCGGCGGAGCTGAGTTACCTCACCCACAGGAAGCGGGTGCACAGGGTCGAAGTAGTGTCGGGTTTCGTCACGCTGGTCGATGGTGCTTGGAGCTGAAGATGCTGCAGGCGGCTAGATGTGAAGAGTTCCGGTGGATCCAAGGGTGGATCTGAAGTTGTGAAGACCTGAAAGCAGAGGGGACAATGTTCAAAGTCACTAGCCAGTGACTACCGTGGAACCAGATTGGAACCAGGCGATGTCGGGTGCAAACAGGCGTTGAGGTGTAGCTTCTCTCTGCAGCCACGTGGACACCGGGGGTCGAGGACCTCCAGGAGTCGGTCACGAGCTGTCCCACGTAGGCTTCTCGCTGGTGGCGGTGTTGGCAACTTGATCGGAGCAACAGGCCTTGGCTAATGCAAGCCACTCAGGAATATAAAAATGCTTAACACT
Source organism: Lissotriton vulgaris (assembly GCF_964263255.1). Taxonomy (NCBI): domain Eukaryota; kingdom Metazoa; phylum Chordata; class Amphibia; order Caudata; family Salamandridae; genus Lissotriton; species Lissotriton vulgaris. The sequence continues at coordinate 667,125,793 of NC_141694.1, forward strand.
CGGACCAGCAAGGTCAGAGCGAGTGCTCCTTTTCACAGGAGCTTGGGCAAGTCTGGAGCAACTAGACCCGCAGTGTAGTTCGTCGGTTTCGTCGCCAAGATGGCCGCTGACCACGTGGCTAGTGGCCGGGATGGCGCGTCGAGTGGCACAATGCAAAAGGGCCCCAGGCAGATGGTGGAGATGCTGGAGGGCTCTTCTTCGGTGCAAGGGCTGCTCGGTGGTGGGGGTTCTCAGTCCCCAAAGCACAACATCGAGGATGCCTCAGTTGCTGCGCAGTCAGCTTTTTGAGTGTCTTCCAAGAGGTCCGGTCCCACGTCACTCGGTGCCTCCACGGGTCCCTTCTTTGCAGGGACTGTGGATCGGGCTGTGAGAGGTCTGGGAGTCTGGGTCTTGTCAGGCTCTGGGCTCGGGCTCCGGCGGGAGGCTGCGGCAAAGCAGACGTCGAGTTGCTGGTTGGTGCCTGCTTTCACAGGGTGGCCACTCCTAGGCCACAAGGGAGATTCTCTTCAGTCTTCTGTGCAGCAGAATGTCGAAGTCCAGTCTTCTTCTTCGTGTAAAGTTGATTCAGGATGATCTGCTGTGCAATGGCACTGCTCCCACTCTTATTCCCAATCTGAGGGGTGGATCACCTACTAGGTCCCTCCTCTGGGAGGAACCAGGAAGGGGGGAGGTTACACCCCCTTTCCTTTGTCCAGCTCCTCGCCAGGCCTGGGTCTGGAAAGTCCCAGGACCGGTTTGGACTGGCTTATGCACGGGGACACCTTGTGTGCCCCGGGCATGTCTCAATCTATTCAGCCCTGTCCTACCCAATTCACAAAACCCTGTCTGGGGTGGTGCTCGCACCTCCCAAGGCAGGAAACCCTTTGTCCAAGCCTCCCTCGCTGGAAGGACTCCCAGCAGAAGGAGGTCAGACTCGTGTCTGTGGTGGCAGCATCCATTTTGTGATGCTGAGGCTCTGGTTAACTTTAACCGGGGTTAAGGCTACACACATGTCGTGTCCCTCTTGAAGGGTGGAATGCTATCCCCGTCAACAGAACTGTCGAGGGGATAGTATTCCAATTCGTATGACACCTTACTCGACATGTTTTGATAAAGCCAAACCAAAGATAGCATTTAACTGCGAGGATTATAATGCACTTAAGAGTATATGGTATGGCAATATCCCGGAACAACTTAGGGAGTGGTTCCCGACAGCTGCAGACGGGCTCAGCTCATGCTAGAGCACCATCTCACATATTTCCAAGCACTCTGCCTCCAGGATTGATGAGGCCTTCCATAGGAGTGGCCGATAGGAACATATGTGTCCAGTTTAGGGTTAGATATAGGGATACTATATCTAAGCAAGAGGTGATTACACCAACTTACCCCAGCTGAGTGATCATCCAGTTGTGTCAAATATGGAGGCCAGGCTAGGGGTGGCATAATACATGCTGCAGCCCCTGGTAGGCCTTGGAAACACCTATGCCCTGGGTACCTAGGGTACACTGTTACAGGGGCCAATAAGGTGAACCAGTATCCAATTCGTAATGCACCTAGAGTGCATTGGCAGTAATTTAGAGAGAGAACAGCAGGCTGTGGGTCTGATTAGCAGGCCCACAGCCACATTAAGTCATAAACCAGTGAAGCAAAAAGCAAAAATTTGGGGTGACCATAGGATAGCAGACCCTACTCTCCTACACACGTTTCTGCCTCTTTCACTCTCTCTTACGAATCTCTCCCTCCCGCTCCATTTACTTACACAAATCTCGCAGATACCCCGAGCAGCAGTGCCCGCACTACCAAGCGTTCTGTTATGCCACATCTCTCAGCTTACAGATACCTTCGCTCTTTCTTTTCCTCTCCACGTTTCTGCCTCTTTCACTCTCTTTTCTAACTCTCTCCCTCCCTCTCTAATTACTTACACAAATCTCAGATACCCCGAGCAGCAGTGCCCGCACTAGCGAGCGTTCTGTTATGCCACATCTCTCAACTTACAGATTCCTTCGCTCTTTCTTTTCCTCTCCACGTTTCTGCCTCTTTCACTCTCTCTTCCAACTCTCTCCCTCCCTCTCCAATTACTTACACAAATCTCGACGATACCCCGAGCAGCAGTGCCCGCACTACCAAGCATTCTGTTATGCCACATCTCTCAGCTTACAGATTCCTTCGCTCTTTCTTTTCCTCTCAACGTTTCTGCCTCTTTCACTCTCTCTTCCAACTCTCTCCCCCCTCTCCATTTACTTACACAAATCTCGCAGATACCCCGAGCAGCAGTGCCCGCACTACCAAGCGTTCTGTTATGCCACATCTCTCAGCTTGCAGATCCCTTCGCTCTATCTTTTCCTCTCCACGTTTCTGCCTCTTTCACTCTCTCTTACAACTCTCTCCCTCCCTCTCCATTTACTTACACAAATCTCGCAGATACCCCGAGCAGCAGTGCCCGCACTACCAAGCCTTCTGTTATGCCACATCTCTCAGCTTACAGATTCCTTCGCTCTTTCTTTTCCTCTCCACGTTTCTGCCTCTTTCACTCTCTCTTCCAACTCTCTCCCTCCCTCTCCAATTACTTACACAAATCTCGCCGATACCCCGAGCAGCAGTGCCCGCACTACCAAGCGTTCTGTTATGCCACATCTCTCAGCTTACAGATATCTTCACTCTTTCTTTTCCTCGCCACGTTTCTGCCTCTTTTACTCTCTCTTCCAACTCTCTCCCTCCCTCTCCAATTACTTACACAAATCTCGCCGATACCCTGAGCAGCAGTGCCGGCACTACCAAGCGTTCTGTTATGCCACATCTCTCAGCTTACACATTCCTTCGCTCTTTCTTTTCCTCTCCACGTTTGTGCCTCTTTTACTCTCTCTTACAACTCTCTCCCTCCTGCTCCATTTACTTACACAAATCTCGCCGATACCCCGAGCAGCAGTGCCCGCAATACCGAGCATTCTGTTATGCCACATCTCTCAGTTTACAGATTCCTTCGCTCTTTCTTTTCATCTCCACGTTACTGCCTCTTTCACTCTCTCTTCCAACTCTCTCCCTCCCTCTCCAATTACTTACACAAATCTCGCCGATACCCTGAGCTGCAGTGCCCGCACTAGCGAGCGTTCTGTTATGCCACATCTCTCAACTTACAGATCCCTTCGCTCTTTCTTTTCCTCTCCACGTTTCTGCCTCTTTCACTCTCTCTTCCAACTCTCTCCCTCCCTCTCAAATTACTTACACAACTCTCGCCGATACCCCGAGCAGCAGTGTCCGCACTACCAAACGTTCTGTTGTGCCACATCACTCAGCTTACAGATACCTTCGCTCTTTCTTTTCCTCTCCACGTTTCTGCCTCTTTCACTCTCTCTTACAACTCTCTCCCTCCCGCTCCATTTACTTACACAAATCTCGCCGATACCCCAAGAAGCAGTGCCCGCAATACCGAGCATTCTGTTATGCCACATCTCCCAGCTTACAGATACCATCGCTCTTTCTTTTCCTCTCAACGTTTCTGCCTCTTTCACTCTCTCTTCCAACTCTCTCCCTCCCTCTCAAATTACTTACACAAATCTCGCCGATACCCCGAGCAGCAGTGCCCGCACTAGCGAGCGTTCTGTTATGCCACATCTCTCAACTTACAGATCCCTTCGCTCTTTCTTTTACTCTCCACCTTTCTGCCTCTTTCACTCTCTCTTCCAACTCTCTCCCTCCCTCTTCAATTACTTACACAAATCTCGACAATACCCCAAGCAGCTGTGCCCGCACTACCGAGCGTTCTGTTATGCCACATCTCTCAGCTTACAGATCCCTTCGCTCTCTTTTCCTCTCCACGTTCCTGCCTCTTTCACTCTCTCTTCCAACTCTCTCCCTCACTCTACATTTACTTACACAAATCTCGCAGATACCCCGAGCAGCACTGCCCGCACTACCGAGCGTTCTGTTATGCCACATCTCTCAGCTTACAGATCCCTTCGCTCTTTCTTTTCCTCTCAACGTTTCTGCCTCTTTCACTCTCTCTTCCAACTCTCTCCCTCCCTCTCCAATTACTTACACAAATCTCGCCGATACCCGAGCAGCAGTGCCCCCACTACCAAGCGTTCTGTTATGCTGCTTCTCCTAGCTTACAGATTCCTTTGCTCTTTCTTTTCCTCTCCACGTTTCTGCCTCTTTCACTCTCTCTTCCAACTCTCTCCCTCCCTCTCCAATTACTTACACAAATCTCGCTGATACCCCGAGCAGCAGTGCCCGCACTACCAAGCGTTCTGTTATGCTGCATCTCTTAGCTTACAGATTCCTTTGCTCTTTCTTTTCCTCTCCACGTTTCTGCCTCTTTCACTCTCTCTTACAACTCTCTCCCTCCCACTCCATTTACTTACACAAATCTCGCCGATACCCCGAGCAGCAGTGCCCGCAATACTGAGCTTTCTGTTATGCCACATCTCTCAGCTTACAGATACCTTTGCTCTTTCTTTTCCTCTCAACGTTTCTGCCTCTTTCACTCTCTCTTCCAACTCTCTCCCTCCCTCTCCATTTACTTACACAAATCTCGCAGATAGCCCCAGCAGCGGTGCCCGCACTACCAAGCGTTCTGTTATGCCACATCTCTCAGCTTACAGATTCCTTCGCTCTTTCTTTTCCTCTCCACGTTTCTGCCTCTTTCACTCTCTCTTCCAACTCTCTCCCTCCCTCTCCAATTATGTACACAAATCACGCCGATACCCCGAGCAGCAGTATCCGCACTAGCGAGCGTTCTGTTCTGCCACATCTCTCAACTTACAGATCCCTTCGCTATTTCTTTTACTCCCCACGTTTCTGCATCTTTCACTCTCTCTTCCAACTCTCTCCCTCCCTCTCCAATTACTTACACAAATCTCACCAATACCCCAAGCAGCAGTGCCCGCACTACCGAGCGTTCTGTTATGCCACATCTCTCAGCTTACAGATCCCTTCGCTCTCTTTTCCTCTCCACGTTTCTGCCTCTTTGACTCTCTCTTCCAACTCTCTCCCTCACTCTACATTTACTTACACAAATCTCACAGATACCCCGAGCAGCACTGCCCGCCCTACAGAGCATTCTGTTATGTCACATCTCTCAGCTTACTGATCCCTTCGCTCCTTCTTTTCCTGTCAACGTTTCTGCCTCTTTCACTCTCTCTTCCAACTCTCTCCCTCCCTCTACATTTACTTACACAAATTGCGCAGATACCCCAAGCAGCAGTGCTCGCACTAGCGAGCGTTCTGTTATGCCACATCTCTCAACTTACAGAACCCTTCGCTCTTTTTTTTACTATACACGTTTCTGCCTCTTTCACTCTCTCTTACAACTCTCTCCCTCCCACTCCATTTACTTACACAAATCTCGCCGATACCCCGAGCAGCAGTGCCCGCAATACCGAGCGTTCTGTTATGCCACATCTCTCAGCTTACAGTTACCTTCGCTTTTTTTTCCTCTCAACATTTCTGCCTCTTTCACTCTCTCTTCCAACTCTCTCCCTCCCTCTCCATTTACTTACACAAATCTCGCAGATACCCCGAGCAGCAGTGCCTGCACTACCAAGCACTCTGTTATGCCACATCTCTCAGCTTACAGATCCCTTCGCTCTTTCTTTTCCTCTCCACGTTTCTGCAAATTTCGCTCGCTCTTCCAACTCTCTCCCTCCCTCTCCATTTACTTACACAAATCTCGCAGATACCCCGAGCAGCAGTGCCTGCATACCAAGCATTCTGTTATGCCACATCTCTCAGCTTACAGATCCCTTCGCACTTTCTTTTCATCTCCACGTTTCTGCCTCTTTCACTCTCTCTTCCAACTCGCTCCCTCCCTCTCCATTTACTTACACAAATCTCGCCGATACCCCGAGCAGCAGTGCCCGCACTAGCGAGCTTTCTGTTATGCCACATCTTCCAGCTTACAGATACCTTTGCTCTTTCTTTTCCTCTCCATGTTTCTGCCTCTTTCACTCTCTCTTCCAACTCTCTCCCTCCCTCTCCATTTACTTACACAAATCTCGCCGATACCCCGAGCAGCAGTGCCCGCACTAACAACACCACAGCACCAACACAGCACCGCTCTGCGCCACCACATTATCACCAGGCAGCAACACATGAACACTCAGCGCAACACCAGCAACACCACAGCACCACTCTACACCACAACAACACAAATCAGCACCACCACAGCAACACTCAAAGTAAAGACCAAAGCCATTGACATTTGTAATATCAATACATGTAAGTTAGGGGAAAACTAAACATGTAGCTTTACTAATGTTATAGGTGTAACATTAGCTAATTTTATAACTATTGGCATTTCAAAGAACAATATTAATAGTTTTAATATTTTAAAAACATAAAAAGAACTTAAGAAGGAATTATATTTACAATACCAACAGCTCCAACTTTTCTAATGCGAGACCTATTGCATTTCCAATGCTTGTTTTTCTTTTCTTTCATGTAAAAAAGATTATAATACGCAACATGCCCAGATTAATATGGCTGATAGCCTTTCACTTTAAACTAATGTGTAGTCCATTGTTTATGCTGATGTTTGCAATCCTAAGTATGTTTATTATGAATAAGTCACATTGACGAGCATACAGGTATGAATGTAAAGGGGCAAGATATGCTGAAATTACATTGTTCAAAAACAACAGTTGATGGACAGAATGCAGAACAATGTCATACATTCACCCCAGTACAGAGATCTGGGCCGAAATCCATCATTTTTTTGCTCACCATGCCATTCCAGTTTGAACCAGCCGTATGCAAATTAATCTTGACCCTGTACCTCATTTATGTATTTGTTTATTTATTTATTTATAGGCTTGTATAGCGCACAGATCGACTCCCGGAGGAGTATCTCTGCGCTCAATTCACCCAGCAGGAAGAAAGCAATGCTCCTAAGGTCTGAAGAAGGAGCTACATTTGAAACAAGAACGTTTTCAGCAATTTCCTAAATGCTAGATGATTAGTACAAAGCCTGATAGTAGCAGGCAGTTTGTCCCAGAGGCAAGGGCCCAAATAAGAAAGAGCCTTTCCGCCCAGTCTCTTCCTTCCAATTAGGGGGATTTGAAGTAGAGATTGATTACTGGAGCGGAGAGCACGTTTGGCGTTATAAGGAACAAACTTCTCCGCCAAATACGTGGGGCCCAACCTGTGTATAATCTTATGAATGATACAACAGGTTTTGAATTTCACTCATTGACGGATCGGTAACCAATGAAGCTTTTCTAATAGGGGTCGTGAAGAAGATCTAGTCTGGGCATTCAAAACTAACCTTGCGGCAGTGTTTTGAACCACCTGGAGCCTGCTAAGTAAACTTTCGTTTGCTGATTATAATAACCTGTTACAATAGTCCAGGCGACTGAGCACCAGGGCCTGAACGAGGGTCTTTCTAGAAGAGTCTGGTAGTAACGGAAACACTCTTCTGAGTAATCCAATTACGTGAAAGCAGGACCCAGCTGTTTGATTTAAATGCTCTTTTAAGGACAGACCTTGATCCAGCCGGACACCCAGATTTTTCACTACTTGCTTAGGGCTGGGGACGGGGCCCAGATATAGTGGCCACCAGTCCGGGGTCCACAGCAAGGTGGCCTCCTCAAATAACATTACCTCTGTTTTCCCTACATTACACTGCAGGAAATTCGAGGCCATCCATTGAGATACAGCCCTTATACCCTCAGAGAAGGACTGTTTGACTGATGTGGTCAGTGTCTGGAAAGGGAAGAGAAACTGGGTGTCATCAGCATACGACACAGGAATGAATCCATAAGATCTCATAAGGCCTGCCAGGGGGGCCACATATATGTTGAAAAGTGTGGGACTCAGACACGAGCCCTGTGACACCACCTTGGTAAGCTCCACAGGTGCAGAACGAAAAGAGCCCATACTAACACTCTGTGTGCGGCCAGATAAAAAACTCCTCAACCAGGACAGTGCCAAGTCCCCCACCCCAACCTCCTGCAGTCGACTGAGCAGGATGTCGTGAGATATTGTGTCGAAAGCTGTGGACAGGTGCAACAGCACCAGAATCATAGAGCTCCCTTTATTCTGTGACATTCTGATGGTGTCGGTCACCGAGAGGAGAGCTGATTCTGTGCTATAGTTGGGCCTGAATCCAGACTGGGAATGATCTAAACCTCCAGTTAGCTCAATAAAATTCGACAGATGAGTGTTAATATGTTTTTCGGTTATTTGCTCAGGTACGGGAGGAGTGATATGGGTCGGATTTTTGATAAATCAGTCCAAGGGATGGTGGAGTTTTTACGGATGGTCTCACCAGAGCCTTCTTCCATTTCTGTGGTACCTGACCCTCAGAGAGAGAGAGGTTAACCAAGGATTGGATCATAGGACTGAGTGACTTGCCCAAAGATGGAATACCTCTGGCAGGAATAAGGTCTGAATGGGATCCTGACTTAATTTGGCCAATTAGTGTCTCTATTAAGCATGGGCGAATTTTGAGAATTCGCGATCCGCGAATTTGCGGATTTGTGAATTCGCGATCCCCAAAATTCGCGAATTTGTGCGAATTTGCGGATTTTTGTTTTCTTGCGTGTTCGCGGGGTTTTTTGCGTGTTCGCTGGGATTTTTGCGTCTTTGCGAGCCGCTTGCATAGCGAAGTTACCAATGCAGTCGTTTATGGGAGAGGGAGAGAGAGATAGATAGATAGATAGATAGATAGATAGATAGATAGATAGATAGATAGATAGATAAAGAGAGGGGAAAGAGAGAGGGAGAGAGAGAACGAGAGAAAGAAAGAGAGGCCGGATCTCTGAAGGGCCAGATTCCTGAGTTGCCCCTACAGAGCATACAGCTTTTTATTTTTAGCAAAATGCATATGAAAATTGTGCTGTAAAGGTCTCTTTTAGTTTAACCCCTCCTGACAACTCAAAATGGGTGTATTTGCCATCCTCTCCCTTCTTCCTGTTTTTTATATCTGTAAGTGCTTCCTGATGAGGTTTAATTCCTTGGACAGGTGCCTCGTTGCCTACTTGTAACTATTCTCTGACCCTGCTTCAAGGGTCCGAGGAGGGTCAGAGAATAGTTGCAAGTAGGCAACGAGGCGCCAGGAAGCAATTAGAAGCAGGTGTCCAAGTTGAAGTTAATTTGTTTGTAACCCTTTTGTAAAAGGTTACAAAGAAATTAGGTTCAACTTTTGCACCTGCTGCTGTAACCCTTGCTTGGCTGAAAATTCGTCCCCGCTGATTCGCGGATTTTACCGCGATTTCGCGAGATTCGCGGATCGCAAAATCGCGGAAAATCCGCAAATTCGCCTGCGAAACGGATTTTACGCCCACCCTTAGTCTCTATATCGCCCAGACTGGCTGCTGGAAAGGCGGTAAGCATGGTGGAATCAGTGGCCTTGGAGTTGTGTGGTGACACGAAAGGGCAGCCCGTAGGGTTGCTTGTCTTGATGATTTTATCATAGATCATCTCTATTTTGTTAGTAAAAAATAGAGAGATGTCATCACATAATTGTTGTGAGGACAAATCAAGACTCTAACAAGCCATGGGCTTGATGAAAGATTGTAGGATCCGGTACAACACCTTAGAGGAGTTGCCCGCCTCAGTTAGTTGTGTGGCAATATGGTTTTTCCGAGCCAATCTAAGATTTTTATGATATGTGGACAAGGCGGTGTGATAGCCGTTTTTGTCCTCCTCAGAGTGAGATTTTCTCCAGGCCTTTTCGAACTTTCTACAAGCCTGTTTGTCGGAGCGTAGTTGGTCAGTGTACCAGGCCTCTTGACAAGGGGCGGGACGCTGTCTGCATAGTTTCATAGGAGCTAAGGAGTCAACCGAGGTGGAAATGGCAGAATTATACTTAGATAAGGCCAGCTCGATGTTGTCAGAGACTGTAATTTGGGGTTCAACTAGTGCCTCCTGGAAAGTATCTGCAGTCACTTTGTACCATTGTCTGCGCAAGAAAGGTGGAGATGGAAGCCGTTTGCTCGGTTTGTCCATGCCGAGTATGGAAAATTCAATAACAAAATGGTCGGACCAGTTCACCTGCATGGGAGGGCTGCATACAATCCTGGAAGAGTTAGAAAAGATCATGTCCAATGTATGGCCAGCTAAGTGAGTGGGACCATTATTATTATTATAGTGATAAATCCGCAAAAAAGGACTGGGACTCAGGTTTATCTGGAAGGTCACCGTGCACATTAAAATCCCCTAACAATAGAAAATCGTTTCCGGATTTAAAGTGTTGGCCAGTACTTCAACTAAAGAGATAGCAAAATTAGCGCTTGGGCCCGGTGAACGGTAGATATATGCCCCTTTCCAGCAGGCCTTTGAGGGTGCGTTGATCCTAAAGATCATTACTTCCATACTGGTGGTGCTCCTTTGATCCAGTATGGAGACAGTGATCCCATTTTTATAAATAATGGCATTACCGCCTCCAGTTTTAACAGGTCTGTCCAGCCACACCATTTTAAATGGGAACAGTCTAGCCCGAACTGCCAAGCCAGGTCCTCCCTGGACTGGAAACAAGCATCCTAAGACCGGTTTCGGGCTTTCAGCCCTCATCAGCCAAGATAGCTTGATTCCAGTGTCATGGAGAGCACAGGACTCACGTCTGAGCATACTCATCCCACTCAGGGTGACAAATGCAAAATCAACAGTTGATGGACAGAATGTAAAACAATTTCATACATTCACCCCAGTACAGAGATCTGGGTCTAAATCCATCGTTTTTTTGCTCACCATGCAATTCCAGTTTGAAACCAGCCATATGCATATCAGTCTTGACCCTGTGCCCCATGGGAACAGTCTAGCCCGAAATGCCAAGCCAGGTCCTCCCTGGACTGGAAACAAGCATCCTAGGACCGGTTTCGGGCTTTCAGCCCTCATCGGCCAGGATAGCTTGATTCCAAGGTGGCATGGAGAGCACGGGACTCACATCTGACCATACCCGTCCCACTCGGGGTGACAAATGCAAAAACAACATTTGATGGACAGAAAGCAGAACAATGTCATACATTCACCCCAGTAGAGATCTGGGCTTAAATCCATCGTTTTCTTGATCACCATGCCATTCTATTTTGAACCCAGCCATATGCATTGTGTGCATATTAACACTTGTTTTCTTTGCTTTATTGTATCAAGCCCTGAATTTTCACATCGTGACCATGCCAATATGGCCGCCAGCTTTTGGGATTAAAGTATTATGTAGTCCTTTGTTAATATTCGCAACTGGAGGCATTTGTACATTTAAATAAGGATGCTACAATGACGTCTTGTATCGTTATCAAGGTTCGGACGAGCCGAAACTCACGGATCACGTCCTTTGCAAATTAAATACTTCCAAACTACAACCTGAGTGCTGATTCCTTCCTTGTAAGAGAGAGAGGAGATTAAATAAATATATATAAAATTCACTGAAAAAACCACAAGTTTCAAGGACATTATAGTTAGAAATTAGCCTTTAAAAAAACCTCAGAAATTCACTGAAAAAGAGACATGTTTCATGGACGTCATAGTTAGTTGGACATTTCACTCAAACGAGACAAGAGAAATTCGGTTAGTTGTGCTAACCATGACTCATTCCCCTGCAATGCAGTGCTGCTGATGTCACATATTACATCACTCATGACATGGTCAGTGACATCACTGATGACATCACTCATGACATCTCAAATGACATCACTGATAACATCCTCCACGTGATCATTGAATGCACCGCCTCACACCCTAAAATACTGAAATTCTTTAAACCATAGACACAACAAAACTAGTACAGCTACAATATTCTGTGCACTATGCATGCATACTTCTAACCAGCTACATACTATTGATAGCTCTTCTAAATACCCAGTTAGTACCTATGCAGTCTAGGAATCCTTCTGTCTGTCCCATGCACTTCTCCATTCAACCATCCAGCACTATCTATGTATCCTATCACTCCACCAATACCTAGGCATTTATATATTCAGCAAACACTTTCTTTGCAACACTGAAATTACTCCAGTTATGAGTTGTATACTTAAGGAATGGTGCAGTCACTTACACGAGTGCAGGTCCAATATTTTGTACACTATGCATGCACACCTCTAACCAGCTACAAACTATTGATACACTCTTCTGAATACCCAGTTAGTCCCTATTAACCCTGGGCGGAGTTGGCGGAGTGGGGCTTCGTGGAGCTACGCGAAGTGGGCGAGAAACTACGCCCACCTCCGCACTCCGCGTAGCCCCACTACGCAAACACCACTGGCCGCCAGCCCCGCCACCCGCCTCCCTCCCGCCCTCCCTAAATACTTTAAATTAAAGGAGTCAAATAATTTAAAACGCACTTACCTTGCCCGCCGCTGCCCGCTGCGTCCCCGGGGCTCGCTATCTTCCGTCTTCCGTCTTCTTTACTAATGCGCATGCGCGGGCGGAAGATAGCGAGCCCCGGGGACGCGGCGGGCAGCGGCGGGCAAGGTAAGTGCGTTTTAAATTATTTGATTCCTTTAATTGAAAGTATTTAGGGAGGGCGGGAGGGAGGCAGGTGGCGGGCAGCTACGCTCCGTCTGCGGAGCGTGCGTAGTGCCGCCTGGCTACGCCAGCTCCGCAAAATGCGGAGTAGGCGGCACAACGCACACTCCGTGCACGGAGGGTAGCTGGCCGCCCACCCCTAGTCCCTATACAGTGTAGGAATCCTCCTGTCTGTCCCATGCATTTCTCCATGACCAGTCAAGCATGTTGCCCACTTCATCACATCTAACCCGGCTGGGACAATGATATTCAGGTGTCGGAATATGAGGAGCACCGGGCGGGGATCTCTACGGCCGGTAGAGGAGCAAATCTGGCAGACAATCGGACTTTATCGGCTCCGGTGCCCCCAATCAAAATGGCCCCTGCCACTCTCTGACCCTGTCTCTGAATCGATCAGGCAAGCGCCGCACGTCTGGCTTCCGTGACTTAGCCCATGATGCAGGAGACGAGGAGCAGATGATTGAGGGGGCAACAATCAGGGCATAAAACTGTGCAGGAGGCCGCTGCGAGCCTGAGGGAAGCACCAGGGATCGGGACAGAGATCCAAAACTGCCTCCAATTCCACCTCCAAAGTGGCACCTTCTAGAGCCAGGTCAGGTCCCTGCAAGCCGACAATACACGGACAATTGCTGATTACGCATGGTGGCACCCTGTATCGGGGAGTGCAATTTCACCCCATGGCCACAGCAGCAATTTGGACGCGGATTGTAACCAGGGCTGCCTAGACTTAAAATAGCGCTGAGAGCCTTCACAGCTAAAACGGACCAGGAGAGGGGATACACCGCAGCGGAGCGTGTGAAGTAGGCTTTGAGACCCCTTGACCCGCCTGCAGTTCCCAGACCAAACTCCCCCACCGCCCCCATACACGGACCTGGACAGGTCAGAGGCACTGCAGACGGTAGTTGCATGACCTTAAGATGGCCGCCGGGCTGCCTTGACAGCACCTATCTTGATCCAGCCTCCTTCCCTCCCATCCCCTCACCCCAAATGATATTTTTTAAGTGAGGTCTCCCAACACCTATCATATGGACTGAGTTCCCGAGGCACACTCCCCCACGCACATTGAGTACCCACGGGGAGGGCGGAGCTGACCCCCATGAATTTCTGAGAGCTGCAGGAGAGACCGAGGGTGGGTGGGGACGCTGTTGCGAGATCCCCACCCAGGTACTAAACCCCCCAATTCAGTAAATTTTGGGGCAGCCACTGGCACCAGTACACGGGCGCATCGCTGGTGCCAATACCCCCCTCTCTCCGGCACATCCAGAGGAGGCTCCCACTTTGATTGAGAGGATATGTGGTCCGAAAAAGCTTGTACATAGAAGCAGTGCCAAAAGAGTATTTATTTTCACTGCCTCTTGACACGACTCGGTCACAAATTTTGCACGTCACCTTTCTCCCATTTACTTTCTTCTCTCCAGGTGGAAAAGTGAAGAATTTTCACACGACAAATTCCGGCCTCTGTGGACGTGGTGCCTCCTGTAAGAATTCTTCTTCAGAAGATACTTCCTCCTGCTTCCTCCTGCTGCTGCCCAGATGCCATTTTGTTTGATATTTTTTGAAAAACACCAATAAAAACAAGCAAAAAGGGTTCTTGTATGAAAAGATATGTCTCTCTAAAGATGCACCAACAAGAATGATTAAAATGTGTGGGGTCCTTTAATAGTTACAGTGGTAAATGTTATGAACCAATTAAATCTTTTTTTTTGAGGTCACATGGGATCCACGCACTCTGCACTCATGAAGCACGCATCCAAAGCAACTTCTTGAAAATATATTTAAAAATAATGTACATGTATTATAAGTACAAATATATTATTTTTATGAATATCTTAGATAATCTCTTGCCCTAATATGCATATTAAAGACACCTACATATCATTTTACAACATAAAAAAATTTGTGGTAGTCGTGCACCCAGTGCGCCCCAGCACGTATATGACATCACATGGGACCCGCCACCACGCAAGCGTCACGTACCATAATGCGCATGTGTCACGAAGTTACAGGAGCAGGAGTCGCGGACTGGTCGCATACCAATCGTACACATCACGTAATGTTAAATGTATATCATGTAACTGAAAAACTTGCAGCCGTCGCACACCGTATGCGGATCCTTCACGACTTCTAAAAATGCGGCCAGAATCCGCGCACCCACCGAGATGTGTACGCTTTGGGTGCGCAACTCAGAAAAAAAGTCTGTTTTTTTTTTAAAGGAAAATAATATAAATGTATTAAAAGAATAAAATAAAATAAAAAAAAAAACAATATTTCTTTGTTTTAAAAAAAATATTGTTTGCAATCTTCAGAAAAAGATATCATATTATTTAATGAATAAAATATTTATAAATAAACAGGTAAAAAACTGTAGAAAATCATTACAAAAAATAGGTGTAACTACTATTACACTTAAAAGTTAGCATTTAAAAAACCTTTAAAATTCACTGAAAAAACCATGGGTTTCAGAGACGTTAAAGTTAGAAATTTGCATGTAAAAAAGCTTTGAAATTCACTGAAAAAAACATAGGTTTCAGAGACGTTATAGCTAGAAATTTGCATTTAAAAAACCTTAGAAATTCACAGAAAAAAACATAGGTTTCAGGGGTGTTATAGTTAGCTGGACATTTCACTCATACAAAACCATAGAAATTCCTCCTTTATAGTTAGTTCTGCGAACTATAACTCACGTACCCGCAATGCACTGCTGATGATGTCACATATTACATAATTTCAAGACGTGGTCAGTGACATCACTGATGACATCATTGATGACATAATTGATGACATCACTGATGACATCATTGATGACATCACTGATGACATCACTGATGACATCACCCACGTGACAATCTGATACACCTCATCATACACTAATATAACCTTTCATCACTCACTGTAAAATACAGAGTACCATATTTGAAACCATTGACACACCAATGCCAGTTACTACATACCCACTCACTGATTCCTAAGTCTACACACACAACTACCCATTCAACAACAGAATCACATATACATGCAGTCACTAATTAATAGAACACTACCAAATACACTTATACACATATATAGACATTGACACATCAGCAGCCATCTTAGTCTGTTATGCAGTCATCCTACTCACTCATGAAAAAAATTAATCTCACTTTACTCATTTACTTACTTATACAATTATACACACAACACCTCATTTATTCAAACACATAGTCATTCATAGGTAATATGTTACAAAATCACCATTACAATTATACTCTGATTCATATAGTTACTCTCACAATCTTATTTATATACACCAACTCTCACATACAATGCCTTTTATTTTTTTTTACTTTGGTGAAGATGTAGAACTAAAACATATATTTGCTCACCAACACACAAATAAATACACTCAGTCACCCAAACAACTGTTTCCACATGCACTGTTAAACCTATACACTTAGTCAATCAACCATTCACACATCTAAGCCTAGAGTTACACACATCCCATCCAACCACACACAAACTCAGTGCCCCATACAAATCCTCACCCAACTAATCAATAATAAATATGCACACTCATGTAGTTAGTGACCAACTGATGCAGCCTGTTATACAACAACAGACGTTGATGTACACATTCACATAGTTTAGTTACTGATCCATGTATTAAGTGAGACACTTTTAATTACTCACTTAAACAGACTGTCAGAGAGCTACTAAATCCTCCATCCAGACCATTATATATCTACTCAATCTTCAATACAGATTGGTATATATATAATACATATTTAAATTTCAAACTAAACCACATTCACTGAATGATGTCATCAGTGATGTCATCAGTGGTGTCATTTGAAGGATGTAATATGTGACATCATCACAAGTGGATTGCGGGCGCGAGAGTTACAGTTAGTACAACTAACTATAACAAAGAAATTTCAATGGTTTTGTATGAGTGAAACGTCCAGCTAACTATAACATCCTGAAACCTATGTTTTTTTTAGTGAATTTCTATGGTTTTTTAAATCATAATCCCTAACTATAACAAGCCTAAAACCTATGTTTTTTTCAGTGCATTTGAAAGGTTTTTTTAAATGCTAATTCCTAACTATAACATGTCTGAAACCTATGGTTTTTTCAAAGAATTTCTAAGGTTTTTTAAACTGATAATTTTAATACATATTTCTTGTTCTATTCTTTTTATATTCTTTAGGTACATTTTTTTATTCTACTTATTTTTAGATATTTTTTTTAAATTACTCTACACATATTGTTTAAAAATATTTAAAAAAAATATATATATCTTTTTTTAATTATTTTATATTCTTTTAAATATACTTATATTTTTCTTTTTTTATTTGACAGTAGCGCACCCAAAGCACACCCTTCTCAGAAACGTCATGGAACAAGTCTGCCATTTTAGGATTTAAGTTTAGGGTCCGCGCAAGGTGTGCGACGATTATGACTTTCCGAACACGGACTCTATGTGGCTGGTACTCGACTTGTGGCACATACGCGAGATGTACGTATTACGCAACGTGATGGTCGCGTGGTTGCACGTGATGTCATATGCGAGGGACACGGTACCTGCTTGGCTCCTGCGGAATTTTTTAATGTTCAAAAACCTATATAAATATGTATTTAATATAAATATTAAGACAAGACATCATCTGAGCTAATTATAAAAATAATATTCTTTAACTTTCAATAAAGTTACATTTTTTTAAATGCAATTTATGCAAAATTAAATCGACAAAGCACATTAGTCCAATTACTGTACCCCCCCCGACCACGCATCATCGCAGGATACGTACACGCTAAGCACGAAAGGTACTAGTAACTCAGTGCACCAAAAATCATTATCACGCTGCCTTACTAAGGCAGAATTTACAAGACAAAAAAACATTAGTATCATTACGGCCTGCCCGGAGCGCACACCATCTCAGGCTCCACAGAACCTTGTTGTTTCAGATACCACTAACTCAGTGCAAACCAAACTAAGTATAACACCTATCAAATCCTACACGATATCCCTTTAGTGTGCTTCCTTCAAAAACTGCTTTTATATCACTTATTGATTTAGTTGAATAATAACATTTACGCTGCATATATGTTCTATCTTCCACTTCAATCATGATTACAGATAATGCAGCCCACTCTAAGATCTACACTGCAGACAACAGGGTTTACAACTTCAATTCGGCTTTTCATCTACACTATAGAAAGTAGGGAATTCAGCCTTGATGTATTTAATGCAGAGTCAATTATACTGGATGTATTCAGATTTTGTTAAAATAAGTGAAAAAAAAGCATTCTTATATAACTGTGCTGAATAGTAGCTTTGATGTACACTGCGAACAGTAGGATTAACAACTCGAATTCAGCTTTATATGTACACTACAGACAGTAAGGAATTTAGCCTTGATTTATTTAAGACACAGACAAAACATATTCCTGTGGCACTGCTAGTATGCACAAGCACCTTTAATTCATACATCCTGTGAACAATGTTAACAAAGAAATTAGTACACAGTGCCAAAATGTACCTGCACCACTGGAAATACCAAGTACCTCTGGGATATCACCTTCAACATCGCAACCAAACATACGTCCCCATTTTGAGAAAGTTAGAATGCACTGTGTGAAATGCAATTGTTTAATTTCTTATGGAGAGCAATCAGTAGACATAGTTTACAGAGCAATTGATAACCATTTATAGTTTTTTTTCCCTCAAATTTCATGCAGACCAGTATGCAACACTCAATATTTTGAGTCCAGACCACTCGAACCATGCATCATAACTGGGTGAGCATATGCTGAGCACCACACGTACCAATAATTAAGTTGCTAAAAGACATTCCTACCAGTTTGTTCTGTTTGAACCATGCATCATCGCAGGCTCTGCATAAACCGCCCCTACCTCAGTGTACCACAACTCATGAACACTTTACAATAGAATCTTCTGTGTATTTTTTCAATATAGTGCTCCTACCTTAGTACAGCAGAAGTCATAAACTGTTTATGATTGAATATCTGTGTATGATATCATGATTACTATTTCTAAAATGCTGCTTCTATGCTCTACAACATTATATTGTGCTATAGATAGCGTATGCAACCATCTTACCTTTGACAGTAAGTGTGGACTATTCCCCCTTTTTTTTTTAGCTTATTTATATATCGCAAAATCAACCCAAAACGATATCAGCAATTTACATGAGCACCGTATTTACAGTACATTTTCAGGCACGCGTAGATTACGTCATTAGTCTACAATAACTTGATGTGGACGCAATTCCAAGCCTCGAACACTGATTTCCAGGACCAAGTTTGACAGTGTACCTGAATGACCACATACGTATATATATTAGCTGCCTACATATGCCAAAACCTGCAACTTAAACCTTTCAGAGCCCTGTATTACTATAGCTACAACACTCCACTAAATGTACAACAAACATTCATATTCACAGAAATGCTTCATGTCCACTATCTTTTATGTTTGCAACTATGAATGAATATAGAGTCAGTGATACCCTGTACCTTTCATATTGGCCACGTTGTGGAAATTTACAGACATAATGATACATTTGCATTTAAGACCCGGGTGAGGTCAGCACTACAAAACGGACACCCAAATCACTTGAGTTTTTCATATAGCTAACATCGGAACCACGCCCATAGCTCCGTGGTCATGGTGCAGAGACTCACGTAGCACTGCCATATGTCAGTCCAGCCCACTCCGCTTATGCTTTCCAGGAAAAAATAAAAACGTGACATTGCCCAGATTTCCATTGTAGTGATTTCTATTTCCAGGTCTAGTTGTCAGAACGGCATACACACACTCCTTCATGGCTGGTATACACCCACACCACACCCATCCAGCACATGCGTCACTAGACATGTGACCCTACCAATAAAAAAGACGGACGCACGTGCTCTACGCCATTTTAGAGTTGATCCCATCCAAAACGCTGTGATGGTCCGTCCTAGTGGTTCGGACGCCTCATGTAGGCCGAAACCACCCAGTACAAGGGCCCACTACTATGTGCGTGGCCTCTTTGGCCACTGAGTTAGTGGTCCCGCAAGGACTGAGTGGGTGAGGAACCTGAGATGATGATGGGAGCACGAGTATGTCCTTAACCATAGCAATATCAAGACTCGGCACTATATGTCAGACTTCTTCGTGGCAGAGCAGAACTGGATGATGTGGAAGATTTCCTGTCCAAGAAAAGGTGAGCAATGAGGCCTAGGTGCGCAGCGGAGGGAGCCGATGGGCTGCAGCAGACTGGATCCAAAAAGTCGACGCAGCGATTTAGGCGTACGCACTCCTATGTACCGTATCTTATTGCATTTATATATTTTTTCCAATAGCAGGAACATTTATATAATCATTCAAATGTCCGAAGCTCGTGATGATCAAAACCACGTGCTTCACTTCCCACCACATGCTTTCACAACCACATAAAAACATTGCTACTATAGTAATTTTTCAAAAATCAAAGCCTATTAAACAAGTTAGAACTGTACAAATAGTTGTTTTTAAATGCGGGAGGGAAGGTGTCTGAAAAGGCGATGTAATTCTACTCCACATTAAGATAGTAACAAATACCAATCATAACATCTTTCTTTTACTATCTTTTAGATGTAGAGCTTCATGGTGTATTATGTCCTGGCACGTGGTGAAAAACACACCGGTGACAGAAAGGTGAGCTGCAAATATTTTTTGTAGTCACTCTCTCACTTCCTCTCTCCTTTGATAAAGAAATGATACACAATGTTAACTTCCCTTTTAACTTACAGGTTGTGTTTCACAAATTGGCGTCATCCCCCCCAAACACCTCCAAAGCTCTACGTTCATGCATTCTGCGATGATACGTGGCCATCTTAACAACATCTAAGAAGGCTGCTTCGACACGTGCTGCACCCTCTTTGACTCACACCAATGACACAAGGTGAGCAGAGAAGCTTGTTTCCAACACATTGACAAGTCATCTGTGGATGTAGAGAGTGGGTATTGTGCAGCAGCTTCACTGTGTAGGAATGTACAATTACCTCCGAGCTGTGAGAATAGATAGGTTACAACAGTCTGAGAGGCAGATTTATAAGCCCCTTGCGCCACTTTTGTTTTACTTTTAACATAAGAAAAGTGGCGGAAGGAGCTTGTAAATCTGTCTATGAGTTTGCAAGAAAAAGCACTCACCTCCAGAATCTGCGAGTCAATAGGGTGCAACAGTCTAGGTACGCAATATTGAGAACTCACCGCTATGCAGTGGGAGTGCATGGGATATACTACTTTGGAAGAAAAACAGCGCACAGACACCTCCATGCAGTGGAAGTTGATGAAATACATTATCCTTAGTGTACAAATAAATGAACCAAACATATACTTGTGCAGTTGTATGTACTATGCTATTAATAAGTCTATATACTATCTTTCAGATCACTAAACTGGAAGGTGCACTATGAACCAGCACATGCATGGACACACAACAAATGCAAAATGTGAGCTGCGAACATTTTCTCCAGTATTACCTGCTCCATCGATAACTTTCTCTCTCTCTCACGTTTTAATGTCATTTTTTCTCTCTTTCTCTCTCCCACTCTCTCTCACATTGTTTCTCTTTCTCTTTTAAAGTTATGGACGGTGCAGTCCACTCTGCCGATATAAAAATCAAGGCTGAATGTATTACTCTTCAGGGTAGAACCAAAGTTGAGTTCAAGTTGTGAACTCTGTTGATCGCATTGTTTATACAAGATAAGCAGAGCAGCCTAGTTACACAATGCCTCCGATTAAATGTGTTAACAATAAAGGGGCTTATAACAAGCCCCTTGCATCACTTTTCCATCACGTTTAACAAGAGAAAACTAACGCAAAAGTGGCGCAAGGGGCTTGTAAATAAGCCCCAAAGAATATTGTCCTACATAATGACGTGATCTGTCAACTAATTCTGTCTCATCTCTGAATCATTTTAAAGACCTGTTGATCCATACTGTAAATCTGATGCAGTAGGCACTTCCGTACAGACACCTCAACGCAAGTCTATAAGAGAGGTGGAATGTATCAGGCACACTGCAGATTTGCAAATTAAAAAATATTGCCAGATATCACCTTAACTTGTAATGTTTGACCTCATTTAGTCACATTGATCTAATTTTGAACACTTGTTTTCATTTTTGTTTTGCAGATTATCTACCCTACTTCTATTGAAGTCCATATCACATTTTGTTTAATTGTTGTTTTTAAAGTGATGTTTCTAGTTATTTATTATATTGTTATCTTAAAGTTACATTTCCAGTTATTTATTGTTGTTTTACTAAAAGTTCATTAAAAAAAGTAAATAAGTCTTCTTTTTCTGACAACATTTCACTAATATTTAGTGTGATAATCAAATAGTTATAAAAAATTTAAAAATAGAATTGTTATTTATAACTCAAAGTATAATACTGAGGCAAACTCTTTACCAGCTCTTTACCACAGTCAATAGCTACGACTAACGGTTTCTATGGAAAACCTTTAAAACTCCAGCACAGTAACTGTTTCCATTAGCAACATTAAGTGTTCCATGAACTGTTCCTATGGTAACAGACAGTATGCACTTTGGGGGTAGGGTTGAAAGGTACTGGCTGTACAGAAACCGTTACATTTATCTAGGATCCTTTACATGACAGAAAGGAAAGCAAAGTAAAACAGAACACTGTGTACCAGATTTACAACCCCCTTGCACCACTTTTGCGTCCCTTTTCCAATCCTAAAAGTGATGCAATAGTACCGGAATGAACTTGTAAATCTGCCCCTATGCACATTACTAGCAAAAGAAGTACACAACTCATTCAATTCTTTATCGATCACAATTAGACAGTGTTGCTTCACGATTCACAATGAACTTCAATAAATACATTGTGCGTATTTAAATGGGAGATGAGATTGTCGACATTACAAAACTTAGTGGCATATTTACAAAGACAGAGTTAAAATTGTTGCCGCTTTAACGGCTGTAAACCACAACAAAAACGCCGAAAATGGACTTCAAAATCCTTTGTTATTTTACTGGAAGATTTTCTCAACATTGCTATGTGCTATGCAAGAGTGAGAGCCACCCCCCGGGGCTATAAATTTAATAGTTGGGGGGCTCAAAGGCCCCCCTGCAATATTAGAAGTGGCGAGGACTCAATGACCCTCCTCAAGCCTTGGGAACCACCACCCTGAAGCTTTGTGTATTGTGGGAGGGAGGCTCAGTGGACCTCAGCCTGGAGCCCTCGAAGGTCCTGTGGACCTCCAACCCCCAAGGCCAGCTCCTGCAGTGTCCTGGGGTGCCTACCCGAGGGACACTGCTGTTTGCTATGAGAGGACGGGAGTCTTGCGGCTCCCGCCCTCCCATAGCAAACTTGGTTTGCATTTTGAAAGACAGCGCAGTGAAATCTGTTCATACTTTCAAAATCTAAACCAGATAGCTTTTCTACATGCAAGTTAGCATCTCCCCATGTGGAAAAGCAATGCCGGCTCCCAAAAAACGCGGGGAGGCGGCTGGGACTGTGGGGGGATTTTGGCTCCCCCCACGGTCCCCAGTATTTTATATAAGCCACGGGGGATGGGGTCCCCCGGGATATTAGAAATTACTGATAGGGGCTATTTTTTTACGGTAAAATTAGAAGTCGCGCACCCAGCGCTGCGCTCAGTGCGGCCCCCTGGTGTACACGCACTGGATGCATGACTTATAATCTGTAGGGTGCACTACTCTAGCGCCTTTCATGCACAACTTCTACGCATTTGGGAGCCAGCATTGCTTTTCCACATGGGGAGCTAGTGACATGCAGCTCCCCATGTGGAAAACCATCTGGTTTACATTTTGAAAGAGAGAACAGATTTCCTTGCTATGGGAGGGTGGGATGGGCACCCCCGGACACTGCAGGAGCCAACCCTCCCACAATACATAAAGCCCCAGGGAGTGGTGGTCCCCAGGGCTTTTGGGACCTTGGAGCACCCCCAGCAATTTTATTTTAGCCCCGGGGGATGATGGGCCCTTGAATAATTTAGGAGGGGGGCCACACAGCCCCCCTCCTACAATATATAAAGCCCCGGGGGTGGTGATCCCCAGGGCTATGGGGACCTTGAAGCCCCCCAACCATTTTTATTTAGTAGCCCCGGGGGGTGATGATCCCCGTGGCTGGGAAGCACCTCTGGGACCCCCATAAAATTAATAATTTTGCCCCTGGGATTTTGCCTCCCCATGGGCTAATTATGAAAAAATCTCAATTGTATGTATTTATTTATTTTATGGCAGAGTCTGAGCACCCTACGCCACTTGCCGTTTTTTCAACAAAAAAAAATAGTGGGCCCTGGGGATCCTTCTGGGACCCCCTAAGCAGGTCTAGAGGGTCAAACTATTTCTACTCTGCCCCCTTCTACGTTTTGCACACTTGTTCCACTGACTTCTTCCGCCTCGCTTCTACCAAGGCACAAAGTTGCTGCCAACAGTTCCTGGTTTCGAATGTTGACAACCACTTGACAGCCAATTAGCATTCAGCACGTGATTGCAAGGACGCGCTTATGATACACTCACGGTGCCCTCAGAGTCCACAGATCCGCTGTGCCAATAGATATATATATATGCTTTTAACTGTAATTTTCTCAGGAACTACTCAACAGATTGACACCATTTAAGCAAAAGGCACTAGTCTGAACTGAGGACTACATCCCTGCCAAATTTGGCGTAATTCCAATCAGCAGTTCGGGCTGTAGCTGTGGCTAAAGGTCCTATGGAAAAATGCATGGGGAAAACACGTTTTGGGCCCTCCCTTTTTTCTCACCCCCCACTTCACTAATCACCCCGAAACTTTCAGGAAAGGAGCGAAACAGAGATAGCCATTAGTTCTGAAATTTCGCAAAGATTCATCAACCAGCGACAAAGTTATTCCAAATAGAATCTTGCGGATTTCCTATGGAAAATGGGTCTAAATTATAAATATATATATGTAAACCATAGGTTTCAGACATGTTATAGTTAGGAATTAGCATTTAAAAAACCTCAGAAATTCACTGAAAAAAACAGAGGTTTCAGGGGTGTTATAGTTTGTTGGACATTTCACTCGTACAAAACCATTGAAATTCTCCATTGTGATAGTCTTATAGACGTTTGTTTCTGAAACCCATATGTTTCTCATTTAAATGCTTGTTACACGTTTTCAGCCGGCACTTGAGATACAAAGTGAAAGTGTTGTTTTTAATTTTTTTATTAGAAGACGTGTGTTTCAATTTTTCTTGATGTTTATTTCTCAATTTCTAGATCATGGAAGACCAAAAAGGGTTCAATCAGATCAAGGCCAGGAATTTGTAAATGAGGTGAGTGACCAATCTCGGCCTAACATTTGTATAATGCAATGCTATTTCCTAGTTTGCTTGCCAAATATAACCTCTGATGATTGCTTTTCAACCCCAATCCTATTGAGAACAAATGTTTTTACGAACATTTAAATTAATCTTGGACATATGTACAACATATACATGTTTAACTCTTTTTTCAGTTTGCAGATAGTTACGTAAATGAGCAGCAAATTGCCGAGGTTGAAGAAAAGTATATCCTCCTGTTCCAGCTGATTACACCGATGTCTTAAATATGGCATGATCTAGTTGTCTGAAGCCATACAGATGCACACATTTTTAACGGATAATGTTAAGGTAAATACTCTCAATATGAGTAGTCGACAAAGTTAAAAAGTAACAAATATAAGTACTTGAGGGGTTTTTGATGTCACATAATGTCCAATTCACACTTGTATGGATGAGTCTGATACAGGGTGGATCTCTGTATAACTAATGGATGATTAGGTATTAGGATGGCATACAAAGCTCCCAACCTTCTTACTTTTTCTCTTAAAGGCTTCCAAATTAGGGACGAATATTAGGCTGTGCAGTAGAGGTTGACGGTATTGCTCCACTGGTACTTGGGCCTTCTCATGAAACACAAGGAGCTTCTATCAATATCCTTAACTCTTCCCTTCCAAAGTTGACCAGATTCTTAGTCTGCAAGTCATTCCACATACTTGCAGTTCCACACCAGTACTCTTTATTGTGGTCTCCTCTTGAAAGCAGTCTTGCATACCCGCAAGTAATTAACCAAAGCGGAGTTCAAGTTGTGAACTCTGGTGGCCACAGTGTTTACACAAGGTAAGCAGAGCGGCCTAGATATACAATACCTCCATTAAAATGCATTAGAAATAAAAGAGCTTATTTACAAATCCCTTGTGCGACTTTTGCGTCACTTTCACATGAGAAAAGTAACACAAAAGTGGCACAAGAGTTTTGTAAATAAGCCCTAAAAATATTGTCCTGCATAATGACTTCATCTCTCACCTAATTCTGTCTCATCTGTGAATCATTTTAAAGACCTGTTCATCTGTAATATAAATATGACGCAGTAGGCACTTTATACATACACAGTTTGAATGCAAGCCTATAAGATAAGTCAAATCTATCAGCTACACTGCACACATTAAAACAAGTTGAAAATATTGTCGTGTTACTTTGACTTGTAATGTGTGACCTCATTTAGTCACATTGATCTCATTTTAATCACTGATTTTCTTTTTTGTTTTGCTGATTAACTACAGTACTTTCATTGGACTCCATATTACATGTTGTTTGTTATATTGTTTTGTTAAAGGTACGGTTCTAGTTATTTATTGCATTGTTATCATTTATTTTTATAGTTCCAGTTATTTATTGTTTTAATAAAAGTTAATTAAAAAATACATACACCTTTTTTTGTGGGGGTAGCAGGCCACAATAGAAATGATATTAATAATTTGAAGTATAATTCTAGGGCTAGCTCTTCACCAGATCTTTACCAGAGTGTATAGCTACAACTTACAGTTCCAATTCAAAAGAATAAAAAGTACAGCACCATCAGCAACATAGTGTGGTGAACTTCTAACCTCTGTGCTCACGTAAGTGCTCCATGAACTGTTACTATAGTAACAGGCAGAAAACAGTTTGAGGGTAGGGTTAAAAGTTAAAGGCTGTACAGAAACCGTTATATTTACCCTGGATTCTCTACATGACAGAAAGGAAAGCAAAGTAAAACTAAAGAATGTGTACCAGATTTACAACCCCCTTGCACCACTTTTGCATCCAACCCCCCCTACAAAATTACAAGTATGTGGACCTCAACGACCCCCCTCAAGCTCAGGGAATCACCACCCGAAGAATATGAGTATTACGGGAGGCAGACTGCGTGGCCCTCCGCCTGGTGCCCTCAAGGGCCCTGGAAACTACTACAACCGGCTCCTGCAGTGTCCCGGGGTGCCTACCCCCGGAATACTGCTGTTTGCTTTGACAGAGCGGGACTGTCACGATTCCCGCCCTCCCATAGCAAACATAGTTTGCATTTTGAAAGACAGAGCAGTGAAATCTATTCTCACTTTCAAAATCCAAAGCAGATTGCATTTCCATATACAAATTAGCATCTACCCATGCAAAAAACAATACCGGCTCCCGAAGAATGCAAAAGTTCATCACACAATGTTGCTAAAAAAACAGCAAGTGTGCCTGACTTCTCAATATACTACCTTAACCTACGTAATGTTATTTTCAATCACGTTCTGATAACCAATAAGAATCATGCTTATAAAAAACAGAAACATGCACCCTAGTTTTCTGTGTAGAATGTTGTCAAACAACCAATCATTTCTTTTCTGTTTTAATTTCACTTTTCCCCGAACTCCCTTTGTCTATTCTAATATATGCCAAAGGCAGAAATGGAACTTCTCCAGTCTATTTTGGCCACAGATTGAGAAAGCTAGGAAAAAATGTGAATAAATCTGTTTCTACTTTTCTCCGAGACTATAGAATGGAGTCCATATACCCCAACAATCTGCGTTTCAATATGCATGGCATCTATAGGAGAGATGCTATACATTTCACAGATGAAGGGAACAGAGTCTTTCTCATGAACTTTAGACTCTGCATCGGTACTTACTTGTAAGTACTAAAATCTCTCAATAAACACAAGGGCTCTTTTTAGAGCCACCCAACATCTATACACATAAGCTTGATCTATATCTCAAAAATACATGTTTTTTTTCCGACGGTGAAATGCATGGATCCTACGTGCATCCGGTGACTTTTTTATTAAAAAGAAAAATTCTATCTTACTTTTTTGGCACTACAGGTCCCTATGTGACCCCCTGAGCAGGCCTTGGGGGTCAGGGTGTGTCTACCTTGCCCCCTTTTCACATTTTGCACACATATTTCACTGACTTCCTCAGCCTCGCTTCTACTGAGGCACAAAATGTCTGCCAACAGTTCCTGATTTCGAATGTTTACAACTGCTTGACAGCCAATTAGAACTCAACACGTCATCGGGACAGTGCGCTTATCCTACGAGGCCAATCCTCGCACAATCTGCGGATCTTCTGTACCCATAAATATATAAATGACTTTAACCGTAATTTTCTAAGAAATTCCTGAACAGATTGACACCAGGTATGCAAAAGGCACAAGTCGGAACTGAGGACTACCTCTCTGCCAAATTTGATGTAATTCGGTTCAGCCGTTCGGGCTGTAGCCGTGGCTAAAGGACCTATGGGAAATTGCATGGGGAAAACACATTTCAGGACCTCCCTTTTTTCTAAGCCCCCACTTCACCAATCACCCCCAACCTTTTAGGGAAGGAATGGAACTGAGCCGGCCAAAAGTTTGAAACATTTCAGGAAGGTTCATCAGTCGACGCCAAAGTTATTGCCAATAGAATGTTGCGGTTTTCCCATGGATAATAGGTCCTAACTATAGTTACCTACTGGCAACCACCAGTATGTAATATATATATATTTTAATCAAATAAAGCAGCTTTTCCAGTCCCCCGGAGCATGGTCACACTCTTTTCCAAGGCTTGGGAGAGAGATTGGTGTGGATATATATATATATATATATATATATATATATTACCTACTGGCGGTCGCCAGTAGGTAGTTATAGTTAGGATAATTTTCAATGTTAAATCTCAACATTCTATTTTGAATAACTTTGGCGCCGGTTGACGAATCTGCCTGAAATTTTCAGGAAAATGGTCTCATGGCGGTCCGGTCCTTCCCTGAAAATTTGGGGGGGATTCGTCAAGCGGGGGCCGAGATAAAAGGGGGGTCCCAAAACGCGTTTTCCCCATGTTAATTTCCATAGGGCGGTCGATTTCACTTTTAGCCCGAACGGCTGAATGGATTTCCACCAAACTTGGCAAAATTGTAGGGACTGGTAGCCCGATGTGCCTTTGCTATGTCTCAAGATATGTGCTCCAGTGGATTTTGAGTAATTAAGGTTCAAAAAAATATATATATCTATAGCAGCGCTCCGGTAAGCGCACCGGTACGCGCACCGGGCGCGTCACGCGACTTGCGCGGAGAAAGCTGATTGGCTCTGGGGTGTCTGTAAACATTCTAAACAGTCCGGAGCGGCCGCCATCTTGTGTCTCGGTAGGATCGAGACACAAGAGGTGGCCAAAACAAAGGGGGAAATGACCATAAGGGGGCAGAGTAGACCCCCCTTGACCCCCTAGGTTTGATGTGGGGGCCATAAAAGGGCCCCACGGGGCAAAAAAAAAAAAAAAAAAAATTTGATTTTCGCGGGGTGAGCGCCCGGTACGCGCACCGGTAAGCGTACCGGGGAGTGTACCATGGGGAAAAAGAATGACAGTTTTAAAAGTAGCTGATTAGAAAAAAAAATGTTTTTTTTATATATACACATACATATATATAAATGCATATGCACATATATATATGCATATATGTCTATATGTGTGCGTGTAGAGAGAGGTAGAGAGGTAGAGGTGTAGAGGTAGAGAGGTAGAGAGGTAGAGAGTAGAGAGTGAGTAATAGAGAGTAGAGAGTGAGTAGTAGAGAGTAGTAGAGAGCAGTAGAGAGAGTAGCAGAGTGAGTAGTAGAGAGTAGTAGAGTGAATAGTAGAGTGGTAGTAGAGAGTAGTAGAGAGTGAGTAGTAGAGACTGAGTAGTAGAGAGTAGTAGAGAGTAAGTAGTAGAGTGAGTAGTAGAGAGCAGTAGAGAGTGAGTAGTAGAGAGTGGGAGAGAGTAAGTAGTAGAGAGTAGTGGAGAATATTCCAAAGTTTGGCACAGCACCACTTTCACAATGAGTCCAATCAAATCATATCACTTAGAGTACTTATTGAAGCGCTGAATCTTGGTGTATATTCAAATGCTTTTATTTTCCTTAAGTTTATGTACCACAGCCAGCCGAAACGTTTCGTTCTGTACAACAGAACTTCTTCAGGGCGTTCTTATTTCCTTCAAGTTATGTCGGTATCCCGTTGTCATATAACTAGATATTTCTTCCAAATGTTAGACGAGACATAAGTATATTCTTATTAAAAGTGACTAGGTATCAATTTTACCCACACAATTCGGGCAGACTTGAGTAATTTATAGCATCCTCAAAGTCAGTCTTTCAAAAATTCCAAAGTATAGGACATGATAATCCAAATCCAAATGTTTCTCAAGAAAAGTCATTTACAATCGTTCGGAATATCGGTGTTTGGGCAGATATGATCCAGGGACCCCCAGTATGCAAGGGGAATTAGTCCCCCCTCTGCAAAGGCGCCAGTGGCCTGCATTGCAGAGAGGTGTAACAAGGGTGTGGCCTCATTACACTTCTCTGCAATGCAGCTCCCTCGTGCATACTGGAGGCTCCTGGTGGACTAGTTGACCCCAGGGACCCCCAGTATGCAAGGGGAATTAGTTCCCCCTCTGCAAACGCGGCAGTGGGCTGCGTTGCAGAGAGGTGTAACAAGGGGCATAGTCTCATTACACCTCTGCAATGCAGCCCCAGGCGCATACTGGAGGTTCCAGGTGGGCTAATAGGCCCCCAGGGGCCCCCAGTATGCAAGGGGAATTAGTTTCCCCTCTTCAAACATGCACGGGGGCTGCGTTGCAGAGAGGTGTAAAAAGGGTTGTGGCTTCATTACACCTCTCTGCAATGCAGTCCCCTGGCGCATACTGGAGATTCCTGGTGGGCTTTCAGGTCTTATATAGTTAGGAATTAGCATTAAAAAAACCTTTGAAATTCACTGAAAAAACCACAGGTTTCACACCAGTTATAGTTAGGAATTAGCATTTAAAAAACCTTTGAAATTCACTGAAAAAACCATAGGTTTCACACCAGTTATAGTTAGGAATTAGCATTTAAAAAACCTATTAAATTCACTGACAAAACCAGTTATAGTTAGCTGGAAATTTTACTGATATAAAACCAATGAAATTCCACGTTATAGTTAGTTGGACTCACTATAACTTGCGCGTGCAATGCACTGCTGATGACGTCACATATTACATCACTCATGACATGGTCAGTGACATCACTCATGACATCACTGATGACACCATCCTTGTGACATAGTGACAGACCTCCTTTCAGTGTAATGTAACCCTTGAAACACATATTCAAAAATAGAAACTGAAATTTAAAAAAAAATGGAGATACCCATATCAGTTACAACAAGCAATTCAGTAATTCCACCATCTATATGCACATCCAGTCATTCACCAACAGTTCTATATAGTCACTCATACATATACTCACTTATCATATGAAGTGATACACCTATACATCCTGTTACACACCGACAGTCATCCAAAAGTTACTCACACACATACTCACACGTGCAAATAAACTATTGAACATCCATTTATTTGAATATAGAGTTATACACACACTACAACCTTACTTGTATTGAAAATTACACATATTTATTCTCTTAAACAATCACTTATAGAAACACATACTTATTTAAACAGGAACTCTTACAATCTCTTACTCTCACATATACTCACTTATATACATCAATATTCACATATACTAGATTAAAACATATGTAGTTACTGATAAAGACACTAGTGAGACAGTCATTCACTCACTAACAAACACATATACACACTCATCCATCCATACAGTCCTGCACATATGCTGTCTTCAAAACACATACAAACAGCGAGTCAGTCACTCATGCATCTATGTGCTAAGTAATACCCCCACCAAACCATATAGACACTCATACTGATACTAAGAGAAACATCTAATAACCCATATACATACGCATGTAGCTACTTACCAACACATGTAGCCACTTATAAACAAAGTGAAACAATAATATATATATTTAAATATTTAAACATTACTCACTAATATTTATTTTTCAGAAAGACACATATTCACTGGATGGTGTCATCAGTGATGTCATGAGTGATGTCACTGACCATGTCATGAGTGATGTAATATGTGACGTCATCAGCAGTGCATTGCACGCGCAAGTTATAGTGAGTCCAACTAACTATAACGTGGAATTTCATTGGTTTTATATCAGTAAAATTTCCAGCTAACTATAACTGGTTTTGTCAGTGAATTTAATAGGTTTTTTAAATGCTAATTCCTAACTATAACTGGTGTGAAACCTATGGTTTTTTCAGTGAATATATATATATATATATATATATATATTCACTGAAAAAAACATAGGTTTGACACCAGTTATAGTTAGCTGGAAATTTTACTGACATAAAACCAATGAAATTCCACGTTATAGTTAGTTGGACTCACTATAACTTGCGCGTGTAATGCACTGCAGATGACATTACATATTACATCACTCATGACATGGTCAGTGACATCACTTATGACATCACTGATGACAGACCTCCTTTAAGTGTAATGTAACCCTTAAAACACATATTGGAAAATAGAAATTAACATTTTCAAAAAAATGGACATACCCATACCAGTTACAACAACCAATTCAGTAATTCCACCATCTATATACACATTCTCTCATTCACCAACAGTTCTATATAGTTACTCATACATATACTCACTCATCATATGTAGTGATACACCTATACATCCTGTTACACACCGACAATCATCCAAAAGTTACTCACACACATACTCACACATGCAAATAAACTATTGAACATCCATTTATTTGCATATAAAACTATACACACTCAACCACCCATACAGTCCTGCACATATGGTGTCTTCTAAACACATACAAAGAGAGAGTTAGTCATTCATGCATCTATGTGATTAGTAATACCCCCATGAAACCATAGAAACACTCATACTGATACTAAAAAAACATCTAAGAACCCAAATACCTGCACATGTAGGTACTCATCAACCCATGCAGCCAGTTATTCACAAAGTGAAACACTGATACATATATTTAAATATTTAAACATTACTCGCTAATATATTTATTCACTAAGGTACACTTAATAAGCCAGTTGTCCAATCATTTCTTTTTGAAAAAAACATTCATTAAGACAATAATTTAAACATTTATTCTTTCCTCGACCTTTACATATACATATATAAAACATATTTATTTTTTAGAAAGACACACATTCACTGGATGGTGTCATAAGTGATGTCACTGACCATGTCATGAGTGATGTAATATGTAATGTCATCAGCAGTGCATTACACGCGCAAGTTATAGTGAGTCCAACTAACTATAACGTGGAATTTCATTGGTTTTATGTCAGTAAAATTTCCAGCTAACTATAATTGGTGTCAAACGTATGGTTTTTTCAGTGAATTTCATAGGTTTTTCAAATGCTACATCCTAACTATAACGTGTGTAAAACCTATGGTTTTTTCAGTGAATATATATATATATATATATATATATATATATATATATATATATATATATATATATATATATATATATATATATATATATATATATATATATATATATATATATATATATATATATATATATATATATATATATATATACATATTACCTACTGGCGGTTGCCAGTAGGTATATATAGTTAGGACCTAGTTACCATAGGAAATTCCGAACATTCTATTGGGAATAACTTTGGCGCCGATTGAGGGATCTGCCTGTAATTTTCGTTAAACTTGCCTCGCTGCACTCCGCTCCTTCCCTAAAAGTTTCAGGGGGATTCGTCAAGCGGTGGCCAAGAAAAAAATGGGGGTCCCAAAACATGTTTTTCCCATGTTAATTTCCATAGGGACATTCTGACAAGGCTACAGCTCGAACGGCTGAACGGAATTACACCAGATTTAGCAAAATGGTAGGGACTGGTATGCAGCAGTGCCTTTTGTATGTTTGGTGTAAATCCCTCCAGTAGTTTTTGAGAAAATGTATGTGAAATTGAGTCCAATGCAATTTTTCATAGGACCTTTAGACACAGCTACAGCCCGAACGTCTGAATGGAATTACTGCAAACTTGGCAAAATGGTGGAGCCTTGTATGCAGAAGTGCCTTTTGTATATTTGGTGAAAATCCCTTCAGTAATTGTTGATAAAATCGACTTTTTTTAAATTATATATCTATAAGCGGGACAAGGTGCGGGCACGGGCGTGCACCGTCTTTGCACTGTCCTTGGACGTGCGCGGACCTTAGCGCGCGCGTGCGGAATTCTGATTGGCTGTTGGACGTCTGTCAACATTCCAGTCAGTCAAAATGAGGAAGTGTTGTCCGTCATCTTGTTTTTGTGGCAGATGATAGTGGTTGTAAACAGAAGTGTAATAGTTGACAAGGAGGCAGGGTAGAGATTCCTGAGCCCCCTAGGTTTTTTCATGGGGTCTGTAAGGGACCCCGAAGGTTGAAAAAAATAAAATATTTTTTTTTTAAATTGCGGGGTCTGCGCACCGTGCGTGGACTTCGGCTCAAAAAGACAAAAAAGAATTACATTAAAATAACAAGTTTCAGTGTTTAGATGTTGGTTGAGTGCAACATTGAGTGATGACTCTTTCACCTTTGGGTTTAGGTAGGTGTTTTGTGGAGAGTTAGTATGGTAATTGGTAGAGAGCATTGGGGGTAGGTTGAAGATAATGTGATTTTGAAAATGTTGATAATTTGAACCAATTAAAATGTTTCTTTCGTTTTGATTTTGTGTGTGATAAAATTTGATTGGCTGGGTATCTGAATATGTATGAGAAATGAGAGGGAAACGCAGCCTTTTTGAGATTTTAGTTTTTGAGGTATACTTCTGAGGTGTGAGATTGAGACAGAATTTACTGTTCAACAGTTTTCTAGAAGGTGAGTTTTTAATTTGTAAGGAGAACTCTGTTGTTCACTTTAAGTTAATAGGAAAAATGTTTTCTGTTAGTTATTTAATGTTTTTCTGTTATACTTATGGATTGAGTAGGGCAACATCAGATGCAGTGCTTTATATTTCTAATTCTTGCTTGATACTATACACTTTCCAGGGAAACACGGCCATTTTGTGACTATAGTGTCTGAGGTCGTTTTGTGAGGAAATTTTGGTGTTCAATTTCTGGTGTGAGATTTACACAGTAGTGACTCTTCTAATAGAATTTAATAGTTTTTCTCTGCCCTATCTCACTCTTCCCAAGCGCTGTTTCTCTTTCTTTTAATAGTACACTAACATAAAATGATCACTGAAAATGAGGAGCCTACCAACGTCTTCTTTGAAATATCAGCAACATTTATTGAGGCAACTTATTCTGTGGTGGATATTGATCCTATAGATGAAACAAATCATGAAGAACATGAAGGAGATACCATGGCAGATTTTTTGGATGAAACACTAGACATGGAATTAATGGAGTGTGTAGACATTGTTGAGTTTGACAAATCATTTTCAGACACTTTGATAGAGGAAATTCCTGATGAAGAAATGCTACAAGTTCTTTTAGATTTGGAAAATTCTGATAAAGGAATTTTAATTTATTAATGAAACATTTGTTTTAATTTGTATACTTAATTAAATGTCATTTATGAGGTAGTAGCAAAGTGATACAATTTTGTGTTCTTCATGTCCTGCATCCTTTCTTTCACTGACTGTCTCTGATTCACTAGTTTACAACATAAGTAAGTATATAGAATAGCAAGTGTGTTTCACCAGAGTAGGAACTCATGACCTTCTACGCCAATTCTGACCACACATTGAGAAAGGAAGGAATCATGTGAAGAAATCTGTTTCTGCTTTCCTGAAAGACTACAGTATGGATTCAATATACCACAATAACTTGCATTACAACATACAAGGTATCTACAGAGGAGACGATGTCCATTTTCATTTAGTTTTGTTTTTAGAAAAAAAAAAATCCATTAGGTCCGCGCACCGTGAGTGCTCGGTAAATGCACCGTACGCGAACCTTATCGCCGCCATTTTGTGGTTTCAGAAGAGAGTGAATAATATAACTTAAAAACATGGATAGGGGGTATGGTAGAGTGTCCCTGACCCCTTAGGCCTTCTCAGGGGGTCCTTCAAGGACTCCTAAAGGTAAAAATAATGTTTATTTTTCAAAAATAACAGAAAACACGATAGGTCCGTGCACGGGGAGTGCTTGGTGCACGGACCTTGGTAAAAATTTATAAAAAAATTAAAGTTAAAAATCATATTTGAGTGTTTACATGTTAGTTGGCTGTAAAAAGAGCCGTTGTGTTCATTGTGTTTGTTTTGGTACCAATGCAGAGTCTGATGTTACAGAGATAGACTCTGTTCCCTTCATCAGTGAAATGTACACCATCTGTCCTATAGATGCCTTGCATGTTGTAACGCAAGTTGTTGTGGTATATACAACCCATTCCATAGTCTCTCATGTATTACATGTCTCCTTGCTTTCTCAATCTACGGACAAAATTGATTCGACCAATTCCATTTTTGCCTTTGGCATATATTGGAATAGACAAAGGCAGTTTGAGGAAAAAGTGACGTCAATTGTCCAAAGATGTCCTTCAATAGCATTTCCAGACCAACCCCAGTCAAAGTGCATAAGTAATTTCCACCACAGTGCACAGTTATGAGGTCAGGGTGTGGGAGATGCATAAAGGATTTCACCAATGGTATCAATTGGTGACATCTCAATCCTCTCTGGCCAATCCATAAAATATCCACATTTGGCAAATCAAGGTTTAAAATTCCTCTGTTTGTTTCATACCTTTTAAACCAGAATACAAAGCTGTGTCATACAAACCATACTGAAAGCATGTTCAAGGCAGATCTGGTTGTACTCAGATGAGGGCTGTAAATGAAATGGCAGTTGGAAAGCTTGCAGTTTAGAAAAAAAGAGGAGGACATTCACTGCACTTGAAGCTTAAGAAATTATTGGTGCTTTCTGAAAATGCAAAAGAGCATTTTAGGGTGCATAGTTTTGTTTTGTAAAAGAAGCAATTCTAATGGTTCAGAAAAGGTCATTGAAAGGAACATTGCACATGATTAGCTGATATATTGAAAGCTCTAAAACCTTGCTGGATTCATTTGCAATATAGTATGATGAACTTTTAAACTTTGTTCTACCTTAGGTGGAAGTTACCATGGTAACAAGTTGAATGAGCAGTAGGTAGGGGGAAGGGTGAATATTATGTGAGTTTGAAAGTGTGGAAATGTAGAACCAATTGAAATGTTAGTTTAGTTTTGAAATAGTGTGGGAAGACATTTCATTGGTTATGAGCAGAAATAGGTGAGAAGAATGATTGCGAAACTGTGCCATTTCTGTTTCCAGTGTCTGAGCTGCAGTTCAGGGATTCTGCTTAAGAAAATCTGGTGTGTCTTTCACACTGTTCTACATTTTCAAAAGCGATTTTAAAGGTGAGTACTATAGAGAGTGTTGTTTGTAGTATTGGGAAGCATAACAAGCATATTGGACTTCATTACTGTTGTATTTTGAAAATGAGTCAGGTTTCTGCATTGTAGTGTAGTGCTCATTTGAATGGGTTGTGCTCTGTGTGTAAAATTATTTACCATGCTAAATGTTTTTTGATAAAATGTGTGGCTTAAAGATTTTTTAGAAGGATCACAGTGAGTGTCTGTGTGAATTAAGGAATTATATTTTCACCTTTTTCCATAATGTTAACTGTATTTTCTGACAGTTTGCATCTCTTAGCTGTTTTAATTTGGATTGTGTCTTATGTTATGTATATGCCAATGAAAATATTACACTATCTCCATACCAGAATTAATGTTAAACATTGCGCAAGGGGCTTGTAAATATGCCTCTCTTTTCTGTATATTCTATTTCAATTTATGCCATTAGTAAAATCATTTACCCATCTCGCACAGGCATTTCTTTTTCTTGTCTGTGTGGCAATTTTATTACTCTGCACGCATTTTCTGCTTGCACCCGTGTCAAACATTGCGCAAGGGGCTTGTAAATATGCTTCTCTTTTTTGTATTTTCTTTCTCAACTTATGCCATTAGTAAAATCCTTTACGCATCTCTCACACCATTTCATATTCTTGTCTGTGTGCTAATTTTAACACTGCATGCATTTACTGCTTGTACCCATGTTAAACATTGCGTAAGGGGCTTGTAAATATGCCTTTCTTTTTTGTATATTCTATCTCAATTCATGCCATTAGTAAAATCCTTTACGCATCTCTCACACCATTTCATATTTTTGTCTGTGTGCCAATTTTAAAACTCTGCATGCATTTACTGCTTATACCCATATTAAACATTGCGCAAGGGGCATGTAAATATGCCTTTCTTTTTTGTATATTCTATCTCAATTTATGCCATTAGTAAAATCCTTTACGCATCTCTCACACCATTTCATATTCTTGTCTGTGTGCCAAATTTATTACTCTGCATGCATTTTCTGCTTATACCCATGTTAAACCTTGTGCAAGGGGCTTGTAAATATGCCTTTCTTTTTTTATATTCTATCTCAATTTATGCCGTTAGTAAAATCCTTTACTCATCTCTCACACCATTTCATATTCTTATCTGTGTGCCAATGTTAACACTCTGCATGCATTTACTGCTTGCACCCATGTTAAACATTGCGCAAAGGGCTTGTAAATATGCCTTTCTTTTTTGTATATTCTATCTCAATTTATGCCATTAATAAAATCCTTTACGCATCTCTCACATCGTTTCATATTCTTGTCTGTGTGCCAATTTTATTACTCTGCATGCATTTTCTGCTTGTACCCATGTCAAACATTGCGCAAGGGGCTTGTAAATATGCCTTTCTTTTTTGTATATTCTATCTCAATTTATGCCATTAGTAAAATCCTTTACACATTTCTCAAGGCATTTCATATTTTTCTCTGTGTGCCAATTTTATTACTCTGCATGCATTTTGTGCTTGCACTCATGTCTATCATTACGCAAAGGGCTTTTAAATATGCCTCTCTTTTTGTATATTCTATCTCAATTTATGCCATTAGTAAAATCCTTTAAACATTTCTCAAGGCATTTCATATTCTTGTTTGTGTGCCACTTTTTTCACTCTGCATGCATTTACTGCTTGTACCCATGTTAAACATTGTGCAAGGGGCTTGTAAATATGCCTTTCTTTTTTTGTATATTCTTTCTCAATTTATGCCATTAGTAAAATCCTTTACGCATCTCTCACACCATTTCATATTCTTGTCTGTGTGCCAATTTTAACACTCTGCATGCATTTACTGCTTGTACCCATGATAAACATTGCGCAAGGGGCTTGTAAATATGCCTTTCTTTTTTGTATATTCTATCTCAATTTATGCCATTAGTAAAATCCTTTACGCATCTCTCACACCATTTCATATTCTTGTCTGTGTGCCAATTTTAACACTCTGCATGCATTTACTGCTTGTACCCATGTTAAACATTGCGCAAGGGGCTTGTAAATATGCCTCTCTTTTTTTGTATATTCTATCTCAATTTATGCCATTAGTAAAATCCTTTACGCATCTCTCAGACCATTTCATATTCTTGTCTGTGTGCCAATGTTATTACTCTGCATGCATTTTCTGCTTGCACCCATGTCAAACATTGCACAAGGGGTTTGTAAATATGCCTCTCTTTTTTGTATATTCTATTTCCATTTATGCCATTAGTAAAATCCTTTACGCATCTCTCAAGGCATTGCATATTCTTGTCTGTGTGCCTATTTTAACACTCTGCATGCATTTACTGCTTTTACCCATGTTAAACATTGCGAAAAGGGGTTGTAAATATGCCTTTTTTTATATTCTATCTCAATTTATGCCATTAGTAAAATCCTTTACGCATCTCTCACACCATTTCATATTCTTGTCTGTGTGCCAATTTCATTACTCTGCATGCATTTACTGCTTGTACCCATGTTAAGCATTGCGCAAGGGGCTTGTAAATATGCCTTTCTTTTTTTGTATATTCTATCTCAATTTATGCCATTAGTAAAATCGTTTACGCATCTCTCACACCATTTCATATTCTTCTCTGTGTGCCAATTTTATTACTCTACCTGCATTTACTGCTTGTCCCATGTTAAACATTGCGCAAGGGGCTTGTAAATATGCGTCTCTTTTTTGTATTTTGTATCTCAATATATGCCATTAGTAAAATCCTTTACGAATCTCTCAAGGCATTTTATATTCTTGTCTGTGTGCCAATTTTATTAGTCTGCATGCATTTTCTGCTTGCACCCATGTCAAACATTGTGCAAGGGGCTTGTAAATATGTGTCTCTTTTTTGTATTTTGTATCTCAATTCATGCCATTAGTAAAATCCTTTACGTATCTCTCACAGCATTTCATATTCTTGTCTGTGTGCCAATTTTATCACTCTGCATGCATTTACTGCTTGTACCCATGTTAAACATTGTGCAAGGGGTTTGTAAATATGCTCCTCTTTATCTTATATTCCATCTCAATTGATGCCATTAGTGAAATCCTATATGCATCTCCCACACCATTTCACATTGCCTTCTATCTGCTATTCTTATCCCTCTCCATATATTCACTGCTTGCACCCATGGTAAAGGTTGCGCAAGGCGCTTGTAAAAAATGAGCATATTTACAAGCCAAATTAAACTATTAGCACTATCTCTGTGCCAGCATTGAATCCAAGCATGAGAAACAGTTTAAAAAGAAGTGTACCCTGTAAGCTATAAGATACAAACTGTGAGCACACACAGCTAAAATTATGGAAAAAGATGAAAATATAATTCCTTAATTCACATACACACTCAGTGTGTTCCTTGTCAAAAAATTTAAAGCCAGACATTTCAACCAAAAAACATTTAGAATGGTAAATCGTTTTAGACACAGAGAGTGAGATGAGACACACACAAACAGACAGATGGTGTAGGCAGAGATTGAGATGACACATGCATACAAACAGAGAGATGGTGGAAGGAGAGAGTGAGATGAGGCATGCAAAAAGGGAGATGGTGCAGACAGAGAGTGATATGAGACACACAAAGAGAGATTTGAACTAGTGTTTATATTGTTTAGTTAATGTAATTGCTATGTGCTATGTTAGTAGTGGTCTATAATATGTCATATTTTTCTTTTCAACAGATTGTAAATATCTACAAAGTCATAATAGATTATGCCTACCAAGAACCGCAAACAAAGAGTTTATAAGCAAGCTTTATCAATCAAGAGGACTGAATTAGAAGATTCATCCAGAAGACAATCTTCAGAGAAAAGAAAAAATGCTCCAGGTAATGCACCTGTGCGTCCTGTTTTTTTGCAGGAGAACTTGAATGGACTCTTGTGCAAAGGTTATTAGTTTCTGGCAACGAATGCATTGCATCATCAAATTCTTAAGTTCAGGTTGGATATTTGCAACCATTGATGCTTGCATTGGTGGTGCTGTTGCTTCAGACGAAGTGCTGGGAGCAGAGCCCTGCTCCTCTGATGATCTTTTTATTACAACTTTACTCCAATTGTTTGGGTGTATATTCCGGACATGGCATTCCATGCTATAAGTTCCAAAGCTGTACTGTTTCTGTGGATTCCCTCTTGAAAGTACTGTGTGACAGATTTTACATGTGACAAAAGGCGCATTTACTTTTTTCTCTCTTTCTGGGGTTTTTAAAATTTCCGTACTATGGACTCTGTCTGTGCTCTAGGGGTTTCAGGAACAAACTCTTCTGAAGATGAAGCAGAATAATTAACTTTTTACACAAAACAATTGTTGCATCTGTGGTTCCTGTTCTTCTGCAAAATTACAATGGACTGTTGTCCGAAGGCTACTAATTTATTGCAATGTATGCATTGCATCATTAAATTTTTCAGTTCTGGCTGAATGTTTGCCGCCATTGAAGATGGCATTGGTGGTACTCCGGTTCTTGCTGTAGATGTACTAGGAGAAGAGTCCTGCTCCTGAGATCTTTGCACCATAGCTCTACTCCAATTGTTGGGGTGTATATTTTTTACATGGCGTTCCATGCTGTGGGTTCCGAATGAATATTTCTTATTAGGATTTCCTCTAGATAACACTGTGTCACAGATCTTGCAGGTGACCAGTGGTGCATTTACTTTCTTCTGATGTTCTGGAAAGCTGAAAAACTTCCAGACAATGGACTCCTTCTTCTTACTTGGGCGAGGGTCCTCTTCAACAAAGTCTTCTTTAGAAGAATGGTCAGACTCTGGATGTTCAGCCATTTTGAAGTATTTTTCTGTAGCTAGGAGCTGTAGAAAAAAGGTGTTGCTTCTCTGAAAGCCAAAGAAGAATGATGAACATGGGAGGGGTCTTTCAACAATTGGAGTAGGAAGTATTATAAACCAATTAAATATTTTTTTTTAAGGTCACATGGTTGAACGTAAGCTTACGGAGCGCTTACGGAGCGTTTACGGAACGCTTACGTAAGCTTACGTTGCGTTTACGTTTTATTTACGGAGCGCTTACTTCATCTTATGATGTGCTTACATGGTATGCACCCTCGTGAGATTTATAATTGTTTAAATAGAGTTATTTATGTTGTTCAAAAGTTTAAAATAAACGTGTTCTTTATTATCCCAGTTAATATGTTGCTTTATATTGTACAATGAATATGTAGATATAATGATAGCACCCTTGTGAGATTTATAGTTGTTTAAATAAAGTTATATATGCTGTTTAAAAGTTTAAAATAAACATATTCTTTATTATCCCAGGTAATGTATTCCTTTATATTGTTCAATGAATACATAGATATAACGATTTAAAGTTTATAAAACTTTCGGAGGTAAATAATGAATTCCTGTGTACATGCATATCTGTGCATGTACATTTGTGCCATGTGGCACACACACATCCCCAAAAACCATGTATGTGTGTGACATGGCACACAAATCAGAATCAAGGGTGCAACAGGGTGTCAAAGTGACAACCTGTCTCCCTTGACAATTCAGTAATTTTACCGATTCGGTATTTATTGATTCGGTAATTGCCACTGATTCCTATTGGTCTCAAGATTTATACGAATCAATGGCAATTACCAAATCGGTAAATACCGATTTGGTAAAGTGACTGAATTATACAGAATCAGTAATTTCAAAAGAGAAATTACCTACATCTGAATAACCTACTCTTAAATATTGAAGTGGTATGATTTTGTATTTATGAGTAGGTAAATCGAGATTACGTACATCTGGCCTATTGAGTTGTAACATTTATATACATATGTTACATTTCAGTTGTTTGGAAGTAGTACAGTATACTATAGGTAAACACCTTATAGCTTTATGCTGTACCACATCCTTATAGTTTTGCACTTTGAAATTCAGTATGACAAACTTTTACATACAAACATAGAAATGTAGTTCTTTTTTTAACCAGTAGAGGTAGTTGTAAAAAGAACTATTTGGTACGCACCCTTGCGAGATTTGTAATTGCTTCAATAAAGTTATATATGTTGTTTAAAAGTTGCTTAAATAAAGTTATATATGTTGTTTAAAAGTTTAAAATAAACATGTTCTTTATTATCCCAGATAAAGTGTACTTTTATTTTGTACAATAAATATGTAGATATAACGATAAAACTTTTGGGGTTAAATAATGAATTCCTGTGTACATGCACATCTGTGCATGTACATTTGTGCCATGTGGCACACATACGTGTCGTAAGACCATATATGTGTGTGACATGGCACACAAGTCAGAATCAGGGGTGCAACAGGCTGTCAAAATGACAACCTGTCCCCCTTGACGATTCGGTTATTTTACCGAATCAGTATTTACTGATTCGGTAATTGCCACTGAATCCTATTGGTCTGAAGGCCCGTAGGAAACAATGGCAATTACTGAATCGGTAAATACAGATTCGGTAAAATGACTGAATTATACAGATTCAATAATTTCAAAAGAGAAATTACCTACATCCCATTTACCTACTCTTAAATATTGAAGTGGTATGATTTGGGGCCCGATGTAGGTAGGCATTTACCCGTCGGTAATGGCCGAATGCCTTTTCCTATGTAGGAGGCATTTATTTACAGATTTGGTATTTTTACTGATTCTGTATTTACCGAATCGGTAAAATTACCGAATCGGTAACTACAGACTCGGTAAAAATACCAAATCAGTAAATTCTAATGTAGGTAGCACTGTTGACAGTGATAGAGGTGTCTAAGAATTCGTTATTTGCCACCCAATACAATTGGGTGGTAAATAAGGAATTCCTGTGTACATGCACATCTGTGCATGTACACCTGTGCCATGTGGCACACATACATGCCCTGAGGGCATGTATGTGTGCCACATTGCACACAAGCCAAAAACAGGGGGGTTACAGGTTGTCAAAGTGACACCCTGTTCCCCCTGGCAGAATTCGGTATTTACTGATTCGGTAATTACCCATAGGAATCAATGGCAAATACAGATTCGGTAATTATCGAATCAGTAATTACCAAATTTTACCGAATCGGTAATTAATTCGGTAAAAATACCTACATCCCCATTGCCAGTTCCTAAATACCGAATCGGTATGATTCGGTATTTAAGAAGTGGTAATCTGGGATTATCTACATCAGGCCCTCGGTATTTATGAGTAGGTAAATTGAGATTACGTACATCTGGCCCATTGATTTGTAACATATTTATATACATATGTTACATTTCAGTGCTTTGGAAGTAGTACAGTATACTATAGGTAAACACCTTATAGGTTTATGCTATACCACATCCTTATAGTTTTGCACTTTGACATTCACTATGACAAACTTTTACATACAAACATAGAAATGTAGTTCTTTCTTTAACCAGTAGAGGTAGTTCTAAAAAGAACTGGGTTTTTTTTTGGTTTTGTTTTGCTTGAAAAACGTAGAAAAATGAACTTTTTACACAAAATATTTGTTCAACAGGAACAAAATATGAAATTTAAAGAAAAACATGATTTGCTGCATCTGTGGTTCCTGTTCTTCTGTAAAATTACTTCAATGGACTGTTGTCCGAAGGCTACTAATTTACTGCAATGTATGCATTGCATCATTAAATT
This sequence comes from Lissotriton vulgaris, assembly GCF_964263255.1. Lineage (NCBI taxonomy): Eukaryota > Metazoa > Chordata > Amphibia > Caudata > Salamandridae > Lissotriton > Lissotriton vulgaris. The sequence continues at coordinate 667,170,388 of NC_141694.1, forward strand.
TTTCAGTTCTGGCTGAATGTTCGCCACCATTAAAGATGGCATTGGTGGTACTCCGGTTCTTGCTGTAGATGTACAAGGAGAAGACTCCTCTTCCTGAGATCTTTGCACCACAGCTCTACTCCAATTGTTGGGGTGTATATTTTTTACATGGTGTGGGTTCCAAGTGAATATTTCCTATTTGGATTTCCTCTTGATAACACTGTGTCACAGATCTTGCAGGTGACCAGTGGTGCATTTACCTTCTTCTGATGTTCTGGAAAGCTGAAAATTTTCCAGACTATGGACTCCTTCTTACTTGGGCGAGGGTCCTCTTCAACAAAGTCTTCATTAGAAGAATGGTCAGACTCTGGATGTTCAGCCATTTGGAAGTTATTTTCTGTAGCTAGGAGCTGTAGAAAAAAGGTGTTGCTTCTCTGATAGCCAAAGATGAATGATGAACATGGGAGGGGTCTTTCAACAATTGGAGTAGGAAGTATTATAAACCAATTAAATCTTTTGGTTTAAGGTCACATGGTTGGCCGTAAGCTTATGGAGCGCTTACGTTGCATTTACGGAGCGCTTACGTAATCTTACAATTGCTTAAATAAAGTTATATATGGTCTTTAAAAGTTCAAATTAACATGTTTTTCATTGTCCCAGATAATGTACACCTTTACTGTGCAATGAATACGTGGATATAACGATTTCAAGTTTATAAAACTTTCGGGGGTAAGAGCTCCAAGCTTTCACAGTGCGCGGACGGAGCTCTTACGTTGCGTGCACATGTGACCTACCCTCGCGAGATTTGTTACTACTTCAAAAAGTAATATACTGTTGTTAAAAGTTTAAAAAAACTATTTTCTACATTAAAGCAGACATTGTCTACCTTTAAAATCTACGTTAAAAACGTAGATATTATGTTTCAGAAACTTTCAAAAATTTTTGTTTCTTTTTTTGACTATGTGTCTCAAGGGTTACATTACACTGAAAGGAGGTCTGTTACTTTGTCACAAGGATGGTGTCATCAGTGATGTCATGAGTGATGTCACTGACCATGTCATGAGTGATGTAATATGTGATGTCATCAGCAGTGCATTACACGCGCAAGTTATAGTGAGTCCAACTAACTATAACGTGGGAATTTCAATGGTTTTATGTCAGTAAAATTTCCAGCTAACTATAACTGGTGTGAAACCTATGGTTTTTTCAGTGAATTTACTAGTTTTTTTTAAATGCTAATTCCTAACTATAACTGGTGTGAAACCTATGGTTTTTTCAGTGAATATATATATATATATATATATATATATATATATATATATATTACACACAGTTCGCTCTTGCATTGAAGCGCCCACACAGCGTTTTGCATTACACCTTTATTTTCGTCAGCTGTGCCACACGCATTGCTTATCTTTCACCAGCTTGACAGGCAATGCTGTTCCTTTGTTGGTTTCCTCTTCGTAGAAAGCCAGGACCTGTGTTGTTAGCAGGGGGGCTGCCTCGTGACCGGAGTAGGCCACATAACATTACACACAGTTCGCTCTTGCATTAAAGCGCCCACACAGCGTTTTGCATTACACCTTTATTTTCGTCAGTTGGCAGCAAGGAGTCCAGCACACAAGTGAATGCAAATTTCACTGCCTAAAATGCCGATGCCTTTCTGGAGATTGTTCTCCCTTCATCATGGCAGGCTCAGGAGGCAGAAACCAGCTGCTTCGCTTTTCCATTTTTAAAGTAGGTGCTTAGTTACGCCCTCTGGGGCGTGTTCTCAAGTAGCCTTATGGTTTCTGTAGTACCAGGTAGGTAAATCCGTGGTGATTGAGGCAGCGGTATTTTCACCTTCCAAATTAATTTTTATGAGTAGCTCTCACCTCGTTGTGCCACACGCATTGCTTATCTTTCACCAGCTTGACAGGCAACGCTGTTCCTTTGTAGGTTTCCTCTTCGTAGAAAGCCAGGACCTGTGTTGTTAGCAGGGGGGCTGCCTCGTGACCGGAGCAGGCCACATAACATTACACACAGTTCGCTCTTGCATTGAAACACCCACACAGCATTTTGCATTACACCTTTATTTTCGTCAGTTGGCAGCAAGGAGTCCAGCACACAAGTGAATGCAAATTTCACAGCCTAAAATGCCGACGCTTTTCTGGAGATTGTTCTCCCTTCATCATGGCAGGCTCAGGAGGCAGAAACCAGCTGCTTCGCTTTTCCATTTTTAAAGTAGGTGCTTAGTTACGCCCTCTGGGGCGTGTTCTCGAGTAGCCTTATGGTTTCTGTAGTACCAGGTAGGTAAATCCGTGGTGATTGAGGCAGCGGTATTTTCACCTTCCAAATTAATTTTCATGAGTAGCTCTCACCTCGTTGTGCCACACGCATTGCTTATCTTTCACCAGCTTGACAGGCAACGCTGTTCCTTTGTTGGTTTCCTCTTCGTAGAAAGCCAGGACCTGCGTTGTTAGCAGGGGGGCTGCCTCGTGACCGAAGCAGGCCACATAACATTACACATAGTTTGCTCTTGCATTGAAGCGCCCACACAGCGTTTTGCATTACACCTTTATTTTCGTCAGTTGGCAGCAAGGAGTCCAGCACACAAGTGAATGCAAATTTCACAGCCTAAAATGCTGACGCGTTTCTGGAGATTGTTCTCCCTTCATCATGGCATGCTCAGGAGGCAGAAACCAACTGCTTCGCTTTTCCATTTTTAAAGTAGGCGCTTAGTTACGCCCTCTGGGGCGTGTTCTCGAGTAGCCTTATGGTTTCTGTAGTACCAGGTAGGTAAATCCGTGGTGATTGAGGCAGCGGTATTTTCACCTTCCAAATAAATTTTCATGAGTAGCTCTCACCTCGTTGTGCCACACGCATTGCTTATCTTTCACCAGCTTGACAGGCAACGCTGTTCATTTGTTGGTTTCCTCTTCGTAGAAAGCCAGGACCTGTGTTGTTAGCAGGGGGCTGCCTCGTGACAGGAGCAGGCCACATAACATTACACACAGTTCGCTCTTGCATTGAAGCACCCACACAGCGTTTTGCATTACACCTTTATTTTTGTCAGTTGGCAGCAAGGAGTCCAGCACACAAGTGAATGCAAATTTCACAGCCTAAAATGCCGACGCGTTTCTGGAGATTGTTCTCCCTTCATCATGGCAGGCTCAGGAGGCAGAAACCAGCTGCTTCGCTTTTCCATTTTTAAAGTAGGTGCTTAGTTGCGCCCTCTGGGGCGTGTTCTCGAGTAGCCTTATGGTTTCTGTAGTACCAGGTAGGTAAATCCGTGGTGATTGAGGCAGCGGTATTTTCACCTTCCAAATTAATTTTCATGAGTAGCTCTCACCTCGTTGTGCCACACGCATTGCTTATCTTTCACCAGCTTGACAGGCAACGCTGTTCCTTTGTTGGTTTCCTCTTCGTAGAAAGCCAGGACCTGTGTTGTTAGCAGGGGGGCTGTCTCTGACCGGAGCAGGCCACATAACATTACACACAGTTCGCTCTTGCATTGAAGCGCCCACACAGCGTTTTGCATTACACCTTTATTTTCGTCAGTTGGCAGCAAGGAGTCCAGCACACAAGTGAATGCAAATTTCACAGCCTAAAATGCCGACGCGTTTCTGGAGATTGTTCTCCCTTCATCTGGGAACAAGGCACAAGAGAAGCAGTCCACCGCCCATGCAGCAAATCATCAACCCCAAGGTAGAGATAGATGGAGGGAGTTGGACATCAAGCACCACTATGGTAAAGAATGACTACGTTAACCAGGATGCAATGCGCCATGTAGGCGGGATTACTACGGATCGCATTGCCAATGCGATAAAAGAATGCTAAACTGTCCATCCACCAGGAAGCCAAAAACCAACGAATAAGGGCGGCAACCACGCTCGAAACGCGTATGGTGTTCATGGCATAGATTAGGGTGATGAGGGCTTGAACGTTGAGACTGCTGCCGGCTCTCCATTAAAAGGCTAAATAGAAAACAACGCGTGGGTGTCTTCACTGCGAGAGCAACTTGGTTTCATATATATATATATATATATATATATATATATATATATATCCAGTAGGTAATTATAGTTAGTAGGTCCTAACTATAACTACCTACTGGTGACCGCCAGTAGGATATATATATATATATATATATATATCCTACTGACCGCCAGTAGGATATATATATATATATATATATATATATATATATATATATATATATATATATATATATATATATATATATATATATATATATATATATATATGTATTACCTACTGGTGGTCACCAGTAGGTAGTTATATTTAGGCCCTACTTTCCATAGGAAATCCACAACATTCTATTTGGAATAGCTTTGGCGCCGGTGGACGAATCTTCATGAAATTTCTCCAAGAAAATGGCCTGCTCAGTTCCGCTCCTTCCCTGAAAGTTTGGGGGTGATTCGTCAAGTGGGGGCAGAGGAAAAAGGGGGGTCACAAAACGTGTTTTCCTAATGCAATTTTCCATAGGGACCTTTAGCCAGGGCTACAGCCCGAACAGCTGAATGGTATTACACTAAATTTGGCAGAGAGGTAGAGTTTGGTTTGCAGATTTTGCTTTTTGTTAACTGGTGTAAATCCGTTCAGTAGATTCTGAGTAAATAACAAGTAAATTTATAGCGATATCTAGAGACAGAGTTCTACATGAGGACGGAGATCCGTTCAATTACGAGCGTAAGCTGCATGCTGATTGGCTGTGAACTGTCTGCCAACACTCGAAACCGGGAAGTGTTGGCGGCCATCTAGTGCCTCGGTAGAACCGAGTCACAAGAAAACAGTGAAACAAAGTTGAGAAATAAGGGAAGGGGGCAGGCTAGAAACATTCTGACCCTATAGACTTGCTCAGGGGGTCGTACATGGATGTTTAGGCTTTTTTTTTATAAGAAAAATCGCGGCGTACGAGTACGGAAATCCATAGGAGCTGCATGTTCAGGCTTGTTCAGGGGGTCATACATAGATGTTTATGCTATATATATTTTTAAAGGAAAAAAATAAAATCGCGGCTTACGCGTACGGAAATCTGTACAATTACGAGCACGAGGTGCATGCTGATTGGTGGTCAACTGTCTGTCAGTACTACAAACTAGGAAGTGTTGGCAGACATCATTTATTTTGAAGTATACAGGGGGCTCACGGCTCTCCTACATTCTTCGGGGACCGCCACCTTCCTGGGGCAGTAACATTTAAAATAGGGGGGTCCGTGATGGCACAGATTTCCCAGCTCCGGGGACTTCCACTTCTCTGGACTTTTTAATGTTGGGATGCGGCCCCCTTACTAGAACCCTTGATGGCCCTGGGGACCATCATTTCCCAGGGTCGGCTTTTGCAGAGTCTAGGGGTGCCTATCCCCGGGACACAGCTGTTTGCCATGGCAGGACGGGAGCGCCGCGGCTCTCACTTTAGCACAGCAAACCGGTTTGCTATTTGAAAGAGAGAGAGCAAGTTAATCTGTTGTCTCTTTAAAGTAGGAAAGCAGATTGCTTTTCGATACAGAGAGCAACATGCAAGCTGCTCTCTCTGAGAAAGCAATGCCGGCTCTCGAAGGATGCAGGGAGCCAGCTGGGACCGTGGGGGCATTGGCGTTCTCCCCACGGTCCCCAATGTTATTTTTTTGGAGTCCCTTTGCAGCTCCTTAAACATTTGTACATATAACTTCTCTAAAATCTTTTTTAGTGTTGGGGAACAGAGTATTACTCCAGTGATTTTGTCATATATGTATCTTTTTTACTTTTTATTTATTTGAATTCCGCTTTATTTACAGTATGTTTCTACCTTTCTTCTCAATGAGTTCCACAGTGTAGCGTCCTTTGCAGTGTTCTTAGCCTTTATGTTCCTTTGGTGACTTATCAGTTTGTGTTCAAGATTCAGTCTCGTATTTATGTTGCTTTCCTTTCTGTATCTTTAATGCAGCCTTTTTTGTGTATGTTCTTTTGTATCTAACTTTATTTATTCAGTGCTTCATCCAGTGTTCTAAATATAGGAGTACATCTGTAGGCATGTAGTTTACTCCTTTCCTTTGCTTCCCTCAACCCTAATTGAAAACGTAATGGGGTGAGTCAAAGTAAGGCAGTGCTGTCGATATTGTTTTAAGTTTGCAAAACAGTAGGTAGTATAAATAAATAAATAAAGCACTTGAGACAATCCAAAGTGTCACTGTATTTATTGTATTTAATTGTATAATATTTTGAAAATAATATACACTCATGTAGAAAATATTGTTGCTTTAATTGTAAGAGAAATATCTAAGATATTTCATATGAATCACCACATATGCTGATATTACAGTGAAGATAAAGTTAAGTCTTTATGTTTTTGTACAAGGAATTACAACATAGGAAATTCAGTATGGAAAATCAACAAAACAATTTGAAAGACGGTTTCCACATTAGTAACAATGTCATAGAATATGCTTTAATCCGGGAAGGAAGCCGTTTTCACGCGGTGCGGTACGAAGAAGGATTGTGCAGGGAACATAGTACTTTATCAAGAGTCACCCCTGATGGAACAATCGTTTCTCTGTACATCTCCCTCTGAACTTTAGTCTATATAGCAACTAAAGAGGACTGACCACAGACGTCGGTCCAAATCATTGAAGACGACTTTTATTTTGACTACTTGCTTGCGCATACAATAATTATGTGGCATCCCAGTACTATTAATTAAGAAGTCATTTGAGACGTTGAGTTACAAAGAAACTATCTACCCATTACGACGACTATCCATACTTAAAAGAATTCACCCTGAAGAAGTCCCATGAGGACGAAACGCGTCGGCTGTGAACACCCGTGTTTTGATTGTACACCCTTTTGGAATAAAGAAAATCACAACTAAGAAAAACTACGTCTGTGATTATTGGCACTGTAGTTTTGGAATTGTGTGGTGCACCTTTGCGTTTATGTATTGATTACTTGAGTTCTTGGATGAACTATCACTGTGACAGTGGGTATTAACCAGTGTGCACACACTTCGCCCATACAAACTATCGGGGGCGACTTAAAATTTGGGAGTGATTTGGGTTAGGTGCTACAATTTGGGAAGTTTCCACTGTCTCTCTTCTCTCTTGAAATTGTCATAGAATAGCTATTTTGGTGTCATAGAATAGCTAAAAATAATTTTTATAACTAGGGAGAATGAAGAGGAAGATATAAATGCTGTAGATATCAGATGTGATTTTCTAGACTAAAGGTTAGATGCTGATTTTGTGGAAGCATAAGATGATATTGATTATGATCATATGACTTGAAATTGATAATCAAGAATATGAAATACATGATGAAATTATTTTAGAAGCTCTATTCAGTTATGAGATATTATATTCTTCAGTATTCAAACCACTTTATTCGATTAAGGAAAATCATAAAAGTACAAATACAAAACACAAGACAATTCAATAGATATAGGCGATATAAAACTGTAGATCATTAGTACACAGATATATATATAAATGATTTAAAAATAGAAAGATATATCAATTAAAAGAAATTCATGGTATTTAAAAATTCAGGAGGAATACACAGTTCAATCATCAGTGGGAATCTTTGTTTCCTAAGGCGAACAGCAGCAACAAGAAAACTAGCAATGTTACAAATTTTGCAGGTATTGTCTAACAATTGAAGGTACATTAGTGCTGGTCTAACCTAAAGAAAACCCTTGCACTAGGGCAAATCAATCCCTTAATATCTAGTGGTTCAATGTGAGTTTAGGGTTAAGCCAAGTTTTTATCCAGCAAACAAAAGGAGCCAAACTCACCAGGTCGGTCACATATCCCATCCCTACTTCCTGGTGGATAGCAAATGTTGGTGTGGATTGGGGGATGGACAGAAGGAAGCAAAAAAATGTGTTTTCTGCCATCTGGACCTCTACCTATTGTTTGTATCCCCAAATAGCTGAGCCATAAGTGACAATAGACAGGGATTTCGACCAATTGATGGCGAGAATAGACTCACAGGGCTTGGCTCCCAATCGCCGTGCAAAGCTTAGTAATGCTGATGACGATCTCAGCACAGCAAATTTTTTGGCTTTAAGCTGGGGGGCCCAAGAGCATCTGTCTTCAAACAGGATGCCCAATTATGTGAAAACTTTTACTCTAGTGAGCTCTGCCCCGTTACAGTAAAAAGTTTTAGTTGTATTCTTACGTTGTGCCATGGTCAAGGCATGGGATTTGGAGGTATTTACCGACAAATCCAGGGAATTCATAAAAGTCCAAAATCTTTCCAAGAGCCTCTGGTGACCTAAAGGTATATGAGGTAGTAACACAGCGTCATCTGCGTATAGGAGGACAGGAATGGTCCTGTTTCCTACACTCGTTATAAAAATACATATAACACAAAAACTCATTTCACTTGACTGAGAACATGTTTCTTTTCTATTAACAGATCTTATATGTTACGGGTGGAAAATGTCACTTACACATGAAGTATTTCTTTTTGGCATGTAGTGCTGTAGATTTAGATGTTTTTCAAAGTGCTGCTATGTTGTGTTATGTTTGGCTAAGGTAGTAGCTATAATAAAAAGGCTCTATAAAGGGCATTGACTTTGAATCAAAATATGAAATTCAGGAATAATGGATAACTCCAGTCGGAAAAGGCAGCAAGTAGGTGTGTATATTTGTGGATGATGTGTTGATTGAGTGGAAGCTGAAAAAGGTGAAAATTAAGAAAAGCAGCAGACGTTGAAACTATGCACTGCCTTGTAAAAGAAGTGGGTGTTTTGTTTTTCAGGCCATTATAGACTGTGAGTCGGATTCCGTAGTGGGAGCCTGAGAAACTGTCAGTACATCTAAGGAGGGAAGCAACTGTATAAATTACATACACTGTGTGGTTGAAAAGGCGCAATAAAGGACGCAAGTCCGCAAATTATGCACTGCCATTCATCTGTAGTAGTTATCAAGAAGACTCAATAAAGGGTCTGCACTTTGAATTTGTATTAGAAGAAAAATAATTGATAACTGCAGCCAAGAAAGGCAGCCATTGTGAAAAATGTGTACTGCCTTCGGCTGGGGTCGTAGCTACAACAAAAAGGCTTGATAAAGGGCCTTGACTTTGAATAAGAATATGAAATTAAAAATCAATTGGAAACCCCAGCGAAGAAAGGCATCAAGTGCAAAATTTTCAACTGTCTTCTGCCGGGGTAGTATCTACATGAAAAAGGCTTGTTAAAGGGTCTTGACTTTGAATCAGAATATGAAATTGAAGAGTAAATGATAACTTCAGCCAAGAAAGGCAGCAAGTAAGTGTTTGTATGTGTGGATGATGTGTTCATTGAATGGAAGATGATTAAGGTAAAAAGTAAGAAAGGGTGCAGACGCGCAAAGTAACCACTGTCTTATCAAGGAAGTAGATCATTGGATTCCCAGCTCATTATACAGACTGTGCGTCACAAGAAAGGATGCAAGTGTGGAAATTACGCACTGGTATTCACGCTCAATAAAGGGTCTTGACTTTGAATCAGAATATGAAATTAAACAATAATTATTAACCCCAGTGAAGAAAGGCAGCAAGTGTGCAGATTTTTCAGTGCCTTCGGCTGGGGTAGTTGTTACAACAAAAAAGCTCGACAAATGTGCATTGATTTATGTTGAGGATAGGGATGGTCCTGTTTCTTGTTTTTTTATGAGGTTGATAGACTATTTCACATAACACAAAAGTTCATAAGTCCCATTTTACAGGTTACTAATGGAGCATTAAGCTTTTTTTTGTCCTTCAGGGAAAGTAAATAACTTCCAAATTAGAGCTTCTTTCTTCTTCTTTGGAGGCTCTTCAGGAATGAAATCTCCTTCTGAAGAATAGGTGGAAGATGAGTGCATTGCTGTTACTATGGTGATCTTTCTTCTGTTTGGCAGGATTCTCAGAAGAGATGGTTCTTATTAGAAAGTCAAAGTAGAATGAATAAAATGGGAGGGATCTTTCAACAGTTAGTGTAGGATGTGTTATGAAGGAATACACTACAATAGATATACTTTCTGGCTGTTTTTCAGCTAAATATTCAATTTCTTGTACACATTTAAGTACTCGATTTCGTCTTTCAGCAAGAGCTAGACTCACCCAAATTATTGTTCTCGATTTGGAGTAAAGATTTGCAGATGATAAGCTATCTGAATATTCATATGCTAAAAAGTGTTACTATATAATTTCTTACTTAGACTTTTCTTATGGTAAATCTCTACCCACATCTCCTTCAATTCTGGCTTTTCTGATTTTGAAATGTAGGATGTTACATATTGAGCAAGAGCAATGGAATTGTTTGTAATATATTGAATGTCCATGTTAGCATTGCACATGGATAAAATGACTGGGTTGTAGTCATTTATGTATTTTGACTCTTCATTTCTTCTTAAGTTGTAGGTATTTTTTGGAGACTTTCTTGTGATAGTATGTTGCAAAGATGACATAAAACTGTTCACTCTTTCTTTCGATATTACAGGACGTGGAAATCTATTGTCCTTAGATTTGTATTTTTGACGACAGTATTTCCCACAACTATGGCTTTCGAATTGTAAGACTTGTTGTCTTAAGTCCTTTCTTGTGTACTTTTGGGTATATCACATGTAACATATTCTTCAATAAAATACAACACAGTATCATCTGAGTCTGTACCAAATTAGAGGAGCATCTTTCATCCATATTAGCATATGTATGTGAGAAGCACCTCTCGCATGATTCTACTTTCTCCAAAAGAATTTCAGAACCTCTCCAAGAGGAGGATTTTTTTATTGGCGATAACAAGACATAATAGCTTCGAATCTGTGATTGAAATACCTGCATACATTAACTGGATCCAAAGAGCACAATTGTCTAGGTGTCTTGTTTTGAAAATTTGGTATATTTGAATTTGTGTAATCAAGAAATTGAAGTAAATCATCCCAAGCATAGTCAGCAGAGCTTAGAGTAAGGAACTATGTAGGAGTTTCTAAATTCCTTAGCATACATTTGAGCTCTCCATGACAACGGTACCAGTACTCAGTACTTCCACGCTGACATGCCATGAGATTATTAAGGTGAAATTCCAAAATATTATCTTTCTGCTGTATTTTATGCATGCATTTCTTTGCCGAAACATTTTGCAGATGTACACCTGTTTTCAATATATAGTTTTCTGCATAAGAACTTCCAGACAAATCACTCTCAAACAAAAGATGGAACAAATATGGAATACATTGTTGAAATCTTGGATTTTCTGCATACAATATTGATGTCCGGTATTCTGATGCAGGAATCTGCACAGGTCGGTCATCATATCGTCCTCCTTTTCCTGTAGGAAACAACTGAGGGAATCAACGAGCTTCCAAGCTTTGTTCCCATACACTAATGGGACTTCCTTTTGCTTCTTACATTTGGAATAACTCTATAGCATTCCCCATCATTTCTTTGGAATGCAGTGGATGAACACTGTAATGTTGGTAGATTTCTTCAGTTCTGGACACATCCACTTTTTCAATTTGTCCAGATGGCAAGTCACTATCTTCTTCTACAGTTATTTCTTCTTTTCCCACATACACATTTTTGTAATATTAATTTTTTTTAGCAGATACAACGTTGCCTTTTTTACTTTCCTAATATCCACTAATTCTTGAAAGATTTTCTTATTTTTAGTAGGAATGCCATTGACAAGAGTAACTAAATGTTCATCCTATACATTTTCTACATCAATTGTCTGTGTTTTAAGTAAATCAAGATTGTATTGAATGTTTTCTGTAGTGCTAGTTCTCTTGGTATGTAGTTGTGAACTATACTGAGTGCAGAATTGATTGAAAGCACTTCTCAGGACACATAGTGAAGAGAAATTTACATTGAAAGCTGAATTAAAGTTGTGAACCCCCCTGTCTGTAATGTAGATCAAAGGTACTAATCGATACAAATATTGATGAATGCTATTTTGTACAGTTAACAGAATCTGAGGACAGAGTACAATTGTCTCTGACTTAAATAAAGCAAGGGTAGATCCAATGGTGTCCTTAATGTAGAAGGAAAGCTGAATTGAAGTTGTGAGTCCGGCTGTCCGCAGGGTACATTTAATCGTGGACTGTATCATATGTAATCATGATTGAAATTAAAGATAGAACATGTATGGAATGCATTGTGAAAATATGTATGTTTCAGTGACATAATAGTTCAAATTGTGACCTGTGTTGTCTGTAGTGTAGACTGCCATTCAGTGTTCTTTTGGACTTCCAAGATGAATTTTGTTATTGCACTAAACCTATAACAGATAGAAAACAATTTCATGAAATTCAAGAATAATTGATATCCTTAGCCAAGTAAGGCAGCAAGTGTGCAAATTTTTAACTGCGTTCGGCCGGGGTATTAGCTACATCAAAAATGCTCGATAAAGGGCCTTGAGTTTGAATCAGAATATGAAATTGAAGAATAGTTGATAACCACAGCGAAGAGAAGCAGCAAGTAGGTTTGTGCATGTGTGGATGATGTGTTGATTGCGTGGAAGATGTATAAGGTGAAAAATAAGAAAGGCTGAAGATGTGCAAGCTACCCATTTCCTCGTAAGGGAAGTGGGTGTTTAGTTTTCCAGTCCATTACACAGACAGGGCGTCGTATTCCGCAGTGGGAGCCTGAGAAATGGGTACCACACATAAGGAGGCAAGCTACTGCACAAAGTACACACACTGTGTGGTAGAAAGGACGCAAGTAAGGACGCAAGTGTGCAAATTACCCACTGCCTTTCATGGGTAGTAGGTACCAAGAAGGGTTAATGATGGGCCTGCACTTTGAATTTCATTTTCAAGAAGAATAATTGATAACCCTAGCGAAGAAAGGCAGCAAGTGTGGAAACTTCTACAACATAAAGGCTTAATAAAGGGCCTTGACTTTGAATCAGAATATGAAATTAAAGAATACTTGATAAACAAGGTTTGATAAAGGGTCTTGACGTTCAATCAGAATTTGAAATTGAGGAATAATTGATAATCCCAGCCAAGAAAGGCTGTGTGCATCTAAAGCAACAAAGTTCCTTGGAGTGTGTGATGATTTGTGGTCCAAGCAGCACGGATTGGTAGCAAAATCTTTTTTTTTTTGTGAACCTTTATTTGTAGTACATGCAGTTACAAGTATGGGCCTACAACCATCCCGGCCGGCCGCTAAAGAGAACGAGAATACTGCAAGCAATATGTATAGTTATAGCAGTTCGAAACCAGGGGTTATAAAATAGCGGTACATAACTTGTAATCAGACACAAACAGAGTGAAATCAGGATTGAAGAGGTTCATTTTCAAATAAGAAACTAAGGAAGAGGTGTCGCACAGTCGTACAAAGTCCCGCAATAGTGTGCAAGTCAGGATATCTACAAACAGTGTTAATACGAAGGGAATATCGGGGGGTAAGATATACAAAGCAGAAGAAATGCAGGCGCGACCCCAGCGTGTAGCAAGTTCAACTCCCGCCCCTCATCACCAAACATACCGCAAAGAGCGTGAGCGACGACGACACTAAAAAGAGAAGACAGACTAAAGGGCCATAGAAACAAATATCGCTCAGCCACCCATCCCGCAACCCCCCACCCTGCACACCCACAGAAGGCCATGGCCTACCCCCCCAGCAGCATGCCTGTCGCCCTAATAGAGACCCTAAATATAGAAAGATAGAGAAAGAGGAAAAGAAAAGAAAGTAAGCGGAGGAGGGCCCTCATCGTGCCGCCCGGCCCCGCCCCTCGCCCCTACACTTCGGAAATCCCAGAAAGGAAGTAATACTGTAATGAAGAACAATAAATCCCAAGCACAATAGCGATGAATTATCGATCGAACATACCCACTGCACCATCTGTCCACAATAAAGCCAATAGACCATGAACCACTTCATCCCTGACCCTGTCTGGTAGCGGTACCGCCAGAAGTCCACTCATTAATCAACGTAAAGCAAAGTCCTGAGGGTCCAAACAATATGGGTGGATCCGGGTGGGGCGCCGACCCAGAAAAGCACAACAATCCAAGTCCATCGAAATACCGACAGCAAAGATCAGACAATATCAACTCCGGGCTCGGGAACTTCCAAAAGCTCACAGTTAATAACACCATCCAGGAGAGGAGAGTCACACAGTTTGGCCACCGCTGCGACATAACCAGGCCAGTCCACGAGGGAAAACAGCGCTCCATCCCCAGCCGCCAGTTGGACATGTGTCCCAAGGAGACATCCATACGAGCAATCAAGTCGGTCCACGTGGGCACGGGAGCCCGAACCTCGAGCGGCTCCCGGTGCTTCTGCGGAGCTGGAACTTCCTCCATGGACTCAGCAGCAAGTTCATCGGCCGCTCCCTGGAATCGGACCGTTGCCGTTAGAGACGGCGAGACAGTAATGGGGTCCATTCTTTCACCAAGGTCCCGGGCATGGCAAATCATGGTCTCGTGCAAAACTGTTTGGGCAGCTAACACGTCCCAGGATGTAAACTCCTGCGTATGTTGTGAGCATCCCGGCCCCATCCGTGCAACAGCCACCTGACGTGGACGCAGGCCGTAGAGGAGAGCACCAGCCGCCATCTTAATCCAGTCGGCCCCGTCCCTTTCCACCACTGTCAGGGACCAGGCCTCACCTCGAGGGCGCCACGGGATGCGTTCCTGGGGCAAAAAACTGTGAGGCAGGTTCCTGAAAGGAGAGTCACCAAAAGGCTAACATCCCTGCCGGGCCCCGGGGGTCGCCCGCCTATGTCAGGGGCAGTCCTTGGCTATACCCGGGCAACAAAGTTTGGGGAGGGGGCAGGAGGCATGCGCCCCCTCCGATCCTGTGCCACCACACTGCCCCTCAAGGGTCACCGCCCAGCGGACTGGGTCTTCACCGCCAGCAGCGGTCCTTTATGTCAACGGCACCCACCGGCCGGCCCCCCACCGCCAACAACGGCCGCCGATGCTGCAGCTTCGGCCGGAGGCCCTGACGAGTCAACGCCCCAGTCTCATCGCTGCGTGGGCCGCGGAGCCGTCGGGGACGGTTCTCAGGATCTGCTGCACGCAGGAGCTTCGGGAGAAAACGGTAGGTGCCCGTTTTCTTTCTCCTATGCCTTCGTGGCTCAGGATAGACGTCAGGATAGACGTTTGGGGCGAAAGGGCTCTCGGAGCCGAGCGACTATGCGGCCATTTCGAATGCCTGCTTGGCTCCTCCCCCCCAGCAAAATCTTTAAAATCAAGTTTTCTAAAAATATTGGTTGTCCTTTCACAGAAGTAAGTTGAAGTATATTTTCAAAAAGTAAGATGTAGAGGTCGAGGAAGCAGGCATCTGATCTCATGATCTCAGAGGCCAGAAAGGCGACACTGAAGAGAGGCACTCCATAATTTAATTACATCTAGACCTGCCGCCCGCAAACAAGCACTAAAGCCAGACCACAGAGGTTCACTACATTTCTGTAGCTGGAAAATTATCTTAGGAGATACAATTCTCATAATCCTTCACCTTGTTTCTCATCTTGCAAAGTAAAGGCGGCAACACTGGAGCATTTGAAATTTATAGTAGGATCCTGGCACTATCATGCAATCGAAATTGGAAATTTCATAAATTACTTTCAGGATCTGGTGGAAGGGAGACAGATGGGGATGCCTAGGGCAGTGGAATTTCTTGAACTCGTTAAGAGGCAGGCCATGGCAAGACTGAGGAGGGAGGCTCAATCAGGGGGACGATCCTACGACCACAGTGACATACTGATGCAATATCGAGATGACTTCCGTAATCTAGGACCAACAGGAGTACAAGCCCCATGTCCTATAGAATATATAAGGCAAGCAGACGCGTGTTCTTGAATTCCAACCCCCACAATACCAGCAGGTGCAGTGGCAGCAGAGAATTGTGCTTACATACAGCGCATTGGAATCAGCCCGAGTCAATTAGGTTCAATGTCAGTACAGAGTTCTACTTCTAGGATTCCATGACCCTCAATATCTAATCGATATGCGAGAGCCGATGATCTCCTGGCTCAAGGAATGGAGCAGAATGTGATGGATACAGCATCTGTCAGAGGGTTTAGTTGAAGATTTCTTTCTGGAGTTCCGATCTCCGCAGCACCAGCAGGTTCAAGCGGAATAGGGATGTCCAGTAGATCAGGTGTAGGCCTATTACTGACTTCTACTTCAAGAATTCCGTTCACCCCAATTTCTACAAGACGTACAGATGTCGATGATGCCATGGCTGAAAACGCTCCGCTGGATGAGTTTGTTACAGCAGTTTGTGGTAAATAGAATACATAGAGGATGGACATGGACCCTGTAGTGGGTGCAGTTGTGCAGCTCCAGCAACATAAGTAGAAATCGCAAATAAGATCAAGGCAACATCAGCACTTGTGGACAAAACTGTCAATACAACACCTTATGCAGCACAGTCATAATAAACTTCCCTCACTGTGCTGACAAAAAAAAAAGTATGATGTATTTTTTCTAAATAAGTCATCTAATTCAGTACGGTCACATGGTGATGATTTGTGGTGCACTGAGTTAGTAATACCTTTGGCGCTGAGCTTGAAGGTACCCTGTGATGATGTGTGGTCGGGGTGAGGTATAGTAATTGAAGTAATGTCTTTTGTTGATTGAATTCTGCATCAATTCCATTTAAAAGGGACAGTATGTGTCACTGTGACATAAAAGTGTTCACTCTTGTTTGTGATGATTTATGGTGCGCTGAGTAAGTGTTATCTTTAGCGGTGAGCTTGTATGTTCCCTGTGCAGTGTAGATTGAAGGCAGTTGTTAACAGACATAGACGTATGTTTTTTGTCACTTATTTAAACAAAATGTGAAACACATATAGTAGAATATTTTCTACATTAAATAAACGAAGGCTGAATTTCCTAGTGTTCAAAGTTTTAGAAAATCTGAGGATATTGTGCAATTGTCTGTGTTCGAACTAAATCAAGATTGTATTGTATGTTTTCTGTAGGGCTGGGGCTCTTGGTATCTAGTTGTGAACTCTACTGAGCGCAGAATTGATTGAAGGCCCTTCTCAGCACACATAGTGAGGAAAAATTTACGTGGAAAACCGAATTGAAGTTGTGAACCCTGCTGTCTGTAATGTAGATTGTAGGTACTAATCAACAGAAACATTGATGTATGCTATTTTGTACAGTTAACAGAATCTGAGGGCAGAGTACTATAGTCTCTGCCTTAAGGAAAGCAAGGCTGAATACAATGCTGTCCTTAATGTGGAAGGAAAGCTGAATTCAAGTTGTCTGCAGTGTTGATTTAATGAAGTTGTTGAGACAAAGGTTGATGAAAGCTATTTTGTCACTGTTTGCACAACCTGAGGACACAGTATAATTGTCTCTGCCTTAAGTAAAGCAAGGCTAGATTCAATGCTGTCCTTAATGTAGAAGGAAAGCTGAATTGAAGGTGTGAACCCAGCTGTCCGCAGTGAAGATTGAAGGCTCTAGTGAGCACAGTTATAGATAAATGCTATTTGTGACATTCTTTTACAAAATCGGAAGACATAGAATCCATTAGTTTCTACCTTAAATAAAGCAAGGCTGTATTGAATGTTTTCTGTAGTAGTGGAGCTCCTGGTATCAAGTTTTGAACTCTACTGAAGGCAGAATAGATTGAAGGCACTTGTCCGCACAGATATAGAAGACAAATTTAGTAGCAAAGCTGAATTCAAGTTGTGAACTGTGATGTCTGCAGTGTAGATTGAAGGCAGTTGTTGACACAAAATTGATAAATGCTATTTTGTACAGTTAACAGAATCTGAGGACAGAGTACAATTGTCTGTGCCTTAAGTAAAGCAAGGCTGGTTTCAATGCTGTCCTTAATGTAGAAGGAAAGCTGAATTGAAGTTGTAAACCCATCTGTCCACAGTGTAGATTGAAGGTTTTAGTGAGCACAGTTATAGATGAATGCTACTTGTGACATTCTTTTATAAAATTGGAAGACATAAAATCCATTAGTCTCTACCTTAAATAAAGCAAGGCTGAATTGAATGTTTTCTGTAGTAGTGGAGCTCTTGCTATCAAGTTTTGATTTGCACTGACCACAGAATATATTGAAGGCAGTTGTTAGCACAGATATTGAAGACAAATTTATTTGCAAAGCTGATTTCAAGTTGTGAACTCTTCTGTCCGCACTGTAGATGGAAAGCTCTAGTGAGCACAGTTATAGATGAATGCTATTTGTGACATTCTTTTACAAAATCGGAAGATATAAAATCCATTCGTCTCTACCCTAAATATAGCAAGGCTGAATTGAATGTGTTCTGTAGTGTTGGTATCTAGTTGTGAAATCTACTGAACGCAGAATTGATTGAGGGCACTTCTCAGCATACATAGTGATGAGAAATTTACATGGAAAACTGAATTGAAGTTGTGAACCCTGCTGTCTGTAATGTAGATTGAAGGCACTAATCAACACAAACATTGATGTATGCTATTTTGTACAATTAACAGCATCTGAGGACAGAGTGCAATTGACTCTGTGTTAAGGAAAGCAAGGCTGAATACAATGCTGTCCTTAATGTAGAAGGAAAGCTGAATTTAAGTTGTGAACCCAGCTGTCCGCAGTGTAGATTGAAGGCAGTTGTTGACACAAAGATCGATGAAAGCTATTTTGTCAAATTGTATACCCTGAGGACACAGTATAATTGTCTCTGCCTTAAGGAAAGCAAAGCTGAAAACAATGCTGTCCTTAATGTAGAAGGAAAGCTGAATTCAAGTTGTGAACCCAGCTGTCCGCAGTGTAGATTGAAGGCAGTTGTTGACACAAAGATCGATGAATGCTATTTTGTCACAGTTAACAGAATCTGAGGACACAGTATAATTGTCTCTGCCTCAAGGAAAGCAAGGCTGAATGCAATGCGGTCCTTAATGTAGAAGGAAAGCTGAATTCAAGTTGTGAACGCAGCTGTCCGGAGTGTAGATTGAAGGCAGTTGTTGACAGAAAGATCGATGAATGCTATTTTGCCACAGTTGACAGAATCTGAGGACACAGTGTATTTGTCTGTGCCTTAAGGAAAGCAAGGTTGAATACAATGCTGTCCTTAATGTAGAAGGAAACCTGAATTCAAGTTGTGAACCCAGCTGTCCGTAGTGTGGATCGAAAGCAGTAGTTGACACAGACATGGAGGAATGGAGGAATGCTTTTTGTCCCTTATTTAAACAAAATCTGAAGACATACAGTAGAAATATCTCTAAATTAAAAAAATGAAGGCTGAATTTGCTACTGTTCAAACTTTAAGAAAATCTGAGGACATTGTGCGATTGTCTCTGTTTTAAGTCAATGAAAATTGTATCGAATGTTTTCTGTAGTGCTGGCGCTGTTGGTATATAGTTGCCAGTTCTACTGAGTGCAGAATTGATTGAAGGTAGTTCTCAGTACACAAACTGAAGATAAATTTACATTCAAAGCTGAATTGAACTTTTGAAGTCTTCTGTTTGCAATGTATATCGAAGGTATTACTTGGCAAATATCAATGTATGCTATTTTGTTCAGTTAATAGAATCTGAGGACATAGTACAATTGACTCTGTCTTAAATAAATTGAGAGTAATATGTCACTCTGTTTTAAGAACTTGTTGCATTTTTAAATGCACTAAGGCAAGCATTACGTTTGATTCCATGCTTACGTCATCAATATTGACTAGTTTAATTTTCTTTAAGAGTCTTCACAACAAGCTTCTCCAGATAGCTTGTGGTATTGTAATTTGTTGTCATGCTCCAGAGGTAGATAAAGTAAAAGATGTAATGTAGCATTGGAAATGTTAATATTTGGTCATATTT
Source organism: Lissotriton vulgaris (assembly GCF_964263255.1). NCBI lineage: Eukaryota > Metazoa > Chordata > Amphibia > Caudata > Salamandridae > Lissotriton > Lissotriton vulgaris. The sequence continues at coordinate 667,190,066 of NC_141694.1, forward strand.
TGAATATATGGAATTTATTACATGTATGCGACAAGCATATGATGCTAATTATGGAAGTATTCTATAAGATATAAGGATTGGAAAAAAGCCTGAACATGGCAAAGAAGTTTTACAGATATGATTACTTTGCAATTTGTTTGCAAATGAAAATATTGTTCCTGAGTTTGTAGCTACTTTTAGAATGATTGATAACCCTAGTCAAGAAAGGCAGCAAGTGTGCAAATTTCTCACTGCCTTCGGCCCGGGTAGTAGCTACAACAAAAAGGGTCAATTAAGGGCCTCGACTTTGAATCAGAATATGAAATTGAAGAATAATTGATAACCCCTGCAAGAAAGGCAGGAAGTAGGTGTGTTTATGCGTTGATGATGTGTTGAGTGGTTGGAAGATGAATAAAGTAAAACGTAAGAAAGGCTGCAGACGTACAAAGTAACCACTGCTTTATTAGGGAAGTTGATCTTTAGATATCCAGCTCATTACACAGACTGTGCGTGGCAAGAAAGGATAGAAGTGTGGAAATTACCCACTGCTATTCACGGGAAGTAGTTACCAAGAAGGCTGAATAAAGGGTCTGTACTTTGAATTTGTATTACAAGAAGAATAATTGATAACCCCAGCCAAGAAAGGCAGCAAGTGTGCAAATTTCGTACTGCCTTCGGCCATGGTCGTAGGTAAAACAAAAAGGCTTGATAAAGGGCCTTGACTTTGAATTAGAATATGAAATGAAAGAACAATTGATAAAGGCAGCAAGTGTGCACATTTTTCCCGTGCTTTTGGCCGGGGTAGTTGTCACAACAAAAAGGCTTGATAAAGGGCCTGCACTTTGAATATGGATATGAAATTGAGCAATAATTGATAACCCCTGCGAAGAAAGGCAGCAAGTGCAACATTTGCAACTGTGTTCTGTTGGGGTAGTATCTACATAAAAAATTTCTCAGCGGAGATACTGAAGATAAATTTCGATTCAAAGCTGAATTTAAGTTGTGAACCCTGGCGTTCGCAGTGTAGATTGAAGGCAATTGTTGACAGAGAGATCAATGAATGGTATTTGTTACATTAACTGAATCTGAGGATGCAGTATAATTGTCTCTGTTATAAATAAAGCAAGGTTGGATTCAATGGTGTCCTTAGTGTAGATGGAAAGCTGAATTGAAGTTGTGAACCCTGCTGTCCGTGGTGTAGATTGAAGGCTCTAGTGAGCACAGTTATAGATTAATGCTATTTGTCACATTCTTTTACAAAATCGAAGACATAGAATCCATTAGTCTCGACCTTCAATACACAAGGTTGTATTCAATTTTTTCCGTAGTAGTAGCGCTCCAGGTATGAAGTTTTGAACTCTAGTGTCTGCAGAATACATTGGAGGCAGTTCTTCGCACAGATAGTGAAGACAAATTTAGATTCAAAGCTCAATTGAAGTTGTGAACCCTGCTTCTGTGGTATAGATTGAATGAAGAATCAGTTAAATTCTGGATGAATACGGACATGTGGTGAGGGTAGGAGGTAGTGGTTACCAAGACTTCAAATCTGTGTGACAGCTGCTCAATATTGATAATTAAGGGGCCGATTAGGATTGCGGTGATTCCGCATCCTCCGGGTCAGCAGAAGCCACCGCCTGCCCGGAGGATGCGGAATCACCGCAGCAGTGCCTCCAAAGGATGGCTGAAGGCTCATCGGCAGATGGGAAAACTGTCCGCCGCTTTTCCACCGCGGTCGCCTTCCGACTGTGGCGGACAAGCTTTAATATGGTGGCGGTGTCTATCAGACACCGCCAGCCATATTAGGATGGGGCAGGAAACATGCTTTTCCATGGTGGCTTTTTCGCCGTGGAAAAGCTTGTAGTCTTTTCAGTTTGGGGGCCCGTTGCGGGCCCCCAGGGTGTCAGGGGGTGGGGAGTGCACATGTGGGGTACCTATGGTACCCCCCTGCATTTACATGAACAAAGCGGCAGGCACCACGCGGTGCCTGCCGCTTTGTGCATGTAAATGCAATACATGCATTTTTAACCTTGCTGCGGGTGCTGCTTCAAGCAGCACCCACCGCAAGGTTAAAGATACGGGATGTGACCGCCAGGGTGGCGGTCACATCCTAATTTGCATGGAGAGACTGATGCTGCCCATGCGGACGGTCCCTCTACCTCGGGTGTGGCGGACGGACGCAGGTCGATAAGCCATCCTAATGACCCCCTTAGTGTGTGTGAGTGCAGCGCTGATAAGTGGTCAAATGAGTTAGTGGCACCTGAAGCAAGTAAGTTTTGTGGAGTCTGCATTTATCCATGATCGAAGCAGGATGCATTGGTAGCAAAGTCTTTAAAATTAAGTTTTCTAATAAATATTGGTTGTCCATTGACAGAAGTTAAGTTGAAGTATATCTCCAAAAAGTAGGATATTTTTTTTCTAAATAAGTCATGTCATTCAATATGGTTATGTGGTGATGATTTCTGGTGCACTGAGTTAGTAATACCTTTGGCGCTGAGCTTGAACGTACTCTGTGTTGATACGTGATCGGGAGGGAGGTACAGTATTTGAAGTAATGTCTTTAGTCTGCATCAATTCAATTTAAAAGGGACAGTATGTTTCACTGGGATATGAAACTGTTGAGTGTTCTTGGTGATGATTTATGGTGCAGTGAGTAAGTAGTATATTTTGCGCTGAGTTTGTATGTTCGTTGCACAGTGTAGATTGAATCAGTTGTTGACACAAAGATTAATGAATGCTATTTTGTCACAGTTAACAGAATCTGAGGGCGCAGTATAGTTGTCTCTGCCTTAAATAAAGTAAGGCTAGATTGAATGGTGTGCTTTTTTGTAGATGGAAAGCTGAATTGAAGTTGTGAACCGTGCTGTTTGTAATGTAGATTGAAGGTACTATTCGACAGAAGCATTGATGAATGCTATTTTGTCACAGTTAACAGAATGTGAGGACACAGTACAATTGTGTCTGCCTTAAATAAAGCAAGGTTGGATCCAATGGTGTTCTTAGTTTAGATCCAAACCTGAATTGAAGTTGTGAACTTTGCTGTCTACAGTGTAGATTGAAGGCTCTTGTGAGCATATTTATAGATGAATACTATTCGTCGGGGAACGTCGTTTACGACGCAACTTTTAGCACGCAGTGCTATTACAACGCGGTTTTTAAATCGCATTCTATTACAACGCATGACTCTGGGGGGCGCTCAAGGATAGGGAATACTTTTAATTTACTTTCCAACACCTTCCCTAGTGTCAACGGGGACTGGTGTTGGAATAGTAAATTAAAATATTCACTATCCAACACCCCTTTCTGTTATGCGTTGTAAAACAATGCGTTATAAAAACCGCGTTGTTACAGCATGCGTGCTAAAAGCATGCGTTGTAACAACATAAATCCCTATTCGTCACATTCTTTTACAAAATCAGAAAATATAGAATCCATTAGTCTCTACCTTATATAAAACAAGGCTGCATTGAAAGTTTTCTGTAATACTGGTGCTTCTGGTATCAAGTTTTGAACTCTACTGACCGCAGAATATATTGAAGGCAGTTCTCAGCACAGATAATGAAGAGAAATTTAGATCCAAAGCTGAATTGAAGTTGTGAACCCTGATGTCTGCAATGTATATTGAAGGTGCTACTTGACACAAACCTTGCTCAATGATATTTTGTACAGTTAATAGAATCTGAGGACATAGTACAATTGTCTGTGCCTTAAATACATTGAGACTGTTTTAAGAGTTTGCAGCATTCTTAAATGTGCAAAGGCAAGCATTGAGTTTGATGCCATGCTTATGTCATCAATAATGAGTAGTTTCATTTTCTGCAAGAGTCTTCACAATAAGCTTCTCCAGATAGCTTGTGGTATTAACCACATCGCTGCTGTGGTTATTTTTCCCCTGTGCTGGAAATCGGAATTCTCATGTATTCATGACGAGCTCAGCTCGTCATCAGCACAGCTCAACTGTGCCTCATGACGAGCTGAGCTCGTCATGAGCATGGAAGGGGTTAAAATGTGTTGTCATGCTCCATAGGTAGTATAAGTAAACTATGTAATATAGCATTGGCAATGTTAATATTTGGTTATATTTTGAATAAAAGGAATGTATTACAAACATGTGACAAGCAAATGATTGTGATTGTGGAAGTATTCTACAAGATGTAAGAATTTGAAAAATGATTGAAGATGGCAAAGAAGTTTTACAGATATGACTACTTTGTAATTTGTTTGGAAATGAAAATATTGTTCCTGAGTTTGTAGGTACTTTTATAATAATTGATAACCGTAGTGAAGAAAGGCAGCAAGTGTGTATATTTCCCACTGCCTTCGGCCGAGGTAGTAGCTACAACAAAAAGGCTCAATAAAGGGCCTCGACTTTGAATCAGAATATGAAATTCTACAATAATTTATTATCTTAGCCAAGAAAGGTAGCAAGTGTGCAAATTTCCCACTGCCTACGTTAGGGTAGTTGTTACAATAAAATGGCTTGATAAAGGGCCTGCACTTTCAATACGAATATGAAATAGAAGAACAGTTGATAATCATAGCCAAGAAAGGAAGCAAGTAGGTGTGTGTATGTGTAGATGATGTGTTGATTGAGTGGAAGATGAATAATGTGAAAAAATAAGAAAGGCTGCAAGTGTGTAAATTATCCACTGCCATTCACGAGTAGTAGTTATGAAGAAGGCTCAATAAAGGGTGTGTACTTTAAATTAGGATAAGAAATATAAGATTTGATAGCCATAGACCATATTGGCTCTTTTTTAATATTGGTAGACTTTTGTTAAGCTTTTTATTATACATGAACAGCAGGAAGTGCGCAAATTACCTACTGCCATTGATGAGTAATAGTGACAAAGAAGGGTCAATAAAGGGCCTGCACTTTGAATTTGAATTTCAAGAAAAATAATTGATAAGCCCAGCTAAGAAAGGCAGCAAGTGCGCAAATTTCCCACTGCCTTCTGGCAGTTTAGTATCTACATGAAAAAGGCTTGATAAAGGGACTTGAGTTTGAATCAGAATATGAAATTCAAGAGTATTTGATAATCCCAGCCAAGAAAGGCAGGAAGTGTGCATATTTCGCACTGACATCAGCTGGGTTAGTAGCTACAACAAAAAGGTTCAATAAAGGGCCTGCAATTTGAATATGGATATGAAGTAGAAGAATAGTTGTTAACCATAGCCAACAAAGGTAGAAAGTAGGTGTGTGTGTGTGTTTACGTGTAGATGATGTGTTATTGAGTGGAAGATGAATAATGTAAAAAAATAAGAAAGACTGAAAGTGTGCAAATTACCCACTGCCATTCACGGGTAGAAGTTACCAAGAAGGCTCAACAAAGGGCCTGTACTTTGAATTTGTATTACAAGAAGGATAATTGATAACCCCAGCCAAGAAAGGCAGCAAGTGTGCAATTTTTCCACTGCCTTTGGACGAGTTCTCACAACGAAAAAGTTTGATAAATGTCTAATAACTGTCTAATAACGACTGTTTCGCGTAACACAAAAGTTATTCGCATTAAATGCATAGAAATCTAAGTTTACCAAATTGAATATCAATATGTGAGTATGGACTGTTTGCTGAAGATGGTGTTGCAGAAGTTGATGTGTTTGATGCAGCAGCAAGTGGGTTGTTCTGCAATCTCTCTGTTGCAGTGAAACAAAGTTGTTGGGGTGCAAGTTGTTTACGTGTTGCACTATATTTGCTGTGCCAAAGGAGGATTTTTTGGATTGATCACACCTTGAAAGAGTTGTTTGGTAGATTTACCAGGTTACTAATGGTTGGTGTGTTTCAGGTAGTATGTGTCTGGACTTTGCTGGAATCTTTAAGGGACACATTAGAGCTTTCATAATACAGAAACACTTTGTACTTAGTGACGTCGAATTCTATTTTGTGAAGAACGGTTGAATTCTACATCCGCCTTTAGAACTAGTGGAAGGGTAGCATTTTAAAGTGTTTGACAGGTTACACTACATGTGTGCATGCAGCTAAAGAAAACTTAGCATGGTTATGCATGGGCATCCTCTCACAGAAAATGTAGCATTCAGGATTGTAAAAGTTTGACATAGGAGTGACTGATGAGTTTATATATGTCAGTGACAAAAGAAAAATAAGTACGATTGTTTTACATTAAAGATATACAGACTTGAAAGGCTATGCATGTAAATGCATGAAATCTTTTTTGAAGGTATGGAAGAAAGCAGTGAAAGGGTGTTTAGAAGCAAAACTGTCCAGCATAAAAAGTGCATAACTATGTTTTTAAGTAACATGATCACATGCAAGATATGTAATTAGATATTTGCACACCCCTGCAGTCTAGTCTTGTGTCCAAATTATCATAAAAAGTAATGTTGAGACACACTTTTTTTCACCTGTTACGATTTGCACAATCCTTTTAGAGTTGGATCAGAGTTCCTCTAACATTCCTACTTAATTTTCTTTTTGAAATTGAGCAATTATTTTGTTTACCTGTTGAAATATAAATGTAAATCTTCCTCTTTGAAGGTCAAGAAGCAACACCGCTCCTCTACACATTATTGTTCAATGGTAGTCTAAAAAGTAGTGGTAATTCCACTATCACCATTGTAGATATCTGACAATAGATGAATGATATTTTTACACCACTATTCCATAGTCCTAATCCAAAAGGTGTGTTTAGACTCAACAAAATGCACACATTTTTTAAATATATAGGCAATAAAAGGTAAGTATGTTTAACATTTGCTTTTATGGATTGAAGGTGGAGTCATCTGCTGCATTCGAAACATTGGGTCTGTTGAGAAGAAAGTAAAAAGTAAGTTGTAATTAATATTGCATGGATTAAAGGTGAATAGTGTTTTGAAATAAAAACATTATATTTATTTACATGGTAAACATAGTTCCAGGGTCAGACTGGCCTTTTGAGTCTGTGCAAACCCACTAACTTGTATGTTTTAAGGGTTTTTAACAACTCTTCTCTAATCTTTTCTTATAGTGAAGAATGTTGGAAATTTCTTTCTGACAATGGCAGACATAAACCTTCTTCCTGAGTTGGGAAAAAAGGGGTTGGAGGAAAAGTGAATTTGAAAACAGTCAGATTTTCGCATGAGCAAATCTACACATTCAAATTTGCTGAAGGTTAAAATGTAGTTCACAAATATTTTCTCGGGGTACTATTTCTTGTCCTACTTCTGTACATTTTTGGAAATTGACAAAAGCTGTATAGCTGGACTTAATGCAAGGACACATACCATGGGTGCACTATTGAGACTTTGTTAAATAATTGGGCCCTTAATTTGGTCTGGCATTAACCATGACCTTTTGCGTTTATTACATCTCTCTCTCTCTCTCTCTCTCTCCCCTATCATCCCCTCTCATCCTCTCTCCTGTCTATCTCTCTCTTTCACTGTTATGTATCGGCTGGCTTCACTGTGAGTGAGAGCATTATGCGGTTTCACAAGGAGCATATCGGCACACACAGTAGTTTTGTTCAGTGCCAGTAACTACTGTGGAAGTTTGTGTTTTTTAAAATCAAAAGTATTTTTTGCTTTTGACAAAGGTTGTTATAATTGTGAGGGCCTAGCAGCTTCCACACCAATAACGTTTTACAAACATGATGCCAAAACAAGTCACACAATGACAAAACTAAAAAGCTGACCATCAATTTCGGACCTACTGGCTTTGCTTGTTTAATTTTGTTCCCATAATCTTTTTGAAACTAGTTACAGAGATTTTCCATAATTAATATTTTTGAGAAATACTAGTATGGATCAACACGTTATTAAATGATTCTGCAAAAAAATGGTAACTGAAATGTTATAGTAGTTTAGCAAAATGTTTTTTTTCCTGCTTTCTCTTTTTTATGAACGCAAAGCAAAGAATCATCAATCTTGCTTTTAAGCTTCTGCAATTATTTGCATCAAATCGCAGAGCATTCTGGGAGCAGTATACAAAGCGTCATGGTGGTAAACTTTGCAAATGTGTGTACACTTTTTTTACTAGAAAAACTGTCAGTATTGCAGTCTGAGCTTACAACATTTATTTGGAACACTCACTCTAACTAATAATTATGACTTTGCATCAATGTTGTAGATTTGGAAGGCCATTAACATATGGACACAAATATTACCTTGACAGCAGACAGTTCCCATTCCTGCTCCATAACATTTTATTGAACATTTGCAGCTGCAGGGGCTTGGACTACTTGTTCCAAGGACAAATTAAATGTGAAATCTTGATGGCCCCAATACACATATCAAGTTGATCATTGAGAAATGCAAGGTTTCCTGATAAGCATACATGGGTCAGACATGTTTCAAAGCTGCACTCTTTTGTATACTGCAGCCACTGACAGTAGTGCAGTGAGAGCTTACAACATTTACTTAGAGTGTGCAGCCAAATAATATTTCAATTAATGAACCATAAATACAGGTTTGAACTGCATTAACATATGGGAAAACATATTACCTTAACTGCTGACAGTGCTCTTCCCTGACCCATTATGTCGTACTGCTAACTGGCAGCCAAAGGGTTTGTGCTCCTGGGAGCTGGGCCTACTTGTTCCAAGGGCACAATACATATGAAAACGTGGTGCCCATGACCCCAAACAATATGTCCTGTGCATCGGGCTATAGGAATTCCACATCCCTGACGGTGCATAGCCAGCTTCCAACATAGTGGAGGCAACTCAGAAAAGATCCTTACCATAAAGTTATCTGTATAAATTGCTGAAACGTTTTGGTTGCAGACACCACAATACTTTTCATCAGACTGTAAATGTAAAAAAGATGTATAAAAGCGCATCATAATAGCAATGCTAACCATTGAAAAGTTAGTTTGCAAATTATTGTACATGTTGCAAGTGTTTTGAAATCAAAGCAATGGGACTGTGACAACTATTCAAAACAACAATAATTGTTCGTATTAGGATTGGGGTTGAAAACCAATCATAGGTTTCAGAGCAACTGTGTTAGGACCATAGTAGTGGTGAGACAAAATGATATGCAAATAGCAATATGCTTCCGACGGGCACTATAGATTAAATGTTATCCTTGAAAACCCTCTTTGCTATTTACGAGTATTTTAAAGAAGTAAACTATTAAGATGACTAACAGCCATTGGTCATAGTCATGACGCTTCGATTGTTGCAGGAAAACCCTTTAGAGAGATACGAATGGTTAATGTTAAATAGTTTGCTTTTTTTAATTTCATAAAGAGAAATAATATTGGAAATTTTATATTTGTGCAATATAATAAGTAATAAAGAGATAAGGAACATTTTTTGTAGGGAGAAGTTACCTTCAATTTAATAAAAACTCTTGATAGGTCTGAATTTTGTTACTCCGGGAATCATGAACGATTGTCTTTGTTAAAGGTTTGGAAATGTATAGAAAATACTATAGAAATATGATTTTAAGTATGGAGAGTTTACCTTTTACGGTACAGATGTCTACTTTAGATACATTACAAAATAATTTAAAAAGATTAGTCCTTAAATTATTTGATGTAAAAATGTAGATAGTTTAAACTATTGCAACCAGTTATATTTTCCAAGAATAACTTTGAAAACGGTTTAATAAATGTTGAAAAACTTGCACTCACCAGAAGTATCCAATGACAGCCAGTATTTGTCGGACTAAGAAGAATGTCCATTATCTCTAAAGGTACCTGTAGAGTTAAAATGCAATCATTATTAGCTTTTCATTACAACCCAATTACATTCGTTTAGACTTATAAGTATTCGAAAAGGTGAATATTAATGAATATATATTCAAAATAAACAATCTTCCCTTGAAAAACTTTTGAAAACATCTTACATTTGTCATAGTGTTCTAAACGTTATTCTATTCTACTCCTAAACATTAATTCAAATAGAGGTCTGTGAGTGCCATGTGACTCAGCAATAACTATTACAACCAATTACGCATCATTTAAAAGAATACAGGCTTGGGAGTGTCACTTGACGCAGTAATAAATATTAAAACTAATGGGGGAATTAGGAGGGAGCAAATACGATGAACCAGAAAGCATATATTCCACAAAAATAAAGCAAAACAGCTGGGAGGGCCACATGAATGATTAAAAAAAGAATAGTAATATGAACACACAATTTATAAGAATACAGGCTAAAGCACGTGACAGTTCAAAAATACGAAACCGAAATTTATGCATGGAGAATTTATAAAAATACAGGTCTGGAGGACCCCGTGACGCAGAAAGAAACATTTATACTATGTACATAAAATTTAAAATCTTTGAGGGGTAGGATGCCACGTGATGGAGAAAAGAATACCATCATGAATGTACAATAAAAAGAACAGATTCCAAAATACTGAGACACTTCAAAAATACGACACAAATTCATGCACGCTCAATTGATAAAAAAAGAGGCTTGGTAGTGTTCTGTGACACCGAAGTAAATATTACGATCATGAACGGAAGATGAATATGAATAGAGGCAAGGGAGGGGCTCGTGACGCAGAAAAACATACTATCATGCACGCACAATTAATAATAATAGAGGCCTAAGCACGTGGCGTAGTACAGAAATACGACACAGAAATGTATACGCGTACAATTTTTAAAATTAGAGGTCTATAGGACCTCGTAACGTATAAAGAAACATTTCAATTATGTAAGCACAATTTAAAGCCATTGAGGGGTAGGAGCGTCACGTGATGCAGCAAAAGGATACCATCATGTACATACAAAATAACAGATTCCAAAGCAGGTGACACTCTTCAAAAATACGAAACAAAAATTCATGCATGCTCAATTTATAAAATTAGAGGTCTGGAGGAAGTTGAGAGGTAGAAAGAAACTTTTATACTATGTGCATACAATTTAAACCCATTCAGGGGTAGGAAAGCCATATGATGGAGAAAAAAATAGCATCATGCATATTCAATTTACAGCGGAGGCTGAATTTGTGACGGTTCTCTTACCTTTTCTTCTGTCGTGTTTTGTAGAGTCTTCAAAGGCTGTGGTTTCACTGGGTCTGGTGTTTTGGGTGCGGGTGCCGCCGCCTCTGTGCCTATGGTATTGTGGCTTGGCGGCAGCAGTGACACCACGTTGAGTGTCAGGAGTCCTCCTCCGCTCGAGAAATCAGTTCATAGTAAAATCGATGACAACACTCTATCTGTCACCGCAGAACAGGCAGGCAAAAGAGAGCATGCTCACGTCATTATATTGGAACCGCGGGGGCTGACCAAGCCAAGCCCAGGGCCATCATTGGTAGAGTTTTCACGGTGTATAAGAATGATGGTCTTGGGGGACATCCCATTGGCTAATGTATTGGTTTCCAGGCTTAGTGATAGAAAGCATGCTAGGTGGTGGCATGTGGGGAGTGTGGGCGGACGTGCACCACACATGTGCAAGTGTGAGTGTGTGCACTAACAATTAACAACAGAGAGAGATGGGGCGGTGTTATAATGTGCACAGAGGCAGGCCCAGAATCGGATCTCCAATGAGTGACCACTTCTAATCATTCTCCTTAGTGCGCCCAGAGCTCTGATTTGTCACTGAGACGATGATCGCACCATACTTTGTACCGCTAATCATACTCAGCGTGTACCCGCGCATACAGTATGAATATGCTTTGATGTTACACGTCGCAATAAAAGCTTCCATGTGACGTCATGTACGGCGTTCTGTACGCGAAAAGCGCCAACGTTTCTACTTGGTTTAAAACATTTATTTATGTATTTAATGTACATACTAAGGGCAGACATTATTTGGGATAACTATGATTTTTTTTATACTTTTAACAATCATATATCACTTTTAAAAACAATTACACATATCGCGGTAAAACATCATGCGTACTCGCATCGTAAGAGCACCGTAAGCTCAGCGTAAGCGTACAGAAAGCCATGTGACTTTAAAAGTAGAGATTTGATTGGTTCATAACTTTTCCTATTGCGACTGTTGAAAGTTCCGTCCCATTATAATCATTTGACTTTGACTTTCTGAGAAGAAGCATTTCTTCTGAGAATCTTCTCAAATAGAAGGAAGATCACCATAATAAGAGCAATGGACTCATCTTCCAGCAGTTCTTCAGAGGGAGATTTCATACCTGAAGAACCTCCAAAGAAGAGGAAAGAATCTCTAATTTGGAAATTTTTTACTTTTCCAGAAGGGCAAAAAAAGGTTAATGCTCCAAAAGTAACCTGTAAAATTTGCCAAACAACTCTTTCAAGGGATGATCCATGTAAAAAATACTCCTTTGGCACAGCAAATATGGTGCGACACGAGAAGAACTTGAACCCCAACAACTTTTCTTGAGCTGCAAGGCGCAGGTTGCACGAGAACCGACCTGCTGCTACACCAAGCACATCAACTGCTGCAGCAGCATTTTTACACAGCCATTGTGTCACTTTTGTGAGACAGCGGTGGTGCAAAAGATGTGCCATGGTGTGTGTTATTAAGAATGTGACGCATTTGGAGGGTGCATTACATTGTAAAGCCCTGCGCCAGAAGGAGGCTTTCCTGTGCAGGAGGGGGTGCAGCAACGCCTCCTAAAAGTGACTGAGTGAAATGTATAACATTTCATTCAGTCACTTTTGAGCTTATGCTGCGTCAAAAACTTGCACATGCTTGAAGCAGGTGTAAGGATTGATACAGCATTGTGAGCATAGGGCCCCAAGAGCACTGCTGGAGTTGTGTTATGCTTGCAACCGAAGTCAAGCAATAATTAATCCCAAAAATATTTAGCAATTTAGTTTTGTTATTATTTTATAATAAGAATATGAAATATAATCTAAAAAATAAAATACATATAAATATTTATATTAAAAATATAAGTAATTAGTATAAAAAGAAAGACATAATAATTAATACATTTATAAATTATTATTTACAAAACCTTTGAAATTCACTGAAAAAACCATAGGTTTCACACACGTTATAGTTAGGAATTAGCATTTAAAAACCTTGCAAATTCATTGAAAAAAACATAGGTTTCACTCACGTTTTAGTTAGGAATTAGCATTTAAAAAACCTTGCAAATTCATTGAAAAAACATAGGTTTCACACATGTCATAGTTAGCTGAACATTTATCTCATACAAAACCTTTGAAATTCCCCCATTTTCAAAACAATGGAGATACCAATACCAGTTACAACAACCTATTCAGTAATTACATACACATCCACTCATTCACTAACAGTTCTATTAAGTCACTCATACATGTACTCACTCCTCATATGTACTCATACACCTATACATCCATTTACTTGAATATACAGCTATACACACACCACTACACTTACTTCTACAGAAACATACATACACATACTTACTCTCTTAAACAATCACTTATAGAAACACATACTTATTTATACAGGAACACTTCCAAACTCTCACTCTCACATATACTCACTTATATACATCAATATGCACATATAATAGTTCAAAACATATGTAGTTACTCATAAAGACACTATTGAGACAGTCATTCACTAACTAACACACCCATCTACACACTCATCCACCCATACAGTTCTGCACACATGCTGTCTTCAAAACACATACAAACAGTGAGTCACTCATTTATGCATCTATACGCTAAGTAATATCCCCCACTGAACTATACAGACACTCATACTGATACTAAAAAAACAACTAATAACCCATATACACACTCATATAGCTACTCACCAACCCATGCAGCCACTTATTCACAAAGTGTGAGACTGATACAGATATTTACATATTTAAACATTACTCACTATCCCATGTATTCAATAAGCTACAATTAATCAGTCAGTTATACAATCAATTTTACAAAAAAATCATCCATTTAGACACTTATATACCCATTTATTCTTCCATTGACCTTGAGATATACATATATAAAACATATTTAAATTTAAGAAAAACACACATTCACTTGATGATGTCATCAGTGATGTCATCAGTGATGTAATTTGAGATGTCATCAGTGATGTCATGAGTGATGTCACTGACCATGTCATGAGTGACGTAATATGAGACGTCATCAGCAGTGCATTTGGGGCGCGTGAGTTATAGTTAGCTGAACTAACTATAACGGGGAATTTCAAAGGTTTTGTATGAGAGAAATGTTCAGCTAACTATAACATGTGTGAAACATATGGTTTTTTCAATTAATTTGCAAGGTTTTTTAAATGCTAATTCCTAACTATAACGTGTGTGAAACCTATGGTTTTTCAATGAATTTGCAAGGTTTTTTAAATGCTAATTCGTAACTATAAAGTGTGTGAAACCTATCGTTTTTTCAGTGAATATATGAACAAAATAAATCCTATGTTTGTGCCCGGAGCATGTGTCCCGCTGATTTTTTAATGAGGAATGCTGTAAAGCGCCAAGAAATTGGGGACATTAATTTGGGCCTGTGTCCCATACATTTGTATGCGAGACCTTGTGGACTGCAACTTCCATCATGCAGTGCTCCTGTGAGGTGCAGCGCAATTAACACACCTGCCTGTGGGAGGAGGAGTCGAGAGAATGCTCTTAAGGGAGTGGTCTCTGGAGCCCACAAAATATCATAGCCTGCGGGACTGGCACTGATGACAGCCAGTTCCGCCAGAAACGCATCTGCCATGGCGTTTCACGGACTACAGGAGTGCGTTTGTGATGAACCAAATAAATCCTTTGTGCCCGGATCATGTGTCCCGCTGATTTTTCAATGAGGTCAGCTTTGGTGGAGTTTGTAGCTGGTTTTCTGCTGATACCGGCAAGGGGCACGCCCTCTCTGTCTGGAGCTCCGCGTAATCAGCAAAACAGTGGTGCAGTACGAGGAGTACAACGCGGCGCCCCCCCCAAACCAGAGGTATTCTCCACATGGGGTGTATCTACGTGAGGGGAGAGAGGAGGCAGCATCACGCTGCCTGAGATGGGCACAAAAGAAGGTATTGGCCGCAACATCATACCCAGGACCTCTGAGGTGGAATGCAGTAAAGCGCCAAGAAATTGAGGACATTAATTTGGGCCTGTGTCCCATAGATTTGTATGCGGGACCTCGTGGACTGCAACTTCCATCATGCAGTGCTCCTGGGAGGTGCAGCGCAATTAACACACCTGCCAGTGGAAGGAGGAGTCGAGAGACTGCTATTAAGGGAGTGGTCCCTGAAGCCCACGAAATATCATAGCCTGTGGGACCGGCACTGATGACGGCCAGTTCGGCCAGAAACGCGTCTGCCATAGCGTTTCACGGACTACAGGAGTGCATTTGTGATGAACAAATAAATCCTTTGTTTGTGCCTGCAGCATGTGTCCCGCTGATTTTTTAATGAGGTCGGCTTTGGTGGAGTTTGTAGCTGGTTTTCTGCTGATACCAGAAAGGGACATGCCCTCTCGGTCTGGAGCTCCGCGTAATCAGCAAAACAGTGGTGCAGTACGAGGAGTACAATGCGGCGCCCCCCCAAACCAGAGGTATTCTCCACATGGGGTGTATCTACGTGAGGGGAGAGAGGAGGCAGCATCACGCTGCCTGATAAGAGCACAAAAGAAGGTATTGGCCGCAACATCATACCCAGGACCTCTGAGGTAGAATGCAGTAAAGCGCCAAGAAATTGGGGACATTAATTTGGGCCTGTGTCCCATACATTTGTATGCGGGACCTCATGGACTGCAACTTGCATCATGTAGTACTCCTGGGAGGCGCAGCGCAATTAACACACCTGCCTGTGGGAGGAGGAGTTGAGAGACTGCTATTAAGGGAGTGGTCTCTGGAGCCCACGAAATATCATAGCCTGTGCGACAGGCACTGATGACGGCCAGTTTGGCCAGAAACGCGTCTGCCATAGCGTTTCACGGACTACAGGAGTGCGTTTGTGATGAACCAAATAAATCCTTTGCTTGTGCCCGGAGCATGTGTCCCGCAGATTTTTTAATGAGGTCAGCTTTGGTGGAGTTTGTAGCTGGTTTTCTGCTGATACTGGCAAGGGGCACGCCCTCTCGGTCTGGAGCTCCGCGTAATCAGCAAAACAGTGATGCAGTACGAGGAGTACAACGCGGCACCCCCCCAAACCAGAGGTATTCTCCACATGGGGTGTATCTACGTGAGGGGAGAGAGGAGGCAGCATCACGCTGCCTGATAAGGGCACAAAAGAAGGTATTGGCCGCAACATCATACCCAGGACCTCTGAGGTGGAATCCGGTAAAGCACCAAGAAATTGGGGACATTAATTTGGGCCTGTGTCCCATACTTTTGTATGCGGGACCTCGTGGACTGTAACTTCCATCATGCAGTGCTCCTGGGAGGCGCAGCGCTATTAACACCCCTGTCTGTGGGAGGAGGAGTCGAGAGACTGCTATTAAGGGAGTGGTCTCTGGAGCCCACAAAATATTATAGTCTGTGGGACCAGCACTGATGACAGCCAATTCGGCCACAAACGCGTCTGCCATAGCGTTTCATGGCAGGAGTGCGTTTGTGATGAACCAAATAAATCCTTCGTTTGTGCCCGGAGCATGAAGTTGAAGTTGAAGTTGAAAGTTCTTGATAGAGCGCACTGTGACCAAGCGGCTTCCTGGCGCTAGAGTTATGACTGAGAACACAGATATCTGCCAAGATGAAGATCAGCAGGAGTACGCTTCGGAGAACAGGAAAGTCTTGAGGGCCTTGCGAAATTGTAAGTAGACTGGAGTGGATCTAATGTACAACGGAAGGCTGTTCCAGAAGCGGGGAGCTAGTACAGAGAATCTGGTACCTCCAGTTTTGGACCTGCGGAAGCGAGGAACATTAAAAAGAGCCTGATTGGAGGATCGGAGGGTACGACTGGGGGTGTAGGAAGTGATGAGGGAGTTAATGAAAACCGGGGGGGTATGGGCCCGGGCCATGAAGACAAGGCATCCCAGCTTAAAAAGGGATCTCTGGCAAATGGGGAGCCAGTGAATGGATTTCAAACCAGGAGTGATGTGGTGGGACTTAGGAAGGTGGTGAATGAGACGGGTGGCCTCATTCTGAATAGCCTGAAGACGACGGAGTTCGTAGGCTGGGATACCCACGTAGAGGCTGTTCCCGTAGTCAAGACGGGAGAGAATCATGGCCAAAATGATAAGTTTAAGAGCAACAGGAGAAAAAAACGGGAAACTTTCCGAATGATCCGGAGGGATAGGAAGCAGGAGGAAACCACTAAACTAATCTGGGCATGCATGTAGAGGTCCTGACTGACTTTAATGCCCAAGGTCCTAGCTGAAGCCGCAGGTACTGGAGGAGGGCCGAAGGTGGAAGGCCAGAAGGCGGCGGACCAGGGGGAGGTGGTAGCGCCAGTCAGGACCAGCTCCATCTTGTCCAGATTAAGTTTAAGGTGATTGCGGTTCATCCACTCAGAAATAAAAACAAGGGTAGAATGAAATTTGGGCAGGGAGTCCAGGGGGGAAGAAAGATCAAAAACAAGCTGGAGGTCGTCCGCATAATTATACACGGAGACCCCAATATGTAGAAGAGAAACAATAAGGGGGTGGATATAAAGGTTAAAAAGGAGGGGGGACAGGGAAGAGCCTTGGGGGACCCCACAAGGAATCAGGCGGGTGGAGGCAGAGAAGCTGGAAAGATGGACCGCCTGAGTCCGTCCTTCCAGAAAAGAGGCGAGCCAAGAGAGGGCAGTGCCCTGAACGCCCGCAGCGCTGACACGGCCAAGAAGAATGGAATGATCGACCGTGTCAAACGCAGCGGACAGGTCAAGGAAAACCAAGGCTTGAGGTAAGTTGGGATCGGCCTTGCTCTTTAGCTCGTCAAGGATGGATAGGACCACTGACTTCTGTAGAATGGGCAGGGCGGAATCCTGCTTGGTGGGAGGCCAAGATGTATTTATCCTCAATGAAAGTAGAGAGGCTGGCAGTGATGTGGCTCTCCAAGATCTTCCCTAAATATGGAAGAAGGGAGATGGGTCTAAAATTAGACGGAAGGGAAGGGTCTAAACCATGCTTTTTTAAAATTGGGAGAACTATGGCCGAATTAAAAGATTTAGGAACTAGACCTGAAGAAATAGAGGCATTGAGGAGGGAGAGGGGGCGGTCAGGACAATCGATGAACAGCTCTCTCAGAATGCGAGCCGGAGCACAATCAGCCGGAGAGCCTGACTTAACTTTCTGGAGTAAAGCAAGGAAAGAGTCCATAGAGATAGAGGGAAAGTGGTCAAGAAAAGAGGAAGGCAGAGGAAGAACAGAGGGAGAAAGTGGTGAAGATGCAGCTGGAATGTTAGATTTAATCTTCGCAATTTTCTCCATGAAGAAGTCATTAAGGGATGAGCAGAGAGCTTGATTTTTTAATGAGGTCAGCTTTGGTGGAGTTTATAGCTGGTTTTCTGCTGAAACCGGCAAGGGGCACGCCCTCTCGGTCTGGAGCTCCGCGTAATCAGCAAAACAGTGGTGCAGTACGAGGAGTAAAACGCGGCACCCCCCAAACCAGAGGTATTCTCCACATGGGGTGTATCTACATGAGGGGAGAGAGGAGGCAGCATCACGCTGCCTGATAAGGGCACAAAAGAAGGTAATGGCCGCAACATCATACCCAGGACCTCTGAGGTGGAATGCAGTAAAGCGCCAAGAAATTGGGGACATTAATGTGGGCCTGTGTTCCATACATTTGTATGCGGGACCTCGTGGACTGCAACTTCCATCATGCAGTGCTCCTGGGAGGCGCAGCGCAATTCACACACCTGCCTGTGGGAGGAGGAGTCGAGAGACTGCTATTAAGGGAGTGGTCTCTGGAACCCACGAAATATCATAGCCTGTGGGACCGGCACTGATGACGGCCAGTTCGGCCAGAAACGAGTCTGCCATAGCGTTTCACAGACTACAGGAGTGCGTTTGTGATGAACCAAATAAAATCCTTCGTTTGTGCCCGGAGCATGTGTCCCGCTGATTTTCTAATGAGGTCAGCTTTGGTGGAATATATATATATCTATATCTATATTCACTGAAAAAACCATAAGTTTGACACCAGTTATAGTTAGCTGGAAATTTTACTGACAAAAAAACCATTGAAATTCCCACGTTATAGTTAGTTGGACTCACTATAACTTGCGCGCCTGCAATGCACTGCTGATGACGTCACATATTACATCACTCATGACATAGTCAGTGACATCACTCATGACATCACTGATGACACCATCCAGTGAATGTGTGTCTTTCTGAAAAATAAATATGTTTTATATATGTATATGTAAAGGTCGATGGAAGAATAAATGTTTAAATAAGTGTCTTAATGGATGTTTCTTTAAAAAAAATTGATTGGTTAACTGGCCTATTAAGTGTATCTTAATGAATACATATATTAGCGAGTATTGTTTAAATATTTAAATGTTTATATCAGTGTTTCACTTTGTGTATAAGTGGCTGCATGGGTTGGTGAGTAGCTACATGTGTGTGTATATGGGTTATTAGATGTTTTTTTAGTATTAGTATGAGTGTCTTTATGGTTTGGTGGGGGTGTTACTTAGCACATAGATGCATCAATGACTGACTCACTGTTTGTATGTGTTTTGAAGACAGCATATGTGCAGGACTGTATGGGTGGATGAGTGTGTATATGTGTGTGTTAGTGAGTGAACGACTGTCTCACTACTGTCTTTATCAGTAACTACATATGTTTTAATCTAGTATATGTGAGTATTGATGTATATAAGTGAGTATATGTGAGAGTGAGATGTTGTAAGAGTTCCTGTTTAAATAAGTATGTGTTTCTATAGGTGATTGTTTAAGAAAGTAAGTATGTGTAAGTTTCCTTAGAAGTAAGGTGGTAGTGTTTGTATAGTTGTATATGCAAATAAATGGATGTTTAATAGTTTATTTGCACGTGTGAGTATGTGTGTGAGTAACTTTTGGATGACTGTCAGTGTGTAACAGGATGTATAGGTGTATCACTACATATGATGAGTGAGTATATGTATGAGTGACTATATAGAACTGTTGGTGAATGAGTGGATGTGTATATAGATGGTGGAATTACTGAATTGGTTGTTGTAACTGGTATGGGTATGTCCATTTTTTTGAAAATGTTAGTTTCTATTTTTGTATATGTGTTTCAAGGGTTACATTACACTGAAAGGAGGTCTGTCACTCTGTCACAAGGATGGTGTCATCAGTGATGTCATGAGTGATGTCACTGACCATGTCATGAGTGATGTAATATGTGACGTAATCAGCAGTGCATTGCAGGCGCGCAAGTTATAGTGAGTCCAACTAACTATAACATGGGAATTTCAATGGTTTTATGTCAGTAAAATTTCTAGCTAACTATAACTGGTGTCAAACCTATGGTTTTTTCAGTGAATTTAATAGGTTTTTTAAATGCTAATTCCTAACTATAACTGGTGTGAAACCTATGTTTTTTTCTGTGAATTTCATAGGTTTTGTAAATGCTAATTCCTAACCATATATGGTGCCTCAAACCTATGTTTTTTTTCAGTGAATTTCAAAGGTTTTTTAATAGCAAATTTCTATTGCTATCAAATATATTTTTTATAATGAATCCTATATTGTATATTTCTGTAATACTATTTTTTTTATGTATATTCTTCATTTTATTATTTCTTAAATTTTTTTGGCCTGGAGCACTCCCAGTGCGCGTACCGGTGTGCGCACCGGAAAGCGCAGTCTTGCGGCGCGCCCCAGTGCGCGTACCGGTGAGTGTCCTGTTTTCGCTATTGCCGCGAACGAAAACATCATCGTGAAGTATCGCGTAGCCGCGTCCGTGTGATACGCACGGCGTAAGTGCACCCGGAAGCACCCGAGCGCATACGATATAAGCGCGAAATATAGTTAGTACAACTAACTATATAGGAGCAATTCCAATGGTTTTGTATGAGTGAAATGTCCAGCTAACTATAACACCCCTAAAACGTATAGTTTTGTGAGTGAATTTTAAAGGTTTTTAAAATGCTAATTCCTAACTATATAAGGCCTGAAACCCATGGTTTTTTCAGTGAATTTGCAAGGTTTTTTAAATGCTAATTCCTAACTATATAAGGCCTGAAACCTATGATTTTTTCAGTGAATTTGCAAGGTTTTTTAAATGCTAATTCCTAACTATATAAGACCTGAAAGCCCATCAGGAATCTCCAGTATGTGCCAGGGGACTGCATTGCAGAGAGGTGTAATGAAGCCACGCCCCTTTTTACACCTCTCTGCAACGCAGCCCCCGTGCATGTTTGAAGAGAGGGAACTAATTCTCCTTGCATACTGGGGGCCCCTGGGGGGCAACTACCCCCCTGGAACCTCCAGTATGCACCAGGGGGCTGCATTGCAGAGGTGTAATGAGGCAATGCCCCTTGTTGCACCTCTCTGCAACGCAGCCCCCTGCCGCGTTTGCAGAGGGGGAACTAATTCCCCTTGCACACTGGTGGTCCCTGGGGGCCAACTAGCCCACCAGGTGCCTCCAGTATGCGCCAGGGGGCTGCATTGCAGAGAGGTGTAATGAGGCCACATCCTTTTTTACACCTCTCTGCAACGCAGCCCCCGTGCATGTTTGAAGAGGGGGAACTAATTCCCCTTGCATACTAGGGGTCCCTGGGGGCCAACTAGCCCACCTGGAGCCTCCAGTATGCGCCAGGGGGCTGCATTGCACAGAGGTGTAATGAGGCTATGCCCCTTTTTACACCTCTCTGCAACGCAGGCCACTGGCGCGTTTGCATAGGGGGGACTAATTCCCCTTGCATACTGGGGGTCCCTGGGTCATATCTGCCCAAACACCGATATTCCCCGAACGATTGAAAATGACTTTTCTTGAGAAACATTTGGATTTGGATTATCATGTCCTATACTTTGGAATTTTTGAAAGACTGACTTTGAGGATGCTATAAATTACTCAAGTCTGCCCGAATTGTGTGGGTAAAATTGACACCTAGTCACTTTGAAGAAGAATGTACTTACGTCTCGTCTAACATTTGGAAGAAATATCTAGTTATATGACAACAGGATACCGACAGGAAATAAGAATGCCCTTAAGAAGTTCTGTTGTACAGAACGAAATGTTTCGGCTGGCTGTGGTACATAAACTTAAGGAAAATAAAAGCATTTGAATATACACCAAGATTCAGCGCTTCAATAAGGACTCTAAGTGATATGATTTGATTGGACTTATTGTGCAAGTGGTGCTGTGCCAAACTTAGGAATATTCTCCACTACTCTCTACTACTTACTCTCTACTACTCTACTACTCTCTACTACTCTCTCTCTACTACTCACTCCCTACTACTCACTATCTACTACTCTCTACTACTAACTCTCTACTACTCTCTCGCTACTACTCACTCTTTACTACTCATTCTCTACTACTGTCTATTACTCACTCTCTACTTCCCGTTCTCTACTACTCTCTACTACTCACTCTCTACTACTCTCTCTCTACTACTCTCTCTCTACTACTCACTCTCTACCACTCACTCTACTACTCACTCTCTACTACTCTCTACCTCTCTACTACTCACTCTCTACTACTCTCTCTCTCTACTAGTCTCTACAGCTCACTCTACTACTCACTCTCTACTACTCTCTACTATTCTCTCTCTCTGCTACTCACTCTCTACTACTCTCTACTACTCACTCTCTACTACTAACACTCTACTACTCTCTACTACTCACTCTTTACTACTCTCTACTACTCACTCTCTACTGCTCTCTACTACTCACTCTACTACTTGCTCTCTACTACTCTCCACTACTCACTCTCTACTACTCACTCTCTACTTCTCTCTACTACTCTCTACTACTCACTCTACTATTCACTCTACTATTCTCTACTACTCACTCTCTGCTACTCTCTCTACTGATCTCTACTACTCTCTACTACTCACTCTCTACTCTCTATTACTCACTCTCTACTCTCTACCTCTCTACCTCAATCTACTTCTCTCTCTACTAGTCTCTACCTCTCTACCGCTACCTCTCTACCTCTACACCTCTACCTCTCTACCTCTCTTTACACTCACACATATACACATATATATATGCATATATATGCATATGCATTTATATATATGTATGTGTATGTATATATATTCACTGAAAAAACAATAGGTTTCACACCAGTTTTAGTTAGCTGGAAACTTTACTGACATAAAACCATTGGAATTGCACGTTATAGTTAGTTGGACTCACTATAACTTGCGCGCCTGCGATGCACTGCTGATGACGTCACATATTACATCACTCATGACATGGTCAGTGACATCACTCATGACATCACTGATGACACCATCCAGTGAATGTGTGTCTTTCTGAAATATCAATATGTTTTATATATGTATTTGTAAAGGTCGACGGACGAATAAATGTTTAAATAAGTGTTTTAATGAATGTTTTTTTTTAAAAAAATTTGATTGGTTAACTGACTTCTTAAGTGTATCTTAGTGAATACATATATTAGCGAGTATCTTTTAAATATTTAAATGTATGTATCAGTGTTTCACTTTGTGTATTAGTGGCTGTATGGTTGGTGACTGACTCACTGATTGTATGTGTTTTGAAGACAGCATATGTACAGGACTGTATGGATGGATGAGTGTGTATATGTGTGTGTTAGTGAGTAAACGACTGTCTCACTATTGTCTTTATCAGTAACGACATATGTTTTAATCTAGTATATGTGAGTATTGATATATATAAGTGAGTATATGTGAGAGTGAGAGATTGTAAGAGTTCCTGTTTAAATAAGTATGTGTTTCTATATGTGTAAGTTTCCTTAGAAGTAAAGTGGTAATGTGAGTATAGCTGTATATGCAAATAAATGGATGTTCAATAGTTTATTTGAATGTGTGAGTGTGTGTGTGAGTAACTTTTTGATGACTGTCGGTGTGTAACAGGATGTATAGGGGTATCACTACATATGATGAGTGAGTATATGTATGAGTGACTATATAAAACTGTTGGTGAATATGTGAATGTGTACATAGATGGTGGAATTACTGAATTGGTTGTTTCAAGGGTTACTTTACAGTGAAAGGAGGTCTGTCACTTTGTCACAAGGATGGTGTCATCAGTGATGTCATGAGTGATGTCACTGACCATGTCATGAGGGATGTAATATGTGACGTCATCAGCAGTGCATTGCAGGCGCGCAAGTTATAGTGAGTCCAACTAACTATAACGTGGAATTTCAATGGTTTTATGTCACTAAAATTTCCAGATAACTAAAACTGGTGGGAAACCTATGGTTTTTTCAGTGAATTTAATAGGTTTTTGTAAATGCTAATCCCTATAACTGGTGTGAAACCTATGGTTTTTTCAGTGAATTTAATAGGTTTTTTAAATGCTAATTCCTAACTATAACTGGTGTGAAACCTATGGTTTTTTCAGTGAATTTCATAGGTTTTTTAAGTGCTAATACCTAACTATAACTGGTGTGAAACCTATGTTTTTTTCAGTGAATATATATATATATATATATATATATATATATATATATGTGAACAAGGGCTCTTGGAGCCCGAAACGCGTCTTGCCCTCTTGCTACCAACCTTTCCTGCAATAAAGACCAACCTGTGAATTGTGAGCTTTGGTCCATCTCCTGTTTGCTTCGCCAGTCCTGGGTTGCACTGGGATTGGAAGTGGCGTTCCTTGGAGTCTGCGCACATATATAATATATATATATATATCTATATATATATATAAAATTTCTATGGCAAAATGAAACCCCTCATTTTGTTCCTTTTCAAATTGAATGTATTAAGTGTTACCACTTTATTCCAATCAAGATGACTTCAGGTGTGCCATACTTTTGTCATAAGTAAGACTGTTAGCGTTCTAGTTGTTCTTTAGAACACTCGGGGACATTCTGTCATTGGGCTATAGTTGGGCTACATCTGGCTGATATTTGGGCTACATTTGGGCTCTTTTGTCTATGGTGGCCATCTTGGGAGACTGCATATCAGAATTTTTTTAATGAAATATAAGAGGATTTGAGAAGTCACTCAAAATGTGCCCTAATTTTTCTTTCTTCAGCACTAATCATAATTTCTATGGCAAAATGAACCCCCTCATTTTGTTCCTTTGTGATGTCATGAGTGATGTCACTGACCATGTCATGAGGGATGTAATATGTGACGTCATCAGCAGTGCATTGCAGGCGCGCAAGTTATAGTGAGTCCAACTAACTATAACGTGGAATTTCAATGGTTTTATGTCACTAAAATTTCCAGATAACTAAAACTGGTGGGAAACCTATGGTTTTTTCAGTGAATTTAATAGGTTTTTTAAATGCTAATTCCTAACTATAACTGGTGTGAAACCTATGGTTTTTTCAGTGAATTTCATAGGTTTTTTAAGTGCTAGTACCTAACTATAACTGGTGTGAAACCTATGTTTTTTTCAGTGAATATATATATATATATATATATATATATATATATATATATATATATATATATATATATATATATATATATATATATATATATATATATATATATATATATATATATATATATATGTGTGAACAAGGGCTCTTGGAGCCCGAAACGCGTCTTGCCCTCTTGCTACCAACCTTTCCTGCAATAAAGACCAACCTGTGAATTGTGAGCTTTGGTCCGTCTCCTGTTTGCTTCGCCAGTCCTGGGTTGCACTGGGATTGGAAGTGGCGTTCCTTGGAGTCTGCGCACATATATAATATATATACATATATCTATATATATATATAAAATTTCTATGGCAAAATGAAACCCCTCATTTTGTTCCTTTTCAAATTGAATGTATTAAGTGTTACCACTTTATTCCAATCAAGATGACTTCAGGTGTGCCATACTTTTGTCATAAGTAAGACTGTTAGCGTTCTAGTTGTTCTTTAGAACACTCTGGGACATTCTGTCATTGGGCTATATTTGGGCTACATCTGGCTGATATTTGGGCTACATTTGGGCTCTTTTGTCTATGGTGGCCATCTTGGGAGACTGCATATCAGACTTTTTTTAATGAAATATAAGAGGATTTGAGAAGTCACTCAAAATGTGCCCTAATTTTTCTTTCTTCAGCACTAATCATAATTTCTATGGCAAAATGAACCCCCTCATTTTGTTCCTTTGCAAATTAAATGTTTTAAGTGTTAACACTTTATTCCAATCAAGATGACTGTTAGCGCTCTAGTTGTTCTTTAGAACACTCTGGGACATTCTGGGCTACATTTGTTTTTTTCTGTCTCTGGTGGCCATCTTTGGGCTACATTGGGCTACATTGGGCTACATTTGGGCTCTAACATATATATAGCCCAATGTAGCCCAATATATATTTTTTCAAAGTTAATTTTCGTAAAAACCACTGGAGCATATATCTTGAGACATAGCAAAGGCACATCCGGCTACCAGTCCCTACAATTTTGCCAAGTTTGGTGCAAATCCATTCAGTCGTTCGGGCTAAAAGTGAGTTCGACCTCCCTATGGAAATTAACATGGGGAAAACACGTTTTGGGACCCCCCTTTTATCTCGGCCCCCGCTTGACGAATCCCCCCCCAAACTTTCAGGGAAGGAGCGGGCCACCTACTTTGAGAAATTCGCGAAGATTCATCCACCGGCGCCAAAGTTATTCCCAATAGAATGTTGCAGATTTCCTATGGAAAGTAGATCCTAACTATAACTACCTACTGGCGACCGCCAGTAGGTAATATATATACATACATATATAAACATATATAATCTGTATATCTATATAAATGCAAATATAAATGCATGCATACATATACATATATGCATACAGATGCATGTTATTTACATGAAAGTTTAAAAAACACTAATAAAAGCAAAGCTAAAAAGCCACCTCATTACATACAGTATGGCTTTAACTTAAACGAGGGCGAGATCTATTGCATTTTCAATGCTTGTTCTGAATGTTAGCACTCTAGTTGCTCATTAAATCACTGTAGTAAAGCTACTGCTCACCAGGGAAGTCTGCTGCTGGTATTCAAAGTGCATGTTTCAGTCTGCATGTCAGAAGTTTTTTAATGAAATAGAAGAGGATTTGAGAAGTCACTCAAAATGATCCCTAATTTTTCTTTCTGAAGCACTAATACTTTCTATGGCAAAATGAACCCCCTAATTTTGTTCCTTTTTAAATTAAATGTTTTCAGACTTACCACTTCATTCCAATCAAGATGGCTTCTGGTGTGCCATACTTTTGTCATAAGTAAGACTGTTAGCGCTCTAGTTGTTCTTTAGAACACTCTGGGACATTCTGTCATTGGGCTATACTTGGGCTACATCTGGGTGATATTTGGGCTACATTTAGGCTCTTTTGTCTCTGGTGGCCATCTTGGGAGACTGCATGTCAGAATGTTTTAATGAAATTGAAGAGGATTTGAGAAGTCACTCAAAATGTGCTCTAATTTTTCTTTCTGCAGCACTAATAATACTTTCTATGGCATAATACACCCCCTCATTTTGTTCCTTTTTAAATTAAATGTTTTAAGAGTTACCACTTTATTCCCATCATGATGGCTTCAGGTGTGCTATACCTTTGTAATAAGTAGGACTGTTAGCGCTCTAGTTGTTCTTTAGAACACTCTAGGAGGCTGCAGTAGAACACAAAGGAATCAACTGACAGTCTCTGTCCTTGTTGGATGTACATGTTTTACTGAGAATGTCAGACTTCATTCTCACATGACTTAGAAAGATAATGTGAATTTACAGAAAATATGCTTTCAGTTTAGCTTATAGATCCCCTTCCAAAGCACTGTGGGAAAATCATGAGATATTAGTTTTCTTTCAAACATGATTCATGATATCACAGCAGAAGTATTTTTCACATGGTAAAATCACCTTAGAACACACCACAATTCCTAAAATGAGTATGGTACCATCAACAAATGATTTATAATGTAACTAAAGTCCTAAAACCCTCTATTAACTACAATGCTTTTTAATGAGGTGCTATCATGTATATTGGTCCCAAGATGGCTGCCAACACTTCTTGGATGAAGTGCTGACAGCCAATCAGATCAGATGTATGGTTAGTCTGCGCCCAGATATATATATTTTTTTGAACCTAAATTACTCAAAATCCACTGGAGCACATATCTTGAGACATAGCAAAGGCACAACGGGCCACCAGTCGCTACAATTTTGCCAAGTTTTGTGGAAATCCATTCAGCCGTTCGGGCTAAAAGTGAGTCCAACCGCCCTATGGAAATTAACATGGGGAAAACACGTTTTGGGACCCCCCTTTTATCTCGGCCCCCGCTTGATGAATCCCCCCCAAACTTTCAGGGAAGTAGCGGAGCGCAGCGGCGAGGCAAATTTAGGGAAAATTACAGGCAGATTCCTCAACCGGCGCCAAAGTTATTCCCAATAGAATGTTGCGGATTTCCTATAGAAAACCTACTGGCGACCGCCAGTAGGTTATATATCTATACCTATATCTATATCTATATATATATCTATATATATATATATATATATATATATATATATCTATATATATCTATATATATATATATATATATATATATATATATATATATATATCTATATATCTATATATATATCTATATATATATCTATATATATATATATATATATATATATATATATATATGTGCTGTTTTAAGAATTAAGGGGCGGCGCAGACTTGCAATCACAGGTTCAAAAGGGGCGGGACCTACCAGCAGAGTGTTTTGCATCTCTCGAGGAGGCTTTGGGCGCTGACGAAGGCTATCACCGGCCAGAAATGCATCCGCCACTTACCACAAAATAAAAGCCTCCAACTGTTTCCCCTTCGGTCTCTGCTCTTTTTCTTTGGGAAGGAGTTCTGCTGTACATAACGTAGCGTCAGCCAGAGACGCACTACAGAGCACCCCCGCTTCACTCTGGGCTGGGACATCACTGGCTCGAACTGTTGCAGTTCCTCGTGTCGCCAAAGTTGTTTGGATGGTCCTAAGTCTGCCTTGGAGCCCGGGAAGAAATTTGGTAGTTGCGAGGACATCCAAACCTCGCGCTGGGCAGCGTGCAATGTCACTGCAGTCCCTGCCGCATGTATCCCTCGACTCTGTGGCTGAAGCGGTGCAGGGGAGCTGAGGAGGTGCTTTTTTGTGGATTATGAAGCTGATTTATCAAATCATCACATTTTGATTTTTTAATTTGAGGGCACACTTTGCTTCCCGCACGCACACACAAGGATTAAAACATTACTTCATCCCCCTAGCAACACCTCCAGGAACCTATCACTGGGGACTCTGGGGCTATTAGTTTCCCCTTATGAACTGGGTGCTACACAGGTGTGCTGCTGTAAGATTCAAGGGGCGGTGCGGACTTGCAAACACAGGTTCAAAAGGGGCGGGACCTACCAGCAGAGTGTTTTGCATCTATCGAGGAGGCTTTGGGCGCTGACGAAGGCTATCACCGGCCAGAAATGCATCCGCCACTTACCACAAAATAAAAGCCTCCAACTGTTTCCCCTTGGGTCTCTGCTCTTTTTCTTTGGGAAGGAGTTCTGCTGTACATAACGTAGCGTCAGCCAGAGAGGCACTACAGAGCACCCCCGCTTCACTCTGGGCTGGGACATCACTGGCTCGAACTGTTGCAGTTCCTCGTGTCGCCAAAGTTGTTTGGATGGTCCTAAGTCCGCCTTGGAGCCCGCGAAGAAATTTGGAAGTTGCGAGGTCATCCAAACCTCGCGCTGGGCAGCGTGCAATGTCACTGCAGTCCCTGCCGCATGTATCCCTGGACTCTGTGGCTGAAGCGGTACAGGGGAGCTGAGGAGGCACTTTTTTGTGGATTACAAGCTGATTTATCAAATCATCACATTTCGATTTTTTAATTTGAGGGCACACTTTGCTTCCCACACGCACGCACAAGGATTAAAACATTACTTCATCCCTCCAGCAACACCTCCAGGAACCTATCACTGGGGACTCTGGGACTTGTAGTTTCACCTTACGAACTGGGTGCTACACAGGTATGCTGCTGTAAGATTCAAGGGGCGGTGCGGACTTGCAATCACAGGTTCAAAAGGGGCGGGTCCTACCGGCAGAGTGTTGCATCTCTCGAGGAGGGTTTGGGCGCTGACGAAGGCTATCACCGGCCAGAAATGCATTCCCCACTTACCACAAAATAAAAGCCTCCAACCGTTTCCCCTTGGGTCTCTGCTCTTTTTCTTTGGGAAGGAGTTCTGCTGTACATATATATATATATATATATATATATATATATATATATATATATATATATATATATATATATATATATATATATATATATATATATATATATATATATATATATTACCTACTAGCACAGGCCGCATTGACTACCCCTGCTCAGTGGATTCACCGTGTGCTGTCTCTGGCTGTAGCGGCACGAGGGACCAGGAACAAGCAGCCGTGGACATTCTCAGGTTAAGGATGAGCGCCTACCACCACCTTCCTGCATCCAGCACAAGCCTGCCGCGCATCTTGCTCCTCCACACCACCCTCCTGGATTGACCGCCACAGTGCACTCTGGGCTCTGTGGTTCACCACCATTTTTTACGAACTGCTTAGGGTGAGCCGACTGCTACAAGGGGGAGGAGACTCACGTGCTGGAAGGTATTTTACACAGGAAGAGGACTATTGGGGGAGGACATGCCACAGTGAATGGGCGCTGAGGAAGGCCATTCGAGCCGAAATGCATTCGCCGCCACTGCTTACCTGTGAATTAAATGAGCTGTTCGCCCTGCAATCCCTCTGGCCTCTGAGTTCTTCATTTTGGGGTACTTTCCCATCATGTTTCCTGCGCCTGCCTTACGATGCAGTACAGATGGCCCTGCTACACTCAAGTGTCCACAAGCAAAGTTTGGCAACACGCTGCTCGCAGCACTTCAACTATCGAGGAATCGATAGCTTCTGTGACCACCAGGACACACGCTGTACCATTGGGGAGACTTTGGTATTTTACCGACGTGGGAGCACAGTCCGCATTGACTGCCCCTGCTCAGTGGATTCACTGCGTGCTGTCTCTGGCTGTAGCGGCACGAGGGACCAGGAACAAGCAGCTGTGGACATTCTCAGGTTAAGGATGAGCGCCTACCATCACCTTCCTGCATCAAGCACAAGCCTGCCGCTCATCTTGCTCCTCCACACCACCCTCCCGGATTGACCGCCACAGTGCACTCTGGGCTTTGTGGTTCACCACCATTTTTTACGAACTGCTTAGGGTGAGGCGACTGCTTTAAGGGGGAGGAGACTCACGTGCTGGAAGGTATGTTACACAGGAAGAGGACTATTGGGGGAGGACATGGCACAGTGAATGGGCGCTGAGGAAGGCCATTCGAGCCGAAATGCATTCGCCGCCACTGCTTACCTGTGAATTTAATGAGCTGTTCGCCCTGCAATCCCTCTGGCCTCTGAGTTCTTCCTTTTGGGGTACTTTTCCATCATGTTTCCTGCGCCTGCCTTACGACGCAGTACAGATGGCCCCGCTACACTCAAGTGTCCACAAGCAAAGTTTGGCAACACGCTGCTCGAAGCACTTCAACCATCGAGGAATCGATAGCTTCTGTGACCGCCAGGACACACGCTGTTCCATTGGGGAGACTTTGGTATTTTACCAACGTGGGAGCACAGTCCGCATTGACTGCCCCTGCTCATTGGATTCACCGTGTGCTGTCTCTGGCTGTAGCCGCACGAGGGACCAGGAACAAGCAGCCGTGGACATTCTCAGGTTAAGGATGAGCGCCTACCACCACCTTCCTGCATCCAGCACAAGCCTGCCGCTCATCATGCTCTTCCACACCACCCTCCCGGATTGACCGCCACAGTGCACTCTGGGCTTTGTGGTTCACCACCATTTTTTACGAACTGCTTAGGGTGAGCCGACTGCTTTAAGGGGGAGGAGACTCACGTGCTGGAAGGTATTTTACACAGGAAGAGGACTATTGGGGGAGGACATGCCACAGTGAATCGGCGCTGAGGAAGGCCATTCAAGCCGAAATGCATTCGCCGCCACTGCTTACCTGTGAATTAAATGAGCTGTTCGCCCTGCAATCCCTCTGGCCTCTGAGTTCTTCCTTTTGGGGTACTTTTCCGTCATGTTTCCTGCGCCTGCCTTACGATGCAGTACAGATGGCCCGCTACACTCAAGTGTCCACAAGCAAAGTTTGGCAAGACGCTGCTCGCAGCACGTCAACCATCGAGGAATCGATAGCTTCTGTGACCGCCAGGACACACGCTGTACCATTGGGGAGACTTTGGTATTTTACCGACGTGGGAGCACAGTCCGCATTGACTGCCCCTGCTCAGTGGATTCACCGCATGCTGTCTCTAGCTGTAGCGGCACGAGGGACCAGGAACAAGCAGCCGTGGACATTCTCAGGTTAAGGATGAGCGCCTACCACCACCTTCCTGCATCCAGCACAAGCCTGCCGCTCATCTTGCTCCTCCACACCACCCTCCCGGATTGACCACCACAGTGCACTCTGGGTTTTGTGGTTCACTACCACTTTTTTACGAACTGCTTAGGGTGAGCCGACTGCTTTAAGGGGGAGCAGACTCACGTGCTGGAAGGTATTTTACACAGGAAGAGGACAATTGGGGGAGGACATGCCACAGTGAATGGGCGCTGAGGAAGGCCATTCGAGCCGAAATGCATTCGCCACCACTGCTTACCTGTGAATTAAATGAGCTGTTCGCCCTGCAATCCCTCTGGCCTCTGAGTTCTTCCTTTTGGGGTACTTTTCCATCATGTTTCCTGCGCCTGCCTTACGATGCAGTACAGATGGCCCGCTACACTCAAGTGTCCACAAGCAAAGTTTGGCAAGACGCTGCTCGCAGCACTTCAACCATCGAGGAATCGATAGCTTCTGTGACCGCCAGGACACACGCTGTACCATTGGGGAGACTTTGGTATTTTACCGACGTGGGAGCACAGTCCGCATTGACTGCCCCTGCTCAGTGGATTCACCGCATGCTGTCTCTAGCTGTAGCGGCACGAGGGACCAGGAACAAGCAGCCGTGGACATTCTCAGGTTAAGGATGAGCGCCTACCACCACCTTCCTGCATCCAGCACAAGCCTGCCGCTCATCTTGCTCCTCCACACCACCCTCCCGGATTGACCGCCACAGTGCACTCTGGGTTTTGTGGTTCACCACCACTTTTTTACGAACTGCTTAGGGTGAGCCGACTGCTTTAAGGGGGAGCAGACTCACGTGCTGGAAGGTATTTTACACAGGAAGAGGACAATTGGGAGAGGACATGCCACAGTGAATGGGCGCTGAGGAAGGCCATTCGAGCCGAAATGCATTCGCCACCACTGCTTACCTGTGAATTAAATGAGCTGTTCGCCCTGCAATCCCTCTGGCCTCTGAGTTCTTCCTTTTGGGGTACTTTTCCATCATGTTTCCTGCGCCTGCCTTACGATGCAGTACAGATGGCCCGCTACACTCAAGTGTCCACAAGCAAAGTTTGGCAAGACGCTGCTCGCAGCACTTCAACCATCGAGGAATCGATAGCTTCTGTGACCGCCAGGACACACGCTGTGCCATTGGGGAGACTTTGGTATTTTACCAACGTGGGAGCACAGTCCGCATTGACTCCCCCTGCTCAGTGGATTCACCGCGTGCTGTCTCTGGCTGTAGCGGCACGAGGGACCAGGAACAAGCAGCCGTGGACATTCTCAGGTTAAGGATGAGCGCCTACCACCACCTTCCTGCATCCAGCACAAGCCTGCCGCTCATCTTGCTCCTCCACACCACCCTCCCGGATTGACCGCCACAGTGCACTCTGGGCTTTGTGGTTCACCACCATTTTTTACGAACTGCTTAGGGTGAGCCGACTGATTTAAGGGGGAGGAGACTCACGTGCTGGAAGGTATTTTACACAGGAAGAGGACTATTGGAGGAGGACATGCCACAGTGAATGGGCGCTGAGGAAGGCCATTCGAGCCAAAATGCATTCGCCGCCACTGCTTACCTGTCAATTAAATGAGCTGTTCGCCCTGCTGTAGTATCGGGTTCCCAAGGCCTACATGCTCCGTAGATAACCCACTTACACCGAAAGAACTGTTGGCACGGAAACTGAAAAGTACAAAGAACAAGTTTATTAAGACCCCATGGGGTGGTGGTACATTCCTACAGAACCGTTCGGCAATGCAAGAAGTATCACACCGATCGTTGGTGTGATCCCCTCTTTTATACAGTTTTACAAGCAATAAAAGATAGGCGGCACAAAGTTACAGAGTTTATGTACATATATGGTCATTTTTGGAACACAGCCAACTCATGGGAGGGGTTACAACCCCACTGGTCAGTTTGGCGGCACATTCCTGAGGGGTGACTGGTCAGTTGGAACTGCGCATGTACAGGCTTGACCGTTGCTAAAAATAGCCTGTTGCTGGGCAAAGTCAGGTGGTCAGTGGCACGGACAACGGACTAAAGGGCATGCTGACCACGAGGCCGCTCATTCTCTAAAATGGCCGCCACAATTCACAAAATGGCGTTTCCAAGTATAGTCAAGTTAAGGGGAAAAACGTGTAGCACAGCTAAGCGCTAACTCGGCCATTGTCAAATTACGACAGACGACCCTTTTAGCGTTTAGCTGAAGCTACCTCATAGTGGACATAATCGAGATGTTCATCTTCAATATCAATTAGCATAATTTGAGCTACTTCTTTGTGAAGCATCATTTTGTTTTGAGCAAGGGCTCGTCTTGATGGTATGCAGGCTGATAAACACATGGAACACAAAGCTGGACCACATTGTATACATAAACATACAAAGAACAGCATCCCAACAATGATACAAAGAATTGTCAGCAGTTTCCAACCCCAGGTGGTAAGCATTGACCAGAACCAGCCTGAAAGTGTCCAAGTTCCATTGTCCGGGTGTATTTCAGCAGCTATTTTGTGAAATTTAGAAATGGCATCATAAACGGATGGCGAATTATCAGGTACGTATACACAGCAGCTACTTCCGATGATTCTACATGCCCCCCCCGATCAGCTAGAACCACATCTAGAACCATTCTGTTCTGAAGTGTAACAATCCTGGAAATCTGAAGTTCTTTGGTAATATTCCCTAATGCAATAGCAGTATCATTGGCTACAGCCTCAACTACACGGGTCAGCCGTCGTATCTTCCGACTGTTCAATGCAGCCCCCACAAAGGAGAACAATCCGAAATTAAAGTCCACATATTGCTGCAAGGTAGTATCAGTCTGATCGATGTCATCCAAGGCCACAGCACGTTTAACACGATTTAGTACAAAATCATGATAGAGGATATAGTCATTATGATACATTGGTGGGGCAATAAATACAGGGGGAAACACAAACGATACATAACATGTGCCTAACCATCCTAAAGGAAGCTGATGGTAACCTTTATTGCCACAAATGAAATACGTATTTCGGGATGCCACAAACGATATGCCATTCGGGCTGTCAAATGTAAGTGTAGTATTACATTCACTCTTCCCAACCGGGATTGTACCTTTATTACGTATGCACAAATCAGCTTTAGTTGCAATAACATTAATAACATGCGAACTGGATACATTAATGTTCCTTTGGTTGCTGTAAACACGGGGTGCAGATGCATTGTCGGGGCGGTATTCTTCCCATTCAAATCGAGTACCCTCAGCTCGTGGGTACCCATCCCGGTCATGGTAGCAAATTTCATTCAAACGGAAAAGCACCCCCCCTTTCGTTGGCCATCGCAAAGTGAATAGAAGAGTGTACCAGGCATTGCAGGACCCATTATGTGAAAACGGGAGCGGAATGAGTGGAGTGCCCCCCCTTTTCTGATGTCCAGGCAGCATCCCACACACCCAACAATTGGAAGTATTTGTCATGTTATGCGTATGATGCAGAATCTGAATAAAGCTATTGTTCAAATAGGTCTGCCGGTGCCGTTCTTCATGATAGGGCAAGGTGAAGTGAAAATGTTCAGATGGAGCCGGGGTAGTCGGCAGCAAATGTTCACGTGCAGGCACCACGAGTTCAACTACCCAAGCTATCACTGCTATTACCACAATTGTCAAGACAAAAAGGATGGCACCAAGTATTCTTTTGTCTCGTGATGCAGAAGACGCCATAGTTCGAAGAGTTCCCAATGTCTCAAATAGTTCAAAAGTTCACAAAGTCTCAAATGTACATATGTGTGTATATTTATACCTAAAAAAGAAAAATACGGTGCTGAGCTCCGAGGTAGCCGTTGTTTTCTGCTCCGGGGTCAAGACGGGTGTCGCTACTCTTGGCAGAACTGATCCCCCCCCCTTGAGATTCCCGGTTTCCGTTTCACAAACCCCAGAGCGGTAACCAACCAGTCTCGAAAACCAAAAAAAATCTTCTCCTTATCGTGGCCGCAGATCGTAACGCTGTCGTCCAGAAACAGTGTGGTCCGGGAAGGCTCCCTCGACTTCGGCCGATGTCACAGCTGGGCTCTTTTCTTTTTCCAGTATCTCCTTGTAGTCAGTCAGCACGGCAGGATTCACCAGATCAGGAGAGACACGACAGCAGTGAGTTGAATGCACCCACCGCTTTCTGTTGGTCACTCGTACAGCTGTTTGAGTAGCCAAGAGGACCTGCTCGGGGCCACGCCACCTCGGTTCCAAGCTGTTCGTCCTCTCAAACGATCTGATCATAACAAAATCCCCAGGACGGAGATTGTGAGCCTCTCCAGTAGAGTTGTCAGGGAGCGCTTCTCGAACCTGTTGATGAATAGAAAGCAAATCATTTGTTAATCGTGCCAAATAATCGTTCATCATTATACAAGGCACATCATGTATCAATCGCGGCTTAGGCACTCCCCAAATATTCATAGGCCTTCCAAACATCACTTCATACGGTGTGAGGCCTGTTCGAGAGTGGGGCACTGATCTAAGAGAGAGCAATGCTAGCGGTAAAGCATCAGGCCACTTCAATGACGTGGACGCCACAATCTTAGCCAATTTTAGTTTCAACGTGGCATTGTACCGCTCAACAAGACCTGCTGACTGAGGGTGGAACACAGCGTGAAACTTCTGCTGTATTCCCAACCCCTTCAGCACATACTCCACAATTTTCCCGACAAAATGAGGCCCATTATCGCTCCACAAAAATTTGCAAACTCCAAAGCGAGGAAAATACTCCTTGAGCAACACCTTAGCTGTTGTTAAAGCTGTATTATCTTTCGTGGGGAAGGCCTCAACCCATTTGCTAAAAGCGCACACCACCACTAGGACATACTTAAGGTTATTGCAGCGTTCAAGCTGGATGTAATCCATTTGGAGTACCTCAAAAGGTGCAGATGATGGAACGAACCCTCCTTTCGGAGTATGGGTCCCTTTCGCAGGATTGTGCTGTAAACATATCAGACAGGTCTGCACTACTCTCTTGGCAGTGTTGGCGATCTCGGGATGCTCCCAAACTCGTGATAACAATCGAGTGATCGCAAGAGCTCCCACATGTGCTAATCCGTGAGTCATCTGAACCATCGCTTGCAAGTAAGCTGCAGGCAATTTCCATTTCTCCATGTCTTTGCTTCTCCAACAACCCTCATCATCTAGCACCCCATCTGCTGCCCATGCCGCAAGTTCTGCTTCAGTCGCTGATTTTTGGATATCTAGTATCTCTGCTCTAGCATCGTACCATCGCTCAGCTTGTGATTTTGTTACGAACATGGGGGAGTCAGTTCGGGACATAGCTGTTTGTCTCGCTATGCTGTCTGCAAAAGCATTTCCTTGACCCACTTTATCAATGATCTTTTTATGGGCACTGCATTTAATGATCGCTACTTTCTTCGGACAAAGCAACGCGTTTAGGAGATCACGCACCAATTCTCCGTGCATAATGTGTACTCCATGAGAAGTTAAAAACCCACGTTCTCTCCAGAGTAGCCCAAAGTC
Organism: Lissotriton vulgaris; assembly: GCF_964263255.1. Taxonomy (NCBI): domain Eukaryota; kingdom Metazoa; phylum Chordata; class Amphibia; order Caudata; family Salamandridae; genus Lissotriton; species Lissotriton vulgaris. The sequence continues at coordinate 667,227,778 of NC_141694.1, forward strand.
ATGTGCTACTCCGAAGGCGTACCGGCTGTCTGTGTATATGTTCACACATAGGCCAGCACTCAATTCGCAGGCTCTCGTCAAAGCTATCAGCTCTGCTGCCTGAGCTGATTTCTGTGGTATTCGTGCTGTTTCTACCACTGTCTTAAGTGTCGTGATCGCGTATGCTGCGGAAGTCGTACCATCTGGCAGCCTCAAACACAATCCATCAACCCACAGTTCCCCATCCACATCTGGAAGTGGCATATCCTGTAAGTCGACACGACCCTTTGTCTGTTCCTCGGTCAGGAAAACACAATCATGATGTTTTTCTTCCTGACCCTCCTCAACCGGATAGGGCAATAAAGTGGCAGGGTTCAGGGTAGCACATCTTTTCAGTGTGATATGTGGCGCCAAAAGTGTAAGCTCATATCCTGTCAAACGTGCACTCGTGAGATACTGGGTTTTCGTCTGATTCAACAGGGCATCGACTGCATGGGGAACTAACACCAACAATTTGTGCGATAAAACTATTCCCTCACTCTGTCGTATAGCTACTGCTGTTGCTGCAACTGCTCGGAAACACCCAGGTAATCCTCGTGCTACAGGATCGAGAATAGCTGAAAAGTATGCACATGGCCTCTGCTTATCCCCGTGTACTTGCACTAACACTGATAACGCGCACCCATCTTTCTCGTGCACGTACAATGTAAAAATCTTTGAATAGTCTGGTGTACCTAACACGGGTGCAGATCAAAGAGCCTGTCTCAATTGTTCGAAAGCATTTTGACATTCATCTGTCCATTCAAGGGGCATTGGTGTAGTTTTGGACAGCAACGCTAACAAAGGTTTGATAATATGCGAAAACCCCATGATCCACTGTCTTCAAAAGGACGTTAATCCTATAAAGGCACGTACATCTCTCTGTGTGCGGGGGACTGGTGTATCTAGAATCGCCTGAATTCGATCAGATGTTAATGCACGCCCCTCCTTAGACAAAAGATGACCGAGGTAGGTCACCTTGGGTCTACAGTATTGGAGCTTTTTCTTCGAAACTTTATGATTATTCTGAGCCAGGAAGGAAAGTAAAGCAAGCGTACTCTCCTCACATTGCGCATAAGTGTCAGCAGCTAACAAAAGATCATCGACATACTGGATAAGGGCAACTCCAGATCGCAATTGAAAGGAATCAAGCTGTCTTTTTAAAGCCTGGCTGTAGATACTCGGACTCTCAGTGTAACCTTGAGGAACACGACAAAATCTATACGATTTATTATTTAACGTGAAACCAAATAAGTATCTGCTATCAGGATGGATGGGAATGGAAAAGAACGCATTTTTCAGGTCGATGACACTAAAGGTCGTCGCCGTTGGGGGGGACCAATGTAAGCAATGTGGTGATATCAGATACCACCGGGTATTGGGGAATGACAATTTTGTTAATTTCTCTCAAATCAATAATAAATCGATAGACTTTGTCGTCAGTATCTTTCTTAAGGATCGGGAGAATAGGGCTATTGCAAACATTATAGGGGACTTCCTCCACTACCCCTGCAATAATCACATCTTGAATAATGTGTGTCAGGGCAATTTCACCTTCCCTGGAGATCTTATACTGTGGTACACGTGGCAAAAGTACTCCCTCCTTTACTGTAATGCGAATAGGTGGAATAAGCATCTGTCCCACATCCGTATCTGAGGTCGCCCACAACGTGTGAGGGAGAGAGGCTAATGCTTCACAGTCTTGTATAGAAAAAAATCTGTCTGAATCCGGATAGTTATCATTCAAAATAACTCGCACTCCCTCCTGAGCGCAACGTATCGTCGCTCGAAAATATTTGAGCAAATCAATGCCCAGAATATTATCTGGGGTATAAGGTGACAACAAAAATTGGCCAAAACTGAAAAATTTATCGAGACAAAGTGCAAGAGGCTTTGATAATGGGCTAGGAGTGGGTGTGCCGTCAAACCCAATACATGTAATCATATCGCCAGACAGGGGAGCCCTCGGAACCAAGTTTTTAGACAAAGCGCTACGAGTAGCCCCTGTGTCGACTAGAAACTGATCAGTAGAACCCAAGATGCCCGCTGATACATATGGACCACTCTGATCTACTGGCACTTCAACTGATTCCGTACCCCATCCTACGCAGTCCTATGCATGCACATAATCCTGATGCTCCACATTCTCACTCTCCGATATCTGATACTGCTTCCGTCTATCAAACGTATTACATTCATCCTGGCCACGGCCCCTCTCTTCAAACCTGCTAGGATCACCTCCACTACCTCTCTCCCCCGAGTAACTACCTCTCGACCTTCCACCTCCTCGACCACGCTGACTACGCTGCTCACGAAGCACCGGACCATCATCGGCCCAATGCCCAAAGTCTTTACAATAGGCACATTGATCCTCCGCTATATCCGTACGCCCATACGACGCATTGCCCCCTCCTCGTCTGCCTCTATCGTTCCCTCTAGATTGCGTTCCGCGAACCTGTGCTAACATCACCTTCGTTTTCAACTCCTTTGCTTTCTTATCAACACTTTCTTTAGCCTCCAATTCCTGCCGCTCATAATACTGAGCCATAGTTAACAAAGACGCAGGGGTCGCCGTGGTCCAGGAACTCTCACTCGCTTTCAATCGTTTCGCAATCTCCGGTAGGAGATTAGCCACGTACTTATCAACAAACAGATGCCTACCCGTATCATCTGTTAATGATTGCCCACTGTAATCATGAAACGCTTCCTCGAATCGTGTAAAGAAGTCTGATACCGATTCGTCTAACTTTTGTTTGCACGAAGCTAACATGGTCCAATCAATCTTTTTAGAAGGAACAAGCGTTTTTAGTTTAGTCAAGATAGCCGCCGGGAGATCTAAAATCAAAGCACACGGTTTACATGCAGGTTCCCTTTCTAAATCAGCCCGTTCTAAATCCTTCCAAGTAGCCCCAAAAATCGTTTGGTCATTAGTTTTACGAATCAACCTCCACATGTCAGGCGGAAGAATTAACCCAAAAAACAGATCTATATCAACAGGACTCATAACACAGGACGAAATAGCCCCTTCCACCCCTTCATAGAATGCGGCTGGATTCTTCCGAAGATCAGGCAAAGAATTTTTTAATGCCATAACATCTGATCTATTCCAAGGCGTATATACCCAATTATATATAAAGTAGCCCTTCGCATCCTTCGACGCCTTATCCTCGTCCGTGCCCTCACCCTTAGGGGGAACATACAAAGGCGCAGTTCCTTCTGGGGGAGCCGGCTGTGATTCCGCTAACCTAATTGAGGTACCATTTCCAAGGCAGCACATCCCTCGGAGTGTGCTGAAAACAGGCATGTTCAAAGAGTATCACGAAAGCGTGATACTATATAACTGGCACTTACAGTACTTCACACAAATGTGTCGCTCAAAGTAAAAAGAACAAAATCAGAGAAACATCTCTACATGCCTGCCTATGTGAAGTGCACTACACATATAATTCAAAGGCCACAAAGTCACAAAGTCACAAATGTTAGCTAACTCAAATCATAGACATAATCGTAGAGCTTCAGTAAGCGTCCGTGGACTACCTTACCGACCACAAATCATAGAACTTCAGTAAGCGTCCGCAGACTACCTTACCGATCACAAATCTTACCCAAATCTCAAAGGTCCAGATTCCAACTGCCAAGGTCTTTTATCGAATCAGCCAAACGGCACTTATCCAGCAACGCAGATGATGAAAAACTCAGTCGGAGACCGGCGCCACCTGGAAGGTCAGATCGGAAGGAAAGGAAGAAACACCGTGGGTGCCAAGACTCCGGTCACTCGGTGGCAGCGTACGCGTCCATGGCGAGTTTCCAAACCTTCGTCACGACCTCTCCTTCGGGCATCCGAGTCGCCGATGAGTCCCTTCGTGGTCGCCAATTTGTAGTATCGGGTTCCCAAGGCCTACATGCTCCATAGATAACCCACTTACACCGAAAGAACTGTTGGCACGGAAACTGAAAAGTACAAAGAACAAGTTTATTAAGACCCCATGGGGTGGTGGTACGTTCCTACAGAACCCTTCGACAATGCAAGAAGTATCACACCGATCGTTGGTGTGATCCCCTCTTTTATACAGTTTTACAAGCAATAAAAGATAGGCGGCACAAAGTTACAGAGTTTATGTACATATATGGTCATTTTTGGAACACAGCCAACTCATGGGAGGGGTTACAACCCCACTGGTCAGTTTGGCGGCACATTCCTGAGGGGTGACTGGTCAGTTGGAACTGCGCATGTACAGGCTTGACCGTTGCTAAAAATAGCCTGTTGCTGGGCAAAGTCGGGTGGTCAGTGGCACGGACAACGGACTAAAGGGCATGCTGACCACGAGGCCGCTCATTCTCTAAAATGGCCGCCGCAATTCACAAAATGGCGTTTCCAAGTATAGTCAAGTTAAGTGGAAAAACGTGTAGCACAGCTAAGCGCTAACTCGGCCATTGTCAAATTACGACACTGCAATCCCTCTGGCCTCTGAGTTCTTCCTTTTGGGGTACTTTTCCGTCATATATATATATATATATGTATATATATATATATATATATATATATATATATATATATATATATATATATGTATATATATTACCTACTGGCGGTCGCCAGTAGGTAGTTATAGTTAGGATTTTTTTCATTGTTAAATTTCAAAATTCTATTTGTAATAACTTTGGCGCCGGTTGACGAATCTGCCTGAAAATTTCCTCAAAATGGCCTCGCGGTGTTCCGGTCAAGCGGGGGCTGAGATAAAAGGGGGGTCCCAAAACGCGTTTTTCCCATGTTAATTTCCATAGGGCGGTCGATTTCACTTTTAGCCCTAACGGCTGAATGGATTTCCACCAAACATGCCAAAATTGTAGGGACTGGTAGCCCGATGTGCCTTTGCTATATCTCAAGATATGTGCTCCAGTGGATTTTGAGTAATTTAGGTTCAAAAAAATATATATATCTAGAGCCGCGCCCCGGTGCGCGCACCGGGCGCGCCACGCGACTTGCGCACGGAAAGCTGATTGGCTCTCGGTTGTCTGTAAACATTCGAAATAGTCCGGAGCGGCCGCCATCTTGTCTGTCGGTAAAATCGAGTCACAAGAGTTGGCAAAAACAAAGGGGGGAATTGACCATAAGGGGGCAGGGTAGACCCCCCCTGACCCCCTAGGTTTGATATGGGGGCCATTAAAGGGCCCCGCGGGGTCTCAACATTTTTTTATTTTCGATTTTCGCGGGGGGAGCGCCCGGTACGCGCACCGGGGAGCGCACCGGGGAGCGTACTATGGGGAAAAAAGAATCACTTTTAAAAATTGTATGTTAAATAATTGTTCTTTTTTTAATTTTTTTTTATTTAAGTACCAACATGTAGGTACCAATGCAGAGTCTATGATTTAATATACACCGTTTCCTTTGTAGATATCTTGCATGTTGTTACAGAAGTTATTGTGGTATATAACAACATGGAGGCAGGAGATGATAAAGAGATGTTAAATACACATTGGAGATAATATAGTGGGAGAAAGGAAGTAACTATGAACAAACTTTCTATGTAACACAAAAAAGTTGCACAGTATACTATAAGTCTCACTTTATATTTTAATCCAATCCAATCCAATCCAAAAATCTTTATTTCGGCCATTAAGACCATAAAAGATGCATAAAAAGACATACAACATTTTAAATCAACATTTGATACATGTAATACAAATGGATACAAGTTTTGGGAGTTTATATTTTAAACATTTTTGATCTACTTGATGAATTACATATAAAAATGAATAATGGCTCGAACAATTTTTGATTATTAAATATAAATTTATTCTTCTGATTCTTTTTCATAATTTAATAAAACTTCTAATAAAATATTGTCTGGAATCTCTTCATTTACATTCTGTGTTTCCATTGATTCCACACACTCAAGTAATTCAAGGTCCAGAGACTCATCCATAAAGTCAATGTTATCATTTTCAGCATTTTTTCCATCATGGTTGTTGTCCAAAACAATTTCAAAAGAAATATTCTTTTCTCCTTCCATTTTGTTGCTGTAAATTGCATAAAAAATAATTATATCAGTAGAGATAGGGCACTGTTGGGTTTAAGTTCAGACATGTAGTTTGGATTTTTTAACAGTGAAGTTATCTTTGGGCAGTGTATGGTATCAGGCTGGAATTTGAAATATAAAAAAGAGTATGTGATGAAGCCTAAGTAAATTTATAATAATACAAGGGAAGCCTAACTCAATCCATAATTAAACCAGAGAAGCCTATCTCAATCTATAACTATTACAGAGGGATAGTATATAACTAACAGAATATTTTCTCTCAAATTAACTTAAAGTGCACAACATACTTCACTTTCCAAAATAACAACTTACCTTTGAGAAAGCAGTTGAAGTTGTCAGTGTTATTTCTTTTCAAATGTACTTCAGAAAGTAGTAGTCAAAATGGCTGTGTTTCCTTTTTTTTTAAATTTATTCATGTACATAACCAATCAAATGTCAGGAAATAATCGTAGAAAATGAAAGAAACTTTTTAATTGGTTGTAAATTCTAACACTTCATATGTGTTTTGGTCATGTAATTTACCTCAGGATATTTAGACAGGCCTGTAGCCTAAATGTCTCAATGGAATTCCACCAAATTTGGGCAAATGGTAGGGACTGCTATGTAGTAGGGCCTATTCTATATTTGATGAAAGTGTCTCCAGTGGTATTTCTGTAAATTACTTTCCCACCTTTTTTTAGGGAGCGCTTACCGGTGCGCGCCCCGGTACGTGCACCGGCAGCGTTACGGGAGTCCTCCATTTTGTGTTTCGGTACAATCGAGACACAAGATGGAGGACAAACAATGTTCAGAATGTGTAGAAGGGTGCACAGTAGACACTTCCTGACCCTCTAGGTTTTTCCTAGGGGGGCTTAGGAGGCTCATAAAGGCTAAAAAGAAAATGTTTTTTGAATTTTTCGCGGGGGAAGCGCCCGGTACGCGCACCGGGTAGCTTACCGGGAAGCGTAGTTTGGTGAAAAATAGTGAAAAAAGTTAGAAAACGATAAACGTTTTGAATGATCAGAGGTAGGGTAGCTCTGAAAAGAGCTTTTGGGTTCTGTGGCTGATTTAGGTACCTACAAGTAGGTTCCAATGCACAGTCTTAAATTCAGGAGGAATATTCTATTTCCCTCATCTGAGAAGCGCACACCATCTCCTCTGTAGATGTCTTGCATGTTGTAATGCAAGTTATTATTGTATATTGAACCCATTCCACAGTCTCTCATGTAAGCAGAAACAGATTTATTCACATGTTTCCGAGCTTTCTCAAATTGTGGACAAAATTGGTTGGACCAGTTCCATTTCTGTCTTTGGCATATATTGGAATATACCAAGGCAGTTTGTGGTAAAAGTGTCATCAATTGATCAAAGGTGTCCTTTAAAAGCATTTCCAGACCAACCCCAGTCATAGTGCCCAAATCATTTCCACCACAGTGCACTATTAAGAGGTCAGGGTTTGGCAGATGCAAAAAGGTTTTCACCAATGGTATCAATTGATGACATCTCAATCCTCTCTGGCCAATCCACTTGATTTCCATATTTGATAAATCAAGGTTGTGATAATTTCTGCTTGCTGCATACCTTTGAGCCCAGTGGATGTAGCTATGTCCAATAATCCATACAGAATACATGATGTGAGAAGGTTCTGGTGCAGTCAGAAGAAGTGTGGGAATGAAATGGCAGTTGGAACAGTAGGAGTTTACAAAAAAATAATTGTGGAGTTTCCCTGCTGTTGAATCACAAGCAATGATTGGTGGATTCAGTTAGTTGAAAACAGAAAGTTAGGGTGCATGGTTGTGTTGTGTGTAAGAAGCAATTTGAATGGTTAAGAAAAAGTCACTAAAAGCAATAATGCCCTGGATAAGCTGGTGTATTGAGAGGTCAAACATCCTTGCTGACTTAATTTGCAACATTGTAGAATAAACTTTTGAACCTGAGAGTTCAGTTAGGAGGGAGTTGCTATGGTAACAGATAGAAAGCTCTGAGAGGGGGAAGGGTGTTGGTTTGAAAATAGTGAGGGAAGACTTTTGATTGGTTGAAATAAGGCATATGTGTGCAAAGTTAGAGATTTGCTATGCCAGTCTTGGTTTCAGTGTATTGAGTGCACACCTTTTGCTCTGCTAAAAAAAATTGGTGCGTGTGTCTGACACTGTTTTCAATCTCCCAAAGCATTTGTAAAGGTAAGTAATGATTTATTTAATTTAGATAGAGACTTGTTTGCTCTATGGAGAATATTTGGAAGCAGATAGTTATGTTTCAGTAGTGAAATTGTATGCTTGTATATAGGTCCTGTGTTGTGTTTCTAAAATGTTATTCAAAAAACGATTTTGGGTGCAAATCAATGGTATTTTCATTTGGCCCTTATTTATGATTGCCTTGTGCAGCCGGTGCATCACTTTAAACATGGGAAATAAGTGATGCTCTTGTGGCGCAAGGCATTCATAAATAAGGCCCTGAGTTTATTTGCTGTTGGTTTCTTTTGGCTTTTTGATAATGCTTGATATCAACATTTGCAAAATTGAGGACTTGTATTTTGGAAAACAGTGATGTTTCAAAAGTGAAATTCTGTGCTTGTACATATGTTCTGCGCAGTGTTTCTTAAATGTTATTCAAAAAACGATTTTGGGTGCAAATCAATGGTATTTTCATTTGGCCCTTATTTATGATTGCCTTGTGCAGCCGGTGCATCACTTTAAACATGGGAAATAAATGACGCTCTTCTGGCGCAAGGCCTTCATAAATAAGGCCTTGAGTTTCTTTGCTCTTGGTTTGTGTTCTGCTTTTTGATAATGCTTGATATCAACATTTGCAAGGTAGAGGATTTGTATTTTGGGAAACAGTAACGTTTCAAAAGTGATATTGAGTGCTTATACATAGGTTCTGTGCAGTGTTTTTTAAATGTTATTCAAAAAACGATTTTGGGTGTAAATGAATGGTATTTTCATTTGGCCCTTATTTATGATTGCCTTCTGCAGCCGGTGCATCACTTTAAACATGGGAAATAAGTGACGCTCTTGTGGCGCAAGGCCTTCATAAATAAGGCCCTGAGTTTGTTGGCTGTTGATTTGTTTTTTGCTTTTTGATAATACTTATTGTGAACATTTGCAAGATAGTGGATTTGTATTTTGGGACACAGTGATGTTTGAAAAGTGATATTGAGTGGTTGTACATAGGTTCTGCGGAGTGTTTCTAAAATGTTATTCAAAAAACGATTTTGGGTGCAAATCAATGGTATTTTCATTTGGCCCTTATTTATGATTGCCTTGTGCAGCCGGTGCATCACTTTAAACATGGGAAATAAGTGATGCTCTTGTGGCGCAAGGCATTCATAAATAAGGCCCTGAGTTTATTTGCTGTTGGTTTCTTTGGCTTTTTGATAATGCTTGATATCAACATTTGCAAGATAGAGGATTTGTATTTTGGGAAACAGTGATATTTCAAAAGTAAAATTCTGTGCTTGTACATAGGTTCTGCGCAGTGTTTCCTAAATGTTATTCAAAAAACGCTTTTGGGTGCAAATCAATGGTATTTTCATTTGGCCCTTATTTATGATTGCCTTGTGCAGCCGGTGCATCATTTTAAACATGGGAAATAAATGACGCTCTTCTTGCGCAAGGCCTTCATAAATAAGGCCTTGAGTTTCTTTGCTCTTGGTTTGTGTTCTGCTTTTTGATAATGCTTGATATCAACATTTGCAAGGTTGCGGATTTGTATTTTGGTAAACAGTGACGTTTCAAAAGTGATATTGAGTGCTTATACATAGGTTCTGTGCAGTGTTTTTTAAATGTTATTCAAAAAACGATTTTGGGGGCAAATCAATGGTATTTTCATTTGGCCCTTATTTATGATTGCCTTGTGCAGCCGGTGCATCACTTTATACATGGGAAATAAGTGACGCTCTTCTGGCGCAAGGTCTTCATAAATAAGGCCTTGAGTTTCCTTGCTCTTGGTTTGTGTTCTGCTTTTTGATAATGCTTGATATCAACATTTGCAAGGTAGAGGATTTGTATTTTGGGAAACAGTGATGTTTCAAAAGTTAAATTCAGTGCTTGTACATAGGTTCTGCCCTGTGTTTTTTAAATGTTAATCAAAAAACGATTTTGGGGGCAAATCAATGGAATTTATATTTGGCTGTTATTTATGATTGTCTTGTGGCGCCAGTATGTCACTTTTAACATGGGAAGAAAGTGACGCACTGGTGGCGCAAGGCTTTCATAAATAAGGCCCTGAGTTTCTTTGCTCTTGGTTTGTGCTCTGCTTTTTGATAATGCTTGATATTAACATTTGCAAGGTAGAGGATTTGTATTTTGGGAAACGGTGATGTTTCAAAAGTAAAATTCTGTGCTTGTACATAGGTTCTGCCCTGTGTTTTTTAAATGTTAATCAAAAAACGATTTTTTGTGCAAATCAATGGAATTTATATTTGGCTGTTATTTATGATTGTTTTGTGTCGTAGGTATGTCACTTTTAACATGGGAAGAAAGTGATGCACTGGTGGCGCAAGGTCTTCATAAATAAGGCCCTGAGTTTCTTTGCTCTTGGTTTGTGCTATGCTTTTTGATAATGCTTGATATCAACATTTTCAAGGTAGAGGATTTGTATTTTTGGAAACAGTGATGTTTCAAAAGTGAAATTCAGTGCTTGTACATAGGTTCTGCCCTGTGTTTTTGAAATGTTATTCAAAAAACGATTTTTGGTGCAAATTAATGGTATTTATATTTGGGTCTTATTTAAGATTGTCTTGTGGCGTCGGTATGACACTTTTAACATGGGAAGAAAGTGACATACTGGTGGCGCAAGGCCTTCATAAATAAGGCCCTGAGTTTCTTTGCTCTTGGTTTGTGCTCTGCTTTTTGGTAATGCTTGATATCAACATTTGCAAGGTAGAGGATTTGTATTTTGGGAAACAGTGATGTTTCAAAAGTTAAATTCTGTGCTTGTACATAGGTTCTGCCCTGTGTTTTTTAAATGTTAATCAAAAAACGATTTTTGGTGCAAATCAATGGAATTTATATTTGGGTCTTATTTATGATTGTCTTGTGGCGTAGGTATGTCACTTTTAACATGGGAAGAAAGTGACGCACTGGTGGCGCAAGGCTTTCATAAATAAGGCCCTGAGTTTCTTTGCTCTTGGTTTGTGTTCTGCTTTTTGATAATGCTTGCTATCAACATTTGTAAGGTAGAGGATTTGTATTTTGGGAAACAGTGAGGTTTCAAAAGTGAAATTCAGTACTTGTACATAGGTTCTGCCCTGTGTTTCTTAAATGTTATTCAAAAAACGATTTTTGGTGCCAATCAATGGAATTTATATTTGGGTCTTATTTATGATTGTCTTGTGGCTCCGGTATGTCTCTTTTAACATGGGATGCACTGATGGCGCAAGCCCTTCATAAATAAGGCCCTGATTTGTTGTTGTATAAACTTAAATATGATGCAATTTATTGTTTATATTGTTTGCTTTTTGTCATTACTTTGTTGTTTGCTAATAGTGGTGTTTAATGTTTTTTTTTTCAGAACAACAGATTCAAATCAACTTTTTAAAAGCAAGCAAAAATGCCTTCAAGGCAAAGAAGTATCAAAAATACCATACGCAAAAGGAGAGCAACAGAATTTATGGAATCCTCTACAACAACTACTTCAAAAAACACCAGAAAAGCTCCTGGTAAGACAATTAAGTCTTTTCTTCGCAACATATGTCGTACAAAAAGAAATGATATTGGTAATGTGAATATTCAGAAGGAGACAGAAAATCTAAAAAGGAAGGAGAGGCCCACAAAAAATGTCTCGATTGAGTACGAGAGAAGAGAATGGATAGCAATAGAAGGGTAAATCAATTTAGGGACATTCGTAGGGGAATGTTTCGTAATAGTGTAGTTTTAAATTTGCTAAAAAATGATAAGAAAGGTAAACAGAGAACTGCTTTTTATAAGAAAAAAAAAGTGTAGAGAAGATTGTGGATCAGGGTTTTGAAGTTAAGAAAAAATTATTTATTTTAGTAATCAATAGAATTAGGATACTTAATAAGGCAATTGATGTTTTCAAATCGAACAGTAGATGGAAAAGAATTATTAATCAGACTAATTTTTGTGAAGTATTTTCTGGCGAATGGATGCATAGTTCAAGTTCTGAGCCATTTTTCAATGAGGAGAGTTACTTTCAAGAAACTGATTTGGTGCATGCAGTTGACACCAGTGGTCGAGCATATGAGGTGAAAGATGGTTGTGTGATGGAAACAGAGAAACTTGTGTCTAGAGATGCAGAAGAGGTATTAGCTGATGAAGTTTTAGGGAGACGTACTAAGGGTCCAGTGTACACATGGAAGTGCAGTAGTATTTGTAGTGTGCGACAGGATTCAATCGATTTGCTTCGAAATTTCTTACGTACATATAGTAAGAAAAGTCTCAAACAAAAAATGAAGATCTTGCAAGAGTTAGATCCTTGCAGAGTGAGAGAAAGCACAGGTTTGCATGGGCATTCACTGGCTTGTCTTTCTCGAAAAGTAAGTCAGAGTGTTTTTCATCATTTTAGGATGTTAGCAGTGCATCATAATAAGGTGGTGAAATTATTGAGAAAGTTGTATTATGCAAAAAGTCCAGCACTTAAGCTTAAACAGGTAAACAGTGCTCTTTTGCATGGATCTGAAGTGGATGTGAAGACTATTTGTGAAGAAATTGAGTTTTGTTATTTTGGTAACAAAGAGGACAGTGTAGAAATGGATATAGTAATGGATGGTAATGTGGAAGACAATGGACAGATTTTAAGTACAGAAAAGTTTGACGAGGAAATTACCAAGTTTAAGGTGAAATCAAATGAAAGGCCTAATTTAACTTGTGTGTGTTGTTGACGGACTCATTATAAGATTCAGACTAGGTTAGTTGATTTATATGCAAAATGTGAATTGGAAAATAATAGTGAATCTTGATCAGCGTATTTGTAATTATTGTTTGAAAAAATTAAATGAAAATACAATGCCTGCTAGAGCAGTTCATAATAATCTTCAGTTGATAGATATTCCTTCTGAATTGATGGATTTAAATACTTATGAATCAATTTTGATTCAATGTGTCCATCCTTTTCAAGCTATTGTTCGCATGGAGCCTAAGATAGGGAAATTACCTCCTACAGATTTACAAAGAGGATTAAAGGGAAGAGTTGTTTATTTGCCTCTAGATGTCAAGAAAAATATTGATACAATTGGTGTAGAAAGAGTAGAAGAGGATCCTCTAGGTATTCTAGTTAATGGGGTTCCGACAAAGAGTAAGAAAATCTGGCAAGATTTAGTGGATGTTAGGAAAGTCAAAAAGGCAACGTTGTATTTGGTCAAAAACAATGAGTACTATAAAGATGTAAGTGTTGGAGCAGAGGAAACAGCTACAGAAGAAGACATTGATTGTTCAGTTGGCCAAATTGAAAAAGTTGATGTGTCTAGAAATGAAGAAATATATGAACATTATACTGTTCATCCTTTGCATTCCAAAGAAATAATGGGGAATGCAATTGACTTGTTTCAAATGAAAGCAGCAAAAGGAAGTCCCATTAGTGTATGGGAAGAAAGTTTGGAAGCTTGTTGTTTTCCACAGTTATTTCCAACAGGTCGTGGTGGACGATATGACGATTGACCAGTTCAAATTCCTGCAGCTGAATACCGGACTTTAAGATTATATGCTGAAGATCCAAGGTTTCGGCAATGCATTCCGTATTTGTTTCATCTACTGTATGAAAGTGATTTGTCTGGTCTTTCTTATGCAGTTAATCATATATTGAAAAGTGGAGCTCATCTGCAAAATGTTTCTGCAAGGGACTTTATGGAGAAAGTCAATCTGCAAGATAGTATTTTGGAATCTCAGCTAATCAATCTCATGGCATGTCAGCGTGGAACCAATGAGTATTGGTTCCATCGTCATGGAGAATTGAAATGTATGCTAAGAAACTTAGGAACTCCTACATGGTTCCTCACTCTTAGCTGTGCTGAGTATGCATGGGACGACTTACTTGAATTTCTACGAGAGGCAAATGGAAACATACAAAATATAGAATTGAAAACACCTGGAGAACTGTGTTCTTTGGATCCAGTGAATGTTTGCAGATATTTTAATCATAGATTTGAAGCTATGATGTCTTTTATTACCAACAAAAAAAATCCTCCCCTTGGAGAGGTTTTGGATTTCTTTTGGAGGAAGGAATATCAGGCGAGAGGTGCTCCTCATATACATATGTTGTTATGGATTAAAGATGCACCCAAATTTGGAACAGATTCGGATGAAACAGTGATGAGTTTCATTGAAGAGTATTCAACATGTGCTGTTCCAAAATCTACTGAAGAAAATAGTTTAAGACAACAAGTTTTACATTTTCAATCTCATCGTTGTGGAAAGTACTGTCGTCGAAAATTTAAAAACAAGGAAAAGTACTACACGAAATGTTGTTTTGCGTTTCCACGACCAGTGATTTCCAAGGGAAGAGTAAATAATTTGATGTCATCTCTACGACATACTGTGACGAGGAAATCTACCAAAAATACATACAATTTGAAAAGAAACGAAGAATCTAAGTACATCAACGATTACAACCCAGTGATTTTGTCCATGTGGAATGCTAACATGGATATTTAGTTCGTTGCTGACAACTCTATTGCTGTGGCTCGATATGTGACATCTTACATCACCAAAAAAGAAAAGACAGAACTGAAGGAAATGTGGGAGGACATTTCACATGAAAAGAGTCTAAGCAAGAAATTATACAGTTTCAGTCTGAAGATGTTGTTGCATTGAAAAATTGGAGCATATGAATGTTCTGATCGGTTATCATCAGCAAGTCTCTATGCCAAATCAAGAACAATCATTTGGGTGAGTCTAGGTCTTGCTGCAACACAAAACTGAGTTTTGAAATCTGTACAACAATTGAATATTTGGCGGAGAAAGAACCAAACAGTACAGATATTTTGAAGACAAATATGTTGGATACATACTATCCAAATAGAAGTGCTCACCTTGAGAACACTTGTTTGTATGAAGTTCTGCAAAACTACAGTTATAAGAGGAACATCACAGAAGATATCAATAATGGAAAATATGCAGTCATTGGCTATGAAGGATGTCTAGTGAAGCAGAAATAAGGCCATTTGATTAATCATCGAAAATTGAGTTGCGAAGCTCCAGACAAAAGAGAATTGTACTATTTAGCTCTTTTGCAACTATTTAAGCCATGGTGTACAGAAGAGGAACTACTTGGTGATTTTCTCTGTTATGAAGACTCTTTCAATGCAACTAAGGATACCATAGAATGTCCTATTTTTCTAAATTATCTGCAAATGTTGAACGAAGAAATAGAGCAAGAAACCACAATTGCTGAAGAGATTGCTAGAGACAGTTCTCAAGACAGTCAGAGTTTTACTTCATTGAGTCAGGATCCACTAGGAGGACCTATTAGCCAAAATGAAGCTGCCACTGCCATGGATGAGGTGGAAAGAGCTATGGAACAAGCTCAAGAGGATGGAGTTAACTTAGAAGATTTGGTAAAGCAACTAAACGTTGAGCAGAAAAAGATATATGATGAAGTCACAGAACAGATTGAACATGGATTCAGACATGAGAAAAAAGAGTGCTCATGTACATCATTTGAGCCTGTCCGACTGTACGTAAGTGGAGAGCAGGGACAGGAAAAACATTTCTAATTAAAGCCATTGCAAGTTATCTGCAGAAAAGGACTGATTCACCGCTGTCTTGTGTTGTAACTGCTCCAACTGGTCTGGCAGCACATAACATTAAAGGGATTACTCTACATCGTTTACTGATGCTGCCAGTTGAGCATGATAATAAATTGCATTACAACAAGTTATCTCGAGATGCGTGTTCTGAAGTTTCAAGAGTCTTGAAGAAAATGAAACTTCTTATCATTGATGAAGTAAGCATGGTCTCAAATCTAATGCTTGCTTTTGTGCATTTGAGAATGCAAGAAATTCTTAGAACAGAGTATGATGTGTTATTTGGAGGAAAACACATTATTGTTTTTGGAGATCTATTGCAGTTGACTCCAGTAAAAGAACAACCAGTGTTTAAAATGCTCACGCATGAAGATACTAGGAAGTCCCTTGGAAGCATTGGAAACGTTAATATATGGTTACATTTTAAATATGCTGAACTGCTTCAAAATATGCGACAGGCAAAGGATGAAGATTAAAAGAATATTCTACAAGATGTAAGAATTGGAAAAGTAAGCGAGCTTGGGAAAGAAGCTTTACATGCTCGAATAATTTTAAATTTGTATCTAAATAAAAACATTCTTCCAGAGAATATTTTTTTAAAAAAGACTGAGAAGAAATCTGGGATATGCTTGATGCCAACTCTGCAAGAATGTTCCATCTTCAACAACAAAATGTTAGAGTTAGAAAATGAAGAGATTGTGAAACTGGAAGCAATAGATAAAATAGAGCATATGGGTGCGACCATTGTTTTGTCCGAAAATTTGAAAACCAAATTGGATTCATTAGAGAAAAGTATTTCTAAAACAGCTGGTTTTGAAAAGACTCTGAATGTGTGTTTAAATTGTCGTATCATTTTGAGAAGAATTTTAAATGTTGAAAGAGGTCTGGTAAATGGAGCAATGGGTTATGTTGTTGATTTTGTGAATTATAGAAATAGAGATGGAATTGAATTTTTAAAAACAAAATTTGATGGCATTGAGCAAGTACAACAAATCAGTCGTTGTTCTGCTAGATTTCTACTTGTAAAAGACTTATATGTTCGCCGAAAACAGTTTCCTGTTTGTTTGGCATATGCAGTAACAATTCATAAATCTCAAGGTTTAAGTGTAGATAATGCTTTAGTGAACATTGGAAGATCTGTGTTTAAAGAGGGTATGGCATATGTGGCATTATCCCGAGTCAGAACTTTATCAGGATTGTACTTGATTGAGCGTGATGAGACAAAAATGTGTGCAGATCTAGATTGTGTTAAAGAATACAATAGGTTAAGAAGAGAGTATGCTCCACATTTGCCTCAATATCCTCTGTTTGAAAAACGTGTGGTAGGCTGAAAAAGAAAAAAAGAGAGTAATTGCAGTGAGGTAGTAGCAAAAAGACAAAAAGTAGACGAAACTGTAATTGAAAACAGAAAGAAAAAGGATTGTGAAGAAAATTTTGTTGGATTTCAGTTTGAAAATAGTTCTGGTGTCAACTGCTATGCTAATGTAGTGGTTAATGTTGTTTTTTTCTTCAAACTTTACAAGAACAGATTGTTGAAAATCGAAATCAAAGATTGTGTGGTTTATTGAATTCTGTGTTTGAGAAATGTAGCAGTGATAGAGCAAAAATAGAAAGTGTAACAGAAATTCGAAACATTTTAGATATGTGTTCTGGTCAAGATAAATTTTCACAGAACATTCAGCAGGATTGTCAGGAATTTTTAATGTATATGTTTGGTGTTTTGGAAGATGAAGGTGTAGATGTAGATAATCTTTTCAGCCTTTCTTATCAATGGCAGCATGACTGCCACAATTGTAGTTCATCAAGTACTACTAGAATAGACACTGAAAGATTTATATATTTGACTTTACCTGACTGTAAATCAGTGTCATTTAAAAATCTAGTTAAAGCAGCAGATCATAATATGGTGTGTACTCAATGCAACTATCCAATGCTATCCACATTATTTATACAAAGTTATGGTCAGTATATCATTTTAGTTTTCCAACGATGTAGCCCTGATGGAACTAAATTGACAACTTCTATCAAAAATTTTGTGGCTTCTCAGTTATCAATTTCAGGAAGAACCTTTACAACTGAAGCTATTATTTATCATGACGGTTCTTCGACAACCTCAGGACATTATACATGCTACTTAAAATGTGAAAAAGGATGGAGTTACTGCAATGATTCTCATTTAACTTATAAACAACGTTTGCCTTATGACTCTACAAATTCTTATCTAGTGTTTTTAAAACCAAAGTTTTAGTAAAGGGAATTGGCCTTTGAAGACAGGAATAGATAATAAAAGTTAGTTAGTTAGTTAGTTAATCTAATGTTTTAAATTATTTATCTCAAATAGGTACTTTAAGTGGATCTCAAAGTAAAAAATACTGATATATCTGACACAAATTGGCCGTGAGGAAAGTGTAAGGTATGATGTTCTTAGATCTTTTTTCATAGGAAGTCGATGAAATGGAAGGTATAGAGCACAGCAGACTTTTTTTCCACCAAAAGGACCTTCACTATCTTCTATTTGGCCTCACGGAAAAGTAAGTGAATCAAAGATTAGTGTACATATATGAGATGTACGTTTGAATGGTTTTTTTTAAACACAATCTTTTAGATTGTGTTTTTTTTTCCCGCTGTTATATGATGAAGACTTTGAACTCACTAATTTAAGTGAAATTCAATATATTCTGAGAACAGCAAAAATAAATAATGTAACATATTGTAGAAGTTATTCTATAGTTTGCATTGTGTAATTTATATTGTATTCACATTGTCTCACACTCATTTTCCTTTTTCACCCTTATTTACCTCTCTTTACTCATTTACACTGCCTTTTTTAACTTTGTTTCATCGCTGTTCCTTTACTGCACTTCATTCACAACTTCTCAATCCAATTTGAACTGTCTGCATTTCCTCTCTTCCTTCCACCACTTTTTATCTTTTACACATTCTCTCAGTACCACTGCTTTAGTTTTCTTCCCCTCTCTTTCTTTCTTTTTCTCCTTTTTTTTTCTTTCGCACTCATTGTACTGTAGTTTACTCAGTCTTTCTCTTTGTTTTTCTGTATACTTACTCTCTCACTCCTTTTTCATCCATCGTTCTATATTAACCTCATTCCCTTCATCCCTTCACTCTGTGACTCCCCTTCACTCACTCTCAGTCATCTTCTATTCCTCTTTTTTATTAATAGTTCCTCATTCAGACTTCTCTCCTTTTCACTCATTTTCCTTTTACTTTCTTATCTTTCCTGATTTCGTTTTGGTATCTCACATTCTTTTAGTATCTTACACACCTTCAGTAATTTGTTCTCTTTCTATTTCCTTTTCCTTCTTTTTTCTCTTTCTACATTACTTTATTTCTGTTTTTGTATCCTTCACTATTGCTTTATTTCTTAGTACACTTTTTTGATTTTTTACCTCTTGACCTGTTTCTTCTATTTTATTATATATTTTTTACTAATTATAACGTGTTTTTTCTTTTGTCTTTCACAGATACAAGTAAGTTTTCATTAATTATATGGTAAGTGTGTTTACAAAATGTAGTTCGTTATCACCCTTTGCTTTAACCTCACTACTTTTCTCTCACCCTACCGCACCCTTGTTTCCTTACTTTGCTTCCCTCACTTATTCTTATGCTCCATGTTTACTTCCTACCACATTCAACTTCTTTCAGTACCTCTGCTTATCCACACTCCTTCACTTACCTTTTTTACTGGTTCACTTAGTCCCTTTCTGACACTCCTTCCTTTACTCTCTCTCTTCTTTCTCTGTCACTCCCTATGTCTTACCCGTATTCACTTATATACACCCTCTTTCACTCCTCTTTACTTACACTCACTGCTATTTTCTTTCCCTCCGTCACTACTGCTTTTTTTCTCTGGTTCTGTCACTATCTGTCATTCCCCATACTTAACTCTCCTTCAGTTTACTTTCATCACCCATTCACATTTTCCCAGAACTTCTGCTTTAGTCTTCTTCCTCTTTCTTCTCTTCTTTTGCTCCCTTATTCATTTTCTTTTTCTCAGTTACTTCCTCCTACACCTTTTCTCTGTCTTACTATCTATTACACAGTCCCTCTGTGTTCCTCCCTCTAGCTCTCTTTCTCTTAACACCACTCTCTCTGTCCCCATTCCTCATGCTCACTCCTTCATTATTTTTTTTTATTTTTTTTGTTGGTGCGCTGACGGTATGCGCACCGGGGCGTTCACGGGTACGCGCACCGGGAGCGCACCAGAGTAAAAAATGAAAAAAATATATATATTTAAACAAAAATATTATCATAATATTCAATATAGGGTTCATTTTTAGAAAAACATACCTTTCTCAGCTAAAGACATTTGCAAAAAAATAACCTTAGAAATTCACTAAAAAGTACATAGGTATGAAGCCCTATAAAAAGTTAAAAATTAGCAGTTAAAAAACCTATGAAATTCACAGAAAAAACCAAAGGTTTCACACCAGTTATAGTTAGGAATTAGCATTAAAAAAACTATGAAATTCACTGAAAAAAACCATAGGTTTCACACCAGTTATAGTTAGGAATTAGCATTTAAAAAACCTAAGAAATTCACTGAAAAAACCATAGGTTTCACACCAGTTATAGTTAGCTGGAAATTTTACTGACATAAAACCAATGAAATTCCACGTTATAGTTAGTTGGACTCAATATAACTTGCGCGTGTAATGCACTGCTGATTACATCACATATTACATCACTCATGACATGGTCAGTGACATCACTCATGACATCACTGATGACACCATCCTTGTGACAGAGTGACAGACCTCCTTTCACTGTAAAGTAACCCTTGAAACACATATTCAAAAATAGAAACTAACATTTTCAAAAAAGTGGATATACCCATACCAGTTACAACAACCAATTCAGTAATTCCACCATCTATGTACACATTCACATATTCACCAACAGTTTTATATAGTCACTCATACATATACTCACTCATCATATGTAGTGATACCCCTATACATCCTGTTACACACCAACAGTCATCAAAAAGTTACTCACACACACACTCACACATGCAAATAAACTAATAAACATCCATTTATTTGCATATACAGATATACACACACTACCACCTTACTTCTAAGGAAACTTACACATATTTCCTCTCTTAAACAATCACTTATACAAACACATACTTATTTAAACAGGAACTCTTACAATCTCTCACTCTCACATATACTGACTTATATACATCAATACTCACATATACTAGAATAAAATATATCTTGTTACTGATAAAGACACTAGTGAGACAGGCATTCAATCACTAATACACACATATACACATTCATCCACTCATACAGTCCTGCACATATGCTGTTTTCAAAAAACATACAAACAGTGAGTCAGTCATTGATGCATCTATGTGCTAAGTAACACCCCCACCAAATCTTACAGACACTCATACTGATACTAAAAAACATATAATAACCCATATACACACACATGTAGCTACTCACCAACCCATGCAGCCACTTATTTACAAAGTGAAACACTGATACATATATTTAAATATTTAAACATTACTCGCTAATGTATGTATTCACTAAGATACACTTAATAAGCCAGTTAACCAATCATTTTTTTTAAAAAAACATCCATTAAGACACTTATTTAAACATTTATTCTTCCATCGACCTTTACATATACATATGTAAAACATATTTATTTTTCAGAAAGACACACATTCACTGGATGGTGTCATCAGTGATGTCATGAGTGATGTCACTGACCATGTCATGAGTGATGTAATATGTGATGTCATCAGCAGTGCATTACACGCACAAGTTATAGTGAGTCCAACTAACTATAAGGTGGAATTTATTTGGTTTTATGACAGTAAAATTTCCAGCTAACTATAACTGGTGTGAAACCTATGGTTTTTTCAGTGAATTTCTTAGGTTTTTTAAATGCTAATTCCTAACTATAACTGGTGTGAAACCTATGGTTTTTTCAGTGAATATATATATATATATGTATATTACCTACTGGCGGTCGCCAATAGGTAGTTATATATATGAATATAGATATATATATATATATATATATATATATATATATATATATATATATATATATATATATATAGATATATTTATATTTATAATTTACCTGGCGGTCACCAATAGGTAGTTATAGTTAGGACCTACTTTCCATGGGAAATCCACATCATTATATTTGGAATTACTTTGGCGCTAGTCGACGGATCTTCGTGAAAATGGCCTGCTCCATTCCACTCCTTTCCTGAAGGTTCGGGGGTAATTCGTCAAGTGGGGGCTGAGAAAAAACGGAGGTCCAAAAATGTGTTTTCCCATGCAATATTTCATAGCGACCTTTAGCCAGGGCTACAGCCCAAACGACTGAATGGAAGAGGTAGAGTTCGGTTCGCAGATTGTGCTTTTTGTTAAATGGTGTAAATCCGTTTAGTAGTTCCTGAGAAAATCAAAAGTAAAATCATAGTGATATCTAGAGACAAAGTACGGCACGTGTACGAAAATCCGTACAATTACGAGCTCGAGCTGCATGCTGATTGTATGTCAACTGTCTGTCAACACTCCAAACTGGGCTAAATCTCCCAACTTAAAACGGCCACAGGGCGCGTTTACACAGTGGTGAGGAGAGGGAAAGGGCCTGAAGTGACGTGTGCTAACACACCCTGTGGCACGTTTTAAGGTGGGGAAATAATTCCCCTTCAATTCTCAGGGCCCCTGAGGGCTAACTAGCCCATCAGGTGCTTCTAGTAAGCACCACTGCACTGCGTTGCAGAGAGGTGGTCCAGGCCATGCCCCGTTTTACACCTCTCTGTAACTCAGCTCTTTGGCGCTTACTGGAGGTACCTAGTGGGTAGTTGGGCCCTAGGGACCCTCAGGACTCAAGGTGACTTATTTTCCCATCTTAAAACAGTCAGAGGTCATGTTTACACAGTGGTGAAGGGAGGGGACGGGGCCTGAGGTGACGTATGCAAACACACCCTGTGGCACCTTTTAAGTTGGTGAAATAATTCCCGTTCAATCCTGAGTGCCCCTGGATGCCAACTGGCCCACCAGGTACTACCAGTATGCACCACTGAGTTGCATTGCAAAGAGGTGGTCCATGCCGTGCCCCTTTCTACACCTCTCTGAAACGGTGCTTACTGGAGGTACCTAGTCGGCTAGTTTGACCCTAGGGACCTTCTGGATTCAAGGGGACCTAATCTCCCACCTTAAAATGGCCACAGGGCGTGTTTACACAGTGGAGAAGGGAGGGGACGGTCCTGAGGTGACATGTGCAAACATGCCCCTTGAAGCGTTTTAAGTTGGGGAAATATTTCCCCTTCAATCCTGAGGGCTCCTGGGGGCTAACTATCTCACCAGGTGCTTCCAGTAAGTGCCACTGCGCTGCGTTGCAGAGAGGTGGTCCAGGCCATACCCCATTTTTTACACCTGTCTGCAATGCAGCTCTGTGGTGCTTACTGGAGGTACCTAAGGAGCCACTTTGACCCTAGGGACCCTCTGGATTCAAGGGGACTTAATCTCCCAACTTAAAACGGCCACAAGGCACGTTTACACAGTGGTGAAGGTAGGGGACTGGGCCTGAGGTGACGTGTGTAAACATGCCCTCTGGCACATTTTAAGTTGTGGAATTAAGTCCCCTTTAATCCTGAGAGTCCCTGCCTCCTACTAGCCCACCATGTAACTCCAGTAAGCACCACAGAGCTGCATTGCAGAGAGGTGGTCCGATGCCATGCCCCATTTTACACCTCTCTGCATTGCAGCTCTGTGGAACTTACTGGACATACCTGGTGGGTTAATTGGCCCCCAGGGACCCTCAGGATTCAAGGGGACTTTATCCCCCAACCTTAAAACACCCAGAGGGTGTGTTTGCACACATCATCTCAGGCCCCCTCCCTTCACCAGTGAACAAGCGCACCTTATAGAGCCTTATTTTTAATTCCCCTGCCCTATTATCTACTCGGGGCTTACAGAGGAGGTCATGCTAATCACAGGGGTACCCCAAAGCATAGTGTTCCCTAGTGTATTTAGGAGTTATAAGCGTCTTTTAGGATATCACTGGCTCTAGGTCTGGTTAGTCAGAGTCAGTTACCACCAGTACTCGTCTGAAAAAGTTGTGGGCACAGGATGATTTTGTAACAAGGCCTCTTTCCGCTCCTCTCTTGGTTCTTTCTGCACATGTCTTGCTTCTTCCTGCACTTGTCTTCATCTTTGAGGACTTCTGTTGCTTCTATCTGCATTTCTTTTGCTTCTTTCTGTGCGTTTTTTCTTCTTTCTTCACATGTCCTACCTCTGTAGGCATAGTTAGAACTTAGCATTTAAAAAACCTTTGAAATTCACTTAAAAAACTATAGGTTTCTTTCAGGCACGTTATAGTTAGGAATTAGCATTTAAAAAACCTTAGAAATTCACTTAAAAAACCATAGAATTCAGGCATGTTATAGTTAGAAATTAGCATTAAAAAAACCCTTGAAATTGACTAAAAAAACATAAGTTTCAGGCATAATATAGTTAGAAATTAGCATTTAAAAAACCTAAGAAATTCACTGAAAAATAATAGGTTTCAGGGGCGTTATAGTTAGTTGCACATTTCACTTGTAAGAAACTATAGAAATTCACCCGTTATAGTTAATTCAGCTAACTATTACTTGCGCTCCCGCAATGCACTGCTGATGACGTCACATATTACATCACTCATGACATGGTCAGTGATATCACTCATGACATCGCTGATGACATCTCAAATGACATTACTGATGACGTCACTGATGACATCATCCTTGTGATAGAGTGGCAGACCTCTCACCCAACTAGCCCACCAGGTACTTCCAGTAAGCACCACTGAGCTGCATTGCAGAGAGGTGGTCCATGCCGTGCCCCTTTTTACACCTCTCTGCAACGGTGCTTACTGGAGGTACCTAGTTGGCTAGTTTGACCCTAGGGACCTTCTGGATTCCAGGGGACCTAATCTCCCACCTTAAAATGGCCACAGGGCGTGTTTACACAGTGGGGAAGGGAGGGGACGGTCCTGAGGTGACATGTGCAAACACGCCCTTTGAAGCGTTTTAAGTTGGGGAAATAATTCCCCTTCAATCCTGAGGGCTCCTGGGGGCTAACTAGCTCACCAGGTGCTTCCAGTAAGTGCCACTGCACTGCGTTGCAAAGAGGTGGTCCAGGCCATGCCCCTTTTTACACCTCTCTGCAATGCAGCTCTGTGGTGCTTACTGGAGGTACCAAATGAGCCACTTTGACCCTAGGGACCCTCTGGATTCAAGGGGACTTAATCTCCCAACTTAAAACGGCCACAAGGCACGTTTACACAGTGGTGAAGGTAGGGGACGGGGCCTGGGGTGACGTGTGTAAACATGCCCTCTGGCGCATTTTAAGTTGTGGAATTACTAGCTCACCATGTAACTCCAGTAAGCACCACAGAGCTGCATTGCAGAGAGGTGGTCCGATGCCATGCCCCATTTTACACCTCTCTGCATCACTGGCTCTAGGTCTGGTTAGTCAGAGTCAGTTACCACCAGTACTCGTCTGAAAAAGTTGTGGGAACAGGATGATTTTGTAACAAGGCCTCTTTCTGCTCCTCTCTTGGTTCTTTCTGCACATGTCTTGCTTCTTCCTGCATTTGTCTTCATCTTTGAGGACTTCTGTTGCTTCTATCTGCATTTCTTTTGCTTCTTTCTGTGCGTTTTTTCTTCTTTCTTCACATGTCCTACCTCTATAGACATAGTTAGAACCTAGAATTTAAAAAACCTTTGAAATTCACTTAAAAAAACCATAGGTTTCTTTCAGGCACGGTATAGTTAGGATTTAGCATTTAAAAAACCTTAGAAATTCACTTAAAAATCCATAGAATTCAGGCATGTTACAGTTAGAAATAAGCATTTAAAAAACCCTTGAAATTCACTAATAAAACCATAGGTTTCAGGCATATTATAGTTAGCAATAATCATTTAAAAAACCTTAGAAATTCACTGAAAAATATTAGTTTTCAGGGGCGTTATAGTTAGTTGCACATTTCACTTGTACAAAACTATAGAAATTCCCCTGTTATAGTTAATTCAGCTAACTATTACTTGCGCTCCCGCAATGCACTGCTGATGACGTCACATATTACATCACTCATGACATGGTCAGTGACATCACTCATGACATCGCTGATGACATCTCAAATGACATCACTGATGACATCATACTTGTGATAGAGTGGCAGACCTTCTCTCACCCTAATATAACCTTTGATACACATACTCAAAAATAGAAACTAACATTTTCAAAACAATGGAGATACCAATACCAGTTACAACACACCTATTCAGTAATTCCAAGATCTACACACACATCCACTTATTCACCAACAGTTCTATACAGTCACTCATACATGTACCCACTCATCATATGTACTCATACACCGATACATCCTGTTACACACTGACACTGATCCATAGAGTTACTCACACACATAGTCACAGATGGAAACAAATTATCAAACATCCCTTTATTTATATATACAGTTATACACACATACCAACACACTTACTTCTACAGAAACTTATGCACACTTACTCTCTTAAACAATCACTTATAGAAACACATACTTATTTATACAGGAACTCTTCCAATCGCTCACTCTCACATGCACCAATACTCACATATACTAGTTTAAAACATATGTAAATACTCATTAAGACACTACTGAGAGAGTCATTCACTTACTAACACACCCCCATACACACACTCACCCACCCATACAGTCCAGCATACATGCTGTGTTCAACACATACAAACAGTGAGTCACTCATTCATGCATCTATGCACTAAGTAATACCCCCACCTAAGCATATAGACACTAAGACACTCATACTGATACTCAAAAACCAACTAATAACCCCTATAGACACTCATGGATCTACTCACCAACCCATGCAGCCACTTATACACAAAGTGAGAGACTGCTAAACATATTTACATAGTTAAACATTACTCACTGACCCATGTATTGACTAAGATATACTTTATCAGACAGTTTTATAATCAATTTTACAAAAAAATGATCCATTTAGACACTTATATATCCATTTATTCTTCCATTGACCTTGAAATGTACATATATAAAACATTGAATTTTCATGAAAACACACATTCACTGGATGATGGCATCAGTGATGTCATTTGAGATGTCATCAGTGATATAATGAGTGATGTCACTGACCATGTCATGAGTGATGCAATATGTGACGTCATCAGCAGTGCATTGCGGGCGAGCGAGTTATAGTTAGCTGAACTATCTATAACGGGGGAATTTCTATGGTTTTGTACGAGTGAAATGTGCAACTAACTATAACGCCCCTGAAACCTATGTTTTTTTCAGTGAATTTCTAAGGTTTTTTAAATGCTACATTCTAACTATAATGTGCCTCAAATCTATGTTTTTTTCAGTGAATTTAAAAGGTTTTTTAAATGCTAATTTCTAACTATAACGTGCCAACTATAATGTGCCTGAAAACTATGGTTTTTTAAGTTAATTTCTAAGGTTTTTTAAAATGATAATTCCTAACTATAACGTGCCTGAAACCTATGGTTTTTTAAGTTAATATATATATATATATATATATATACCACAATAAAGTGTGCTGTTTCCTTGAAGCCCCCTCTGGCCTCTTATTTATTCTACAAAGAAATAGTTCTCCATGTATTCTGCGCCTGCCAGAGACGCAGTAAAGAAGGCCCTGCCACGCAAGTGTCCCGGTTCTCATCTGGCATCCCGCTGCTGCAGCGCTGTTTGTGATTGAGGAATCAATAGGACCGGAGACCGCCAGGACCCTCGGGTGAAGTCGGCAAGATAGAGGTATTTTATCTCAATTGGGCGTGATGCCTCGCATTTGGCAGCCCCTACCCGCACGTTAACCTGAGAAGAACGGCAGTGGTGGTACGAGGGAGCCCAGGGGAACACTCGTGGACTTTTGGGAGCTGTAAGGGTGCTGTTTCCACTCACCTGATTGCCTGCACAGACCCACTGTCTCCAATCTACTCTCCCACGCCACCGGCCCAGTTTCGACAAAACAGTGCATTCTGGGAAGGGTAGTTCTCAGGATTGCCATTGAACTGCCCAGGTGTGTCCACTACATTAGGGGGAGGAGTTTTGGCTGCAGACGAGCATTTTGCTCAGGATGGAGTAACAGAAAGGAAAGGACTCGTAACAGTGATGGGCACTGAAGAAGGCCTGGTTGCCGAAATGCATTTTCCGCCACTGACAACACCACAATAATGCGTGCTGTTTCCTTGAAGCCCCCTCTGGCCTCTTATTCCTTCCACAAAGAAATATTTCTCCATGTATTCTGCGCCTGCCAGAGACGCAGTAAAGAAGGCCCTGCCACACCAGTGTCCCGGTTCTCATCTGGCATCCCGCTGCTGCAGCGCTGTGTGTGATGGAGGAATCAATAGGACCGGAGACCGCCAGGACCCTCGGGTGAAGTCGGGAAGATGGAGGTATTTTATCGCAATTGGGCGTGATGCCTCGCAATTGGCAGCCCCTACCCGCACGTTAACCTGAGAAGAATGGCTGTGGTGGTACGAGGGAGCCCAGGGGAACACTTGTGGACTTTTGGGAGCTGTAAGGGTACCGTTTCCACTCACCTAATTGCCTGCACAGACCCACTGTCTCCAATCTACTCTCCCACGCCACCGGCCCCGTTTTGACAAAACAGTGCATTCTGGGAAGGGTAGTTCTCAGGATTGCCATTGAACTGCCCAGGCGTGTCCACTACATTAGGGGGAGGGGTTTTGGCTGCAGACGTGCATTTTGCACAGGATGGAGTAACAGAAAGGAAAGGACTCGTAACAGTGAAGGGCACTGAAGAAGGCCTGGTTGCCGAAATGCATTTGCCGCCACTGACAACACCACAATAATGCGTGCTGTTTCCTTGAAGCCCCCTCTGGCCTCTTATTTCTTCCACAAAGAAATAGTTCTCCATGTATTCTGCGCCTGCCAGAGACGCAGTAAAGAAGGCCCTGCCACACAAGTGTCCCGGTTCTCATCTGGCATCCCGCTGCTGCAGCGCTGTGTGTGATGGAGGAATCAATAGGACCGGAGACCGCCAGGACCCTCGGGTGAAGTCGGGAAGATGGAGGTATTTTATCTCAATTGGGCGTGATGCCTCGCAATTGGCAGCCCCTACCCGCACGTTAACCTGAGAAGAACGGCTGTGGTGGTACGAGGGAGCCCAGGGGAACACTCGTGGACTTTTGGGAGCTGTAAGGGTACCGTTTCCACTCACCTAATTGCCTGCACAGACCCACTGTCTCCAATCTGCTCTCCCACGCCACCGGCCCCGTTTTGACAAAACAGTGCATTCTGGGATGGGTAGTTCTCAGGATTGCCATTGAACTGCCCAGGCGTGTCCACTACATTAGGGGGAGGGGTTTTGGCTGCAGACGTGCATTTTGCACAGGATGGAGTAACAGAAAGGAAAGGACTCGTAACAGTGAAGGGCACTGAAGAAGGCCTGGTTGCCGAAATGCATTTGCCGCCACTGACAACACCACAATAAAGCGTGCTGTTTCCTTGAAGCGCCCTCTGGCCTCTTATTTCTTCCACAAAGAAATATTTCTCCATATATATATATATATATATATATATACACACACACACGCACACACACACACACACACACACACACATCATATCATCATAACTTATCAGAAAATGTTTCAATATGAGAGTCTGAAGAACTGAGGACAGTTATGCTGCTGAACACAAATATTTTGAAAGGTTTTTAATAGAAAATGAAAAGAGATATTTTTATCACACCTAACTATGACCTGACTTTAACCTTTGGATTTTTCCATTAATTTCTAGGGATTTTTAAAGTAATATTTATCTACTGTATGTATGGTAGATTAACGGAATAATAGATCCTGTGTGTGGACATTATTCTGAAAGAGATTTGCTTTTGTATTGCAACTTAACAGGAAGAGTGCCAATTTTGCAAAATGTTTCTAAAAAATTATGTTTAAGTATCAAACAGTCGTATATCAAAATTTTTGTTCAACAACATAACTGTCTGCAGTTTTTTTTACTCTCATATTGAAACATTTTCTGAAAAAGTTTATTACTATTAATAAGCATACTTTAAATAGCCTTTGTATGTTTTTCAGATTAAAGTTTTAATTTGAATTCAGAAAGAGAGTAATTTGTTTTTTGAATACTGTATAGTATTACGTTTCATCATGCTTTTTCTTGTGTGTGATTACTCATTTGAGTTCCAAATTTTGTTTTGATCTACTGTTTAGAGCTATTTTTCATGTATTCCGTAATTATTTAATAATAATCTATAATAAGAGAGTCATTAAATATGGTTGTATTATTCATATATTTGTTTTAAAAGGTGGTCACTCTCACAAGGGGTTGGCGGGAGTTGAAACACAATCTCCTGTGTGGACTCTATGAGAGATGTATTTCCTGGTCTGCTCTTGCGGCCCACTCCTGATATCATACATTTGGGATAAAGTTAAGAACAGTGTTTTCATGTAGTTCTGAACAAAGCAACAGATTACAGAAGTGATTAAGTTAGTAAAATGTATCATGATTTGTTTAATATGTTTACGAATTCATGAGAGGCTTATAGGAATCAAGCACATGATACCCTATGTGGACTCTGAGGGGATGTAATTTCTATTGGGCTCTGTCTTTGTTGTAATTCTGGACAAATTGTAACATTTGAGATGTTGATAAGCTTGAAAAAATGTATTATGAATTGTTCCATGAAATATATAAAGCAGTAATTTCTTTACAATCTTGCAAGACACTCACAGGTATTTCAAAAGAGGCCCGTAAGAGGAACCACACCATAAGGAAGGATTATGATTGGTTCATATGGACATCTTTAATAGAAGAATATTTCACCCTTTCTGCTTTATTTCAATATTGAACATCTGTGGAAGTAGACATATTTGACTTGCTCAACTATCCTGTTTCCTTTTAAGCAGAAAGATGTCTCCATCTGATTCAAATGAACAGACAGCTTCCCCACCACCTCAGCCACCACAGCCACATAAGGAATCCTTGGTGTAACAATTCTTCAAAATGAGACAGGTGCCAAGAAGGTATCTGCAAAGTACATGACCTGTAAAAGTTTCAACATAGAGTTTAGCTGGTGGAGCAGAAATGAACAATATAGCATGAGTACCACCTGAGGTGTATGCATCCACAAAGGCTTGCACGGGCAGAGTTGGCTTGTGTTGGGGACAATTCAACTGGGACTTCAACATATTTTATACCAGGAGATACTGTGTCTCCACAGATTCTAACTGCAAAAACAGACAATAACCTTGTTTTTTAAATAAAGTGCAATTTCACTGATTATAGAAGCAGATCATTCTTTGATCTGAGACAAGCAAGTCTGCCCAGGACAAGCTTGCCCAATTGCACAAGTGCCCCCAACGGTAAGGTTTTCTCCTTCTTGTTTTTAGGGAGATTCTGTTTGATTTTGACACCTCAATTTATATCTTTTTGTCATAATATTAAAAATATGTGAAACTTAATATTTAACTAAAATATTTAAAACTGTTAACAAAAATGGCTGCATTTAGAGCTACCCTATAGTTTCATGATCTATGTTGTTTGTACTATGTTTACCTATTTTTCCCATCTCTAAAGCTCTTACAAGACTCTTGTGAGACTCTTGCAAGAGCCAGGCATGCAATCCCTTATGTGCCATCATAGGGGTGGTGCTTTTTGGTTTATTCTTGGGAGCCTCTCTTTTTGTAATTGACTTTGCATTTACACTGAATATATCCAGATGTAATATGTATATTTTATATACACCAGATCAGTAACAGCGTGTTTATTTATAAAAAAATGCAATCCATTATATAATTGTGGAGAAAATAAATCACCTAGATTCATGTAAAAAAAACTGCTTGTTTTATCTGCATGAGATGATCATTAGTATATCCCAAACATGGATACTTAATTATTTACTTTTGGGCCATTTATTATTATTTGAAAATGTTCAAGCACTACTTTTTTTATGATCTTGCAAGAGTCTCACAAGAGTGTAAACTTTTTTTATCAGACGTATTTACAGTTTTCTTTATTACAGTACTTTTACCTTATAGTACCCAATAGTAGGGTGTTGAGAGAAAGCAGACTCTCAAATGAGACCTTTTCACAGTATACCAACAGTGCACAGTAAGGTGTTAGGAGACATGTGCATTCTACTGACACTTCTCTACAGCCTACTAACTGTGTATACTAGACAGGCCTCTCCAATGGGACCTTTCATCAAGGTTACCAGTGTCTACAGTAGGGTGTAATGAGGCACTGCCTCTCCACTCACTCCTTTCCCCAGGCTCAGTAGTATGCATAGTATGGTAAAAAGGTACACACATCACATGTAAGACCTCACTATTCCAAAGTAACTGTAACAAGTTTTGGCCTATCCACTGAGACATTTCCCCAGGAAAATAAATATATATATTAGGGTACAGGAATGGATTTCACTGTCCAGTCACAGCTTATGCCTGGATGACAGACATGACCAGTAGGGTGCAGGGAAACATTCTGCTCTCCACTAACACCAATCTCCAAAACAACATGTATGTGCAGTACAGTTTTATGAAGGAGTGGCCTCTCTGTCAACTGCCCTCTCTTGAATAACATCTGTGCATAGTAAGGTATTGGGGGGTACTGGCCTCTCTGCACAAATGTCTTTCTGGGTTGACCGATGTACCTGCTAACAAACAAACACAGGCCGCTCTCTTCGGTAACATCTCCCTGGTGCATGACTCTGATGCATATTAGGATGTGGAGAGGGACTAGACTCTCCACTGAGACATCTGTTCCTGATGACAGGTGTGCTTAGTAGACTGTGTGGGGGGAAACTGGCCTGTTTGCTAAAACTCTATCTCAGAGGGCACAGCTGCATAGTAGGGTAGCTTTAGAGATTTGCCTCTCTACTAAAGTCTCTCTCTTCATTGATGGATAGAGTACTATAGCATGGAGATAGACTGGCCTCTCCACTCTCTGATGATGGATGTCCATAGTAGTATGTAGAGATGAACTGGCCTCCCCGCCACCTGTCTCTCACATCACAGGTGTGTGTAGTAGGGTGTGGAGACGGACTGGCCTCTCCACTGAGATCTCTCTCAGATTACAGGTGCATGTCGTAGGGTGTAGGGGAGGCTAGGACTATTCATAGATCCCTCTCTTGGATGATAGTTATGTCTAGTAAGGTGTGGGGAGGGACTGGCCTCTCTGCTGAGGCCTCTGTCTCAGATGACGGGTGTGCATAGTTGAGTGTGTGTTAAGAGACTGGCCCCACCTTTGAGACATCTCTCTCGAATGACAAGTGTGGGTACTAGGGTGTATGGAGAGCTACTAGCTTGCTGATCTTTGAGGTAACTGGAGCTGCTCTGGGGGGAACTTTCTGTCAATTGCCCTGACTGCTTTTTAACTGACGCATAGCTGACACCTGCCTAACAGTAATCTTTTTTTAATACATGCAGCATTGTGATGAATCTGATGTGTTTTACAAATCAAATATCGCTGTTAAACCTTTTAACCCTTATCACAGTATAATGACAAAATTTGTACTCTCTCGCTAAGAGAAGGGGTAAAAAACCATAACGTTCGCCTTCTTTTTGCTGTCTCACCACATTTCCTAAGTCTAGATGCTTGGCTAAGTGAAACTGTCTCCCATCACTCCATCTACAAAAAAAGAGGCTGAAAGGAAAGATGGTCATGCATGCCCTCTGCAAGCTATATATGCCACCTTAGACAGCCCAACAACCATGGCAATTCGAAGGTTACTACTGGTCAAACTACTTCCGTCACTCAATTATTAGCAACAGGCATTCCCAGGAAATGTTCTTGCCCGCACTGCACGGCGTGGTAGGAGCAATATGCGGGTATTTTCACGCATACTGAGCAGCAGACACTGCGATAAATGTAATGACTACCATACCCATAAAACCAATTGAGGAAACAAAGTCCCAGAGGGGCGGGGCATGTGGAGTTAAAAGTCCAAAATGGCTGCTGAGAATGTTTGTGAAAACCGCCAGTGATCAAGGGCAGGCAGCCCAAAATGCATATGGCAACTATGGGGGAATGAGCAATATGCCTGCAACCAAGAATAAAAGATAATAATCTACTTACCATTGTGTGGCATCTCCTCAAGGGAAACCTTTTGTGTATGGATATAATTTGCGGCGTGCCTCTTTGCGGAGATGCCCCGCTGCTACATCGAAGCGGACCTTGGCATGCAAAGCATGTGTGCCTAAAGAAGGAGTGGTAAATCCGGTGTTCTTGGGCATAACAGCAGGTATTTGGAACAATTCTCCCTGCAACCCACTTGGGAAGTTCAGTTTTATTTTCACGCTTACTGAGCAGCAGACACTGCGATAAATGTACGGACTACCATACCCAGAAAACCAATTGAGGAAACAATGTCCCAGAGGGGCAGGTCATGTGGAGTTAAAAGTCCAACACGGCTGCTGAGAAAGTTTGTCAAAACCGCCAGTGATCAAGGGCAGGCAGGCCGAAATGCATATGGCAACTATGGGGGAATGAGCAATGTGCCTGAACCCAAGAATAAAAGATAAGGAAGTACCATTGTGTGGCGTCTCCTCAAGGGCAACCTTTTGTGTATGGATATAATTTGCAGCGTGCCTCGTCGCGGAGACGCCCCACTGCTACATCGAAGCGGACCTCTGCATGCAAAGTATGCGTGCCTAAAGAAGGAGTGGTAAATCCAGTGTTCTTGGGCATAACAGCAGGTATATGGAACAATTCTCCCTGCAACCCACTTGGGGAGTTCAATTTTATTTTCACGCTTACTGAGCAGCAGACACTGCGATAAATGTACGGACTACCATACCAGAAAACCAATTGAGGAACCAAAGTCCCAGAGGGCCGGGGCATGTGGAGTTAAAAGTCCCACAAGGCTGCTGAGAATGTTTGTGAAAACCGCCAGTGATCAAGGGCAGGCAGCCCGAAATGAATATCACAACTATGGGGGAATGAGCAATGTGCCTGCAACCAAGAATAAAAGATAAGGAACTACTTACCATTGTGTGGCGTCTCCTCAAGGGCAACCTTTTGTGTATGGATATAATTTGCAGCGTGCCTTGTCGCGGAGACGCCCCGCTGCTACATCGAAGCGGACCTCGGCATGCAAAGTATGCGTGCCTAAAGAAGGAGTGGTAAATCCGGTGTTCTTTGGCATAACAGCAGGTATTTGGAACAATTCTCCCTGCAACCCACTTGCAAACACACCCTGTGGTACCTTTTAAGTTGGCGAAATACTTCCCGTTCAATCCTGAGTGCCCCTGGATGCCAACTAGCCCACCAGGTACTTCCAGTAAGCACCACTGAGCTGCATTGCAGAGAGGTGGTCCATGCCGTGCCCCTTTTTACACCTCTCTGCAACGGTGCTTACTGGAGGTACCAAGTGGGCTAGTTTGACCCTAGGGACCTTCTGGATTCAAGGGGACCTAATCTCCCACCTTAAAAGGGCCACAGGGCGTGTTTACACAGTGGGGAAGGGAGGGGATGGTCCTGAGGTGACATGTGCAAACACGCCCCTTGAAGCGTTTTAAGTTGGGGAAATAATTTCCCTTCAATCCTGAGGGCTCATGGGGGCTAACTATCTCACCAGGTGCTTCCAGTAAGTGCCACTGCGCTGCGTTGCAGAGAGGTGGTCCAGGCCATACCCCATTTTTTACACCTCTCTGCAATGCAGCTCTGTGGTGCTTACTGGAGGTACCTAATGAGCCACTTTGACCCTAGGGACCCTCTGGATTCAAGGGGACTTAATCTCCCAACTTAAAACGGCCACACGGCACGTTTACACAGTGGTGAAGGTAGGGGACGGGGCCTGAGGTGACGTGTGTAAACAGGCCCTCTGGTGCATTTTAAGTTGTGGAATTAAGTTCCCTTTAATCCTGAGAGTCCATGGCTCCTACTAGCCCACCATTTAACTCCAGTAAGCACCACAGAGCTGCATTGCAGAGAGGTGGTCCGATGCCATGCCCCATTTTACACCTCTCTGCATTGCAACTCTGTGGCACTTACTGGACATACCTGGTGGGTTAATTGGCCCCGAGGGACCCTCAGGATTCAAGGGGACTTTATCCCCCAACCTAAAACACCCAGAGGGCGTGTTTGCACACATCATCTCAGGCCCCCTCCCTTCACCAGTGAACAAACACACCCTATAGAGCCTTTTAAGAGGTAGTTTTAATTCCCCTGCCCTATTATATACTCGGGGCTTACAGAGGAGGTCATGCTAATCACAGGGGTACCCCAAAGCATAGTGTTCCCTAGTGTATTTAGGAGTTATAACCGTCTTTTAGGATATCACTGGCTCTAGGTCTGGTTAGTCAGAGTCAGTTACCGCCAGTACTCGTCTGAAAAAGTTGTGGGCACTGGATGATTTTGTAACAAGGCCTCTTTCTGCTCCTCTCTTGGTTCTTTCTGCACATGTCTAGCTTCTTTCTGCACTTGTCTTCATCTTTGAGGACTTCTGTTGCTTCTATCTGCATTTCTTTTGCTTCTTTCTGTGCGTTTTTTCTTCTTTCTTCACATGTCCTACCTCTGTAGGCATAGTTAGAACTTAGCATTTAAAAAACCTTTGAAATTCACTTAAAACTATAGGTTTCTTTCAGGCATGTTATAGTTAGGAATTAGCATTTAAAAAACCT
Source organism: Lissotriton vulgaris (assembly GCF_964263255.1). NCBI lineage: Eukaryota > Metazoa > Chordata > Amphibia > Caudata > Salamandridae > Lissotriton > Lissotriton vulgaris. Next base: position 667,264,236 of record NC_141694.1, read on the forward strand.
TAGAAATTCACTTAAAAAACCATAGAATTCAGGCATGTTATAGTTAGAAATTAGCATTTAAAAAACCCTTGAAATTCACTAAAAAACCATAGGTTTCAAGCATATTATAGTTAGAAATTAGCATTTAAAAAACCTTAGAAATTCACTGAAAAATAATAGGTTTCAGGGGCGTTATAGTTAGTTGCACATTTCACTTGTACAAAACTATAGAAATTCCCCTGTTATAGTTAATTCAGCTAACTATTACTTGCGCTCCCGCAATGCACTGCCGATGACATCACACATTACATCACTCATGACATGGTCAGTGATATCAATCATGACATCGCTGATGACATCTCAAATGACATCACTGATGACGTTACTGATGACATCATCCTTGTGATAGAGTGGCAGACCTCTCACCCAACTAGCCCACCAGGTACTTCCAGTAAGCACCACTGAGCTGCATTGCAGAGAGGTGGTCCATGCCGTGCCCCTTTTTACACCTCTCTGCAACAGTGCTTACTGGAGGTACCTAGTCGGCTAGTTTGACCCTAGGGACCTTCTGGATTCCAGGGGACCTAATCTCCCACCTTAAAATGGCCACAGGGCGTGTTTACACAGTGGGGAAAGGAGTGGACGGTCCTGAGGTGACATGTGCAAACACGCCCTTTGAAGCGTTTTAAGTTGGGGAAATAATTCCCCTTCAATCCTGAGGGCTCCTGGGGGCTAACTAGCTCACCAGGTGCTTCCAGTAAGTGCCACTGCACTGCGTTGCAGAGAGGTGGTCCAGGCCAGGCCCCTTTTTACACCTCTCTGCAATGCAGCTCTGTGGTGCTTACTGGAGGTACCTAATGAGCCACTTTGACCCTAGGGACCCTCTGGATTCAAAGGGACTTAATCTCCCAACTTAAAACGGCCACAAGGCACGTTTACACAGTGGTGAAGGTAGGGGACGGGGCCTGGGGTGACGTGTGTAAACATGCCCTCTGGCGCATTTTAAGTTGTGGAATTAAGTCCCCTTTAATCCTGTCCCTGGCTCCTACTAGCCCACCATGTAACTCCAGTAAGCACCACAGAGCTGCATTGCAGAGAGGTGGTCCGATGCCATGCCCCATTTTACACCTCTCTGCATCACTGGCTCTAGGTCTGGTTAGTCAGAGTCAGTTACCACCAGTACTCGTCTGAAAAAGTTGTGGGCGCAGGATGATTTTGTAACAAGGCCTCTTTCTGCTCCTCTCTTGGTTCTTTCTGCACATGTCTTGCTTTTTCCTGCATTTGTCTTCATCTTTGAGGACTTCTGTTGCTTCTATCTGCATTTCTTTTGCTTCTTTCTGTGCGTTTTTTCTTCTTTCTTCACATGTCCTACCTCTGTAGGGATAGTTAGAACCTAGCATTTAAAAAAACGTTGAAATTCACTTAAAAAAACATAGGTTTCTTTCAGGCACGGTATAGTTAGGAATTAGCATTTAAAAAACCTTAGAAATTCACTTAAAAATCCATAGAATTCAGGCATGTTACAGTTAGAAATAAGCATTTAAAAAACCCTTGAAATTCACTAATAAAACCATAAGTTTCAGGCATATTATAGTTAGAAATTAGCATTTAAAAAACCTTGGAAATTCACTGAAAAGTAATAGTTTTCAGGGGAGTTATAGTTAGTTGCATATTTCACTTGTACAAAACTATAGAAATTCCCCCGTTATAGTTAATTCAGCTAACTATTACTTGCGCTCCCGCAATGCACTGCTGATGACGTCACATATTACATCACTCATGACATGGTCAGTGACATCACTCATGACATCGCTGATGACATCTCAAATGACATCACTGATGAGGTCACTGATGACATCATAATTGTGATAGAGTGGCAGACCTCCTCTCACCCTAATATAACCTTTGATACACACACTCAAAAATAGAAACTAACATTTTCAAAACAATGGAGATACCAATACCAGTTACAACACACCTATTCAGTAATTCCAAGATCTACACACACATCCACTTATTCACCAACAGTTCTATACAGTCACTCATACATGTACCCACTCATCATATGTACTCATACACCGATACATCCTGTTACACACTGACACTCATCCATAGAGTTACTCACACACATAGTCACAGATGGAAACAAATTATCAAACATCCCTTTACTTATATATACAGTCATACACACATACCACCACACTTACTTCTACAGAAACTTATGCACACTTACTCTCTTAAACAATCACTTATAGAAACACATACTTATTTATACAGGAACTCTTCCAATCTCTCACTCTCATATGCACCAATACTCACATATACTAGTTTAAAACATATGTAAATACTCATTAAGACACTACTGAGAGAGTCATTCACTTACTAACACACCCCCATACACACACTCACCCACCCATACAGTCCAGCATACATGCTGTGTTCAACACATACAAACAGTGAGTCACTCATTCATGCATCTATGCACTAAGTAATACCCCCACCTAAGCATATAGACACTAAGACACTCATACTGATACTCAAAAACCAACTAATAACCCCTATAGACACTCATGGATCTACTCACCAACCCATGCAGCCACTTATACACAAAGTGAGAGACTGCTACACATATTTACATATTTAAACATTACTCACTAACCCATGTATTGACTAAGATATACTTTATCAGTCAGTTATATAATCAATTTGACAAAAAAATTTATCCATTTAGACACTTATATACCCCTTTATTCTTCCATCGACCTTGAAATGTACATATATAAAACATTTAATTTTCAGAAAAACACACATTCACTGGATGATGGCATCAGTGATGTCATTTGAGATGTCATCAGTGATATAATGAGCGATGTCACTGACCATGTCATGAGTGATGCAATATGTGACGTCATCAGCAGTGCATTGCGGGCGAGCGAGTTATAGTTAGCTGAACTAACTATAACGGGGGAATTTCTATGGTTTTGTACGAGTGAAATGTGCAACTAACTATAACGCCCCTGAAACCTATGTTTTTTTCAGTGAATTTCTAAGGTTTTTTAAATGCTACATTCTAACTATAATGTGCCTGAAATCTATGTTTTTTTCAGTGAATTTAAAAGGTTTTTTAAATGCTAATTTCTAACTATAACATGCCAACTATAATGTGCCTGAAAACTATGGTTTTTTAAGTTAATTTCTAAGGTTTTTTAAAATGATAATTCCTAACTATAACGTGCCTGAAACCTATGGTTTTTTAAGTAAATATATATATATATATATACCACAATAAAGTGTGCTGTTTCCTTGAAGCCCCCTCTGGCCTCTTATTTCTTCTACAAATAAATAGTTCTCCATGTATTCTGCGCCTGCCAGAGACGCAGTAAAGAAGGCCCTGCCACGCAAGTGTCCCGGTTCTCATCTGGCATCCCGCTGCTGCAGCGCTGTTTGTGATTGAGGAATCAATAGGACCGGAGACCGCCAGGACCCTCGGGTGAAGTCGGCAAGATGGAGGTATTTTATCTCAATTGGGCGTGATGCCTCGCATTTGGCAGCCCCTACCTGCACGTTAACCTGAGAAGAACGGCAGTGGTGGTACGAGGGAGCCCAGGGGAACACTTGTGGGCTTTTGGGAGCTGTAAGGGTGCTGTTTCCACTCACCTGATTGCCTGCACAGACCCACTGTCTCCAATCTACTCTCCCACGCCACCGGCCCAGTTTCGACAAAACAGTGCATTCTGGGAAGGGTAGTTCTCAGGATTGCCATTGAACTGCCCAGGTGTGTCCACTACATGAGGGGGAGGAGTTTCGGCTGCAGACGCGCATTTTGCTCAGGATGGAGTAACAGAAAGGAAAGGACTCGTAACAGTGATGGGCACTGAAGAAGGCCTGGTTGCCGAAATGCATTTTCCGCCACTGACAACACCACAATAAAGCGTGCTGTTTCCTTGAAGCCCCCTCTGGCCTCCTATTTCTTCCACAAAGAAATAGTTCTCCATGTATTCTGCACCTGCCAGAGACACAGTAAAGAAGGCCCTGCCACACAAGTGTCCCGGTTCTCATCTGGCATCCCGCTGCTGCAGCGCTGTTTGTGATGGAGGAATCAATAGGACCGGAGACCACCAGGACCCTCGGGTGAAGTCGGGAAGATGGAGGTATTTTATCTCAATTGGGCGTGATGCCTCGCAATTGGCAGCCCCTACCTGCATGTTAACCTGAGAAGAACGGCTGTGGTGGTACGAGGGAGCCCAGGGGAACACTCGTGGAGTTTTGGGAGCTGTAAGGGTACCGTTTCCACTCACCTAATTGCCTGCACAGACCCACTGTCTCCAATCTGCTCTCCCACGCCACCGGCCCCGTTTTGACAAAACAGTGCATTCTGGGATGGGTAGTTCTCAGGATTGCCATTGAACTGCCCAGGCGTGTCCACTACATTAGGGGGAGGGGTTTTGGCTGCAGACGCGCATTTTGCTCAGGATGGAGTAACAGAAAGGAAAGGACTCGTAACAGTGAAGGGCACTGAAGAAGGCCTGGTTGCCGAAATGCATTTTCCGCCACTGACAACACCACAATAAAGCGTGCTGTTTCCTTGAAGCGCCCTCTGGCCTCTTATTTCTTCCACAAAGAAATATTTCTCCATATATATATATATATATATATATATATATATATATATATATATATATATATATATATATATATATATATATATATATATATATATATATATACACACACACACGCACACACACACATCATATCATCATAACTTATCAGAAAATGTTTCAATATGAGAGTCTGAAGAACTGAGGACAGTTATGCTGCTGAACACAAATATTTTGAAAGGTTTTTAATAGAAAATGAAAACAGATATTTTTATCACACCTAACTATGACCTGACTTTAACCTTTGGATTTTTCAGTTAATTTCTAGGGATTTTTAAAGTAATATTTATCTACTGTATGTATGGTAGATTAACGGAATAATAGATCCTGTGTGTGGACATTATTCTGAAAGGGATTTGCTTTTGTATTGCAACTTAACAGGAAGAGTGCCAATTTTGCAAAATGTTTCTAAAAAATTATGTTTAAGTATCAAACAGTCGAATATCAAAATTTTTGTTCAACAATATAACTGTCCGCAGTTTTTCTTACTCTCATATTGAAACATTTTCTGAAAAAGTTCATAACTATTAATAAGCATACTTTAAATAGCCTTCGTATGTTTTTCAGATTAAAGCTTTAATTTGAATTCAGAAAGAGAGTAATTTGTTTTTTGAATACTGTATAGTATTACGTTTCATCATGCTTTTTCTTGTGTGTGATTACTCATTTGAGTTCCAAATTTTGTTTTGATCTACTGTTTAGACCTATTTTTCATGTATTCCGTAATTATTTAATAATAATCTATAATAAGAGAGTCATTAAATATGGTTGTACTATTCATATATTTGTTTTAAAAGGTGGTCACTCTCACAAGGGGTTGTCGGGAGTTGAAACACAATCCCCTGTGTGGACTCTATGAGAGATGTATTTCCTGGTCTGTTCTTGCGGCCCACTCCCGATATCATACATTTGGGATAAAGTTAAGAACAGTGTTTTCATGTAGTTCTGAACAAAGTAACAGATTACAGAAGTTGATTAAGTTAGTAAAATGTACCATGCTTTGTTTAATATTTTTACGAATTCATGAGAGGCTTATATATAAATCGAAACACATTTACATTATAGGAATCAAGCACATGATACCCTATGTGGAATCTGAGGGGATGTAATTTCTATTGGGCTCTGTCTTTGTTGTAATTCTGGACAAATTGTAACATTTGAGATGTTGATAAGCTTGAAAAAATGTATTATGAATTGTTCCATGAAATATATAAATCAGTCATTTCTTTACAATCTTGCAAGACACTCACAGGTATTTCAAAAGAGGCCCGTAAGAGGAACCACACCATAAGAAAGGATTATGATTGGTTCATATGGACATCTTTTATAGAAGAATATTTCACCCTTTCTGCTTTATTTCAATATTGAACATCTGTGGAAGTAGACATATTTGACTTGCTCAACTATCCTGTTTCCTTTTAAGCAGAAAGATGTCTCCATCTGATTCAAATGAACAGACAGCTTCCCCACCACCTCAACTACTACAGCCACATAAAGAATCCTTGGTGTAACAATTCTTCAAAATGAGACAGGTGCCAAGAAGGTATCTGCAAAGTACATGACCTGTAAAAGTTTCAACATAGAGTTTAGCTGGTGGAGCAGAAATGAACAATATAGCATGAGTACCACCTGAGGTGTATGCATCCACAAAGGCTTGCACGGGCAGAGTTGGCTTGTGTTGGGGACAATTCAACTGGGACTTCAACATATTTTATACCAGGAGATACTGTGTCTCCACAGATTCTAACTGCAAAGACAGACAATAACCTTGTTTTCTAAATAAAGTGCAATTTCGCTGATTATAGAAGCAGATCGTTCTTTGATCTGAGACAAGCAAGTCTGCCCAGGACAAGCTTGCCCAATTGCACAAGTGCCCCCAACGGTAAGGTTTTCTCCTTCTTGTTTTTAGGGAGATTCTGTTTCATTTTGACACCTCAATTTTTATCTTTTTGTCATAATATTAAAAATATGTGAAACTTAATATTTAACTAAAATATTTAAAACTGTTACCAAAAATGGCTGCATTTAGAGCTACCCTATAGTTTCATGATCTATGTTGTTTGTACTATGTTTACCTATTTTTCCCATCTCCAAAGCTCTTACAAGACTCTTGTGAGACTCTTGCAAGAGCCAGGCATGCAATCCCTTATGTGCCATCATAGGGGTGGTGCTTTTTGGTTTATTCTTGGGAGCCTCTCTTTTTGTAATTGGCTTTGCATTTACACTGAATATATCCAGATGTAATATGTATATTTTATATACACCAGATCAGTAACAGCATGTTTATTTATAAAAAAATGCAATCCATTATATAATTGTGGAGAAAATAAATCACCTAGATTCATGTAAAAAAAACTACTTGTTTAATCTGCATGAGATGATCATTGGTATATCACAAACATGGATACTCAATTATTTACTTTTGGGCCATTTATTATTATTAGAAAATGTTCAAGCACTACTTTTTTATGATCTTCCAAGAGTCTCACAAGAGTGTAAACTTTTTTTATCAGACGTATTTACAGTTTTCTTTATTACAGTACGTTTACCTTATAGTACCCAATAGTAGGGTGTTGAGAGAAAGCAGACTCTCAAATGAGACCTTTTCACAGTATACCAACAGTGCACAGTAAGGTGTTAGGAGACATGTGCATTCCACTGACACTTCTCTACAGCCTAATAACTGTGTATACTAGACAGGCCTCTCCAATGGGACCTTTCATCAAGGTTACCAGTGTGTACAGTAGGGTATAATGAGGCACTGCCTCTCCACTCACTCCTTTCCCCAGGCTCAGTAGTATGCATAGTAAGGTAAAAAGGTACTCACATCACATGTAAGACCTCAGTATTCCAAAGTAAGTGTAACAAGTTTTGGCCTATCCACTGAGACATTTCCCCAGGAAAATAAAGATATATATTAGGGTACAGGAATGGATTTCACTGTCCAGTCACAGCTTATGCCTGGATGACAGACGTGACCAGTAGGGTGCAGGGAATCATTCTGCTCTCTACTAACACCAATCTCCAAAACAACATGGATGTGCAGTACAGTTTTATGAAGGAGTGGCCTCTCTGTCAACTGCCCTCTCTTGGATAACATCTGTGCATAGTAAGGTATTGGGAGGTACTGGCCTCTCTGCACAAATGTCTTTCTGGGTTGACCAATGTACCTGCTAACAAACAAACACAGGCCGCTCTCTTCGGTAACATCTCCCTGGTGCATGACTCTGATGCATATTAGGATGTGGAGAGGGACTAGACTCTCCACTGAGACCTCTGTTCCTGATGACAGGTGTGCTTAGTAGACTATGTGGGGGGAAACTGGCCTGTTTGCTAAAACTCTATCTCGGAGGGCACAGCTGCATAGTAGGGTAGCTTTAGAGATTTGCATCTCTACTAAAGTCTCTCTCTTCATTGATGGATAGTGTACTATAGTATTGAGATAGACTGGCCTCTCCAATCTCTGATGATGGATGTCCATAGTAGTATGTAGAGATGAACTGGCCTCCCGGCCACCTGTCTCTCACATCACAGGTGTGTGTAGTAGGGTGTGGAGACGGACTGGCCTCTCCACTAAGATCTCTCTCAGATTACAGGTGCATGTCGTAGGGTGTAGGGAAGGCTGGGACTATTCACAGATCCCTCTCTTGGATGATAGTTATGTCTAGTAAGGTGTGGGGAGGGACTGGCCACTCTGCTGAGGCCTCTGTCTCAGATGACGCGTGTGCATAGTTGAGTGTGTGTTAAGAGACTGGCCCCACCTTTGAGACATCTCTCTCTAATGACAAGTGTGGGTACTAGGGTGTATGGAGAGCTACTAGCTTGCTGATCTTTGAGGTAACTGGAGCTGCTCTGGGGGGAACTTTCTGTCAATTGCCCTGACTGCTTTTTAACTGACGCATAGCTGACACCTGCCTAACAGTAATCTTTTTTTAATACATGCAGCATTGTGATGAATCTGATGTGATTTACAAATCAAATATTGCTGTTAAACCTTTTAGCCCTTATCACAGTATAATGACAAAATTTGGACTATCGCTAAGAGAAGGGGTAAAAAACCATAACGCTTGCCTTCTTTTTGCTGTCTCACCACATTGCCTAAGTCTAGGTGCTTGGCTAAGTGAAACTGGCCTCCCCTCACTCCATCTACAAAAAAAGAGGCTGAAAGGAAAGATGGTCATGCACGCCCTCTGCAAGCTATAAATGCCACCTTAGACAGCCCAACAACCATGTCAATTCGAAGGTTACTACTGGTCAAACTACTTCCGTCACTCAATTATTAGCAACAGGCATTCCCGGGAAATGTTCTTGCACGCACTGCACGACGTGGTAGGAGCAGTATGCAGGTATTTTCACGCATACTGAGCAGCAGACACTGCGATAAATGTACGGACTACCATACCCAGAAAACCAATTGAGGAAAGAAAGTCCCAGAGGGGCGGGGCATGTGGAGTTAAAAGTCCAACACGGCTACTGAGAATGTTTTTGAAAACTGCCAGTGATCAAGGGCAGGCAGCCCGAAATGCATATGGCAACTATGGGGGAATAAGCAATGTGCCTGCAACCAAGAATAAAAGATAAGGAACTACTTACCATTGTGTGGCGTCTCCTCAAGGGAAACCTTTTGTGTATGGATATATTTTGCGGTGTCACCTCCACTTCCGCTTGGCTTCAAACCCGAGGCACCGACGGACAGAGCGGGGCCTCATACTCCCGAGCGGTCGCCGGGTGAGGTGAGGTCTTCACCCACACAAAGCTGGGAAGAAGATATGCTTCTCTCCTTCAAGTGGGCAAACTAATCGTTCAAGGTCCCTGGTAGTTATGTAACTTTTTCAAGTACATTTATTGTTATTTTTTCACTGAATATATCATGTATGTTTGCAGTAGCTAATCCACGATTCTAGGTCCTGAAGAAAGCCGGGGCAATGCCCCATTTAGCTGAAACATGTCGACCGTTCTGCATAGCGCCACAGGGTAATCTTGTTACTCGGCGTGTTTTTAACCTTTGACACATAGATTTCTGCTTCAATGTATTTCAGAGTCTGGGTAGTCAATTTTAAATTGGTATTATCATTTGAGCACTGCACTTTATTTATGGCATTACTATTTGAGCACTGCACTATGTTTACACCAGTCTAGGATAAACATCATGGCTAGATCACTGATATCCATTCCCGCACCGGCACTACCAGGTCGGACGCGGTATGGTATGATCAAACAATTCCCACATGACGTAAACTCCACCATAAAGGTGGGCTGATGGGAATTGTCCTAGCCTTTTTCTTCAACAATATTATATGTTGAATCTCATTTCCCAACAGCACTCGCTCACACATGCATCCAACTGTATCGCAGTTACTAGTATAGTCACATACCATTGATAGACCTGGTCTGTTCTATTGTGTGTTCAGTATATTTTGCGGTGTGCCTCGTCACGGAGATGCCCCCCTGCTACATCGAAGCGGACCTCGGCATGCAAAGCATGTGTGCCTAAAGAAGGAGTGGTAAATCCGGTGTTCTTGAGCATAACAGCAGGTATTTGGAACAATTCTCCCTGCAACCCACTTGGGGAGTTCAATTTTATTTTCACGCTTACTGAGCAGCAGACACTGCGATAAATGTACGGACTACCATACCCAGAAAACCAGTTGAGGAAACAAAGTCCCAGAGGGGCAGGGCCTGTGGAGTTAAAAGTCCAACACGGCTGCTGAGAATGTTTGTGAAAACCGCCAGTGATCAAGGGCAGGCAGCCCGAAATGCATATGGCAACTATGGGGGAATGAGCAATGTGCCTGCAACCAAGAATAAAAGATAAGGAACTACTTACCATTGTGTGGAGTCTCCTCAAGGGCAACCTTTTGTGTATGTATATATATATATATATATATATATATATATATATATATATATATAGATATATATATATATATATATAGATATATAGATGTATAAATATATATCTATTCTACTATTATAAAGAGAGAACAGACACCTTTTGGCAAGGTAAACTCGGGAACCACAGCGCCAATCCACACACCCAATACATTGTTGTAATCTTCAGGGTGTGTAGATGGACATAGGCTGCATAAAATAAAATAAAAACGTAAATTAAAAAATGTAAGTTTAAAAACAAAGTAGTCCCCTAAAACAAGCGCCGGGCGCGACGTAGCGCTAACCGCGACCTACACCTGCGTGATGACGACAGGCGGGGAGGAGCGGTGATGAGCGGCGACGTGCGACGAGGAGTGACGTGCGGCGCAGAGTGGCGCGGCACCTCAGGTAAGGCGAGGCGGGAGGCGGGAGCCGGTCCGGGCAATGTCGGTGCGGGCGGGGGCCCGGGAGTGGGGGCTAAGTCCGGAGCGCGGCTGAGGTAAGGCAGAGGCGGGAGGCGGGCGGGAGGCAGGCGGGCGGGCGGGCAGCGGTATACGCAATGTCAGGGCAGGTGGGGGGGCGGGAGGCAGGCGGCGGGCAGCGGTATGCGCAATGTCAGGGCTGGTGGGGGGCCCGGCCAGGACTAAGCAAATGCTCAAAATGCAGCCCCCAGCCCCCTTCTGCCCCCGAGCAACGCCGGGGCGGGCTGCTAGTATATATATATATATATATATATATATATATCGACAAACACCCCACAAAACTTCCGGCAAGCAGCTCAGCAACACCGGCCAGAAAGGAGACGGACCACAGGCTCAGATGCGATGATTTATTCTTGCACAACAGAAACAGCTACGCGTTTCAGGCTACACGAGCCCTTGTTCACACTGCAAGTTATTAAAGTTTTGTCGCTTTTTTCATATGCATAGTTGTGCTCACCCTCATTAGTGACATCATTAATCAGGTGATCATAAAAAGTGACAACATACTACATTTTGTATTTTCACTTATGAAATCATATTTAAAAAGTTGTATATCTTCCTGCATAAATGCCAAGAGTATATATAATATTTGATCCAGTGCAACACAATATTATATTATATCTCAAACATTGTTTGCACTGTGTTTCAACTTCATTCTGTCTGTATAAATACACATATTGAAACCAGATAAATATATAAGTATCTATAAACTCATTTATTTACATCCTAATATCCTTGATTTTATACAAAGATAAAAGATATATCATATATATATTATATTGTATGATCAAAGTAGTGCAAACTTGGCAACGCAGCAACCAATTTAAAGTGCAGAAAACTATGCAAATTTTGTGCAAAGAAGAAGCATATATAAAGTGCAAAAAACTGTTTGATTCAAGAAGTGTATCAATATTCATAACAATAATCCATATCAGAGCCCTGTAATGGATTTGTTAAAATCATATAAATAGCCTTCTAAAATTCATCAAAACAGTAGTAATAGTGCTAAACTATATATATAGTGCCTTGAGACCCTCACTGATAAGTAGTGCGCTTTACAGATGATATAATTGATTGATTGATTGCGTACTAGGGTGTGTGGAGAGCGTGGTCTGTCAGCTGAGACCTCTTACTATAATGATTGATGTGCAAAGTAGGGTGTGGGGAGGGACAAGGTTCTCCTTTCAGACCCCTCTCTCAGATGACAGGTGTGTGTGGTAGTGTGTGGAAAGGGACTGGTATTTCTGGTGAGATCTCTTTCTGTAATGATGTGTGTGCATAGTAGGGTGTAGAAAGGGAATGGCCTCTCCTATTAGACCTCTCATTTAGGTGACGGGTGTGCATGGTACAGTGTGAGAAATAGTGTGGGGTGGGACTGCCTTCTCCTGTCTGTCCTCTACCTCAGATTCTCTAAGATAATGGGGTATGCATAGTAGGGTCTGTAGAGACAAACCAGCCGTCTCCACTGAGACCTCTTTCTTTAATGATGAGTGTGTATAGTACGTTGTGAGGAGGAACTGCAACCTACTTTCAGACCTCTCTCTCAGATGATGGGTGTGCATAGTTGAATGTGTGGAGGAACTAGCATCTCTGCTGAGAACTCTCTCTGTAATGATGGGGTGCATAGTAGTGTGTGGAGAGGGACTGGTGTCTCCTTTTAGACTTCTTTCTCAGATAATGGGTGTGGGGAGGGGCTAGCCTCTTGTTTCAGACCTCTCTGTCAGATGATATATGTGTTTAGTAGTTTGAGGGGAATTACAGGCCTCTCCTGTCTGATATTTCTCTCAGGTGACAGGTGTGCATAGTACAGTATGAGGATGGACTATCCTCGCTGCTAGCCCTTACAGCCATAGGGTGGTCTTCCCCCAACTTTGTCCTGCTTCCCTCCATTTGTCTGGAATTGTTTCTGCTGGTTTTAGGACTCTGCTCACTTTACCACTGCTAAACAGTGCTACAGAGTTTGTGCTCTCTCCCTAAAACATGGTAACATTGGATCATACAAAATTGGCACATTTACTTATAATTCCCTAGTAAAGGACGCTACATGTTCCCAGAACCTGTAAATCAAATGCTCATAGAGGGCTTGTAGCACTGTCTGTTCCACCAACATAAGTAGCCCCTTGACCATGTCTCAGATCTGTCATTGCATGGCTGGTGTGAGCAGTTTATTGCCACCTCGTCTTGCCAATTAAGACTATTTGCCAAGTCTTAAACTCCTCTTTTATGGCAGATAAGTCAACCCTAAGGAAGCCCCTAGGTATTCCATAGGGCAGGGTGCTAGGGTTCTGTGTACGCAAAAGGTAGAACATATACTTTGGTGTTTCACATGTCCTGGGAGGGACAAACTGCTAACTTCATTTTTCACTGCTGTGAGGCCAACTCCTCTAATAGGCTACAATTGTGAATTATTTAATCTATAATTCCTGATCACAAAGGATTAGCCTTTTTATGTTTCATATCTTTGGAATTGCAATGATAATCCGCTTTACTGGTAAAGTCGGATTTAACATTGCTACTTTAGAAATAACACTTTTAGAAAGTGAACATGTCTCTGCTCTTACTGCTCTGTGTGCCTTGCAGCCTGTCTCCAATACGCATTTGGTCTGGGTGACAGTTCCCTCCAGACTGCCACGGACACAGGAAGGCTAGGTGTGGCTGAGTACCCAACTGCATACAACTGCATTCTGATGGCCTTTCTCAGTCAGAATGGAGAAAGTGGATCACACTTAAACTTCAAAGGGTAGTGGTCTGACCCCACACAAAGGGAAAGGGATGGTTATCCCCCACGGATAGCCTGGAAGGCAGGACTGGGTTGATAGGTGTACTGGTGCACTTCAAAACCACTCTTTGATGTTCCCCACATTTTAAAGGCACATTTGAGTATACGTACTGGGTCTCTGACCCCATCAAATCAGACACTCCTGGATTTTGAACCGAACCTCTGTCAGGATTACTGCTGTGCTGCTCAAATGACTGAACTGGACTGCTGTTCTGGAAGGAATGCTTTTCTGCCTGTTGTTCAGCTGCATGCTTCTCTGTGACTCTGCTGAAGGAGGGCTGGCCTTTGCCTTCCATCCAAGTGATCTCCAAGGGTTTGCTGGCTTGCCTTCTGTTTTCTGAAGTCTCAGGGACACGAAAGACTTCTCCCAATTCAGTATGTGCTGTAGTACTCTGCCATCTGTGAGTCCTACCATTGCCTGGCGTGCCCTTGCCCCTTCTTGGCCTCAAAAGTGGGTTTTGCAGCTGTTTTGCTACAAAACCGATGCATCGTCAGCAGTGCACCGATAATGAACTGACTAAGCTCTGATCCAGAGACATCCCTATGTGGCTCGACAACAATGTGAGACCTGACTGGAATGTTCGATGGTGACACAGTGCCGATCCGAGGTCCCGATTACAAGGTTCAACTTCGATGCTTCAAACACATGAATTGGATACAATGCACTATTCTTACTGTGCGGAGAAGATCGATCATCTCTTTGCTCTTGATGAGGATATGTTCTTTGTTCACTGGGGGCCTGCTTGGGTCCTGCAGCCAGCCGGCGCTCCATCGTGGTCAGCCCAAACGTTGAAATCTTTTCCCTGTCCATCTTGACTTAAAGCAGCACAGGATCATTTGGGATTGTGTTGTGTCTTGCACTGACTAGGATTTTGGTCCCTACTTGGACAGGGCACATACCTCTGCCAACTAGAGGCCCAATTTCTAACACTCACCTTTCAGACCTCTCTCTCAAATGACGGGTGTGCATAGTAGTGTGCGAGGTGGGACTCCCCTCTCCTGTTAAACCTCTCCCTCACATGATGGGTGTGCATGGTAGAGTGTGTAGAGACAGACTGATCTCTCCACTGAGACCTCTCTCTTTAATGATGGGTGTGCATAGGAGGGTATGGGGAGGGACTGGCTTCTCTGCTAAGACCTTTTTTTGTGATGACCGGTGTGCATAGTAGGGTGTGTGAAGGGACTGGCTTCTCTGCTGCGACCTCTGTCTGTAATGATGGATGTGACTAGTAGGGTGTGGCGAGGGACTGATGTCTCCTTTGGGGCCTCTCTTTCAGATGTTGAGTGTGTGTAGTAGAGAGTAGGAGAAAGTAGCCTTTACTTTCAAACTTGTCCCTTAGATGATTGTGTGTGTAGCATTTTTGGGGGAATGTCTCTCTCAGGTGACTGGTTATAATAGTACATTGTGAGGATGGACTATCTTCACCTTTCTGAACTCTCTCTCAGGTGACAGGTGTGCATAGTCGTATGTGGAGTGGGATTGCCCTCTCCTGTCAGACCTGTCCTTCAGATGATGGGTGTCCATGGTAAGGTGTGTAGAGACAGACTGGCCTCTCCGCTGAGACTTCTCTCTTAGATGAAGCTGTGCGTAGAAGGGTGTGTGGCTGAATTGGTCAATAAAGACCAGCACTGAAAGCCCTTCACAGACTCCTTGTGGAAGAAAGAATCACGTTTCTTGGAATTTTCCTCTAAGGACATTGGTGGAAGGTTTTATAGAAACACCATCCACTTCAAATGAATGTATATCATTGAATAATTTTCTCCCAAACTAACCTTAATATAACATTTTGTCAAACACACAGTGGACTCTTTCAAAGCTTGAAATCAAATTAGGTGATGCCAAATGTACTTCTTTTTTTAAATGGAAGTTTAATCTACAAACCTGATAAGGAGCCCATTACAAGATAGTCATAAATTGGCATGGTGATTCCCCGTCCTTACTGATACCATATCCATTGGAAGCTTTGGAGCGAACCACAGGGGTAAGAGTTGGTCCTTGGGTGTTCCCTAAAAAATAATGAATTAACAGGGGAACCAAAGACACTGCACCCGTTTTACTCTTCAATTCCTAATTTCCCACCAAAATTTCACTTGTTTATTTAATTTGCTGTTATTGGACGCATTGGAATTACAAAGCTCAGAATAAGACCTTAAGTGCAAGTTAAGCCCTACTGTGTTTGAAGAAGTACAGGAAAAGGGCTATCATTTTGCTCTATACTGGAGTCTCTCATTATGAATGTATGGAGGCACCACTTCAGAATGATAAAATCTGGATTTGACACATCGTATCATTGTAGACTAGATTAACAGGATTTCGCTTTGTGAGCAGTGAGTTTGTGAGGCATACCGACTTGTATTTCTCTATGGATCTATGATACAACTACTGCACATGAGTTCCATTCTAGTGAAGGTCATTCTTTTACTCAACACATATAACTTTATGTGTATGCTATGTCTTTAGTTTTAGATTCAAGTATGAAAAGATCAAGTGAATGAAGAACATGTTGGTTGTGTAATATAAAATATCATTTTGGCAGGAAAAAAATCATTGAGCTATATGTAAATAGTGACTTGGACTATTTCGGATAAGTCAATTAAAAATAGCATTTTTATAAGAAAATGGGTTAACCAAAAGTGTTATTCTTTTTTTGTTTTTTACATTTACCCCTAAGGTGACAGGCTGGGGACTCTCAGTGCACTCCAGACCTTATATTTGAGTTGCCAGTATTGGATGCAAAAAGTGATCTTTTATAAAAGCCAAATGGCATGTACTTAGGTGACCGCTGTTGTAATATTTACATTGTTTCTTTAAGGCTGGCTGAAAATATCAATGCACCCTAGACCTACATTACTCAACAATCTGGAATCTCCATACAACAATGGATGCCCTATACTCAGTAATGCCTTAAACTCATACCTCACACAGTTCAAACAACTGCTGCAATCAGAACTCTTCAAAGTTGCCCTGCCTAAATATTATTCTGTATTAGGGGTCTTTGAATGGAAAACATCACACCAGGTTTTACCTCACCAATCAAAGTCTAATGACACATAGAAGTGGCTTTAGCTCTCTGGAGCAAATGAAAAAATACATGCAGTGAGTTATAAAACATCCAAATCAATAAATAGACAAACTCTCAAATGGATTGTTAGATCTGTCAGCCTTAGGGTGGTCTTTCCCTAATCCTTTTGCCTTCACCCCTCCTATTTTGTTTACATTTTTTTTTGTTGGCTTTAGGACTCAAAGCACTTTACCAATGTTAACCAGTGCTAACGTGCCTGCGCTCACTTCCTGAAAGATGGTAAAACTGATTAAAATATTTATTTACTTATAGGTTACCAGTAAAGTGATTTACCACATAACCAGTGCAGGTGTAATTAAATGCTACTAGTGGGCTTGCAACCCTTTTGCCATCTCCTTAAAACATGTCTCAGGCCTGCTACAGCAGCCTGCTTGCAGTTTTAAACTGCTAATTTGACTAGAACTCCATTTCTATGACATGTAAGTCATCCCTAAGGTAGGCCCTAAGCAGCCCATAGGAAAGAGTGCATTTTGGTTTTATATGTCCTTGTAGTGAAACACTCCTAAATTAGTTTTTCGCTATGTGAGGTGTACCTCTCCCATAGACTAACATTGGTTTACCTTATTACGAGTGACAGCTCATCTATAGGGGCGTTTGGGCGCCGCCCCCCTGTTTTCTCCCCGTGCGAGAAGGCAGAAACAATTGATAGTTAACTACCATTTGTTTCTGCCTTCTCGCACAGTGAGGAAGTAGAAGTTCCTGGTTGGGGGTGGGCGGAGTTGCTGGAGGGCAGGGGGGAGTGGCTTGTCCACTGGTGTTCCTACTGACTGTTTGGGCAGCCTGAGGCCACCCAAACAGACAGTATTAACAACAGTGGGCAAGCCACTCCCCCCTGCCCTCGAGCAACTCCGCCCACTCTCCCGGTTCTCTCTGTATGCTGCAGCATGCATAGAGAAAATGACGCAGGTGGGGCAGCGGCCTCACCAATCAACGCTGTGGTGGAGGGGAGGGAGTCTGCCTGCAGCCCGCCTTCCTGATGACGAGCACTGTCTGCGGGAATTCAAAATGAAGGACAGCGGGAGTCTCAGGACTTAATCGAAAGTTTTACTTTTATTTCATATTTTTTTTTCCTTAAACCCCTCCGCCTCCCCCATCCGCTCCCCGGCGCAATGACCCGATTTCCAAACCCCCCACATGCCCGTAATGCCAGCCGAGACTGCTCCCACCGCTGCTCACGAGTTGGACACAACACCCACCCCTGCTCTAGCGTCCCTCTAGTCACGAATATCGTTTTTATAAAGCGCTAATTGTTGAGAGGGTCTACCGACTGGGCAAACGTTCAAACGTGGCAAGGCTGACTCAGGGTAATGAAATGAGTACTGTTGGGTATTGTAACACCTATGCTAATAGATCATGCTGCCTGCCGCAGTAGATTGGAAGAGCTGGTTTCACTTTTACTCGGATCGAGGCTGCACAGGCAGCAAAGGCCCTGTGTCATCCTTCCTTCCTTATCCTGCATGCAGAAAGGGCCTCCTCCTGCACTTGGTCATGTGTGAGTTCAGTCACTGTGTGCTGCAAGGCAGGCTCAAGGTGAGAAGAAGCAGCACGGGTCCTGGCTATGGAGGGGTGCACTCCGACCCGTGTGCTCTTGGTGTGCTTGGTTGCAACTTGCAAAGAACCAGGGTGAAGCCACGCGGCTGCTGCTAAGTAGCGGGAATGCTCAACTTACAGTGCCTGGCTACAGGAGGAGTAGGACACTAGGAGAACTAGGCTAACTCTCACGTTGGAAGGAGGTATGTGGTGGGTATGAATGTACAATGAGCTGCTTGCTTTTGGTGTCATTGGCGTTATGTTGTTGTGCACTTCACAGGGGGGAGCTCTGAACTGCACGTTTGCACTGCAGTGCACAAGCTTTCAAGTTTCAACTTTGTTATAATACATTGTCCACTAGGATTGTCTCGACAAACAGAATGTTGAAATGAGATTAATTTTTTTATGTTAAAATGCTGGTCCTGCGTCGGCGTTTACAATTAAGGGAAATCGTGGGATGAAGATGCCAAGATTTCAAGGGCTACATTCAGTTCAAGCCAGGACAGTCTATGTATTGCCACAAACAGATCTGGGTGTACTGTCGTATAAGAAGGTTGATAAAGCTCCACATTTAGCCACAAAGGGTAACATGACATCATGCACAGATAGGGCTATTCAATCAAATGCTTGCTACATGAGGAGCTGACTGTGTATATAGTACACAATGATACGCATGTACTATAAGTCACCTGGCAATTGAGATCGTACCCTTCATAGGTGTGAATTCATGAACTTTCACATCAGGTTCTTAATTTGAGCCCTTTCATCATAATTATCGTTGTTTGCCTGCTGCGTGCAACTTCTATGCCTGCTACATTCAGCTCCACCTGCTCGTCTTGGAGAATGTCTTCTTTTTCTCTTCAGGGCCCTCACAAATGGCGCGGCGGAACAGGTTTATTGTCAATTTGCCTACCTTTGCTTAACACAACGCGCTCCTGAAAGCAGCGTCTAATACAATAATATTGTACAAGCTAGGGGTATGTTGTGCTTTTACTCTCTCCGAGGCAGACAAACTTTAGAAGGTTAAGCCGCTGGTTAACCTTTCCCCTTCACCCCCCACCCAAGAAGAGAGGGGCATGGAGACATGCGCGTGCACACAGGACACACAAACTTTTACGCCGCACAACTTTCAAGACTCACCAGCCACCACTGCTTATTACATCTGAGAAGTTCTAACTTCTGATTAGAAACAGGTAGGAAAGTTATGAATGGTATCTGAGAAATTGTAATTTAAAATCATCTTTAATGGTAAATGCCACTTTTGGAAAGTTGGCTTTTTTCTGTCCTATTTTGTACCTGCAGCCTGGATTAAGTGTAGTTGGCAGTTGGCCTTTAAGTATGCCACCTAGACAGTATCACAAAGGAGAGTCTGGGTGTTGGTAGGAAGGGCCATCTCCGACTTGATAGTAGGGTGGAGCTGTCACTTATAACATACAAAGGACACACAAGGACCAGGGGAGGGAGGCAGGGAATTCTAGATACCTTTGTAGGGGGAAACTCCAGAAACGTATCCCGCTTCAAAGAAGGCACAAGGTATGAATATCAGACCCTCAGACGCAACTCTTTACATTGCTTCTGGACCTGTGGACTCAGCCGGGAAGAAATACAGCGGTGAAGTCGCCTTGCTGTCCAATTTCTGCTGCGCTGCCTGAAAAAAGCTTTTGCCTTTGTGAGCTGTCCTCATGAATCTTGACTGCCTGTGTGGACTGAACACTTTGGGGAACACCACAAGCCAATCCACTGTCCCCTGTTCAAGCCACATGGACATAACAGACTCCTGCAACCTCAATGTAACGTTAGGCATCTCAACGCAGCACAGCCCAGCTTGACACTGATGCCGGCCCAGTGCGATGAATCTCTTTCCCTGCACCAATGCATTGCAGTGCCAATCCTTTCAAGCCAGTGGCTCCTTCAATGCTGAAGCAGCTCAACACCAATGGCAGCCCAGCACAACTCTTCTTATCTCCTGTGCTGATGCATTGCAGCGTAAGTCTTCGCATCCTCAACAGCTCCTTTGACGAAGCTGAAGTACACATCACAAGCCTCCGTCAACGACTCATCAGATCAGCTGCTAAGTAATGCATCTCAACACCAGCCTTGCATTGCAGCTCTTAATCAACAACTCTTGGACACCCGCCCATGCAGCTCAATGTCTGAAATCTGAAATTGGGGATGCAGGGTAATTTTGTGAATTGCCATGGGGATAGTGATAATATAGACACAATCTATCCCATAAAAGAAACAAGTCATATTTTATCATTGATTAAAAGCGCAACACATAAATAAACATCTTGCTCAGTTGCTGTTAGTCTGCTGGTTCTGGTATCCCCTCTAGTGACTTCTACTAATGATTATTATAAATGATCTGTGTTCACTTTCTCTCAAGAGGTGAGCTGAACTCATTACTGTATAATAGCTGGCAGTTTTATACCTTAACGCAGCACAGAAAACAAATGATTCTATAATTTACTTTAAATTGATCTTGATAATCTTAATGTATCAATTCCTTTCATTGTTATCTGGAGGGGAACACACGTTCATCATGTTAGCTATCTTTACTTTCGAATGCCTAAATGCATTATTCATAACTGCTCTATATCTTATTTTAAAGGAATGAACTCGGGACACTCAGTCTTAATTATGCGTTCATATGATCTGCCATAATGTCACAAATCTCAGATTAGAACACCTCTCAGTCTTGCTCCATTTATTATTGCAAATTTGAAACATGCATGCATGTGTATCTTTTGCAGGGATTGAACAGTGTGATTGTCAATGCCACCTATCTGTTAGGGAAAATAACGTTGGAATTGAATTTATAAATGTTTATTATTAATTTTATCTAACAAATATTCAAAAGCAACTAACGTGAATATAATGTTTGAAGTACTTTGCAACTGTTGCAAAACAAGCGTAGTAACATTTTATAACACACTTACTCACCTTACTACTCTAAGTGTACTGGGCCATTTACGATTAGACAATCTGCAGCATTTCCATTTAACACAGAGGCAATGATACTCTGAGGGCTCGTTCTCCGCTGATAGGAGCGGTGGAAATTAGGGTGGCCAAACATCATGTTAGCTGTCCAGTGAGGGCCATTAATTGACAGCTAATTCATAAATGTGAGATCAGATTTAGGTACACCATTCTTAAAAACCATGATGTAGAAATAAAGAATGGCCGCAGGGAGACCCAACCTCCGGAAGAAGTTTAGTTGGACTAGTATTATGCAGACCAAAAGAAGTATTAATTGATGTTCTGGCAGTACTTCTTACAATGCATTTAAGACATCATTAAAATAGCACAGTTTAAATGGAAGCACCAAAAAGACTCAATAATAGACTCAGGCAGGTATTGAATCAATGTGGTTATTGTATTAAAGAATCCATGGCAATTATCAATCTTTTGAGAATTTCAGTTGGGAATATCACTACTTACATTAAAGTGCCAAACATTTAGGCAAGGCTAATCAGATGTTTTCCTATAAAAATCAGATTACAGAGTCACAGAGTCCCACTATCGTTAACGGCAGAAGCATAGTTTCTTTGTCTAACAGCTCAAATCCTATGAAAAATGGGAAAAGGTACAGATGTAAAGTCCATTAAGAGCGAGTCCATTAGCAAAGAACAAAGGCCCACATGCATCAAGCATTTTTGGAGTCGCAAACGGTGCGATTCCTTAAAATCGGCCGTTTGCGATTCCAAAAGTGCTGTTTTGGATGCATCATGCTATTTTAGAAATCACAACTGTTTTGCGATTTCTAAAATTGCGATAGCATATAAGAAATCGAAAAATTGCGATTTCTTAAATGCTATGCATCATTTCCAAAAAATGTGCGATTTTTCAAATTGGAAGTGCATATTACCACGAAGTTCAACCTCGTGGTAATTTGCGAAATTGTTTAAAAATGCACAAAAATGCATTTTTTAAACTGTTAAGTTACAGACACACATGTCCTTAGGACATGTGTGTATGTAACTTCTACTGAAAAGTACATTTCATGGGTGCAGGGGGGGGTCATTTAGAACCCCTCTCCACCCTTGAAATGGATTGATGAATTGTGATTTCAAATTGCGAATTCACAATTCCCATTCATTCCTATGGGCATTTTGGCCCATAGGAATGAATGGGAATTGCGAATTCGCAATTTGAAATTCGCATTTTTTATGCGATTCAGTAAAAATAGCGATTTTTACCGAATTGCCTAAAAAATGAAAAAATAATCATGCATAGGCTTTTGCGATTTCTAAATTGCGAATCGCTATTTTTCGCAATTTAGAAATCGCAAAAGCCGATATTGATGCATGTGGGTGAAAAGTAATAAAGGAAACTGGAAATGAAAATGTTTGGCAAAGAAAGTTTCAGACCCTCTTCAAAAATCAATCAGCATAGCATCTGGGTCTCAGATTAGGAAAATCAGTAGCGCTACCCTCCTTTGGGGTTTCTTCTTTTTTATAGTTTTTGCCAAGGTTCCAGTATCAAAAGACTGTCATTTACTCAGATTCACATAATGTTACCCAGGGCATTCACAACAGAGAGATGCCTTCCCATGCTAGTCATGAGAAACGCACGATTCAAAAGTCTACGTAGGCATAACATTGGTAAAAGAGAAATACAAAATATCAGTTTAAAGTAACATCTGAAATCCTGTTTCCTGAAGAATATCTCATTGTAAATGTTAAAGAAACATTTAGGAAAGTTGAAAGTTACACATGTACTCAACTAATAAAGCCAATTTCTGCTTGTTGTAAAAGGACCATTCTATTAGGTCAGGTGGAAGGTCAGCATTAGAGAAAAAGGATTTTTTAAAAAGCCTTTAAATTGGAATTACACATTTTAAGTGAAATAAACTATTAATCAATATCAAATATAGTGTAATAAAATTGATTAAAATTGTGAATACAAGACATTATTACATAGAAAAAGCTTCCGTTAGAACTACCCTACTGCCACAATTGTTCTCAATATTCATCTAAGTATAGAATTTTTTTAATTCACACTCAAAAAATTATTTTTCACCTGTCATAAACCATAGAATCTCTAGTATTATTATGCGAAACAGCAAGATTGTACCTAATTTTAGAACAATTTTGCATCGATTTTTCTAAAGGTTGCTGTCTAAAAGAAGGCATTAGGTATACTAAACTACTTTATTTTTTAGCAAAGCTTCCATTAGTAAACGTTAATTAAACAACATGTTAATAAGAAATTCATTAGTGCAACTCATTCATATCTATTAGTATTACTTTGCATGTATGTTTTCTTCATCTTGCATTTTAATTTACGCCTTTACGGTTCTTCTACTACACTTGTCTCAGTTTCATTGGTCATTGTATCTAACGTGCGTGAAGTGCACTTTCCACTTTTCGTCTCCTTAATCAGTAAATGTGTTGTGTATTATGTTTTTTTTGGCGTCACTACAACCCATCTGTTTCTTAAGCCTTTATTTAGTTCTAATATATTAATCTTTGTTTGCATGTCAGTAGTAGTCAGGGTTTTCTCTCCAAACGACACAAGTTGTTTTGCACTGTTAACGGAATAAAATTCAACGTTGATATTTAAAGTTTAGATGTCTGACAGGAAATGAAATGAAATTTGATTTGTAGAGCGCATGGCTGCCCGAAAGCGTCCCAGCGACGGGCTTGCTTAGGGAACCCGTCCTGGTATTCCCCTGTGAGATAACCTATTACTGGGCATCCCCAAGGTGAAAGCCAGGCATCCCGCTGCGAGGGGCCGTTGTGGAGATTAAGCAAGCTATTGCCCAGAGTTACAGAGTGGGACTCCATGATTGGAATAGGCACCGAGGCGAGAATTGTCAGGTCCGGGGAAATTTGAGCCCAAGACCCGCCTAGGCGGGGAATTGAACCCTGGTCCGGGCCAGACCTCTGCATCAGGGTCTGCCGCTCCAACCACTTGAGCCACACTTGAGGAGATGTGTTCAATGTTAGTTCAAGTGAGCCAGTTCAGATAAGCAAACGTTTTCTGTATAAACATGAACAGTATAACATACAGCACAAACCGATTTTGTCTGAGGTTTGCAAGGAAGTAGTGAATCAATACTCTATATAGGCTGCAGAAAATAATATCAAGTGATTTCCTTGACACAAGCTTACTTGTTGATTGAAGTATCTCAATTTTATTTATTACAAGAACACAAAGGGGTCAACATGTGTTTTGAGACATAAGAGTAGTTTTATCAGGGCCAATACATTGTCTAGTTATTACTTGATATCCCAATCTCACATGATTAACATTTCAAATAAGTATTATGCAAATACAATGTGCATTTGTTTAACATCAATATGCAGCTCAATTAAACTGCTTGAATAATCAAAGTACAAAATCATGTTTAGTATATAAATATTGGCATGGTAACCATTCCTTGTGTACACATCTCTTATAGTGTGGGGCAATTTGTTACAGAGCAGAAATACATGAGGTGAAATAAAATTGGGCTCCTTTGCATCACTGATGGGTATTCTGAAAAAACCTAAATCTATCCTCCATGTTGGATATGCATTTTTTTGCACTATTACATTTTGGTCCAATGTATAATCAGACCTTCAGGGTATTACTTTTTTTCTAATCTACATTAAATCCCATTTATTTCTTAGGAATTGTCTATCTTGCCATCAACTTTAGTCAGGCTACGTAAGACCTTTGTTAGAAATAGGTTTACTGGTTGACTGGGGTGTGAGCCCTGGTCAAGCCACAACCACAATGCTAGTCTGGGCATGGAACAAGATAACCCCAAATTAACCTGTGATCATCCACTGGTAGCTTAGCATAGAGCAGTCAGGCGTAACTTAGAAACAATGTGTAAATTATTTTTCAACACTTCAAACAGTAGAACAGTGACACAACCACACAACCAGATGCCACACCAAGTTAGAACAACAGAGCAATATGTAATAAGTAAAACAAGACGAAAATGACAAAAATCCAATCAGTAGAACCAGAGTTATGAAGTAAACTGCAATACATTGCCTAAAAGCATAAATCGCCACCCATGGCTATCTAGTCACACTGCGTCAAAGTCAAAATTTTAAACCGACCATGATAGAGCGCGGGTTCAGATGCAGTCTCAGATTAGTCCTGCTGAAGGTTTACCTTCTCAGGTTTTATGCTAAGAGTCCTTCTTGGCAGGAAGAAGAGCATGGCTGGTGGTGGTTGGCGTGGGACAAGGAGCAGGCCGGGTATCCGGATGGGCGTTCTGGTTCTTCGGGCTGGTGGTTAACGTGGTCGATCGATGCATGCTGGGTGCAGAGAAGGACTGTTGGTGGTTTTCGATAATTTTCGATGCGAGTGGTATGGTTCCAGAGCATGGTTCCAGAGCAAAGGGGCATGTTTGTGGTCATAGAGAGAACCAAAGTTTGAGTTTAAGAGCCCAAGAGCACACCAAGGGTACAGGACCTAAGGAACACCACTTGGGGGTCAGGAACTCACTGAAGTTGGGTCCAGAGGCTGTTAGGGAGCCTGTTATGTCCCTACGGCTCTGACCAGGAAGCCAGCAGCCTAGTCTTTTGAGTCACTTGCAGGGTGCTGCGTTCAAGAGGGAGTTGCAGGTCCAATACTTTGTCCTCAGGCAAGGGGAAGCAGGTAGTAGTTCAGTACAGTAGGACAGCAGTTCCTTGGAAAGCAGTAGTCCAGCAGAGGGGCAGCCCTTCTACTAGCACAGCAGTCTTTCTTCCTGGCACAGTATCCACAGGTCCAGAAGTGTACTAAAGTAGAAGTGTATATGGTCCATCTTTTATACATGTGTGCCTTTGAAGTGGGTAAAAGCTTCTAGAGGCAACCCTTTGAAGTGGACGAATGCCCTGATTTCCCTGCCCTAGCTCCAGACTAACTACAGGGGGTATGCACCCCATTTTGTGTGAAGACAGGACACAGCCTATTCAGGTGTGAGTGAGGCTAGGCCCAGCTCCTCCCTTCCATCCTGTCACTCCTAATCTCTCATTGTGTGTGGTTATCTAGGAGGAATAGACAAAGCGCAACTGCTGCGTACACGCAGTCATTTCACCAGAGACGGGCTACAGGCATCAAACGTGTGCACAGGACTTGTTTTGAATTTTACATGGTGGACCCATGCCCACATGTTTCAGGAGTTGCTTGGGTTTCCTGTGACCTGGTAGCACTGTGTTTACTCTGTACATATTTCTTACTTCACCGCTATCTGTTAAGAGCGCCATTCTTCCTGTCTACTCAAAACCCCACGCAGAACCTTCATGAACCAGTAATCTCTTCCCTTTTGAAAATTACATGTATGAAATATAATAAGGCAACTTCAATGTCATCCTACAGTAGAGGTAGACATTGTAGCAGTGAAAAACGATTTTAAGAGTTTTTCACAACTGAGACATGTAAAACTTAAAAGTGCCTGTTCACATTTTTAAATACACTGCACCCTGCCCTTGGGGTTGTCCAAGTCCTACCGTAGGGGTGACATATGTATTAAAAAGCACGTTTGGGGACTGGAAAAAGGGTTTGTTTTGCAACGTCAAAATAGAAGTTCAAACTGTACACACAGGCTCTGCAATGGCCAGCCTGATACATGTTTATAGTGCTACTTAGGAGGGTGGCACAACCAGTGCTGCAGGCCCACTAGAAGCATTTTATTTAGAGGCCCTGGGCACATGTAGTCCACTTTACTGGGGACTAAAAAGTAACTTAAATATTCTGATTGGCTATAAGCCAATTGTACCATGTTTTAAGGGGAAAGCACAAGCACCTTAACACTGGTTAGCAGTGGTAAAGTGTGCAGAGCCCTAAGGATAGCAAAACGAAGGCAGCAAAAATAGGAGGTCTGAAGACAAAATATTAGGGGGAAACTACGCCAAGGATGCCAGGCCTAACAACCTTGCTGGGGAATAAAAAGACCGTAAGCTTCATTAAGTTTGAGGACAGTATGAGCAAGATTGCAAAATGGGAATACAACACATTTCCACAGTCTGGGTTAGGTTATATTTGGTTGTAAGGAAGGGAATACATCTTCCCTCTCTAACATGTTGGCCCACACAGCCACACAACGTGAGGTTGCATTGACTTGTTTGAAAGCATGATACTAACCTATGGCTTCCTCGTAATGTCCTACTTCCGTAACCTTTCTCGATTCTATGTTTAAAAAAACAATAGCCAGTAAATGAAGAGGTGGTCATGTTAACTAGATTGGTGAGTGCATTGTCATCAAGTGGGGGGCTGTGGTTAATAGCAGACATCATGTTGTATCTTACAAGGGCTGCAGAGAGTCCATACTTTCACGGCCAAGCTGGCACTTAATAGACCACGCAGCTTCTCTACCACAATGGCTCTGTGAGACCTCCACTAGTTGCCCGTGAGGGACAGAGTCACATTTAAATCACTGTGCATTGTCTATAGAGTACTGCACAGTACGGGCCCCTTACAAATGCAGGAAAGATTTACATGGTACAAGCCCACTAGGCTTCTTCGCTCCTCCAGTCTGAGTCTAGCAACAACCACTAGATTCAAGAGAGCCAGGATGGGAGGTAGGGCTTTTTGCACAGTAGCGTCCCGGCTGTGTAATGAGCTGCCCCAGAACATCAGGCAAGCTGACTCCCCGATGGGTTTTAGAAGGAGCCTAAAGACCTGGCTATTTGCCAAAATCTGAGATTTAATTGCCCACCATTCAGCCCTGCTATCGGCCGTTTCCATCTGATTAGGTTCCCTCTAAAAGTGCCAGGATACCCGTGGGGTGGCAGTTGCGCTATATAAGAGCTATATACAATACAATACAATACAATCTTCTTCTGAGACAATGAACATCTACAACAGATGGCATGCTCAAAGTTCCCATTGATATCATAACTTGTAATTAATAATCAATGCAGTTACTGCTGCTGGTTGGAGCATAAATGTTAATTGATAATTTCACATGTTTGAGTATGAGAACATTTGCAGCTGCAAAAAAGCAGTCCTTTGAGTCTTATTCCTCTTCCCATGAACGCTGAAGAATGTGCAAATCACCCCTTGTGTGGCTTTGTAAATCCCATTAAAATACTTGAATTGCCTTGCAAAAACTTGTGTTACACAAGGACAATGGAAGTCATTAGTAAATGTGGCCCCAAGGGTAGCTACAGTTTTTAAAGGCAGCCGGTCAGGCCAGATTCTGCTAGAGGAGTAAAGAAATATGTTTGCTTGATTTGAAGCTATTCTGTCATTTTTATATAATATAACTAAGTTCTGGTTTAGCAAGAGTTTCAGATTTGTGTTCCTCTTTGCACCAACTGTATTCTCACTCTAATAGAAGGTCCAAATATATCCTTAGACATTACCACTGCTTTGCTGTTTTTAACTACAAAATATGAAGAGCAATAGTGTGATTAACTAAATAGGTGACAACAAAGTATCCAAGAGAGGTATGGAGTGAATATGGGAAAATTTCAGTTTTTTTGCAAACATCAAATTGCGAATACATGGCAAGCCAAAATGGGAGGCTCAGTGCTATGAATACCCATATAGTGCATCAATTGCATGATTATGCCTATTCTTATAAGCAATAATTTGAAAAGACAAAAGTAAAAATCGATTGATCTAATCAAATATATCTTCCAGTGGCAGTCCTCCAGCGAATATTTTCAGGGTATTTTGTAAATCTCCACTTTCACCATTCCCAATTTTACATACTCTTGTTAGTGTCTAGAAACATAGAATGCAAAATTTAGGGCCCAAAATACTAACTTTAGAATTTAAGATTTCTGTATTGTGAATTCAAATTTAGGAAGCAGTGACTATTATTTTGAAATATATTATGGTTTTATTCTCAATTTATCAATTTTCAAATAGCTCATTTTGAATCAAGTTTCATAATTTGCAAATGTCGCAACTAATAATATCACTTCCAGGAAAAGTTAGCTCCAGGAGAAAAACGCCTGCCAGGAAAGCTGACAGAGCAGGTACACAGAAGCAGGTGAAACAGCCTCTACTCTGGCAAGCTCAAAGACAAGGAAAGACCAAGGTTTTCTGATATGAGCTTGAAACATTAGTTGAAGATGGATGACAACTGAAGTGATAAAACCTCCTTACAGTACCTGAGGTCACCCTAAAAATGGCAAGGGATCTAGAATTCCTTAAATGCTGTTAGTGGGAATTAGCGCAGTATCAAGAAATGTGTAAGCTCTCATATGACCAGTAGTCATGCACTAAAGAAAAAACCTTCGACTAGATGTAAAGAGATTGCTGGAACCAGATGACGGCCTACACCGATCCATCTCCAGCCCTATCAGTGGAGATGATCGAATGTATCTTCCTGTCTGAGGCCATCACTAAGGTTACTAGCACTAATACTGATGCACAACTTCCCACGGCAGCAAACCAGTACAATGCCCTAGAAAAGTTAAATTAAAGTAAAGCAAATTTGGCTAACACTGAGATAGCTGAGCCTTATTTTCTGTAAAATTCTCTCACTTAAAAGCAGCACATACCCAGCACTGTTGTCAGTGAATCTAGATCAGATATACATAATTTTTAGGAAATGCATTTTGGGACTTGTAGTTGCATGTTTCTTATGCTTAAGAAATTGACTCAAGGGCAGTGTTGATCATTTGTAGGTATTACATACTCTGTAATTCTATCACACTTACCTCATACATGGTTAATTGTTATTTATATTTAGTGAGCCCTTTATTCACTGTTCTAGTGGCAATCTGACTATTGTGTGCATGACAATGTGGTGTAAGATGTCACAGCATGCTACAGTTGTACTAGGGTGTATACTGTAGTGCTCCCCCACTCGGATATATGATGTTACAACGCGGAATGTAACAACGCATACCGTTACAACGCATCTTTTACAACGCGGATACTGTTACAACTCATGTTTTTACAACGCATTTTTTTACAACGCAGGTACCTTTACAACGCATACCATTACAACGTAAGTATGGGTAAGTATATATTAATATTAAAATTATAATCGTAAATTAATTTTCAAAAATATAATTTAATGTCATTTTATTTAATTTAATTTCCATTAATTAATTTAATGTAAAATAAATGTAACTTTATTTTTACCCTGTACCCCTGTACCCCAAAAACTCAAAACTGACCCACAACCCCAAAAATAATTTAATGTAATTTATAATTAATTTAATTTAATTTAAAATTAATTTTAATTTATTTTTACCCTTATCCCCTGAACCCCAAAAACTAAAAACTGACCCTGAACCCTAAAAATACCCCTGTACCCCAAAAACTAAAAACTGACCCTGAACCCTAAAAATACCCCTGTACCCCAAAAACTAAAAACTGACCCTGAACCCTAAAAGTACCCCTGTACCCAAAAACTAAAAACTGACCCTGAACCCTAAAAATACCCCTTTACCCAAAAACTAAAAACTGACCCTGAACCCTAAAAATACCCCTTTACCCAAAAACTGAAAACTGACCCTGAACCCTAAAAATACCCCTTTACCCAAAAACTGAAAACTGACCCTGAACCCTAAAAATACCCCTTTACCCAAAAACTGAAAACTGACCCTGAACCCTAAAAATACCCCTTTACCCAAAAACTGAAAACTGACCCTGAACCCTAAAAATACCCCTTTACCCAAAAACTAAAAACTGACCCTGAACCCTAAAAATACCCCTTTACCCAAAAACTAAAAACTGACCCTGAACCCTAAAAAGACCCCTTTACTAAGCATGGGCGGAAAATCCGTTACGCTCGCGGATTTTGCGGATTTTCGGGAAATCCGCAATCCGCGAGATTTGCGGATTTCCCGCAAAATCCGCAAATTCGCACGCAGCGGATTTTTTTGGCGGCGCGCGGCGTTGGTGATACAATTTTTGCGGCGCGCGGCGTTTATCATCGTTTGCCGAGTTGTTTTTTTCGATAGTTTGCGAGTGCTGCGCCATTTTGGATCTTGCTGTGTGATCCCGCGGGAATTGGCGAGCGCGATTACGTCATCGCGGCTTGCCAGCGATAGTTTGTCAACGCGAGTACGGCGAGATCACGTCTCGCGGTACTTCGCAATTGCGAGATTTGAGATGCGGCGAGCGAAAATATAAATTTGCAATTCTGCACAAGAAATCCACCAGCAAGCAGCATAAACCTTCTAGAAATGATGATTTTTATGTGAATAACTCCTTAGTTTGACATTTGCCTGCACTTTTTTAGCGAGGAGTCCATTTTGGGGAGGGGTGCAGGGGGGTGGGAGGAAGGAAGTGCCCCATAGTCTTCAACTTCCTGTTCCTGTTCAGCAGGCTCCTCCCAGTGCTTTGTCCATCTCCTGGTCACTTTTCATTTGGATGTGCAGCTGGAAGGATTACTTTTTGTGGATGCTGCTGGATCTTTGGATTTGAGGCCTTTTTGACTTTCTTTGGATCACTGTTGGATTAGAAATTTTACAAGTAAGTTTGTTTGGGGCAATACAGTTGCTGCAATTAAAATTTTTGAATTTTCGATTTTTGGGCTGTTTTGGGGCCTTTTGCCCAGGGGTACTCAGTGGTGGGTGGACTGAGTCTTTCTGTGGGGTGTCTTGAATTTAAACATCATGGAGGGGCTGGATGGCTTGGGATTGTGCTTATTTTTCAGTGATTTTCGTTTTTTTGGGCTGTACTTGTGGCCTTTTCACCAGGGGTAGTGAGTGTTGCATGGGCCTAGTCTTTCTGTGGGGTGTCTTGAATTTAAACATCATGGAGGGCATGGATGGAATGGGATTGTGCTGATTTTTCTGTGTTTTTCGATTTTTGACCTGTTGTTGGGCCTTGACCAGGGGTAGTGAGTGGTGCATGGGCCTAGTCTTTCTGTGGGCTGTCTTGAATTTAAACATCATGTAGGCCATGGATGGAATGGGACTGTGCTGATTTTGCAGTGTTTTTCGATTTTTGGGGGTGTTCATGGGGAGGGACATGCCATGTGGCTGGTGGCCATTTTGAGTGCAGCTACAGGCACTGGCCATGTGCTGGCAGGCAAGTGGCCATTTTGAATGCAGGCTTTGTTGTTAGGCCTCCAACCATTTTGCCTACTTTTCAACCTTTATTTATGCCCAGGGGTAGTGTGTCTTGCATGGGCCTAGTCTTTCTGTGGGTTGTCTTGAATTTAAACATCATGGAGGCCATGGATGGAATGGGATTGTGCAGATTTTTCAGTGATTTTCGTTTTTTGGGCCTGTACTTGTGGCCTTTTCACCAGGGGTATTTGAGTCTAGCATGGGCCTAGTCTTTCTGTGGGCTGTCTTCAACTTAAACATCATGGAGGGCATGGATTGAATGGGATTGTGCTGATTTTTCTGTGTTTTTCGATTTTTGACCTGTTGTTGGGGCCTTGACCAGGGGTAGTGAGTGGTGCATGGGCCTAGTCTTTCTTTGGGGTGTCTTGAATTTAAACATCATGGAGGGCATGGATGGAATGGGATTGTGCTGATTTTGCAGTGTTTTTCGATTTTTGGGGGTGTTCATGGGGAGGGACATGCCATGTGGCTGGTGGCCATTTTGAGTGCAGCTACAGGCACTGGCCATGTGCTGGCAGGCAAGTGGCCATTTTGAATGCAGGCTTTGTTGTTAGGCCTCCAACCATTTTGCCTACTTTTCAACCTTTATTTATGCCCAGGGGTAGTGAGTCTTGCATGGGCCTAGTCTTTCTGTGGGTTGTCTTGAATTTAAACATCATGGAGGCCATGGATGGAATGGGATTGTGCTGATTTTGCAGTGTTTTTCGATTTTTGGGGGTGTTCATGGGGAGGGACATGCCATGTGGCTGGTGGCCATTTTGAGTGCAGCTACAGGCACTGGCCATGTGCTGGCAGGCAAGTGGCCATTTTGAATGCAGGCTTTGTTGTTAGGCCTCCAACCATTTTGCCTACTTTTTAACCTTTATTTATGCCCAGGGGTAGTGAGTCTTGCATGGGCCTAGTCTTTCTGTGGGTTGTCTTGAATTTAAACATCATGGAGGCCATGGATGGAATGGGATTGTGCAGATTTTTCAGTGATTTTCGTTTTTTGGGCCTGTACTTGTGGCCTTTTCACCAGGGGTATTTGAGTCTAGCATGGGCCTAGTCTTTCTGTGGGCTGTCTTCAACTTAAACATCATGGAGGGCATGGATTGAATGGGATTGTGCAGATTTTTCAGTGATTTTCGTTTTTTGGGCCTGTACTTGTGGCCTTTTCACCTGGGGTATTTGAGTCTAGCATGGGCCTAGTCTTTCTGTGGGCTGTCTTCAACTTAAACATCATGGAGGGCATGGATTGAATGGGATTGTGCTGATTTTTCTGTGTTTTTCGATTTTTGACCTGTTGTTGGGGCCT
Organism: Lissotriton vulgaris; assembly: GCF_964263255.1. Classification (NCBI taxonomy): domain Eukaryota; kingdom Metazoa; phylum Chordata; class Amphibia; order Caudata; family Salamandridae; genus Lissotriton; species Lissotriton vulgaris. The sequence continues at coordinate 667,297,885 of NC_141694.1, forward strand.
TGACCAGGGGTAGTGAGTGGTGCATGGGCCTAGTCTTTCTGTGGGGTGTCTTGAATTTAAACATCATGGAGGGCATGGATGGAATGGGATTGTGCTGATTTTGCAGTGTTTTTCGATTTTTGGGGGTGTTCATGGGGAGGGACATGCCATGTGGCTGGTGGCCATTTTGAGTGCAGCTACAGGCACTGGCCATGTGCTGGCAGGCAAGTGGCCATTTTGAATGCAGGCTTTGTTGTTAGGCCTCCAACCATTTTGCCTACTTTTCAACCTTTATTTATGCCCAGGGGTAGTGAGTCTTGCATGGGCCTAGTCTTTCTGTGGGTTGTCTTGAATTTAAACATCATGGAGGCCATGGATGGAATGGGATTGTGCTGATTTTGCAGTGTTTTTCGATTTTTGGGGGTGTTCATGGGGAGGGACATGCCATGTGGCTGGTGGCCATTTTGAGTGCAGCTACAGGCACTGGCCATGTGCTGGCAGGCAAGTGGCCATTTTGAATGCAGGCTTTGTTGTTAGGCCTCCAACCATTTTGCCTACTTTTCAACCTTTATTTATGCCCAGGGGTACTAGTGAGTCTTGCATGGGCCTAGTCTTTCTGTGGGTTATCTTGAATTTAAACATTATGGAGGGCATGGATGGATTGGGATTGTGCTGATTTTGCAGTGTTTTTCGATTTTTTTTTGTGCTCTATAACTGAACTGATGTTCCTCTGTCTTCCATTTTTTTTAGGTGCACAAGACTCAAGAGAACCACCAGTGCCAGGAAGAAGTCCTGCAGCGGTGTGTGTGTGCAGCATAACGTCACGCGACGTCACGTCTGGCCTCAGACAACTCTACAATTCGTGCAACTGCGGCCTGCTGTCTGACCTGCTCTGAAGAAGATGGCCCCGCCCCCAAAGAAAGTTCTCCGTAGCTCCTCTAGCAAGAAAGTTGCTAGTAAGGAGCAGAAGAAGCAAGGTACCAAGGAGGCTGGTGTGCCACCCGCCACGTTTTTTGGGAGCAAAAAAAAAAGTACGCCTGCTGCAGCAGGTTCTGCTGGGGACCAAGCTGGGAGCAGCACCCCTGCTCCATTGGGTTCAGTGCCTCCACCACCACGCCAACTTAAGTCAAAGCCCTTGAGTGCTTCAGAGGCAGTCAGTGTACTTCTCCAATCACCATCGACCAGTGATGTTGGCTCATCGCAAGAAAGTAGCAGCAATGTCCCTGAATCAACACAGCCGCAACAACAACACCATGTGCAAGTACACGCCCAAGTACATGTGGAAGGAGAGGCAGCAAAAGGAGATGCGCAAGCAAAGGTGCATGGAGGTTCACAAGTGCCCACAATAGTTGTTCCTCCCGAAGTAGGGGCACATCAGGAAATCGACAATGAAGCCGAGGTATCATTGGAAGCCACTCTTCCTGATGATCATTCATTGTCTTCCACATCCCTAGCAAGGAAAAGATCAAGGGGGGTGTCTACATCTTCTTCAAGCCCACCGCCTTCTGATGATCTGGATGACGAATGGGTACCACCACGGCAGCCTGAGAGTGAGGCACACCATGATCTGACACCGGTACCTAAGCGTAAAAGGAAGGTCGTCCAAAAACTCAAACCTATGGAGTGTGATGAGGCTCAACAAGAAGTGACAGATACTGCTGGTGATGAAGCCTCTCACGATGACGACGAGCCAGTCATCACAAAGGTCACTGCAGCCCCACCGGGCATGCAGCAAAGAGACATTTTGACCCTATCCCGAGAAGCTGCTGAGCGTGATGATGATGTCGGCGAGGAGGCAATGGAAATGGAATCATTAGATTTGGAGTTAAGTAGTACACCAAAACCTACCGCTTCCATATTTCTTCGCAAGAAGGTACCCACCTCGTCCTCGACCTCAATTCGTGGTGGTGAAAGTGCAAAACGTACTGAAGTTCGGCAATCCACATCCTCCACTTCATCTGGCATTAGCAGCAGGACCACCACCACCAGTATCGCCGCCTCCTCCGGCCCCCGAAGACATTTCAAGTCTCCAGTTTGGGACTTCTTTAGTGTTTGCCCAAAAAATGAAAACGTAGCCATTTGTAGCATTTGTAAGCTTCGAGTTAGTCGTGGTAAGTTGGGTTCCAACTATGGTACCGGAGGCCAGAGAGGTCATCTTAGGAGAACGCACAATGTCCAATGGTTTGCGCACCTACACACGATCAAGGAAGCCGCAATTGCACGCAATGAAAACGTTGTTTTTTCATCTGGTGATGACGAGGAGGTAGAAGACGATTCAAACACTTCACTTACACCCAGTTCCCCTGTCAGCAGCACACGCCATGGGAGCCACACTAAGAGTGTGGGAGAGAGTGAGACATCAATGCGGAAAAGTTCATCAGCGAGCGTAACTGGGTCGAAGAGATCATCATCATCCCGTAAATCCTTGGTCCAGGGCAACATTAAAAAGATGTTGTTTACAGAAGCGCAATATGAACGCAACCACCCAATGACCCGTCTGTATAACACTAAGCTGGCTAAAATGCTAGCTCTGGACCTTCTCCCTTTTTCTTTTGTAGAAGGGGTTGGTTTTCTAGAATTAGTGACAGCGCTCTGCCCTAAATGGAAGGTTCCTAGCCGGTTCTATTTTGCACGAGTTGCGGTTCCAGCACTACATGAAGATGTTCTGAAGGTGATTGGGGCAGCTTTGCAGAAGAGTGCTGTTCACACTATACATCTGACAACAGACATGTGGACCAGTGGCGCAGGTGCTGATTACATGTGCATCACTGCACACTGGGTCTCTTTTTCAGGGGCTAAAGCAAAGCTAAACTCAGGTGTTGACACTAACATTGTTTTTAAAGGTGCTCGGAAACATGCAACACTAGCCATGTTTGGTTTGGAGAAACGTCACACAGCAGAAAACATTTTGGATGTCTTTAACACAAAGGTCCTTAACTGTCTGTCCCCACTAAAACGCAAGGTTGGTTATGTTTCCACGGACAATGGCTCCAATATAGTTAAGGCCATGAGGGACGGTTACTATTTCAGAGTGCCGTGTTTGGCGCACTGTATAAACCTGGTTGTCCAAAAATTCTTGGGTAATAAAGGCAGTGCAGCGTACGGTGTATTGGACACCTGCCGAAAAATGTGCAAGCATTTCAGCCATTCTTTTAAGGCCCGGAAGCAGCTGAGGAGCCTGCTATATCAACATCAAATGCCAGTGAAAGCACTCATCCAGGAGGTGGTAACACGTTGGAACTCAACCTTCTACATGCTTGAGCGTCTGTATGAGCAGTATACGGAACTCGATCAATATTTCCTTAAAGAGGGTGCAGAGGAGCTGAGGATGGGTGGGCCGCAATGGAACATAGTTGAAAGCCTGACACGCATGCTTCGTCCTTTTGAGTTCTTCACGCGTGCAGTCAGCAAGGAGGACTCTAATTTGGGAAAAGCTATCCCATTGTTGTACATGCTGGAGGACCAACTGAAGGAGGTGTGTTCTGTGTTTAGAAAAGATAAAAACCAAGACTCTTTGCTTCTGGCCGAGCAATTATTAGAGCTCCTACAAGGTGATGAACGTCTTAAAAAGATCCACTCAGAACAGCATTACATTTGTGCTACTATTCTGGATCCACGCTACAAAAAGGCGCTGGCAGGCCAAGCATTCTTTCCTTTTGATGATGAACATGTTCTAAAGTACAAACGTTGGCTAGCCTTGTCAGCCAAGAAGTTTGAAACAGAACGGCTGGAAATTGAAGGAAATGGCAGTACATCAGCAGGCCATCCCCAGTCAAAACAATCCACTTCTGCACCTGTGGCTGTGGCACAAGTGACCTCTCAGCCGTTAAAGACACCGGCAACCGGATCATCTGCACGAAAGACAACAGAAACATTGGAGGCTGAAGAGGATTGGCTAGCTCTGCGTGGGTTTGGTTCTCAAAAGGTCAGAGGCACAGCAAGAGCTAAGCAAAGTGGAGGAACCTTGGATGAGGACCTTGAGTCGATGGTGAAGGACTATCTGAATGACTCAACAGAGGTCTATGTTAATTCTGACCCATTGGCGTATTGGCATGGGAAAAAAGAATTGTGGCCACAGCTCACCAACCTGGCTTTAAACTACTTGTCTTGCCCACTCGCAAGCGTGTCTTCTGAACGGGTTTTCAGTGCGGCTGGTGGGATTGTAACTCCCAAACGGAGCCGCCTCTCGCCCAAAAATGTGGAGAGGTTAACAATGATCAAGATGAATCAGCACCTCATACCACCAGATTTCAGAGTACGAGAGAGCGTGCCGGATGAAGAGGAGGTGGCCAGCAACATAGATGAGGGAATTTCTACTCTGTCAGGTGACACTGAGCTCACCCTGCCTGAATTTGCAGAGTATGATGACGAAGCCTTATTCTTATTCCTGGACCGTGATACCGACTTCGAGCCCTGAAAATGAGACAACGAATCAATAACTTTCTTTTTCATCCTTATTCACTTTTATTCCTGTGTGTCTGTCTTTCTTTGTTGTGCACAGTTAATATAATTCAAACTTTAATCAGATAATCACAAAAACAAGCCCATCAGCAGAACTGTCTTCACTTGTTTGCTAATTTATTTGAAGGTGCCGCAGTCTGCATTCCTCAGGTTCACAAGTTCAGAAGAACATGCTCCTCTATCCTCCTCCTCCAGACTCCTATTTCCATCAAAGCAGAGGGCTGGTTTACGCCCAATGAAGAAAGACTCAGCACTTGTGGGGGTGTTGTTCTACCTCTTTGCAGGTGAGTTGACGGGTCTGGGGCCATTGCTGGGAAGCACTAAAAGTGGTTTGGACCAAATCCGAGGCGGAAAGTTTTTTGTGTTTTTGATGACTTGCTTGCCTTTGAGGTGCTCTTAGGGGGGGTTCCGTCTGTTTGTGGGTGAGTTTCGTGGTCTGGGAGCATTGCTGGGACACTCTAATCTTGATTGCATTTGCTTTTCAGGAAATCCGTCGTGCCAACCCCGACTTATGGCCTAGCTACGCAGCGCGTTTGGACCGAAGGCCCAGAAATATTGCAAGTATGAGATTTTGCTTTTGGCCTGTTTGGGGGTGTTATGCTTCTTGGCGGGTGGGTTGACGGGTCTTGGGGCATTCCTGGGAAGGTCTAATACCGGGTAGAAGTGGTTGGGACAAAATCCAGGCCGATTTTTTTTGGCTATTTCTGACATTTTGCTCTATGTAGCGTTTTCGGGGGCCTTTTTGGGGGGCTTCCTGGTGTTTGTGGGTGAGTTTCGTGGTCTGGGAGCACTGCTGGGACACTCTAATCTTGATTGCATTTGCTTTTCAGGAAATCCGTCGTGCCAACCCCGACTTATGGCCTAGCTACGCAGCGCGTTTGGACCGAAGGCCCAGAAATATTGCAAGTATGAGATTTTGCTTTTGGCCTGTTTGGGGGTGTTATGCTTCTTGGCGGGTGGGTTGACGGGTCTTGGGGCATTCCTGGGAAGGTCTAATACCGAGTAGAAGTGGTTGGGACAAAATCCAGGCCGATTTTTTTTTTGGCTATTTCTGACATTTTGCTCTATGTAGCGTTTTCGGGGGCCTGTTTGGGGGGCTTCCTGGTGTTTGTGGGTGAGTTTCGTGGTCTGGGAGCACTGCTGGCTATATATACTTTACTTTGCAAGAGGTTTGAAGCAAATCCATGGTGGCAGAGGGGACTTAGGGCCTAGCTGCAGAGCGCGCGCGGAGTGATTTGGGAAATTTGTGAAAAATTGACTAAGTCCCCATTTTTGTACTTTTGCTCTTTGGCTGTTTGGGGGTCTTCTACTCGTTTTCTCCTGGGTTGACGGCTCTGGGGCCATTGCTGGGAAGCTCTAATACCGGATAAAAGTGTTTTGGACCAAATACCAGGCGGAATTTTTTTTGTGTTTTTGATGACTTGCTTGCCTTTGAGGTGCTCTTAGGGGGGGTTCCGTCTGTTTGCGGGTGAGTTTCGTGGTCTGGGAGCACTGCTGGGACACTCTAATCTTGATTGCATTTGCTTTTCAGGAAATCCGTCGTGCCAACCCCGACTTATGGCCTAGCTACGCAGCGCGTTTGGACCGAAGGCCCAGAAATATTGCAAGTATGAGATTTTGCTTTTGGCCTGTTTGGGGGTGTTACGCTTCTTGGCGGGTGGGTTGCCGGGTCTTGGGGCATTCCTGGGAAGGTCTAATACCGGGTAGAAGTGGTTGGGACAAAATCCGCGCGGAAAAGCCTTTAGTTTTGGCACTTTTTGTAACTTAGGGTTCGTTAGGGTTAGCCCTAGCAGCAGGATTGCATGTGTTTCGGGGTGTTCTAGATTTTTCCAACTGAGTTCTGGGGACTTAGAGCACTCGTGAGAATGTGTAATTTTGGTTGCAAGTCATTTGAAGAAAATCCATGGTGGGAAAGGGGGGATTTGGCATAGTTAAAGAAAGCCTTTGCCACTATTCTTAACTTAGGGTTCGTTAGGGTTAGCAGTATTTCTATTGCATGTGTTTGAGTGGGGGGATTTCGAGTCTTGGAGCGATGCTGGCTATGGCTACTTTTGCTTGGTTGCTTGCAAGTGGTTTGAATGCAATCCACGGTGGGTAATGGGTAATTAGGGTACTTCGGCCTACTTTTACTTTCAAAGTAAGTTTTGTCACCAGTTTTCTGCTAGGCCTCGTTTTTTGAGATTTGATTGGGGGTCTTCTACATTTTTGCGACTGGCTTTAGTAAGGGTCTGGGTGGGAGCACTGCTAGGAAGATCTAATTTTGTTCTAAAACACAGTTTACAGTACACCTAGCTTGAGGGGCAAGATCCGCTACATTAATTTGCCCATACTTATTTATCCTTCAAAAGGTGACTCAGAGTACGCACTTTCAAAAATATTGTACTGTCTACTAGGAAAAACAAATTGTGACTTTTTGCACTCCACAGCCTACATACCTTATATTTATTTATCAGTGGTGTTGTAATATTATATCACTTCCTGTTTTTCGTTGAATAATTACAGGCCGGGTTTCAGTCTCTGCAATGGGGAAAAAAGGATGGAGTCAGGCTTCACAGTAGCGAGCCACAATTCAGCATCAGGCAGGCAGTGGACAGGGTGTCTTCTGGTGACCAACATCGATGGACGAAGCGTCGGCTGCAATGGAGGAGTGCCGCTAATAGGAGGATTTTTTTTCTGCAGGCAACTTACTTACCACTTCCAACAGGACCACTACAACCACATAGATACAGTATCCCTTGCCTTTTTCTCTGACTGTGACTGCATTTCTTGGCTCTCTCTCGCCTTCTACATTGATCCCTTAACACATCACTTAGTCCACTCCACTATCACATCTGCACCACACATAGTCATTTGTAAGTGCTCCTACGTAATTCGCAAGTCGCAGCACGCCCCAGGCCGTAGAGGACTGGGATGGCCCCAATGATGAAGCATGTCACCAAGGGGCAACCCTGGTGAGTGAGGGGACACCTAGAAAAAAAGCAATTTCTCCTTTTCTATCTACTATACCTTCCAGACCAACCCCACTGAGTGTTGTTGTGAATGGATTTATAGTGACCAGCAAGGCTCTCGGGTATCTGGCTACAGAGACCTTATGTTGAATATCGTTATCAATAATTTACACATAGGCCCTTTACTGTTGCATTCTTTCTTCCACAGTTGTCGAATGTACTACTTACTTTTCACTGACATGCATGCAGTAGTGCATGCACTTTCAAAGATTGATGGATAGGTTTGTACCCAAAGAATTGTTTATGTTCAATTGTTTGTCTATGCTGTGCTTTTTTTTACAGGGTGTCTTCTGGTGACCAACATCGATGGACGAAGCGTCGGCTGCAATGGAGGAGTGCCGCTAATAGGAGGATTTTTTTTCTGCAGGCAACTTACTTACCACTTCCAACAGGACCACTACAACCACATAGATACAGTATCCCTTGCCTTTTTCTCTGACTGTGACTGCATTTCTTGGCTCTCTCTAGGCTTCTAAATTGATCCCTTAACACATCACTTAGTCCACTCCACTATCACATCTGCACCACACATAGTCATTTGTAAGTGCTCCTACGTAATTCGCAAGTCGCAGCACGCCCCAGGCCGTAGAGGACTGGGATGGCCCCAATGATGAAGCATGTCACCAAGGGGCAACCCTGGTGAGTGAGGGGACACCTAGAAAAAAAGCAATTTCTCCTTTTCTATCTACTATACCTTCTGTCAGGTTACGCAGCCCCTAAGCGCCTACCGTACTATGAAACTACATTTCCCATGAGTAGGCGGGAGACTTGCAGGAAGTTTATCTGGGGAACAGACGCGCTTCCTGTTGCGCGGTATTCTGGTTTCTGTTCTGCACCGGCATGAGAGCGGACGCTCTGCATGCTTTTCTATCGTGTCTCCTGTGGACTATCACCTTCCCCCCCCCCCCTGAGGCTCAGTGGGGAGCGCTTCCGTGTTCTGTCCTTGGCGGTAGACGGACTTCACGCGTCTTCAGGTAAAGCCGCTCTAAACTCTTCGGCCGCCTGTGCGGTCAGCTGATTACTGCCTGAACGGATTGTTAAGGGAGGTTCTGTGACTGTTTTCTAGCAGAATTCTACCTTTGATGAATTCCTGTTTGGTTGAATTGTGTGTGGCGGAGCACAGTGGCGGTCTATACCACGTGTTAGCGTTCACATCGGGGATCGTTTTTGTACTATTAAAACGGAGCGCGGTAGTAAGGACAACTACGCGTCTCCGTTGTATAACTGTGTATTTCAAAGGACCTCCATAACTGGGCATGTAGTGAGGTAACTACAGGCTACCCCAGTTCTCTTTGTGTAGTGCACCGTGGGGTGTGTTGTTGGCAGAATTCAGTGGTGGTCGCAACTACGTTTTTCTGTTTGATCTTCACCAAAGATTCTCTACTGGGTCATTACTTAGAGAGCGCAGTGTTGTAGTTCTTGCTTCCTACACACTACCGTTTCCCTCTTCCTTTTTGTTGGACCATACATCTTTGCTTTGACTATTTGGAACCCCCTTTGTACATTGAGTCCTCTACCAAGTTTGTGGTATGTTGTGAGTAGTGGGTTTGATGTCTTAGTATAACGCGAGTGTGTTTGGTGCGACAGGAGTGTGTTCGTTAACTATATGTTTATGTGTTTCTTAGGCCTTCCTCACAGATTGTGGCAGAAGGGCTATAGTATTTCCTATCCAAGGTCATGTTTTCTTGGTGCTCAGGTACTTGTCTACATCCTTGTTTATTTAGTGAGACTATATGAGAGTACCCTTGTATGTTAGGACAGCACTTCACTGATGCCTGTCTTGTCTTCTGTTACAGGTATCCTTTCCCTGCTGACCCTACCTTTACCCATCCCACATTTTTTATTTTAGTTTGTTATTTTTCTCCCCCGCCTAATGGCTCGAACACCCTGTGTTTACACTTCTGGGTGTTGGTGACATTTGGAGGTGGAACCATATTTGCATCGACTGGATCACGGGGAGTAAACCTGACACCTTCCAGACCAACCCCATTGAGTGTTGTTGTGAATGGATTTATAGTGACCAGCAAGGCTCTCGGGTATCTGGCTACAGAGACCTTATGTTGAATATCGTTATCAATAATTCCACACAGGCCCTGTACTGTCGCATTCTTTCTTTCCACAGTTGTCGATGATATATTCTTACTCTGCTTGACAAAGAACCATTGCTAATGTGAAAGAACTTCAACCGAATTAGTAGTTATACTTTACCATTTCTTAGGCTACAATGTGGCACTGCTCTACTGTACTTGTGTCACCTGCTATATTCTCAGTTGTACCGTTGAATTGCTCAGGAGGACAAACCAGATTTCATTTTCTTTTTTTTCATAGGCATGCAACTGCCACTGTGTCACACCACTAGTACCACCGCTATGAGGAAATTTTATCCGACCAAGATTGCCAACGTTATTCGGTGTTTCCTGTGGAGCCAGCCCTGGGTCTAGCCCTACTTTCAAACACAAATTACAGGTAAGATAAGCGTTTGGTGGTTTGGGGGTATAATGGAGTATTAGTACGAGAGACGAGAGACTGAAGGTAGTACTACTAAAGTCCTAGGACTCTTGGATTCACTTCACTTAGTCTGTGAGAGGCACTTAGTGTTGAAAACATTTGGGCATTTACACTTAAAGGAAGAAAATGGAACTAGACTTTCAGGAAAACAGTCAACGTTAAACCCCCACCCACCAGGCAAGCAGTAAAAAACAGGTATGCTCAGATAAAGTTTGAAAAAGTATATTTATATCCCTAACAAAATAATCTCCCGCAAGACCCTCCCTAACCCCAACGATTGTCCTTCAAAAGTCCCCAAAAACCCAACTCCCAATTCCCACCCCCCAAAAGTCTCTAAAAAAGGGGCAAGGGACACTATGGGTGGATGCTGTTAACTTTTTGGGCCAGGGCATCATGCTCCTCGCGGAGCAAGGCGAGCTCCTGCTGAAGGCGGGACACCATCAGGGTAGTGCGGCGCAGGCGTGCCTTCACTGCCTTGCAGGTGCAATGCCTGTGAGAGGCAGCTGTTGGCCTTGCTGCTCGGCGGTGGCGTTTGCCTTTGGCAGCCCGGCTCAGTCTGGGTGGACCACTGTGCTGGGTGGCAGCCCGTGGGGCCACGGAGGCCGATGCAGACGACGTTGTTGTAGTTGTCGACTGCACACTTTCCACGTCCTCCAGGGCCACCAGCCGCCGATATTCCGCAACAGTGGCCTCGATCCTCCGTTGCCGGGCCGCTCTAGCCAGCTCCTTCCTCCTTGTTCGTTTGGAAGGAGAACCTATATGAAGAAAGAAAGACATAGTCTGTAACCAATGCTCTTTAAGATTAACTCAATCATTCAGCAGAAATTTGTGTTGCAGTACAACTAGCAACTTGCAAGCGCATTACATAACTATTGAGGCCAGTATCTATCTAACCTCACACTTCTTCATCCTTGCTCTAACATTAGTGGGAGTTTAAGGAACAAATTCTACGAGCACTGTGGACTTCCATTGGAGTCGACTATGAAAGTACACCAGTCTTATTCTTCTTCTTATCTCTTGTTTTGGAAAATTGGTACGTTATTTTCTGCAAGCCGGCATAATGCCAGCGCAGTAAACTTGCACCCGAGAAAAAGAGACGCACGCCATGAGGAGTGACCTAGACTTGCGTTGCCGTTGCGTTACTGTACCCGTCCAGTACATGCAGGTGGTGAAGCTCTTACTTTTCTATTACGGGTGGCACTGAGAATACTCTGTTACAACTCAAGGGCTACTGCTTAATTAATTTAACTTTCACCCTACAGTGGAAATGAGTACTAGAAATGGAAAATTGAAGAAGATAAATAATCTGATTATCTATCACTTCACATGGGATGTTTTTGCTTATATATGGGATGACTTTAGGTGCTTTGCTTTTTATTGAGTGACCAGTGATACATCCACACATGAATGACTGAGTACTACTAAACTTATTAAGAGAGGTAGGGAGTGGCCACCATAATAACCGGATCTATGCAGTGCTTGCAATACAAACTACTGCTACTATTTATGGTAGTATTTGGACAAAATTAAAAGTTCTTTTCCTTGCCTTTCCTACACTGGAACGGACGTGCGGGTGCAGTGTTACATGCTCTTCAAAGTTACACTTAGTTCATCCACTGACCGTCTACTCTCTCTAGATCATGGGTACTCACAAACTTTCTCTCAGGGGCTACATTTACAGTGTAGTTTGGGGCCGAGGGCCGCACTGGTGGGGGCGGAGTCAGAGGGGGCGGGGCTAAAGCAAAACGATAACTTGTGACCATGAGGTTGCACACAGGTCCTTGCAGCAGATGCCCTCATCCACTGAGCCACCAGACCCAGCATTTACATACATCTCTCTCCCTCCTGCTCTCCCTCCTGCCCTCCCTCCATCTCTCTCTCCCTCCTGCCCTCCCTCTCCCTCCCCCTCTGTCATCTCACTGTGTGTGTGTCTATCTGTGTCAGCCTTCAGCCCGGGTTGAGACCGCTTCCTCAACGCGCACACACAGACAACAACACCAAAGTACTTAACAGGTCTTTAAAAGACCATTAACATATTATTGAGGCTTTGTTTGTTTTAGCGCCCCTGCTTCTCCACCCTGACAATCACTGCTTGCCCGGCCCCACAGAGCAGAGGCTTTGTTCTATTTCACCTCTTTGTGGCCTTGCATCTCCACTCTGCTCTGTGGGGGCCGGGGGAGCAGTGATTGTCAGAGTGGAGATGCAGGGGCGCTAACAGGTGAAATACAAAAAAGCCTCTGCTCTGTGGGGGCCGGGGGAGCAGTGATTGTCTGCAAGGTCTGCGCACCGCCAAGGAAGGCTTGCCGGGCCACCACCGGCCCGCGGGCCGTACTAGGAGTACCCCTGCTCTAGATACACATATGCTATCTAAGAGTCAGATAGTAGCATGATCCAGGTATATGGACACATACAGTTTCTGTGTCACCCACCCAGGCTGTTGTCCTTCCACCCATCATTGCTTCATCATTCACCCAGCCATGCATCTCATATTCTTGCCTTCCCAGCTAGTCTTCAATCTCAATAAGTAAGGAATATATAAGAGCTTACCTCTGGCCGCCACCACCACCGTCTCAACTCTCACAGCCGCCGCCGCCGCCTCCTCCCCTGAAGAATCGGCCTCCGCCTCCGTGTCGAGCACCACCACCTCCACACTGGCCCCGCCACCAGATGTTCCACCTACAAAGTACATTTAACAATGTTAGAATAAAGCACTCACTAGTCACTAGTATTTGGTCTAGGAATGAAGACATGTGAAAACAATGTAATTTGTGACTGTCTACGTTAAAGTTAAAAAAAATGTCCCTTTTTCCAGGGAAGGTTGTCTTGCTGCACTTTTTGGCACAACTGATGAAGGCTGTTTTTTTAACACGCACCATTTTTCTCCACACAGACAGAAGATGGACTTCTAACAACAAGATCAAGTTGAAACCAGGTGAGAGCTCGGCTCGACCACAAGAAATGTCTTCAATTAATCGTCAGCACTAACCACTTTTCCATTATCAGTTAAACGTTTAGTTTTATTATGACTTCATTTTAATAAATGTGTTTACTTTTAATAAAGCTTTTAAACTTAAATACAATCTGTGTTTTTTGGTCCAGACTAGAGTGACTGAGCGAAAGGTTTTGCAATTTTTGCAAGCATGAGTCCAGATAGAACACTTCAAAAGACATTATGGACAATCCCAGAGGACTGCACTAAGTTGATAGAGCTATTGCTGACTAGAATCATGGGAGTTTCGCCAACCGTGCAATCTTAGTTAGCTACACAGACAGACTAATAAGAATAATCTAGTAATACCACAGGGAGTCATAGTAGAGGCAGGATAAGAATTTAGATACAGTCTACAAGAAGAGCAAAGACAATTTTGAAAAAAGTCAAATGAGGAACGCTAGGAAAAATAGGTACTAGTCTAAAATGAAAACTTACTGGGGCCAGCAGAGGAGCCCTCGCCTGCCCGATCCTGGCCCTGTTGAACAGCATCCGCCGCCTGCTGCTCCTGTGTCCTCCTCTCGCCCCTGGGTGGAGCTGACGTACAACATGAAAGAAAGAACAGAAAACATGGATGATTGTTGCTTGTCAATGTCAACCAAATCAAACATTTCAAAAGAACAATAACAAAATATTTCCGCGAAATTATATTGATTATGGTTACTTTTCATTTATTAGCGGACCTGTGACTTCGAAAGTCACGTAACTCACTAAACAAAGTACTGAAACGTTCACCTAGGACTGGCAGTCCGCAGTCCGCAGGCAAGACGCAAAGTGACAGACAAACTCCATTGTGATTTCAGTCAGATCAGTGACAACACTAACAGTTGCCTGCTACATTACCAGTCATTTAAATAGTCAAACTATCAATCCACCGCCACTATTTTTCTTATTGTCAGGGTTACAAAGGAAGGGGCAGATTTAAGCCCTTGCGGCTCTTTTGCGCCGTTCTTGCGTGACTTTTGTGACGCAGCAGCTAAACAAAAAAGGGCGCCATGGTGCGGCGTATAATATTATAACAACGTGACGCATTTGGGAGATGCATCCCGTTATAAAGCCCTGCGCCATCAGGGTGCGTTCCGGCGCAAGGGAGGGCATTCCTGCGCTGGAACACATCCTAATAGTGGCTGAGGGAAATCTACAAAATATCAATCAGTCACCTTTAGGACAATGATGAGTCACACAAACCCTGCACCTGCTTGAAGCAGACGTACGGCTTGACCCAGCATTGGGGAGATAGGGTACCCCAGAGCATTGATGGAGCTGCGCCATCATTGCGACGCAACTCCAGCAGTAAAGCTTCGGTGACGTTTTGGGCCCATGGTGCGCCGCATTGCAAATACGGCGCACCATGTTTGGTGGTGGTAGCGGGCCGCACAATTAATGGCGCATCCCTGCTACTTTGCAGGGATGCGACGGTAATTGCAATTCTGCCCCTTAGGGGCATACTTACTTACGCGTTCTGGCGCATCTCCAGAGATGCGCCAGATCAAATGCGTCACGCAAAACTACCCTTGCGACACGGCAGATGTGCCTCATTTACAATGCGGCGCGCCCTGGCGCAAGGGTAGGCACTTGCGTGACGCATCTCGTCACGTAAGAGCGGCGCATCGCTGGAGTCACGTCGCCAACGCAATGCAACTCCAGTAATGCTCAGGGCCACCCAATACTTAACATGCTGTGTCAGTCCTTTCGCCTGCTTCGAGCAGACATAAGGAATTGAATTGACGTAGCAGCGTCGCAGAAGTGCCTGCGTTAAATCTTGTACATTTCACGCAGGCAATTTTGCGAGGCGCACAGCCGCTGGACCGCCCACCCTGCGTACTAGGAACGCACCCATTGTGGTGCAGGCCCATGGCTTTATAACGTGACGCATCTCCCTAGATGCGTCATGCTGTAAATGACTCGCAGGGATGCGGCACGTTTACGCCGCTGTTGCGTCACGCAAGGCAACGTAAACGTGGCGCAAGGGGCTTGTAAATGTAATCTGCCCCCTAGTGTCTAGCATTACGCAGTTCTGTAAAGTACACTCATACATAATAGTTACTCAGGCCAATGAGACCACGAAATAGAAAACAAATAAGCATAGTAGCAACGCCACTGAGAAGGAGAGCAGTGCACCTGAAATGCACAGAAGATTTTGAAATATAATTTAACTACAATGTAATCGTCATCAGCGGCATTATTGGCTTGCTCCATGTAAAAAACAAATATTTGCAATACAACAACACAGAGCAGGAGAAAACATCATAGTAGTGAGTGATTAAATGGCTACTACTACTCACCAAGCCCGGGGATCTCCAAGCCGAGCTGGTCCAGCAGGTCGCGCTCGCGGTCCAGGAGGTCCGTCCAGCGATGGGTGACCTGGCTGTAGGTGCGCTGGACCCCGTAGAGGTGGGATATGGCCCAGCACACCTTCTCCCACCGCTTCCGGCGCTCCCGCATGTTGTAGCCGCCGGCCGCGATCCTGCCGCCTCCCGCGATGGTCCTGGGCAGGCGGCGCTGGACGAAGTAGACCAGCGCGCCCACTTCCTCCGGGCTGAATATCTCCCGTCGCGTCACCTGCTCCCCCCTCAATCTCCCGCATGCTGTCCTGCCACTGGGTCCAGCACTGCGGCCCTCAAGTGCCTGGGCAGCTTCACGGCGCCTGGCTTGACCATGGTCTGGGCAGGTAAGGTAGGAAGAAGTAGAAAATTAAGAAAGAATAGGATAGGGAAGAAGAAAAGAAAAGAGTTTAAAAAAGTAGTTTAAAAGTAAAGAAAAATAGCAGAAAAGACAAAAATATACAGCTAGGAAAAGAGAGGGATAGATAAGAAGCAAAATCGTAAAAAAAAAACTGAAAACAAGCAAAGGATGGCAAAGATACCAAGAGGATTAAACACCATGCCCAGACACAGGAAATGAATGAAAAACAAGATGGCCGGCGCCCGTTCACGAGCGCGAAAGTAAGTTCGCGCGAGATTTTCCTCGCGATCTCGTGCGAACCTCTAGATTTCCCGCGCGATCTCGTGCGAACCTCTACTCGCAATGCGCTTACTGCGCGAGATTATACATAGCGGGCGGAAACAGAAATACGTCACGCAAACAAAATGGCCGCGCCCGTACTCGACCTTGGGGTAAATTCGCGTGTTGCGCTGCAAGCGGCTCGCGAATACTGCAAAAAAACTCGCGAAACAACAAGCCGCAAAAAAATAAAATGCTCATTCGCACGAATTGGCGGCTTCCGCGGTCGGTTTCGCACGACGCCGCGCCCCGCGAATAGCGCGAAAAAAACCGAAAAACGATTTCAGCAAAAGCAAAAGCAATGAGCAGGTGCAAAAGGTCAACCTCATGATTTGTAACGATTCTTTGTAGTGCTTCCTTAGGGGGCCCTCCAGAA
The DNA here is from genome assembly GCF_964263255.1 of Lissotriton vulgaris. Classification (NCBI taxonomy): domain Eukaryota; kingdom Metazoa; phylum Chordata; class Amphibia; order Caudata; family Salamandridae; genus Lissotriton; species Lissotriton vulgaris. The sequence continues at coordinate 667,314,209 of NC_141694.1, forward strand.
TTCGGTTGCCTGCTTGCAACTATTGTGTGACCCTGCTCTGACCTTAACTGTATGCCACAAAGGTCCTGATTTACAGCTAAAGGAGCAGACAAGCAGGTGCCAGGCTGGAACTTTAAATTCTTTCAGTGACACATTAATTAGCCCCTAATTCATTATTGTCAGTTGGGGCAGGGCAGGTGTTGTAACTAATTTTGCAACAATGAAAGCACTTAGCAAGTGCAAAAGATCACTAATCAGGGCGCACTAAGGAAGCAGGTGCCAGCTAAAAAAATATTCTGTGACACATTAATCAGCCCCAAATTAATTCAGGTCACTTGAGGCAGGGAAGGTGTGCTTTGCTTTGCCGAAAATAATGTACACTGGACAACCAGAGGGTGTGGTGATGAAACAGAGGGTGGCATGGGTGGGCCAGAGGGTGGTATGAGTAGTCAGAGAGTGGCAGTGGTGACAGAGAGTGGCAGTGATGAAGAAGAGTGTCCCAAACAGGCTGGACATGTAGAAACAACAAGTTCGCAAAACTTGCGACCCGACAGGTAAGTTCGCAAATTGCGAAATTGTAAAAACCCTCGCGAACTGGCAGAAACACGGGCGAACACAAAAAAAAAAAAATCCGCAAATTCGCGGGAATTCGCGGATTTTGCGGATTGCGAATCCGCAAATCCGCAAAATTCGCGAACGCGAGATCCGCAAAATTCGCCCATGCTTACCCTTTACCCAAAAACTGAAAACTGACCCTGAACCCTAAAAATACCCCTTTACCCTAAAACCCAAAACTGACCCTAACCCCTAAAAATACCCCTTTACCCCAAACATATAACATTTAAAATATAATTATATACTTACCAATACTTACGTTGTAATGGTATGCGTTGTAAAGGTACCTGCGTTGTAAAAAAATGCGTTGTAAAAACATGAGTTGTAACAGTATCTGCGTTGTAATAGATGCGTTGTAACAGTAGTGCGTTGTAAAAAATGCGTTGTAACAGGTGCATACCCCCCCACTCACATGAAGGCATTGGAATCTGTGGATGCATATGCAGCGTTAGGAGCCAGGGACAAATAGGGTATGCATTGTCAGCTACAAGAGGTTGTGGGCAATTCTTACCATCATTCTGGTCAATAGACCTTTGCTGTTGCCTGAGAGGTAAAGGAGAGTTAGCATCAAAACACATTTCGAGTTTACAGTGTAATCTTTCGACTACACAATTACAGTCCAAACTAATAGGTAGAATTAAAAATCATATAGATTTTTTTTTAAAAAGGGTTTAATATAACTCAAAGCCAGACTGATATGAGTCTCAGAAACATGTTGTAGAAATACAGAATCACCAATGGAAACCTGAATCATCAGATTAAATTAAGCCTCAATAAGAAGCATACAAGGGATGCAGTAGCAGCGATGCAAAAATAAGAAAGAGAATTTGATGATTAGATTGCAGGTTTCTATTCTCCTGACTATACATGAGAATACGTAACATTTTCCAATTATTCCTTTCCTAAGTTAGGGATTGGAGAAATCCTAATTAAATCAGGGGAGCAAGAAAGGTTTCACCATAGTGGAGACTTCAGTACAAGTTCTCCAGATCAAAGGGAAAGCTTAGCATAAAGTCACGCACTGGGATATATACAAAGATGTGTGTATCACTCAAATTCTAAGGGGTGTCTGCTGCCTCACTAACAATGCGAACACCAATTAACACAAAATCTATGTCATCAATCTCCAGTCAAATTCCACCTACTCCTACCACCCAATACCTTTGACCGGGTACTCTGGCTCATTTTGATCTTCTGAGTATAATCCCTTCACTTCCCTTGTCACTAAGATCTTACTCTTCAGAGTTCTCCGGAATGGTTTGGAGTTCACTTTCAGCTGGCAAATTCAGTTTCTCTCTTTTTCTTGCTTTCTCAACCAGCGTTCTCAAGCGTTCTCAAGCTGCCACTCATGATTTTACAGCTCTAGGCCCTTAATCTGAATCTGACTCTGGCTCATTCACCATCATAAGGTAAGATTCTTCTGCTTCACCTCCAAATGTTGATCGACCCAGCCCCCCTCATGGCGATCAAGTGTTGTTTCAGGGTCCGGCTGGTCCCTTACAGCTTGACTAACTTGCTCATGTGGTCTTTCAAACACCACTGGTGCTTCTGGAAGAGGAGCTATTACATAAACACAAATTCACTTAACTCTGGGAGTATAGGCAGCATGCACCCAGTTGAGGAAACCTCCATACTTTACAGCAGTTGTGGTGATGAAAACCACCTGATAAGGGCCACACTAGCATTGAGACATTTCAACCCCTCATCTAAATCCTGAGTATTAAGACTATGTTGCACCTCCAGGAATTTAGATAGTGCCTTCCCTCTGGGAGTGCTACTACGGGCATTCATGAGTGGCTCCCATATGAGCATACCCAGATCTAGCTATCCCTGAAATGACCATAAAAGTCCAAGTTGGGTCTGATTCATCATTTGGTCTGCATTTGCACCAAAAGAACTTGCATTAATTGGAACAAATACTCCAGTCCTTGAACATATAAGGGTGTTGTTTTTGTAAGCATTTTGCTCTGCAAGGACAACAAATTGGTGTGTCTTGTTTACAGTATAACTAGGGTTGTATATAGGGACCACTGGTCCAATGGTGTCCAGAATGGTAAGAGCAGCTGTGGCATTTAGAGCTGTGGAGGTGGCAGGGGCACAAATCCCAGAACTTCCTCCTATCAAATTCTGGTTCAAATTCACAGAAGTGACGCCCATAGTATTACGGTTAACATTTACTGGTGCAGTAGCCAATCCAGTATTTCCCCTCGCATTTGCACTCACACCCCCTATTATTTAGGTCTTGTTATATGGAAGTGCGCATATTGACAACAGCACACCTAAAAGAATATTACTAGCATCACTATCACTATCCTCATTTTGTTCTCCTGGTTCTGTTATTTAGTCCCTCTTCTCCTTTCTTCTCCTCTCTCCAGTTTTCCACTTCTTCACTCATTAATGCTGGGTAAATCATATCTGTCCTCCATGTCCTTTGTTCTGTATCGCACCCTGCATCAGCATAAGTGTGCACTGCCTTTATAGCTCCTCTCTGATATCTTTCTTTCTCTCTGGCATGAGCCGCAACCTCCCAAGCATTGAGCACATTGAACTGTGTAGATCTAGGTTGTGGTTTCATTTCACACCGAATCCTCCTCAAACTTTAAATGAATCTTGCATTGAGTTTACCACAGCATGGTAATGGCAGTGCACCTTCTTCCTCAGTGATCTTGTGCCATTATTTAGGCCAAATGCAGGTATGGAGCCCTACTTTTATCACCACATAATGACCTGCAGTGCCTTCGGGTAGTGTCTCTTCTCCCTCTCTGAAATGTATTGTCATATCTTCTCTCGCCAAATCTTGTAACATTTTAAAATGCTTCATATTTTCAACAAATCAGACAATAATTTCAATCTAAATATGCGTCAAATCAGGAAATAATTATTTTCCCACAACTCTTGCCTCAAATCACTGACGGATACTAACACTCCACTTGATGACATAAACTAACCAATCACAGCAAGGCTTTACACCAACTGACCAATCCCGGCGCTGCATCTTGCGACGTCAATCTGACTCCTCGCAACGGCTCACCCTCCTTTGTAGTCTTCACAAATGCACTCTTCACAGCACTAAACACACACTACAAACGCAAAGCAACTTCACCAAATAACTTTTTCTGCTACTTTAAAGAATTTACAATAGTCAATCACACAAGAAATTACTCGGAATAACTCTTCCCGACCTACTCAGACATACACTCAAATGAAACCACAAACTATGGGGATTCACTCCAATTGGTACAGCTTCCCATTGGGCAAAGGCTCCACTGTACCGCTCATCTAACTCTCACACAAAATCAATGTCCCTATCTCAACTGTGCCATCAACAACATCTCATGACATGCACCACAAAACTCAGCATACAATTAAAATATAGTGTCTTCTACACGCTTAAGCATTATCCTGGGATCTTAGGCCACGTCTGACTGGATAATAACTTCTCTGCATTCAGCTCCATAGTCACACAAAAGTTAAAACATCTCCACAAAACACCACAATCTAAATGCAAACAACTGGTACACAAAACGCTAGTAATACTCACACCTCCACTGTCACAAATCTCTCCCGGACTGCTGAAACTCTGCAGATCCTCCAAGTTTAGACATGGACTCTAGGGACTGGGATTGGGTCTGGGCTAATCTAGAATAAGATTTTCGAACTCCTTCTACTTCAGGAACTAACCATTTTTGCTCTGCTACTATCTGAATGGGCACTGGCCCGTTCTTGCCATCCCTCTTCGGTTGATAGTGCTATGTAGTTGCCTGGGAGGGAAAAAGGGAGTTGAACCTTACAAAAAGTACATCTACTCAAAAAAAGGAAAAGGAAATGCACATAAATATGTGGCAATGTGTGTGTAACAGTGTTTTATGTAACTTTCAGAAGAGAGCTTCTTAAAGGACAGGAAACCTCTTTCATCCAAAGATTACATGCTTCATCATTGGATGCCCTCCTTACATCAAGGCCACAAGGTCCTTTGTGTGGGCTACAACTCCACTAAGAGAGGGGAGGAGCTGAGGTCTTTTGGGGGAATGAGAGCAGTGATAGAGGGTGAGTGAAGGGCGGAGTGCAGGGAGGATATTGAGTAGAACGTAATTAGGTGGTCCTCTGGGACAACATTAAAAGAATAGGGACTCATGGTTATCATCAAATATACCTCTACTGATGGTCAACATGTTTCTGCCCTTATTTGACCCCACCTGGGGTTCAGGGGCATCTTCAGGACCTGGACAACTAGTAATTTTGCTCAAAGACGAGAAAATATGAATAAAACAAAATATATATGCCAACAAAAGATTAGCCTTATTGGTACGACGATAGGCCTTATATACTGTGGGTCCACTGCCTGTCTGAAAGGAATAGACAATACAAACAGTAATAATGTCAGATCAAAGCTCTCACATGACACACTGTTTAAGACATGGGCACAACTCATGTTGTTAATAAACGAGCATGATAGGGCTACATTCCCCGACTGGCCAGATGTAAGAGGATTGATGGCAGGGAGAATTAAGCCTAGGGAAACCATGGCCAACTTGCTAGACAGAATGACGGTGCTCCTTTAACGCCGGTGGGACGCGGCAGTGAGAACCCGAGCAGTGTGGTGGGTTTTTGCAGGGATACGTGATCAACTGACACGAGGCCCTTGACAAGAGGTGTGCTGGTATGCTGGCATTGTGCCACCTCAAGGTGTTAAAATGAAAAACACCAAGGAATGAGTGAAAGGACGACCCCTTGTAAGCCCTGATGAAGTTGCGCAATTAGATAGCAACGAAACATGTTGGCAATTGAACAATAGGTTGGTTACAACAGAAACCAATTTTAATTTGATAGGCTTGCGGCCCAGAATAAAGGTCAGAGTGGCTATGCAAACCTCTCAATTTTATCGATGAGAATCACATTTTTGTGTTTTTTCACGTGGGGTGTATGTTTGTGTGGATATGTGCACAGATGGGAGTTATTATTTATGTGTCCTAATTAGTGAAATGATGTGTTGATTTCACTATTTGTTTCTTTCCTCTCCTCTTCTTTTCACGGTTGAGAGAGAGCTACCGATGATGATAAGTGGGTAAACTGGTAATCAACAGCCAGTAACCCCTTGTGGCGGTTCTTCCGTGAGGTGCTCTCTCCCACTTCTCACATTTTTTCACTTGAACGGAATGTGGGATGTGATGGTGGCAGTTGATGGGCAGTCGGTATGTTTTTTATAAATTGGACACAGTGACGTATATGAATAAATGAAATTCTTATAAAAGGGAAGTAAGACCAATTGATTTTCCCATGAGTCACTTTTTCACAAGATTATGTGTCCGTTTGGAGGAGTCTTTTTTTTGTGTATAAATAGACAGAATTACGGACCAATGGGTATAGGAGACAGGACAGCCATGGACCGATATGGGCCCCATGGTACCATTCTTCTGCAACATCCTCATAATGAGCTTGTCCACTAAAATACAAAGTGGGCTGGACAGCATAGTAGGTTAATACACCAGACCTTGGCAGGGAATACAGGACCACATATTAGATTACTACAGGAAGAAACAGGAAAAGGACAGGGAAAAACAGGAGCAAGCATAATGAGACACCGCTAAGCTGGTCCAGTTAAAAAAGACCACCCTTGAGGAGGCAGTGTTGGCCGGAAGCATGCAAATAGCACCAGTCTTGAAGGGAACTCTGTTGCTGAACTCCAGAGGGTTTCCACCTAGCCCTCGCGGCAGGCGGCAGGGACGCTGACAGCAGCCAGACCTTAGAGAGAGCTAGTATTGTCACTGAATGGCCCACATGACTGACCGATGCTGCTGAGGCATGTCATGAGCAAAGATCGATAGGCCAGTCTCAGCAAAATCCCCATCCACAAAACCAAGCCCAGATCAACCCAAGTGCACAGCATATTCAGCCAAAAGGAAATCCATCGGCAAACAAACTACCGCAACAAGGACAAGGTGGTTGGCCAAACACATGCCAGCAGCAGGAAGGGAACCAAGACCACAGACCAGCAAGCACCGGGGCCACAATCACAGCAGGGAGGGGTAAATGTTTGGTGAGCCAATGCCTTCACGTAATCGCAGAGTCCAAATATGCAGCAAATCTAAACCCTCCAATATGACACATCGACTTCACACCAACTTCTGAAAACTCACCACAACAATAAAGACTAGTGACACAGATTTAGGAGAAAACTCAAGACCTTACTTGTGTTCAATAAAAACTCAGGGATGCTGTATGTTCGGTTGATCAGGAATCCTTGTTAAAATCTGCTCTTTGGGTGCCCCACTCTGGTGCTAGTCCCCCAAGGTGGGTTTGGCTGGCCACGTCTCTGGGGAGGACAGTATGATGAGGGGAAGGGTGGCCCCCTACCAGTGCATAAAAACAGGCACCCAGGTCCCTTCATCAAAGTTCAAATTGGAATGGGTCCCTATCACGAGATTGAAGGGATCCCATTTAGGGCTCCAGCTAGTGTAGGCCCCCTTTCAGTTCCGAATTGAGGTGACGCTCCAGCACCAGAGGCCAGCTTTTCTGTGCACTTGGGATATTGTGCGCTGTAGCCCATGTTCAAATAAACAACAATATGTCATCGTCAGTAGGGAAATTCAACAGGGCAATCAACCATCTTAGTTCATTACTCGCAGTACGACAAGTCCAAGCTGAGCACCTGGTTGCCGTTGTAAGCTAGATATTTTGCCTTCTCCTGTCCCCTAGAACTTTCAAACATCCAAAGCCTACTCATCAGCTCATGTCCTTCCAAAACTGCGAGAGTTGCATGTCATCAGGTAAGAAGTCCCTGATCCCCGCAGTGTGGGGCAGACACAGAGCATCCTGGATCTGAAGGAGAGAGGGGCGCCTTGAGGGAACTGGGTTTCTGTAGATGACCATCTCAGCCCCCACACACGGTGCACGGATACGCTTACCAACCACATCTAACATGTTGAATCAAATAATACACAGCCTCACTAACATCGCCTAAAGGAGCAATATGCCCGATCCCAGTTAGTGCCACAACCAAATCACACAGGGGTCACAGAGCAGCTTCTCAACCCTCACCAGTATGTCACAATAAAATCAACATTACAGGAGATCTTAGGAAGGCACCTGATGACCTGCAGGAAGCATCAAAAGTACCCCAAAATTAAAGTTTACAGGAAAAGGGCATAATCTAAACCCCCAACCCATTAGAGAAAACCTCATTAAATGCCACAAGCAGGGACCAGAGAGGCATACACGTGTTCTCAGGACACGTCGTAATTTACAACATTCCCCAAATTGAGACACGCCCCCTTCCTTTCATGGCACATCACGCATGAGTACATCAAAAGGTACCATCCACATCTATAAAACTACACACACACACATACACACATAAGGGATAGTAGGGAATTAATGGGCTGATAATACCCATAAAATGATAGGTAAAAAGAGTCATCCATACAGCCATGATGAGCACCGGTGTCATGGTGAGGGGGGAGGATCAAAGAACCTACAAAATAAAACTCAGGTGACCCATGATCAAAACTCACAGATTCCTAAAATGACACCCAAACTGGGACCCTCCATCCGCTACCTCATCAAAGATTGTGTAAAGTGGATGCACAGAAATGCCCCAAAAAGTTCAATCACAGGAATTTCTGAAACCGAATAATTATGTATGTTTTTCTAAAAAAAGCTAACTTATGACCCGCACCTCTTTTCCAAAAGGTCTGCAATCGAGCCTTATTTACACCACCTTTATTGTGGCTCACAACCTCTTAGTAGCAACCTCTGAAGTCCCAACAAAGCATGAGGGTTCAAGCCAAAAGACCACAGGCTTTTTTTTATGGAAATGTTTTACAAACAGACTCTTTACACTGTGCCAAGCAAAGACACCCCCAGATGCCAGAAAGCTGAAGATGACCCCTCCAAATAGCATCACAAGACCTGCAATGTTCCCAAAGTTATACATTATTGCACCTTTGTATACACCATCTGCTAAGCATGGTTGTGGCCGCAACCATCCGTAGCAAGAAATCTGCCTAATCACATGGTTCCTACCTCGACATTTCTACAGTGCTTGCGTAGGGATCACTTACAACTTACTTCCACTCACCCGCACACTAGTATTACACACTCACTAAACAGAACACTCTTACATAACACATGGTATCAGCACATGACATCTGTGGGTGCCCAGAGATCGGCTAGGTTGTGCTATGTCTTCTCAATGATAACTCATGCCATGGGCACAGACAGACTTTAATTATCCCAAGAAATAGCCTGTGAAAAAGCAAAATGTCTCATCCAGATGTACCTGTGTAAGATTAGGGCCAAGATAGAACCTAGTGGAGTAGATCCCCATAGAGTAATAGTAAATGTGACCCGGTATGAGACCAACCCCAACGAACTGTACCTGTATACCGAGCCTAGCGCTAATCCTACTGAGCTAGACAGGATGCGCAGGCCGGGCATCTTGGGGAAGGACACTGTTTGACCCCTAGATTTTCCAGAAAAGAGGTTCTTAGAAGTAGCAAAACTATTGCATCCGTGCACAATAACATCTGTGTTCACAGGGTGGCCCTTAGCGTGTCTGGGGTAGTCTTCTTTAATAACAAATGGATCCCAGGCATGGAGTTCAAGTGCAGGGCCATCCATCTCAATGATGCAAGAGGAAATGAGTCTAGAAGGACAGGGTTGAATGCCAACATAGTTAACCTAAGTAAGGAAATATGGGACACTGAGATAGATAGGTACCCATGGCTAGAAGGCATGGGGCAACCCCTAATTGTATGAAAATTTACACTGCATTGTTTGTGTTTCAGAGGCAAAGGAACGATGCCCCTTGGCACAAATGAAAATTGTAGAGCAATATTGCACATGCCAGACATGAAAGGGGCCACTTCCGTGCTGATGGATACCTAGAGGCAATGTGGGGAGTTTACTATGCTTAGCTCATCCCTAGATAGCGGGACCTCTATGCCCTCATAACCACACACACACCGACCCTGGTCATGCCTGGTGAAGACCTGTCTGAGTTCTTAAAACATCCATTACAGAAGAAAGCAACTCCATTGCATTAGACTTGAGAAAAAGGAACTGCTGATTATTTTGGATTGGCTCAGTACAAGGACATTTTGGAAGATTTAGACTGTTTTCTGACACTCAAGTAATCACAGGAGGGTCCATACCCTTCTTCACCCAGCAAACAAAGCAGAATGCCCTCTGGTTACAAATAAGTAAGTGGGAATTACTGAAGATGATCAACAATACTGAACTCGGCCTAAATGCTGCAGAGGAAGAACTAAGAGCCATCGGCCTAATGGTGATGCAATATTAGTATGTGCTGGGCTTGATGACACCATTGGAGGGTGGAGGGTGTGCCAAGATGAGTGTGTCCTGATGTATTTTTATCCCTAGAATCGACATGGACAATGGGACGCTAATTCTCGCTATCCAAGCATTGCATTGTCTACAAACTGACATGAAGAAGGACGGCGATGCCCATGGGCAGGACTGATTTAGCAATTTGTTTTTCTGGCTCCCTTGGTGGGTGACTAGACTGTGCACGTTTGTCTGAGAAGTTCTCACACATCCTGCTGCTTCCATATCAGTGACCTTCTCACTCAAATGTTCTTAGACTTGGGATAGTGTAAAAGCCTCCCTTTGTCCCACAGTTCCCTGTGACGGGGTATACAATTAGACCCACCACTACCTTGTGCTTTCTTACCATAACTGTAACGCATGTATGCAATGACCTCGATGTACATATGAGTCCCCACTATTGTTTTAGCTTTGTGGTTAGGTTGTCTTATCTACCACCTAGTTTGTCCTCTCATTAAATGTACCATATTGTCCAGAGGCAAATATTCTGAAGCCTCTATTAGAACGGTACACGAACAGTACGTGTCCATTTGGATGTATGTGTTGATGATTTTGATGTGTTCCTCCAAAAATGTCTCTCACTTGCTGCACCATATTGCCTGTAGACATCTTCTAATAGAAATACACTTCATTAATAGAAGTCAATTCATAATGCCTCTTTGAGATAATTGATTTATCTTGGCCACTAAGTAACTGTTCAAAATTGCCCATGGTCCATTTATGATGCCTGATCATTGGTGTAATTAACAATAATTTTTGTCTTAAAAACATGCATGTAATTGCTTCATGAGGTTTCTTTTGTTCTCGAATTAATTCATAATACTTGTATGAAATACTTTGTTGACATCATAGATAACAGGCTGCTGCCCCCTCCCTTTCTCTCTCTCCTTTACCAAAATCAGGCTCCACTGCTTAGTCTGTCCTCCCTGTCCTTCCTCCTGTTTCTGCCTTTTGTCTTTTCCTTCTTGGCCCGACGTCATCACGCTCATGCACTGTCATGATGTATCCAGGCCGGCTAGGCTTATTTTTCCAGACTCACACCTGTTTTCCTGTGGCTCCTAGAGGATCTGGAAACAATTTACTAGACCTCCCCTTCTCCTCCACTGGTGCTTTCTTATCACCTACAAGTAAGTTCCTGTATCCCCTCATATTTCCTTTTGACACAAGCACTTCCCGGGCCTCTCACAATCAATTTTCCCTCTCCCTTTTTTCCACAGTTATTGTAATTGCTTACCGTGCTTACAACACGTGGCTAAATTGATTTATTTAACATCATGTGCCCTCACTCAGACTAATCTGCCCCTGGTCAATATGCTTCATTCGGTGAGTCCTCTGTCTCATCATGGGTTCCCATATTTCGTACAACACTGGGATCTTAACATATAAAAACATTATGTGTGTCTTTCACTCTCAGCTTGTGTGGTCTGTTTGAACCTTCTCCAATCCCTCCTTAGGTATCATTCTACTCCTCCGCTCCTCGTGAACTCATGCCTTGACCCAGATGGATGTGTGTCCAAGGTCACTACACGGGTAATCGTATTATAATTTTCTTCCATTCACACTTTCCCCTCCTCTGGTCCCAATCCACCACTTCCTTTTCCCCTCTCTTCCCCCCACCCCTCATCTTCCACACTATTGTGTTTTTTGCTTCCCCTCCTTTGTGGTTCGTGATCCTTTTCCCCTTCCCCCTATGCAGCACTCCTACAAATGCGTAACCTGCTCCTGAAGATGACCGCGATTCTGTACAGGTCGAAACCGTGTCGACCTTTCAGCACAACTCTTGGTGCTAGCTTCATGGTTCTATGAAACTACCTGTACTCCTGTAATATGTACTAATGTATGGGAACCACCAAGGGCCCTCTGTAAATATTGACAATCGTGTTTATATCTTCTCCTTGTGCCATTTTATCGCTGTATACATTTTTTCACTTGTCACTTGCGCTGTTCACTTTATTTTTTACGAGCACTAATGTGCACAATTCTGTACAGGTTACATGTACATTTAATGTAACTGAGTGCCGCTATTTTGTCCTTCCTTATTTATGCTAATCCTGCTCAATATAGACAAATTATTGCTATAAGTCTTTTTGTCTCCCTGTCTCCCTCCCTTTGCAACTTTTATGTGCATGCTTTCTTGAAATTGAAATTGCTCTTCAGTACTACATATTGAGATGGTGTTCCTTTCTGTAGGGAAACAGGCCCGGAAACTCTTCCAGAGGGAGGAAACCTGTTGCAAAACCAGTTTTCCCGGAGGTGTGTTTCTTTGTGTATTTACACCCCAGAGGTGGGCCCAGAGCTCCTCACAGCAGAAGCCTTGCACCATCTAGGATTTGAGTGAGGAAAGGTATACTGAAATTGATTGATGACCAAGTCCAAAATAAGTGATGTAAAAAGGAAGGATTGCCTCATGGGAACTGTTGCCCTTTTCATTAGTGAGTGCTCCGCTCCCTCAAACATGAAGGTGGCATAAAAGTGGCACACTGACACGCATTCTTCAGATCAGTATTGCACTCGAAAGAAGACAGAAGAAGGACTGCCCTGTTGCTCTCTGAACCCAGCAAAGTGAGGCTGCAACTTCTGCACCCAAGCGACCCACAAAGAGGACTGTGCCTGCTGTGCCCACTTCTGTAAAAGCACTCACCATTGCCAGGACAGAAAATTGCCTCTAAAAGTTAGTAGGCTAACCTCCTGTTAAGCTTCAGGATCACCAGAAAGTAAGGAAATTGGCAACCTCAAGAACCCAGCTGCCCAGGAGTGCCTGACCACCACTGTCCTCCAAGGTATCCACTGGGGGACTAAGTCTTAACCTTCACACAGTGTCCCCAAGCTCATGGGACCCCTAGTCGAGGTTGAGGTGGACCAGAAAAGAAAGATTTGCTTACCTGTAAGCAACTGCTGAAAATGCTGTAACCGTAACTGGGCGACCACTTGACCAGTGGCATCTGGACCTGCACTGAGCTCCACTGCTGCATCATGGGAGATCGAGCCCTGAGGTTGGATACGAACCCTGATGCTTGTGGATACCAGGATGACCCAAGGAACACTCACCACATTTTTTTAGAATCTTCAGCATATTGAGCATCTTCACAATCTTCAGCATCCTGTATTCCCATCATCAGTATCACTTCTTTGCTGTACTGCCTTAAAGATGAAAAATGCAGTGAGCACCTTGAGATTGCTGGACTCGACAGGTAACTATTTCTCTGAATCCAATTGGTCCATGCGACTAGCCCCCAACTTGCTGTGGCCTGTCAAAGAGAAGATTGGTAGACGTTCTGGCCTGTTGACTTAGAACCTGCAAAGCGACTACAATGATCTATTGTACATATACAAAAGTACTTACATTTGAAAAATCATATTTCCATTTTCCCCCTTTAGAGATTGTCTTCATACTGGTGTTATTTAAAGATAAAAATACAACTTAATTTCATAACATGGTTTCAGACTTTTATTGAGTTGCGTTTCTTACTCATTTACTGTTTTTGGTATTTCTCAATGCTTTTCAATTGTTCCTTTGTTCAAGTCTGACTGCTCTGTGCAACAGCAAGCCAGGGCTGAGCTAAGGGTATTATTAGAGGAACCTTAAGTAGACCTGATACAGATTGTGACATTTTTACATGATGGGGTCTAACCACCACAACATATAATCCACTTTCCTACAAAGCTGGAATAGGATGTGTAGCAATTCATCAAAATAACAGAACATCAAAAGGATGTCACAGTGAAGGAACATCTAGTCTCTGGTACACAGACGACCAGTCATAGAAGCTATAATTGTCTTGTAGAAATAAAGTAAAAGGACACAGGGGAGTTTACATCAACATCTTTCTACAGTATAGTTGTTGTGTATTCTTTCAACCTAATGTAATATTTTTTTCTGATAGCATGAACTATTATGCATATAATTATAATAGTTGTGCTTCACAACAAGGATATAATATAACATGTTAATTTAGCCAAAAACCTAACTTAAACTCACTTCTACAAAGTTGAGTCTGGTTAATGTTTCTAAAGAGCGAAGGAAAAGGCAAGTATACTCATTTACCCAGAGGATGGAGTTAACCGTGAAAATCAGCAGAATTGGAATCAATGCATGAATTTACCACAAACAAGCTCGCATTTCAAATTCTGTTGTTACCCCATTAAATGCTACAATATCCGCTAATCAAGCAATTTTAAATTTCCTCATCAATGCCTAAATTAGTTGGCAATGGCCTGTAAAATATTGCCAACAAAAACTAGATGCTCAAAACCTGCTGTGCTATAGTATGCTTAAGTTTTAGCTCCGATGACATACAGTAAATGCAGGAGCAACAAACGGCACAGCAACTTTTACAGAATTTGGTCATGTGGCATTTATTTGCTTGTCACATGATTATGCACTACTTAGGCATTGGACGCGACTGGAGGAGCATTCCAGACAGCTGCAAACGTATGTGAGTGATAAAATCTGACATTAACAGGCACATTCATCAATGTAGACTTTGCGATTCCTTAATTGCGATTATTAAGGAATCGCAATTAAGGAATTGCAAACACATATGCGTGTAGGAATCGCTATAAAATTAGCGATTCCCAAACATTGCCTAATTGCGAGTCGCAAATTGCGAGTCACAATTAAGGAATGTCTTCCCCTTCATTCCTATGGGCCTAAAGGCCTATAGGAATGAATGGGAGATTGCATACGCGATTTGCGACTTCCAATAGGTACTCACAAATTGGCCATGCAATTTCAAGGGTGCAAGGGTGTCAAAAGGACACCCTGTTGCAACCCTGAAATTGATCTGTGCACGCATGTTGCGCACACACATGCCCCAAGGGCATGTGTGTGTAACATACAGCTTTGAAAAATGCACGTTAGTGTATTTTTGAAAGTTTTGGCAAATTACCATCAGGTACAAATTGATGGTAATTTGCCCCCCCATTAGCAAAATCGCATTTTGCGATTCCACCATGCATTGCATTTAAGGTATCGCAAGTACTTCACAGAGGTGCACATGTTTCCTGTATCTAAAAGTTCTCACCATTATCCTATGAAAACAAGCAACATGTTCTCTCAAGTGCTAATATTTCCCTGCTGGTGCAAGTTGGTGCTGCAAATGAACGTGCCATTTTCGTGTGACATATCTTTAAAACAGTTTTTTCACAACTATGAAATTGTGTGAATGGTGGTTTTCTATATTGTGCAAGAACTTTAGCAATGACTCTAAACGTCGGCTTTACAAATGCGTTAGAATACTGCACACTTGTAATAAGGCAGACGAGATATCCGTCCTGTTTGGTATTAAGTAAACTATCTGCCAATCTCAAAATATGGCCCTAAAAGTGGGAAATGCTGCCTTTGCATGAACAACAACACGAAATCTTCACTTAATAGTCCATGCATTGTGAAAAATACAGTTTTATTTGACGTATTCACACTGCAGCGACAGTGTTTTTACATCAGGCTTTTTGCTCACTTATCATCATCGTATTCTATTGGTCTGATTCACATAGCATGTCCTGTGAGTAATGTCTACTTCCAAGCTCCAATGTGACTTCCTCATGCATTTCAAGACAAAACATGGTTACTCATAAAAAAAGTGTTGCTCCTTGTGGTGCTGAAGTGATATTCCATGTGAGGTTCAGTAGACACATCTCCAAGGTCTTCGGGTAAAATAATTCACATCTTATATGACAACCAACATCTGGCATCCCAGTAGCCTGCTCATCATTGGCAGAGTATTATTGGAGTGCAGTCCCAATCCACCAGAGTCTAGCACTCTGATGGAGAAGTAGAATAAATATGTGGAGTTCTTACAGTGGTCTTATAGGTGGCAAGACCAGCAGAGAAAAATGTGACATGTCAGAAAAGCAAAACAGGACCAAATTGCATAGCTGTGATCTCAGTCCAAGAACTTTCATCATTACAGTTCTAATTCTTGAGGATAATCACTAAATTCAACTTCATTTTCTGGTGGTGGATATGTGCATGCAATGCAGTTGCTGCATGTTTGTTCAGTGGAATAAAGGCTTGAAGCCGTTATCGAAGTGTGCCCCGGAGAGTGACAGAGATAACATATGGGAAGCCATTTTGGGAGTGATGTAACCTTGCCTATCTATAAATCTCTCAGCAGTACTGTTGGGTTTCAAACTTTTAACAATGTGTTCATACATCTTGTGGAGGCAGGTACCAATACCTCTCATATTTTCCCTCATCTTCGACCACTGCATGTTCCTGCTGTAAAAAGCAATCCTGTGTCCTTAGCACCTGACCCTTGCATTACTTTGTCCCATACAACCAAACATGGTTGCAAGGCCATCTATTCACCTCCTTATGAAGGTCATCGTCTCAGTAAGAGCTTTGGGGCATGCTTGCACATCTGAAAACAGTATTCAAAATATTTTGAAGGACTGCCACAGCTCCCTGACTCCCTTTAAAATGATAACTCCAAGCACGTAAGCAATGTGATTGTTGCCATGTTACCCTCAGTTACTATTTATGATGATGAATCTGGCTGAGATTGTCCATAATTGTCCATGATTGAAAAGTGTCGACTGAAGAACAATCAATTCAGGTGACAATTTTTTAATAACTGTAAAATTAATTAAAATCATTACAGTAAAAGTGCTCATCATATTGCAGCTAGAAAAATCATTAAAAACTGTTATTTGTAACAGGGGTTTAACATATGTTTTGATAAAAAAAGTTTGGCTCCCCTCCCCAATTCCACCAAAGTCAATCTTCCCCAGAGTTTGTGTTTATGGAGGTGTGGCTTTGGTGGCAGTCCGGAATCCCAGGTTGTTCTGTGGGTGGCATTATAAAGCTATGATTCATTCCCCTTGGCCTCTAGACCATTAGCAATGAGAGGGGCTTTCCTGGAGGGGATGCTGGAAGTGCAGACAAGCATCAATGCACGGACTAGGCCACCTCAACAACCTTGCGCTGGTTTTGTAATGTTCTTCTCCAGAGTTTTATTACGTTCATTTGCCAGTTTTAGGGCAGTCCTGATATGATGGATACATTTCCCCAGTCTAGCTAGGATCATCGTGCTAGGCTTGGAAAAACCCATGGTTGACACTTCGCTACAGGATTTTGTTCCGTTGGTGGAGCAAATCGGACGCAGTAATCACCTTCATTCCTTGATAAGATTGGGGCAACAACATAGAAGGTGGAGGCATGATTCCCTCTTGTATGGGCAGAATCTGCATTTAGTGACTTCCCCTCTACAAGCCCATGCATATTGGGCCGGAAGTCGGACTTATCAGATGATAGTTTAGTTGTTTGAGTAGGTATATGACCCTGTTGGCCTTAGGTCTCTGATGTTTCAAATGGGCAGTCGCCTTAGCCCGTTCCGTCAGCCAGACCCCTAGGTAATTGTATGACTCCGCCCTCGATTTGAAGGTTTCCCAAATGCAATTGTGCTTTCTTTTCTTATGGTAGATCCCAAAGATGACAACCTTGTTCTTTCCTTGGTTTACTGTCAGATTATTGATGTTATTGAATTGATTTAATGCAGTTAGGGCTCTTTGTAGACCCACCTTTGTGTGATCCATTTTGGCAGTATCACCAGCGTATTTGAAGCACCAGCAGCCACGTGTTTCCTAGTCTTGGTGTTACTAGGCTGGCTCCTTTTAGGGCATCCCCCAGATCCTCTGTGTATAGATTGAAAAGAAAGGGAGCAAAAACGCAACCTTGTTTCAGTCCGTTCTCCATGTTCATTTTCGAAGACACAGTGCTAGTACTGGCTTAGACTCTTGCCCAGGTGTCTTCATAGAGCGATTGTATTGCCTTTAGTCTGTTCGGTGGGATGCCCCAGTTTTCTAGCTTCCACCATAGTCTTCTGCACACCACTTTGTCGAAGGCTGTGCTGTAATCCATGAAGCAGCAGAAGAGTGGGGTGGTTCTTCGTGGTAGCTGGGCAACAGCCTTTACAACGCGAGTATTACCACACGCTACCATTACAACGCTGCTATTACAACGCAAGTCCTTACAACGACTTGCGCTGGAGGGCGCTGTTGGATAGGGAATTGTTTAATTTTCTATTCCAACACCTTCCCTACTGTAATGTGGGCTGGAGTTGGAATAGAAAATTAAACTATTCCACTATACAGCGCTTACAGCGCAAGCTGTTGTAACGACTTGCGTTGTAAAAACAGCGTTGTAATGGCACGCATGGTAAAAGCCTGTGTTGTAATGCCATACAACCATGGTAGCCTGGGTGGATAAGTAGGCCAATCCCAGTACGTTATCCATGGACGATGTCTGTGACCTGAAGCCAGTTTGATAAGATGGTATAATGCTAATATGTTCTGCCCACCCCTCCTAGTCCTTTAATAGAAGGAGAGCGTAATCCTTGGCTTCAAGGTCAAGCAGGGTAATACGCCTATAATTTGATGGTTTTAAGCGGTCTCCTTTTTTGAAAATAGGGACCAAAATGGAGCCCCTCCAGGAATCAAGGGTTGTTGCTGATTGGAATGTATGGGTGTAGATACGAGTTAGCAAACCTGCCCAGAAGTCAGGGGCCATTTTAAAGAGCGGTGCTGGAATTCCATTTGGTCCGGGGGCCCCATCGTTCTTCAAGTTCTTAATGATCTTACTGACCGTATGGGGATTTAGCGTGGCTGGTGTTTCGTCATATGATTCCGCCGGCGTTCTAGTACCCTCAGGCCAGTTATCTTGGCTGACTTTCCCAGTTATTTTGGCTGACTTCATCATTTGTGGTATTTTGCTCTATCTATGCGTGCTGTAGAATGCAGCACACATAGAAAGAGCAAAACATCAGGAAACATTGAAGTATTTCTCCTCGTTGCATCACTTTATCACCTCCCCAGGAAAGACATTTGTTTTTCGTGCTGCCTGAGATTTATGAATCATTCCCTGCAAACACACACAGCATTACCCATGACATGGCCCTTTGACACAAAGCACTCCGTGAAAGAGGGCCTTATTTACAAGGCTGTGTAAAGCCACACAAAGTGGCTTTGCGTGGTCTTGTAAATAGGGGCCAGCACGCACCGCCGCCGGAGTGTCAAAAAAAAGTGACTCTCTGGTGGTGCTACAGGGTTGTAAATATGACCCCTGGTGTTAGGCCTTTTCATTTTATGTGTGATGTGGTGATTTAAAAAAATGGAGAAGTACTTTTTAAAGATGTCCGCGGTAAAGTAGTCTCAAAATGTGCTTCTTTGTTGGAATTCTTTCTTCTGCACAAGCATGTGTGTCTGATGATGTTGCACGTTTTTCATTTGCAGCTCATTCGACAGGTCTCCAGCATCTGCAGATTGGAACTGCTGGCATGTGGCATTCATAAAGCCTTTGCAAGTTTGGGTGTTCACTGGTATACTGCTCTATGCATTATTAAAACTTGATTATATATTTTTCTATGGTGATCTGCTATTCTTGTTAAGTGACAGTCATCAATTGTTTGCAAATGGGTGTTAGCACTTATTTTATTTGTAATCAATAAACACTTCTCTTTGCATATGTTTTGCGGATCAGGTGATTTTTTTTCTAATGGTGATAGCTTCTTTGTAAGTAGATTTAATAAACATGCATCTAGCCAGACGTCTCTGTGCTGTCTCTATCCGAAAATGTGACTCGGTTTAAGTGCAGGGTAGGAGATTGTTTATGGTTGTTCAGTTATAATTAATCATTGATTTAGCAGTCGCTACATTCAGCATCTTGAGTTGGAGTGTGAACCCCCTCGCTAAGGATCATTTTGTTTGCGGGATGTTAACTTTGCTTTCCAGCTGTCAGCAAGTACGTAATCGAAATACCTGCGATATTGATTGCCAGGGGATTCTCCACCTCTGAGGCAGACAAGCGTCGCCCCACTTCTTTGAGAGCAGTGAAAGAGGGAAAAATAAAGTGATACTAACTGAACTTTACCATCATCTTATTTTTGGTTGCTGTAGGGCTAATTTAGGGGCGGTCGGGGCTGGTGGCTCAGGGAGAAGGAGTGGACTATGCACACTAAGTGATCATGACTGCTTGGCCGCCATTTTGACCGGCCAAGCAGTCATGTGCTCTTTGCATATTCCCCACCAGGCTGTAATGGACAAAGAAGAAACGCAGGAGAGTTCCAGCCGGCGGAAAAGGTAAGTGGGCGCTTTTTAATATAATTTCAACCCCCCTCCCTTTGTTGTAACCCCACCACCCTGCCACCCACATTCCCTACTAGCCTCCACTGTTGGTTGCTAGATAAACTCATAGACGCTTCAGGACTCTTCTTTATGGACACAACTGTTATATCACAGTTTGCAAAGCAAATCTTTTCAAACAACGCACATCAATTATTTTCAAATATCTGTCATTTAAAGTGCGGTGTGCGTTTGTGGTAGGTAGCAGTCGCTACCGCATTTCTGTCATTTCATGGTGCTGTACATACAGCTGCTATTTTACTTCAGAACCGCAGTGCTTCATTTATCGACCTCTGAAAAATAAAGAGCTGAGTCAGGCCTGATAGGATTCCATCCTGCTGATAGGTTGCATATAAAGCTGGGCAGTGTAAAGCTATTTACCTGCTGTGTGCAAATATATTGGATTTTCCACAGATACTGAGGGGTAGATTTTCAAACATTTTGCGCTGGGTTAGCGTCACAAATGTGATGCTAACCAGCACCAAATTATTTTTTACCACTTTCATTTCCATGGCAAAACTTGTTTTGCATTGGAAAGAACCTTACATGTAACATAAAGCAGTGCAAAGCATTGCTTTGCATTACTTAGCGCCAAGGGGGTGTTACATGGGTGGTTCATGGGCCTTACCAGGCAACCACCTATGCCTTTTGATGCAAAACCCGATCTACAAACAATTGTTGAGAGAGTGTAGTGGCAAAAGTTGATGCCATCTGAAAGGAGGCGTTGAGAGGAGAAATGTTTTCATTTCTCCTTTCTTTCCTATTTAGCATACGTGCTGCACTGTGCAGCACACATGCAAAGTGGGAAAAGTGTTTGAACTTGTCTAGGCATAGTATTTTGTACAGGAATTGTAGCCTTCCTGTACAAAACCTATGCTAGACTCAGGTGTGCACCATTGAGTTATGGTGCTAAAGTGCGTGCCTGGCGCCCGGCATCTGAAATTAGCGCCAGTGCTAGGGAGAGTGGATTAGAGAGCCATATCTCCGTAGATATGGTGCTCACCTTCTCCCTCCCTGTCACGCAACGCAGCGCAGCATTTTTTGCTGCAGCTCTGCGTTGCGTGACTTCTTTGAAAATCTGCCCCTAAATCTTCCACCTACCATATTGTAAGTGCATGGGGAACAGCCTTTAACGTGGGTATTACCACGCGCTACCATTACAACGCTGCTATTACAACGCAAGCCGTTACAACGACTTGCGCTGGAGGGCGCTGTTGGATAGGGAATAGTTTCATTTTGTATTCCAACACCTTCCCTACTGTAACGTGGGCTGGAGTTGGAATAGAAAATTAAACTATTCCACAATCCAGCGCTTACAGCGCAAGTCGTTGTAACGACTTGCGTTGTAAAAGCCCGTGTTGTAATGGCACGCGTGGTAAAAGCCTGTGTTGTAATGCCATACAACCTAAGTGCATAATGGTGCACACATACACACACACAGAACCATTTTAGCGCTTTGAATTTTATTTTGAAATAATGATGCTCAGCCTACAGTAGATGGCACTTGTAGTATAAGATAGCTGCGCGGCCTGTTCACAAAATGGATCCTGTTTTCCGCGTTTGATCCCTGCTTAGTTTGCTCTTGCTGCCTGAGCTTTTCCCTTAGCCAGAAGGAAGGTCGAAGGCCTTCAGGCTATCTCGGATTCCAGGGCTGCTATTGCTCTTTTGCCACCTTTAATGAGACCATATTCTGCTAATGGAGCCAAGATTTCCTGAGGTCAAAATGCTGACACGTCCCAATCCGCAGCAGCGCATTGTGCAGTTTGCTTCCAGGCTAGGGATGTTCTGCTTGGCTCCATCAGACAAACCCCCCCCCCAACAGCGTTTTTTTCCAATATTCTTGATTTTCTTTTCCGACACTTAAAATAGGCTTTGTTCCAAGAAAAAGTAATGTTCGCTGAAAATAAACTACCATAAAAACACGTACACCGGAAGACATATTATAAATCTCCTTCATTGACAGGCCTAGCATTTTGAAAGCTCACAATGTTCCCTTCAATGAAATCTGCAAAATGATAAAACATTCAACACAATCACGCATCAGATTGTTCTCGTTTGATTGCGATTTTTTTAATTAAAATCAAGAAAGCGTGTTCTGTTGAAAAATGACTTTTTGACCGTGGATAGCCAGAGGAAAAGTAAATTCATGTATTCGCTGGAAACCTCAAAAGTTAGCCTCGTGCACAATGACACCCCTAACGCCGGCAACTAAATATGGTTAGGGTCCTAAGGTTTCCAGCCAGGGATTCGGTTACTGGACAATGAACAACACTGAGCATTGAATAGAGCTATGTCACAGCTACACAAAGGCCATTAACTGCAACCCCGCACACTGATCCCTTGGGTCCACTAGGCTCTGTCCAAGTGTACATCTCTACCAGTGTTTAATTGCAGCTAGTAGTAGCAAATGGGGCCAACCCTTGGGTGGACTGGGAACCTAAAGCAGCCCTGGCAATTTGGCGGACCAGTCCCGGGGGGTGGTGCGGGGGTGAATGTGCAATTGTGCACTGCTGCTTTTGTTACTTAGAGCCGATACCGCAATGCCACTGCAAAACCGGCTCCCAGTAACACAATGAGCCCCCGCTGCAGAAAATCTGGCCCCCAGCCTCCCAGGAAAATGCCTGATACCCGACACAGCCCGTCCAGCCATGGGCCCACCTGCACTTATATTTGTGTACAGTCACTTATTTTCCCTTCAACAGACTTTAAGAGAGAGAATAACACAAAACGGGGAAGGACGAAGAAAGAGGAAGATGGAAAATAGTAACATTGAAAGAAAAGAATGATGAAAACTAACCTGAAAGAGTGAGATAAATGAGTGTCTGGTGGTGGAAGAAAGAGGCATGAGGTGGAATCAAGATTACCTAGCCCTAGCATTTGGCACACCGACATTTAATATCGCAGGCCGCAGATCATGAGCAAAACTTTGGGCAGCAGCACTTATTCTTGGACAAATTAAGCACAGCTTCCTCTAGTAATCTGACTGGGGATCTAGTGCTACTGCAAGTATATCAAATATCCTCCCTGTTAATAACGAGGGTATATAGTGCTGCAAAGTTTTAGCAATGCAAACTTTGTGAAGATCTTTGCTAGTCTCAGCAAACATTCCAACGCTTTAGAAGATTTCCGCCCTAGGAATTCTACATTGAAATTGGGAACTGTGCCAGAATATGATTCAGCATATAAAACACATTTCTGCTGAAATGTGCCACAAAAAGATATTGCACAGAAAATATATAATATTGTTCTATGCTTTGCCATTACATTTTTAAAAACTATGCAAAATGTACGATTGGAGAGAATGAAATATCAGATTTGTTTTCAGGCGTTTCTGGTCAGGGAATAACTAGTATGAAATAAGATTAATGGGCCATTTTTGGCACAAAACAATGATGCTCTTTGGACGGACTCACAGCCTCTGCGAGGCCCTCGTTGACCCTCATGATTTGGGTGAACGTTTTTGATTCCTCTATTCTCTTCCTATCTGTTTTATGTTTTCCTTACCATTATGTTTTTATTTTTCATTCGGCTTTGGCACACGCATAAATTATTGTAGTGTCTTGTAATAAAAGAATGCTGGAACTTTTATGGTTCCCACTGTATACCTTAGGCCTGTGTCATAAGTGTTGGAGGGATGAGTTGAAGGTATGCTTTGAATGTTGAGTTCTGACTTGCAGCAGAATAAAGACATGTAAAACTATTCTGCATTTGTGGCGTACTTATTGGTGAGTGCCTAGGCAGGCAGGATGCTACAATTATGTCATCAAGGAACTCGAGTTTTTCAAAAGAAGAGGCATCAATCCTCATCCACTGTGGGCCACGATTCTTGCTCAGGATGCTCTGAGCAAGCTAAAGTTAAAGTGTATCACCTCATAGAAAAAAAAGTCAGCTGAACAAATGTGCTCTGAAGGATGAAGGTCACAGGAGTGAAAAATAGCAGGAAGCAGATGTGTTGTAGACTGAATGACATTCTGCACTTGGAAAAAATCTTCAGCTGAACCTATTTGTGGAAGTGCAAGCATTGCCGTCTACTCGGAGATGTAGAAGTCAGTAAGTTTTGTGTTTTAGGGCCTTGTTGAGATGCAATTCTTCCACCAAAATTTGGCAGCTGTCTTGGGCTTCACCTTTTCCATTCCCCTGTCATAATTAGAGGTGGGGAAGCAACTGGTTTCCAATGATGGAGCTTCAGTTGGCTCCACCATAGCAAGCTCTTGACTGTATGACTTGTCTGCAACTGGGCTGCCAAGTGATACTGGAGGTTTAACTTTGACATGTTGTGGGAATAAAAAAACCTTTGAGTTGTCTTTTCACTACTGCAAGGCCTACTTCTCCCATGGGATAACATTGGGTTACCTTATTATATTTAATTGGTGATAACTTTTAATTGGGAGCAGGTAGGAATGTTGAGTTTGGACTCTGAAGAATTGTCATTTAAACCCCTCTTTAATGGTAAAATTTGATTTTAAGTCACAGCTCTGAATATGCCACTTTTAGAAAGTCGGCATTTTCATGTCCAAGCCAGTTGATGGCTGCAGCCTGTATCCTGGATCACATGAATAGATGTAGCTGGCAGTTGGTCTTTGTGTATTGATCCCGGACAGTGAGACAAAGGGGCAATAGGTGTTGGTAGTATAGACCATCTCTGACTGACTTGACTGACTTGAGAGGCGGAGCTGTCACCTACCACATTTGCACATAACAGAGACTCTAACTCAGCACACTCACAAAGGGTTTCACACTATTATTATGCGCCCCTTGACAAGATGGGGCCAGGGTAGAGAGGTGGTACATTTCACATACCTCTGTAGGTGGAAGACTTCAGAAGTTTCTCCTACTTCAAGGTAGGCAACAGATGAAAATATTGGACCCTCTGACCCGCTCTTCAGTTCACTTTCTGGAACTGCCAAAGGACTTTCAGAGGATTGCCTCTGCTGTGGCCTACTGTGTAATCCTGAAGAGTTCTTTGCTGGACCTGGAAGGACTGCTCTGGTGACTGGAGCCTGCCTTAAACCTTAATGGTCTGCCCTGCTGCTTGAGCCCCGTTCCACTGCTTGAGCCCAGGACTACCAGATTGTCTCCAAGGGCTAATTTATCGGCCTCCTGATAAGAGCCTCAGGGATGGAATAGGTTCCTACCATCTTGAACCTGCACCTGGACCCAGCCTGAGTGAGTCCTGACCCTCCAAGTGGTCATAATCCAGTCTTGGACCATTGGAAGTGGTGCTAAAGGCACACAGATAGTCAAAATTGAAACCTTTGGACTTAGAAATTGTTTGCCTAAAAAGTGCTCAGAGAACCGAGAGGAGATAGGAGACGTACTTTCTCGTTGATCCACCCAAGGTGCATTGCCAGTCAGCCTGAGTTTGCTGCAGCTCCTGCTACACTCTTCTCCACAGCAGCAAATCCTGTTCATTGGTCCTTCAAAGAAGGTTTAGCTAGCCTCATGAAGCCTATGTCGGCTACAGCTTGTATGTTTGTTCTTTCGAGATTTTTGACTTTTAAAAAACATACTAAGTTCAAACATAGGAATCGTCATCACAACATCATCCAACAACTCCCCGATGATAATGCCTCCTCCGTGGACACCGCCTGTAGCCTTGCCCTGCTGAGCGTTACCTTTGCAGGCATTCTTCCATGAAATGTCTTCTAAGTCCAAAGGTAAGCACCAAACAGGCTGAATTCACTTCTTGTATTCGACCCACGCTCCATGGTGTTAGGCCATATTTTTTTGACTTGTGCATGCTTGAATTTTTCCTTAAACTTTAAAAATTCATTCTACTAATTGTTTTTTATTTGTCATTTTGCTGTCACATAATTTAAACAAATGTACTTTATTTTTATAAATTAGTGTGTGATTTTTCTTGTCCTTTGTTTCCCTTTATTACTGTTCATATCCTGCATAAATACTTTACACTTTGCCTCTAAGATAAGCCTGACTGCTTTAGTTCCAAGCTGGGAAAGTCCTTAGTGACTTTAGTGGCGAAGATCGTGGTTGTTGCTATAGAAGAGTTTAACCCCTTCCAGGCTCATGACGAGCTGAGCTCGTCATGAGGCAAAGTTGAGCTGCACTCATGACGAGCTGAGCTCGTCATGACCACACCCGTTTCCATTGACCTTCAGCACAGGAGGGGAAATCCTCAAGCAGCGTTGGTGTTAAAATCCACTCAACCAACAGCCCAATCGCTCACAAATACAATGATGTGTCCCCCTCATTTGGCTTTATTCCTCCCTTTAGCCTTCCCTTCCTGACTTATTTTCTCCAAGTATTGCTTCATTCAATCAGACCACATTGGTTTACTTTATTTTGGTTCAAAGTACATAGATGTGGTATATGAGATACCTTTGACACTATATTGCATCTTACATTGACCATTCTCATTGGTACTATATGTGCATCCTTTGATCGAAATATAAATAACATGTTAGAATAATTTCAACAAAAGTGGACTACCTTTCTTGAGGTGTTTTACTTAGACTTCGCTAATAAGTGCGCAGGGAAAGTTATTTCAAAGTTATATAGTTAGTTTGCTAAATCTTACCTTTGACAACAGGACCACGATGTAAACTACTCTCTAAACTTATTGTAAGACTTTCTTATCTGAGGGACATACCACTGTGTGGGGGAGAGTGAGTAATTTTAATTTCCCATTCTTAATGAGTAGTTGTCCACTTTATGACAATATTGGGGTATTCTTCAGCATCTAGGATGGAAGATAATTTCATCACAGATATTTGTTTTACCTTAATTGGCTGACCCATAATATAAGTTTTGATCACAATGCATTTTTTATATTGGAACGCAGTTTGTTCTGAAATTGGATTTAACTATGTATTGAAATTCGAATATCTATCATAATCCAATTTTCATAGAGACAGCATACTTGGGTGATGAAGCAACATTTGCAAAGCATTTTTGAGTGGTATCCTTAGGAACTAGAATGTATTGTTACTAATGCCAGATGTTGCTTATAAAGATGTACTGCTCTCAGCTACAGAAAGTCTTCATTTCTCTTTGGGGGCTACACCCAAGAGAGTAGCACACATGCTATGCATACAGAAAGACCAGTTCCTACTGTTACACTTTTATTACTTATTTACCATTTGTCTTTCAGATTCTTCAGGGATGTAAAAGTGGGCATGAACCTGAATACTGAAGTGATACAATGAATCATTGTTAAACATCGAAGGACCCCAAGTTCAAAATGCTTCATAATTTTTAGCCATTGGTGTGGAGTTCAGGCAAACTGGGTCAGTTGTGCACTGTACAAATAAGCCTTGCTAACTAGTGAGAAACAGTTACGTTTTTTGGCTTTTTCTGAACTTTGTGTAGTTTGGCTAGGCCCTCAGACTTGAATTCGGTGTGTTCATTGCTCTTGGCCTTGGACGTTCAGCCACTTCCCTCCACTTCAAGTTGGCGAGAGCATGCCAGGAAAATCCACTTCCCTGCGAGATTTCTCAATGTGGGCAGTCAGATTTCTCAATGCGGGCGGTCTCGGATGGTCACGACCGCTCGCATTGAGAAACCTTCCATTCGCATTTAGAAAGCTGCTGCTCAAGTAGAAAATCTACTCCAGCGGTAGAAAAGAAGTAGCAACCTCTTGCACTGCTCATGGTGCCATTCGCGCTGATTTTACAATGCAGGACAAACACTTGGTGCTGAAAATCAGTGCGAATGGCATGGCCAAATTCACTCTGCATACTGCGGCAGGGTTTTTTAATGACTCCACAGAGTACTTCAAAGCGGAACTCCGTGATCTACACCCAGGTCTAGTTCATTGCCTGATGAAGTTTATTGGTTGATGAACTCAGACTTAATTTTATGGTGTAATGTGATGTGGAGTTTTTGCCGTTACCTTGGTTGTTCTTTGCCCCAGTAGGTCTTGAGGACAGTACAGTGTAATTTTGAAGTACGTCCTTGCATCTACTGGGAGCCATTTTTGTGCTTTGAAATCTGTTTCTGGTGATTCTCTGAGCTTCATAATATGATAGGTGATAACTTCAAAAGGTCTAGAAAAGTTATGAAGACCGCTACTTGTTTCCATCTAAATGAGGCCACAGTTTATCAAATGCTAATGAAGTAAAGATTGATTTCCAGTTTTGTCTGTCTCAAATACTAATCATTACTTTGGCACTCTTTTGTTATAAATCATGGTTTCTATAGCTCATATGCAAATTTATTGTGTGTCAGAATTTCATGGATAGAAATCTTGTCTAACATCAATATTGTGATCTAAATCTCATACACAATACACCATCTAATTGAGTGTAGAATTTCTTTTCAAAATGAGGGGTGAGCGGAATTGGCAAAATTTGATTCTGCGGAACTACATTAAAATTTCATGCGATTCCGTGGAATCCTGTGATGGGGCAAAAGGGCATTTGGCGCTGTTTTCTTAGTGCAAACTGCACCTGTACGTACAAAAATGAACGGAAGGATGCATTTTGTGCTAAGAAAATTGCTCAGCCTAACAGCACTTGGCTCCCTCACATGCTCTGCAGCCATTATTGCAGGGTAAGTAAGGGCGTCGGTGCCGAGTGGTATGCAGTGGTTTCTAAAGTTTAGAAACCACTGCCTATCACTCTGCAGTGCATAACCTTTGGTGGCTTTACATACTCTGCATTAATCAATGCAGAATATCTAAGCAAGCCAAGTGGTATGAACTGCTGTGGTGTGCAGTGATTTTGTAACAGGGCCGGAAGGGGGAGCACTCGCTCTATGTTTAAAATCTGCCGTTTTTTTTAAACATAGAGGGACTGCTCCCTCTTTCCACCCAGTTTAAAAACATTGCAGTGCATCCCCTTGGTGCCTTTACATACTCTGCAGTAATTACTTCAGAATAGAGATGTATCCACTACAGTGGTGTCTAAAGAGGGATGCAAGAGGGACCACTACAGATCATCTTTGATCCGCAGTGACTTTTTAAACACAGATGGACTGCTCCCTCTCCTTTTCCAGCCCTCTCTCGAAAGTGGCTGAGGCTGAGGCTGAAATTCCAAGTTTATTAATTTAGCACAGTTACTTAAAACCATTGCTATACAAAATCTACTTTAGCTCAGTTATAAAGTTTAGCTTTTAGCACATTTATCATATAAAAACAGGGCTAAAAAACAATTTTCTAGAAAGTGATTTACTGCAGAATAATTCTGCCTGGGGTGCTTCAGAATTTATAAGTAATTCCATTTTACAAGAGTAACGCTGAATTACCAAATTCCTTCGATTCCCCACGGAATTAATCATTATGCTCAGACCTATTCATAACTGCAAGGGGGAGATATTTTTGTAAATGATATTTAAGACATTATATTTATGCCAGACAATATTCTGGTGATGATATTCTAGTACTCTACCATGCAAGGCGTGTGCCACCTATTTCATTACCATTTAGTGACAAAATCACATCAACACTGTAGTCAGCTGCCACGAGACCAATTTGTAAGTGTCAAGGCTGTATCCACTGATCTCCCACGTTCTCAAAGTCTACCATACTTCTTTTCAATTGCAGATTTTGACATCAAGCTCTGCTTGAGAAAGAGGTCGATCTTTCTCTGGAAGGGGTTCTCAGGCGTAGTGCTAATTTAGGTTGACAATTTAGCAGAAGATGACCTAGTACACGATTTTGGGCACGCCTTATCTTTGAGCACTGATCCATCTCATTCTCAAAAAATCTTTCAGGAACATCCATTGCCTTTCCAATGGCAATGCAAAATTGGTTGTTCAACTGAGGCTGACAGAAGCAGCAAAGTCATCCTGACCTTGATATAATCCAACGTTAATGGCACGAGTATTTAGGTCCATAACGCTTTTTGTTACACTGAAGCGTAAGAAAATATATCCGCTGCCAACTTTGTATCCCCTTAGTGTTGAATAGATGCATACAAGTTACTGTCTCATTGAGTTGTATTTATTTTTATAATTTTGTTAGGAACATTGTATTAGTGACAAGTCTTCATTTGAATTACACAAATCAGGATAAGGCGACACAGATACGAAATTAAGGATAGAACTGACATTTAAAAAATGATTAAAGGGGTGAATATGGAAGGTTGACAATATGTATTCATTCATTTATTCATTTAATAATTTTGCTGCCTTAGCAGTGAAATCTAGACCCTTGAGTAACAGGCGCCTTTTATGAGTAGTTACACATTATTTTAATGTCGATTATAATGAAAAACACAGCATTGCCATTAAAACAATTGCAGTATTATTCTTTAGGACAATCTAATTTTAAAGAGAAATAAAGTTTGTTTACATGTAACCTAGTCAGTGAATGAATGGGAGTACGTCCAATTTGGTGCAGACAGTAGGTATTGCACATTCTAGACAGAAAAGAGAGTACCTGGATAAAAGTGGCTGACTCATGTTTAGCTATAATTGGCCCCTCCAACAGCATACACACTGTCTAAAATTAAAAATACAACATGTTTCCTGGCATGGCAAGTGCATTAAAGACCACTTGACGCATAGCCTACCTCAGATGCTGGAAGGCCATACCCCTCCCCTCGGGTCCTCCACCTGACCTGTTCTAATCCATCTGTAAATCTCCACAGCATTTTTATTTTAATGTTTTATATAACATGAACTCGGCCAGAAGGTATTAGAGCTCTTTACATGAGCGCCAGTTACGTTACAGAAATACATATTCATTTTTGGTAGGCACAGGGAGAATAAAAGATTCACCCAGAATCACAATATGTTGAGAGTCCCTGCCGAGATTCAAACCCAGTTACCCTGCTACAAGGTCGACCGCTCTAGCCATTAGGCCACATCCTCTCCCAAGAGAACGTCATGGCGGGAAGAGGACACAGACCACATCTCCACAACTTAAGACTCCTTAGAGGCAGGAAGCCCCAGACATTGATAACAAGCTCAGTCCATAGCTCCGCCTCACCTGTCGCTTAACAGTACCTTACTTGCGATTTTCATGATGGCCCCTCCATAAAAGACCCAAGGGCCGCTCGCCAAACTGCTGTGCCTACCCATTACAGCGGCACCTTAGGGGCCACACTGGGCAGATGCCATCCAGTGAGTCCCAATCATCCTTCTCTTTTGGGAGTCAGAGTGGAGTGAGGGCGGCATCCCAGAGGACAATAGGATAGAAGTGGGTGGGAACAAGGATGGAGGGGGCCTACTTGATTTTGGACCAATACAGAGGAGTTGCCGTCTCATAGCTTTACTAATGGTGTAATCTGACCTTGCTAATTGTGAGGTACTTGACCAATGCACCCCTGTTAGATTAACAGCTAGTTCTCATTTACCATTCATGGCCAATACGAATACAATCTGTTGATACGCATAAGGCCTACACGACACACATGGCACTCGATTTGTTGAAAAATAAAATGCTGCCAGATCAATTCCTACAAAGCACATAGCAGTAGACAGCATTCATACACAAGACACGTCTTAAAAGACTGGCAGCTGGGTATAAATATTGAAACTTTTGGTATTTAAACAAAATATTGAGTTGCACATACCAGTTAACAGAAATATCGAAAACAAATACTGCAATACAAAAATATCATGATGCAGAAATAATGTTGTCAAGAATATCATTTTTCAGGTAATATCCTTGTAAGTATCATTTTCAGTAATATAGCTGTTGAGAATAGCATGTTTTAATTAATGTAAAGTGTATTAGTTTAAATATCAGTTTTATGTGTTAGTTTTGTTTGCATATTTATTGTTCATTTTTTTAAAGATAGTTTGGTGTTTTAAGTGATTTTACATTGTTATTTTAATTGTTAATAGTAATTTCTAGTGTTGTAGTGGGTTGTTAGGTTTGTAGAGCTATAGGGGGAAAGTTAATTAAGTAATACTTAATTATTAATTAATTGCTACTTTGTAAGTAAGTATGTGATTGATATTATCTATTGGTGATTATGTATATCATGTAACATTGATTTATCATACTTATATTTCGGTGAAGTTTGCTACATTTGTAGGGCTATTCGGTGGGAAGTTGATTAGGTAACAATCAATTAACAAATAATGTATAATGCATTATTAATGATTTAATCGATTATTAATTATCTAACTCGCATAACAATCAGATTTTTAGTTATAGTTAGGTACAGGCTGCTGTACTATAGGATTGGAAGTTAATTAAGTAACAATTAATTCATAATTGATTAACACTTTTTAAATTAATTATTCGTTT
Source organism: Lissotriton vulgaris (assembly GCF_964263255.1). Taxonomy (NCBI): domain Eukaryota; kingdom Metazoa; phylum Chordata; class Amphibia; order Caudata; family Salamandridae; genus Lissotriton; species Lissotriton vulgaris. The sequence goes on from NC_141694.1 coordinate 667,346,427, forward strand.
TGTACATTATGTAATACTGATTTATGTTAGTTATATTTTAGTTACAGGTTCCTAAGTTTCTAGGAATGTAGGGTGGGAAGTTATTTAAATAATATTTATAAAACAATAAATATTAACATATATTTAAATCATAAATTGAATAATAATTATGAAAATTGTGTAATAATGATATATTTCAATTATATTTTCAGCGAGGGATGCTGGGTTTGTAGGTCTGTAGGATGGGAATTTAATTAAGTAATACATTTATTAACAATTGGCAAGCATTTATTAATTATTTAATTGATTATCAATTATGTAAATTGTGTTATATATATTTTTTTCATTTTATTTTAGGTGTCGATTGATAGCATTGTAGGGGTGTAGGGTGGAAATGTAATTATGAAATGATAAAGAAACATTATTGTTCAATTGAACATTAATATTACATTGTTCATGATTTTTGCAAATTGGATAATTTTATATTTACATATATTTTATGGTCAGAAATAATGTTTATATTTAGAATTTTCAGTTTTTTGTAAATTAATAGATGTATTCAAATAAGTAATATGCTTGAAGTGAAGTTGTTTACCTAACGTTGTTTAGACTGGAGTGATAATACTAAATTTAACACTTCCGAAGTCCAACACTTTCCCTACTGTTACACAGACTGAATTGGGAATAGTAAATTTAAAAACTCAGAAGTCCAACACTTTCCCTACTTTTACACAGACTGGAGTGGGAATAGTAAATTTAACAACTCAGAAGTCCAACACTTTCCCTAGTGTTGCACATACTGGAGTGGGAATAGTAAATTAAACCCCTCTGAAATCCAATGTGTTTGCTACATTGCACAGAATGGAGTGGAAAGAGTAAATATAACCCCTCTGAAGTCCAAGGTTTTCCCTACTGTTGCACAAACTGGAGTGGGAGTAGTAAATGTAACACTTCCGAAGTTCAATGCTTCCCCTATGGTAGCACTAACGACATTGGGAATAGTAAATGTAACCCCTTTTAAGCCCAACCGTTTCCCTATTGTTGCACAGACTGGGGTTGGGTATAGTAAACCTTACCACTCCGGAGTCTAGCGCTTTTGCTACTGTTGCACAGACTGGAGTGGGAATAGTAAATTTAACAACTCAGAAGTCCAACACTTTCCCTACTGTTGCACATACTGGAGTGGGAATAGTAAATTAAACCCCTCTGAAATCCAATGTGTTTGCTACATTGCACAGAATGGAGTGGAAAGAGTAAATATAACCCCTCTGAAGTCCAAGGTTTTCCCTACTGTTGCACAAACTGGAGTGGGAGTAGTAAATGTAACACTTCCGAAGTTCAATGCTTCCCCTATGGTAGCACTAACAACATTGGGAATAGTAAATGTAACCCCTTTTAAGCCCAACCGTTTCCCTATTGTTGCACAGACTGGGGTTGGGTATAGTAAACCTTACCACTCCGGAGTCTAGCGCTTTTGCTACTGTTGCACAGACTGGAGTGGGAATAGTAAATCTTACCGTTCTGAAGTCCAACGCTTTCCCTGCTGTTGCACAGATTGAAGTGGGAATAATAAATGTAACACCTCTGAAGTTCAATCCTTTACCCTATTGATGTACATATGTAAGAAAGAAGAGTAAATATAACCCCTTTGCAGTCAAATGGTGTCCCTACTGTTGCACAGACCGGGGTTGTGAATACAAAACCTTATCCCTCTGGAGTCCAGTCCTTTCACTACTGTTTCACAGACTGGAGTGGAAATATGAAATCTTATCCTTCTGAAGTCCAACGCTCTCCCTGCCATTGCACAGACTGAAGTGGGAATAGTAAATGTTACCCCTTCCAAGTCCAATGCATTCCGTACTGTTGCACAGACTTGAGTGGGAATAGCAAAGTTAAGCTCTCCAAAGTGCAATACTTCCCCCACTGTTGCACATACTGGAGTGGGAATAGTAAATGTAACCCCTTTGAAGTCCAACAGTTTCCCTACACTTGCACAGACTGGGTTGGGAATAGTAAACCTTACCCCTTCTGAGTCCAGCTCTTTCGCTATTGTTGCACAGACTGGAGCGGAAATAGTACGTCTTACGCTTTTAAAGTCCAAAGCTTTCCCTACTATTTCACAAACTGGATTGAGAATAGTATCAATCAATCCTAATCTTTATTCGGTCAAAATATATTAGACCATGAAAGCACATTAAACATAGATACACATTTATAATACAGTACATTATCAATCTCATTTCATTATAACACAGAAGCATAAATATAATACACAATACCAAACACTGACAAATCATATTTTAAAATCTTTTTGAAAAACAGTTAATTCCATTCCAGTTTAAATAACATTTGTACTTTATTTTAAGTTATGCCCGTTTACCATTGTAAACATGTAATCATAGTGAGAAATACAGGAGGGTAAAAACCTCAAATCTGGGTCAGCCATACGATATTATATTCACTCAATTACTTTAATACTTATAATAAAATTGCATGTACAAAAGACAATAGATTAATATATTCAGTATAAAAACCGACACAGACCAGATTACCCACATGAATCTTCTAAACGCTGATGCCCAACCCAGCTGGATTATCTGTATCCGCTAACAATATACTCTTCCTGGCATAAAAACACTCCATAACACTCCATACAAAAGATAACATTCTTACAAAGATATCAGTAGTGGTACGGACTGTAAAAAGAGTTAAGCCGGGTGACATTGAGTAAACTATTCATTTTTTTAAACACGTAATATTTAATATTTTTGCCACTTTTCGTAGAATTTACAAAAAAATACAACATGCATTGTAGTCTGTGTTGAGGAGTTATCATAGGGACATTTTGATAGATTAGAGGACCAGTCATTTGGTTCAGGGAAGGTAGCCATGCAATGAAAAATGTCCATTCTAAAATTTGTTAAAATATATCTGTTCTTTTGGTTTGGTAGAGATCCCAGGTAAAGTTGCATATCATAACTGGTTAAGTTTAGCGGGATTCTTAAAATGGTGGGTTTTAATAATTCTGCAGACCTCCTGATATTCTCCAAATGTGTTAAACAGTCAGCCTGTGCTTATTTTGTGTTTATTTCAGCTAGGCATTCAGAGTTGGTAAAATAGTCTGGGTGCCCACAAGAACACTCTATGTATTTCAACCATGGGATGCATGTGTATAGGGTTGACTTTAAACAATCTCTTATAAAGAGCAGATTTAGGGCGATGTGCTCAGACAACCATAACTAGATAGGTTTTATCTTAGTACACCCAGCTCTGAGTGACACACAAATGTTAAAGCGCATTTTGGTGTTGCAAGTAAGTACCTTAAAAACTCGTTTTCCACTAGTTGTAGTCCCATACAATTTGCATACCCGATATATCCACCCCGTATACTACTTTGCTAACACATTTTGCCTTATAAATAGGAAGCATTTTGCATGGCGGGTTTGTGCCTAGTCTTATGGCAAATTTACGTAAGGCCATACAGGCACTTCTGAAGATCAATGTCCTAGTCTTGATAGCGTGGGTCCATGTACAGTCTTTGTGGAATAAAATGCTCGGGTACAAAAAAGTGTTGGTACTTTCAATGCAGGAATCCAACATTCTAATTGTGCGACAGTTGCCAGCTTTTCTGCTGCACTTCATTACAAATGTCTTACCTTGGTTCACATGCAAATCAAAGTCCTGCATATAATTGACAAAATCATTAAGTACCATCTGCATAGAGATTGGGGTGCCTGCCATCAAGATAGCATCGTCAGCATAGAGAAGGGCAGGAACAGGACGATGTCCTACCTGAGCCAGATCTTTCGGTTGAACAGGACAGTGCCTATATTATTACAGAAAAAAAAGGTGCAAGGACAGGGCCCTGCCTCACCCCTCTTTCTATGCTGAAAGGCTGTGTACATTCACCCCTATTCCCATATCGGATCATGGCCTTCGTGCCAGAATATAGGTTCCTCAGAAAGGAAATGACCACGGGGTCCACACCCATATCACTCATGATTGCCCATAGCTTGAATGTGGTTAACACAATTAAAGGCAAAAGACAAATCTCCACTTTAATCTGAGTGTATTTTTCACCAGCATACTCAAATTAAGGCTCTGTTCAATAGTCCCCACCCCTCAGGAGGAAACCCGTATTGTATGTCAGCCAGAACACCCCTAGATTATGCCCACTTTTGAAGTCTATTCAAGATTATTCTGCCCGCTATTTTAACTAATGAATCGAGCAACAAGATCGGCTTATAGCAGCCAGGATTATGTCAATCTCCTTTTTTGTAAATGGGGACTGTTGTAGATTTGGCTGATGTTGGAAGAAATACTGAAATGCAACAGGACCTTAAAACCACAGTGAAGATGGGTCCCCACAAATGGATATTAGCTTTGTACAAGCCCACCATAATGGCATTGGGTCCCAGTGCTTTGCTCCCTTTGCTAGATGTTATTACCTCAATCACTTCATCAAGGGTAAATGGGGTAATACTGAGTGATTGTTCGAGATCTAGATTACATTGGGGTTAGAAGACCCAGTAGAGTCAGATTTAGGGATCTGTAAGGAGTAGATGGCAGACAAAGGTTTGATCCAGTCATCCTCAGATAGTGCAACCAAGATCCCAGGGCCAACATCTTCTCTCAATGGGGCAGAATTGACTATCTTACAGAATGTATTAATATCATACTTACTACTTGCTCCGCACAACTCAGCCCAAGCCTCTTCCCTTATCAAGTTTTCTGCTGTTTCAGGGCCTGCCAGATCTGCAATGCTGGACCTTAGCTCTGCACCTAGGGGTTCTCTGTAGTGCCTCTTTGAGCCTCTTATTTGCCATGCTACATTGTGTGTCAAACCAGCCAATTCTAGCTTTATTATTTCTTGTTGTTGATTGCTAGTTCTCCTTCACAACCTAACTAATGGTTACAAAAGAATTTATAATTTCCGTTGGTTGTAAATTATCATCCAGGCATGTCTCAAAGACTTTCCCCATCGCTTTACATATTCTAAAATATGATGCAAGAACCCTCTTTGTTTGCGGAGTTGCTAAGTTCCTAAGCTGTGCCTGGATAAACAGACACAGAGTCTGACGAAAGGCGATTTAATTTTTTACCGTAAGCCCCACGAGGAATACAATAGAGCCTAAGATGAACAACTAAATATCAATTAGATTAATTCTATGCACTACCACTTATACAATGTATATAGAGTACTTATTCCTTTTTAACTACAATTTTAAACCGTTGCTTTTTTCCAAAATATGAAATATCTTAACTATGATGAAATAACTGCTACCATGTCATGACCAATTTCATCACATCTATCTGTGATGTTTAATATGACAATTTTTATCTGCATAGATATATTTGCTTTTATATAAACAATTTTCTGATGCTTTTATGATACTTGTTATCGAAATAAAGCTATTTGACTGACTGACTGACTAAATTAATTTTGCCAGAAAACCCTCTGTGGTAATCTGGGGCCACTGCAGTGAGAAACCATTAAGGGCGGCTAACTCTAATTATCCACTAGGAGTCAGGCCAGGCCTCTGCTGTTTTTTAGTTAATAGGGCCCTTGTAATTTGTATAGATTGTGGATAATGGTCACTTAGTGGTATGGAATGGGTTTTAAAGGTGAAAACATGAGGGCTCAAATTATTAGCAGGCAAAACATAATCGATAATACTGTGATTATTTCTCCCATTAAAGGTACACCTGAATGGAGTGTCTGGAATTGAAATTTCTTTAGAAAATGATAGATCTAACATATGGATACATTCATTTAATTTATCTTCGTAGCAGTTATGGATAAAATGTGATTTACTTGACCCATCCAGATTTTTCATGCCACATAATTTCTCAGTGAGTGAGCTACACAATTGTATATTGAAATCGCCTCCCCACATAATCCATAACTTCTTCTTGTACCTATTATCCAGATTTTCCGATAATCATATATTTTACACAAGTGTGTTATGATTTCACTGCTTGGGGTGTGGTTATAAAAAATTGACTAATGCCAACCTGGCCAAACCTGACCCTTCACATACAATCACTTGGTAATAGAGGTTGGTTAGTTCTTTAACTTATTTTGGAGATGGTAAGTTATTAGAAACAAAAATACATAAGCCACCTTTAGATCTACCATGAATGGCTGGAACAGCGGGACATGAAATGTGCTGAAGCCATTACCATGGAGAGATTCCACTAGCCAGGTATCCTGGAGACAGAAAAAGTTATAACCTTCTTCAAAATCTAGCCACTCCAAATGACTATTTTTGTTACGGAGTCCTGCCATTTTCCAAAACAAAAACTAGTACATTCATTAGAAGAGTGGGAAGGATCCCCTGCAACAGTGATTGGCCTTGCATCTTTGTTAAACCTGGTGGCATGCTGTAAGGAGTCAACACCAGGTTGAATTATTAAACCAGTTGTTACTAAAGTCTGTCCCCCACTTCATGGATATTATGATGCTTTTGTCCCCTTGTGTATCCGCTCGATTCCCTCCCAATTGTCAGCTGGTAGTCAATCTATGTCTTCAAGGTTTTCTAGTCCCTGATACGTATTAAAAGTTGGAACATTGTAAAGACAATTGGTACTAGATGGAGGAATGCTTAGAGGCATAGACAGATTAAAGGGCCATAGTGAACCTGGTTGGTACAAACACCCAGTGGGAGTGCGTAGTTCATATTTGAAGTAACGTGAATCGACCTAATTCTATTTAGTTCCGTCTTCACCAGCCTTGGTGTTTTAAAAAACAGAACAACACAGTCACCAGATAGACATTTCTGAGTCCTGCCCACCCATTTAATTTATCAAGCCATCTTTAAATCTGCAGACAAGTGTTCGGTCAGACTAGATCTTACTCCTAACCAGTTTAGTGCCTTGTTCTTGAGAGAAGTCCGGTGATTTTCCTACTGTTGGACAGACTGGAGTGAGAAAAGTAAATATAACCCCTCCATAGTACAGTTGCAAAAACTACTATTCCCAGACTCCAATACATTCCCTAATATTGGTTACATATATTCTGTATAAATATGTTTTTCTAATTATAATTGTAAAATATTCTTTATATTTAAATTTGTTTTGAAAATATAATATTTTGGGGAATTTAGTTTTTAGTTTTTTTCCTTCTTTATTAATTGCATTTGTTTGGGATTTTCTTTAATGTTTCGGAATTGAACAGATAATAGTTTTCAATATCTATATACACATACATACATAGGTTTATGTATGTGTGTGTATATATATATATATTCACTGAAAAAAACATAGGTTTCACACACGTTATAGTTAGGAATTAGCAATTTAAAAACCTTTGAAATTCACTGAAAAAACCATAGGTTTCACACCAGTTATAGTTAGCTGGTCATTTTACAAAACCTTTGAAATTCCCCCATTATAGTTATGATGTAATATGTGACATCATCAGCAGTGCATTGCGGGCGCGCAAGTTATAGTTAGCTGAACTAACTATAACAGGGGAATTTGAAAGGTTTTGTATGAGTAAAATGACCAGCTAACTATAACTGGTGTGAAACCTATGGTTTTTTCAGTGAATTTGGAAGGTTTTTAAAATGCTAATTCCTAACTATAACGTGTATGAAACCTATGTTTTTTTCTGTGAATTTGCAAGGTTTTTTAAATGCTAAATACTAACTATATCGTGGCTGAAACCTATGGTTTTTTCAGTGAATTTCAACGGTTTTTTAAATGGTAATTCCTAACTATAACGTGGCTGAAACCTATGTTTTTTCAGTGAATTCCAATGGTTTTTTAAATGATAATTTTTAAATGTAATAATTGTTATATTTTTTAGACTGATTTACTACATTATTATAAATCATTTATTTTTAGATATATTATTTGTTAAATTACATTACATATTTTTAACATAAATTGAAAAAAATATGTTTTTATACTTCTCTGCAATGCAGCCCCCTGGCGTGTTTGCAGTGGGGGAACTAATTCCCCTTGCATACTGGGAGTCCTTGGGGGCCAACTAGCCCACCTGGAACCTCCAGTATGCACCAGGAGGCTGCATTCAAGAGAGGTGTAATGAGGCCACACCCTTTTTCACACCTCTCTTCATCGCAGACCCCGGGCGCGTTTGCAGAGGGGGAACTAATTTTCCTTGCATACTAGGGGTCCCTATGGACCAACTAGCCCACCTGGAACCTCCAGTATGCGCCAGGGGGCTGCATGCAGAAAGGTGCAATGAGCCACACCCTTTTTTACACCTCTCTGCAACACAGCCCCCGGGTGCGTTTGCAGAGGGGGAACTAATTCCCCTTGCATACTAGGGGTCCCTGGGGGCCAACTAGCCCACCAGGAACCTCCAGTATGCACCAGGGGGCTGCATTGCAGAGAAGTGTAATGAGGCTATGCCCCTTTTTACACCTCTCTGCAACGCAGCCCCCTAGTGCGTTTGCAGAGGGGGTACTAATTCCCCTTGCATACTGGGGGTCCCTGTGGGCCAACTAGCCCACCTGGAACCTCCAGTATGCACCAGGGGGCTGCATGGCAGAGAGGTGTAATGAGGCTGCACCCTTTTTTACACCTCTCTGCAATGCAGCCCACAGGCGTGTTTGCAGAGGGGGAACTAATTCCCCTTGCATACTGGGGGTCGCTGGGGGTCAAGTAGCCCACCTGGAACCTCCAGTATAAGCCAGCGGGCTGCATTGCAGAGAGGTGTAATGAGGCCACACTCTTTTTTAAACCTCTCTGCAACGCAGCCCCCAGGCGTGTTTGCAGAGGGGGAACTAATTCCCCTTGCATACTGGGGGTCCCTGTGGGCCAACTAGCCCACCTGGAACCTCCAGTATGTGCCAGTGGGCTGCATTGCAGAGAGGTGTAATGAGGCCACACCCTTTTTTACACCTCTCTGAAACGCAGTCCGCGGGCGTGTTTGCAGAGGGGGAACTAATTCCCCTTGCATACTGGGGGTCACTGGGGGCCAACTAGCCCACCAGGAGCCTCCAGTATGCGCCAGGGGGCTGCGTTGATTTGCCCCGGAGGGCGGCAGTCCCTGGGGCAGTGTGGGGGGGATTGGGCACCCCCACACTTCTTTATCACTATGCCCCCACGATTTGGTCCCCCTGGGGGTAATTTAAAAAAAAAACATACCGGGTTTAAAAAAAAAATTGGTGTAGGGGGTCCTTGTGGGACCACCTTGGCAGGCCTACCGGGTCAGGGTGTTTCTACCCTGCCACCTTTTTGTGTTCTACACGTTTGTTTTTCTGCTTTCTTGTGCCTCGGTCTACTAAGCACAAGATGGCTGGCAACACTTCCTTGTTTGGAGTGTTGACAACCAATGAGCATGCAGCTTTCCCGGAAAGTACGTGCACTGTACGAGCATCCCGCAATTTTTCTGAAAAAAATATATTTTTTTGCCTTGGGGGATCTTGTGGGACCCCCTAGCAGGCCTAGGGGGTCAGGGTGCTTCTACCCTGCCCCCTTTTTGAGTTCTACACATTTGTTTTTCTGCTTTCTTGTACCTCAGTCTACCGAGGCACAAGATGGCTGCTAACAATTTCTGTTTCGGAGTGTTGACAGACATTGGCAGCCAATCAGCATGCAGCTCGCGCACATACACGTACTGTGCGCGCACGGTACGCGTACGGTATGCATACGGTGCGCGCTTATAGATATATATGTGTTTTCAAATTCGATTTTTTCAACAACTACTGGAGGGATTTACACCATTTAAACAAAAGGGCAATCTGCGAATCAGACTCTAACATTTTGCCAAATTTCTTTTAATTCCGTTCAGCCGTTCGGGCTGTAACAGTGTCTAATTGTCCTATGGAAAATAACATGGGGAAAACACGTTTTGGGACCCCCTTTTTTCTCAGCCCGCGCTTGACAAATGTTCCCAAGACTTTCAGGGAAGAAGCGGAGCGGAGCGGGCCATATTCTTTGAGAAATTTGCGAAGATTCAACAACCGGCGCCAAAGTAATTCCCAATAGAATGTTGCGGATTTCCTATGGAAACTAGGTCCTAACTATAACTACCTACGGGCGACCACCAGTAGGTTATATATATATATATATATATATATATATATATATATATATATATATATATATATATATATATACATATATATATATATATATATATATATCTTTGGCAGGGAGATGAAGATGAAGCATCCATGTTTGTCAATGAGATCAACAATACTTCCCTTAATCTTAACTTCACGTCGAAAATAAGTAAACAGGAAATGGAGTTCCTTGACGTGAAGGTTTTTGTCAAGAATGATAGACTAGAAACCACACTGTTCAGAAAGCCCACGGCGGGTAACACCACTCTGGATGCTGCCAGTCTCCATCCCAAACATACAATAAGGAGTATTCAGTTTGGGGAGATACTACGGCTAAAAAGAATATGTAGTTCACCCATTGAGTTTGACAAATGTGTACTTGAAATAAACGCTAGACTCAGGGAGCAGGGCTATTCTAACGCTTTATTGCAGCAGGCGTTAACTAAGGCAGAGACGCGCCCTAGGGAGAGTCTTTTGCACTCAGCTGCAGTAAGCAGTGAAGAGACAGAGATTGTAGGAACGCCTACTATCGCCACCTATGACTGTCCTAGGCTAATCACGTCCTTTTGTAACGAGGAAAATAAGATTAGATCTCTTCTCACCTCTTCCTTCTCTTCTCCTCTATCTTTTCCCTTCTCTACCTCTCTTTCGCTTTCTCTCTCTCCCTTTTCTTATCTTCTTCCATTGATTTGCTTTTTGATTATTGTAAGTGTCATGATACCAAGAATTTGTTCATTTGCACCGTTAAAGATTTATTGTATTGTCTTTATTTTTATCTTACTCTTCAATAAAAAAGATTTGAAATAAAAAAAAAAAAAGAAAATAAGATTAGATCAATTGTGAAAAAGAATTGGCCTATTCTGCTAACTGACTCTCTACTAGGCTTGCAGTTGCCTGACAAGCCATTAGTTACTTTTCGAAGGGCAAGAAACATGGGATCTCTGCTTGATACTAGTAGCCCAGAAACACGACAGACCAGCATATGGTTAAAGCCTGCCACAGGGTTTCGCAAGTGTTCCACCTGTAGGGCTTGAAAAATTCGGAAGTAACAAAACACACTATCAAACGCCTTTTCAACAAAAAGATATTCCCATTGTTGGCAGCTTTAACTGCAAAACTGATTTTGCAGTATATGTACTGACGTGCACCTGCAGCCTTAACTCCATCAGCAGTACTAAATTGCAGGTGCACGTCAGGATCCTACAGCATCTTTGAGCCATCCTGCACAGTGACCCCACTTACCCTGTGGCACGCCATTTTAAGAAAAAACATAATAATGACGTGGCCTGACTATCGTATTTTGTAGTGGGTGCTGTTTCAAAATAGCGCAGGGGTGGTAACAGGGAACAGAAGCTGAGGCAGTTGGAGACCATCATGATCTTAGAATTTGATAGTAAATGGCCAAATGGTTTGAATAATTCTGAGGACATGTATACTTTCCTTTAGGACTCTATCTGTGTTTTGTGCATGCTGTTCTGTTCTTGTTGCTACTAAGTGATGTATGGATACTATATGCCCTGCTTTCTGAGTTTGGCCCAAGCGGAATAATACCGGTGGTTAGGTTCCCTGCCACCAAGTATGGTATTATCTGAAATTCCAGCCATGGTGCACTTGATATTCTAGCTGATTAACATTTTTTGTGGGGTAGTCAGGTTCCCTGTTGCCCCACTAAATAGCTTCATTATTTTGTTGTAAATATAATGAAACTCTGCTCTCTCTTCCTTATTTTATATGGTGTTCACACTTTTTATATATTGGATGTAATAGGGTGTTTTTAGAATTGTTATTTTATATGTGATTGTAGCAATGAAGTTAGGTTTTATCCTGGATTTTATATTGTTATCAACATTTTTAACACAGTTTCTATATCCCATCATCCTACACGTGGCACTTTATTCTGAAACTTTTTTGCACTTTCATATTTGCACAGCTATTTTTGCACAATTGGTTATGGAGGTACTTCTAACTATATATGTAAAAAAAATGTATGTGATGTTTACATTAGATTGCATATTTTTATAAACTAAAAAAATGTTTTTATTGCACTTTATAATGTTTATTACATTTCCCCTCAGTCGCTAAATTTAATTTTTTTAAATAATGACGATGGTTAAAGTTTATTATTAACCATTGATGGGTGAGCAAGCAAAGGATTTATCCAGGAAGATTCTGGGCTTACCAGTCTGCTGTTGATATATACTCAGCAATGAGCATTTAAGCCATTATGTGAAAGCCTACACAATTTAGAATCTTGAATTGTTTATCTTGCCACCGTTATTTCCTCTACTGTTTTTGCATTTATGCACTTTATAGATGGCAACTTATAAAGAACTACTAGTTTCTTTACTATGTCTATGAGCATGTGATCTCTGATGCCATTTTACTAAGGGGCGTGTCTTTTGTACTCACAGCATATATAATAATTGTAAATTAAGTAACAACTTGCATGTGATCAAGGGCCCAAGAGCCCGAAACGTGTCTTGCTGCTGCTGTTTTACCTGTGCCATTAAAGAACAACTGAGGCCAGATCCTGCGGTCCGTCTCCTTTCTATGCCTCGCCGATCGTAGGGGTTGGAGGTTGCTTGGGGCGTATTGATGTACATATATATATATTACCTACTGGCGGTCGCCAGTAGGTAGTTAGAGTTATAATTGGCTACCATAGGAAATCCGCAACATTCTATTGGGAATTACTCTTGCGCTGGTTGAGGAATTTGCGTGTAATTTTCCAAAATTTTGGCCAGCTCCGCTGCGCTCCTTCCCTGAATGTTTCGGAGGGATTCGTGAATTGGGCGCTGAGAAAAAAAGGGGGTCCCAAAACGGGTTTTCCCTATGTTAATTTCAATCGGACGGTCTGACAAGACTACAGCCTGAACCGCTGAACGGAAATACGCCAAACTTGGCAAAATTGTAGGGACTGGTACGCAGATGTGCCTTTGCTATGTTTGGTGAAAATTACTTCAGTGGTTTTTATGAAAATTAACTTCAAAAACACATATATATCTATAGGCGCGCTCCGAGCGCTCACAGGTGCGCGTACCGGGGAGCGCACCCGGCGCGCTACGGGAGTGCGCAAGCGGAAAGCTGATTGGCTGTTGGGTGTCTGTCAACATTCTAAATAGTCCGGAGAGTCCGCCATCTTGTGTCTCGGTAGAATCGAGACACAAGAGGTGAAAAAGAAAGGGGGAAATGATTAAAAGGGGGCAGAGTAGACCCCCCCTGACCCCTTAGGTTTTCTGAGGGGGGCCTAGAAGGACCTTGAAGGGCAATAAAACTTTTTTTTGTTGTTGAAATTTTCACGGGGTAAGCGCTGGCTGCGCTCCCCGGTACGCTCTCCGGTACGCACACCCTGAGCGCACCACAGGAAAAAACAGTGTAAAAAATAGAGTAAAAAAATAATGTAGTGTGTTTAGAGGTAAGTTAGCTCTGAAAAGAGCTGTTGTGTTAAGTGGGTGTTTTTTTTACCTACAAGTAGGTACCAATGCAGAGTCTTATATTCAAGAGGAAAACTCTATTCCCCTCATCTGTAAAATGCACACCATCTCTCCTATAGATGTCTTGCATGTTGTAACACAAGTTGTTGTGGAAAATGGAACCCATACCATAGTCTCTGAGGTAAGCAGAAACAGATTTATTTACATGTTTCCTTGCTTTCTCAATCTGTGGACAAAATTGGTTGGACCAGTTCCATTTTTGCCTTTGGCATATATTAGAAAATACCAAGGCAGTTTTTGGAAAAAGTGACATCAATTGCCCAAAGATGTCCTTTAAAAGCATTTCCAGACCTACCCCAGTCAAAGTGCCCAAGTCATTTCCACCACAGTGCACAATTATAAGGTCAGGGTGTGGTAAATGCATAAAGGATTTTACCAATGGTATCAATTGGTGACTCCTCAATCCTCTCTGTCCAATCCATACAATGTCCATATTTGGTAAATCAAGATTGTAAATACCTCTGTTAGCTGCGTAATTTTGACTCCAGTGGACATAGCTATGACCCACAAACCAGACTTTTGCCATTTTGAAGGTGGATGTGCTTCTAGTCAGATGAGTTGTGGAAATGAAATGGCAGTTTGATTATGAATAAAGTGCTTGGGAATCAGTGCAGTTGAATAACCGGAAATGATTGGTGCTTTGTTAAAAATCTCCCCTTAAAATTAGGTTGCATGCTTTTTTTTTGTAAGAAGTCATTTCAATGGTTGAGAGAAAGTCATTCAAAGAAACATTGTATTTCATTAGCTAGTAGATTGAGAGGTCAAACAGCCTTGAAGGATTGTTTTGCAACTTAGTATGCTTAACTTGTGAACTGTGTGCTGGTTTAAGAGGGAGTTACCATGGTTACTCGGTGAATAAGTACTGGGGGTATGGGTGAATGTTATGTGAGTTTCAAAGTCTTGAAATGTACAACCAATTAAAATGTGTAGTTTGGTTTAGAATTTGTGTGGGAACAATTTTTATTGACTATGTACAAGAATATGGCTCTGAAATGAGAAAGAATCTGTGCCATTATTGAAAGGCTCCAGTAAAGGAAGCATTGTTCAGAGATTCTGGTTAAGAATATCTGTTGACTGTCATTGACACTGTTTGACTTTTTCCAAAGCATTTTTAAAGGTGAGTAATGATTCTTTTAAAAAAAGATAGAGAGCTTAAAGATATTTGACTAGTTTTACCTTTTTCCATAATGTTAGCTGTGAGTTTATAAGGTAGACTTCTATAAATTATTTTTTTGCTTGGATTCAATGCTCATTTTGAAATTGTGTAATGGTTTCATTGGACTTGTAAATATGCTCCTTCTTTTGAAGCGCCTTGTGCAACCTTTAGCATGGGTGGAAGCAGTTAATGTATGGAGAGGGATAGGAATAGCAGATAGAAAACCATATGAAATGGTGTGGGAGATGGATACATTATTTCAGTAATGGTATCAATTGAGATGGAATATAAGATAAAGAGGGACATATTTACAAGACTTTTGCGCAATGTTTGACATTAAAGCTGATACAGAGATAGTGCATTGATTTCATTGGCATATTTACAAGCCGCGTGTGCAATGTTTGACATCAAAGCTGATACAGAGATTGTGTATTGGTTTCATTGGCATATTTACAAGCTGCGTGCACAATGTTTGACATTAAAGCTGATACATCCACATTCATTTAAAATCAAGCTTCACTCACAGTGTGATCTTAGGCACATGTCCACAATATTACATGTAATCTACCATCTCTGTCTCTGAAAGCAGTATGTGTGTCTCTGCACAAATTATTTCTCTGTATCAGGCCACCTATATATAAACCAAAAACAGGCCACCTATATATAAACGAGATATAACATTAATTAGTAAATTATATTTAACATTGCGGAAGCGGCTTGTAAGTATGCCAATGAAACCTTTACACTATCTCTGGACCAGCATTAATGTCAAACATTCAGAATTTATGGCAAATGTGTGACACATCTGAATGCCTTCTTGATGGAACCAAAGTAAACAAGCATTGAAAATGCAATAGAGCTCGCCCTCGGTGTCAGACACACTGTTGGCAGTGACAGACATGGTACATTATATTTAAAATCCAATTAATCTGCATAAGATCTCACTGTGAGTGAATCTTGAAATAATGAGCAACTAGAGTGCTAACATTCAAAATTTATAGCTAATGTGTAACACATCTGAATCCTTTCTTGATGGAAGCAAAGTAAACAAGCATTGAAAATGCAATAGATTTGGTGTGATGTTAGGCACATGTCCACGATATTATATGTAATCTAGCATCTCTGTCTGTGCAAGCAGTATGTGTGTCTCTGCACAAATTATTTCTCTGTATCTACAGGCCAAAAACAGGCCACCTATTTATAAACAAGAGATAACATTAATTAGTAAATGATATCTAACATTGTGGAAGCGGCTTGTAAGTATGCCAATGAAACCTTTACACTATTTCTGGACCAGCATTAATGTCAAACATTCAGAATTTATGGGAGATTGTGACACATCTGAATGCCTTCTTGATGGAACCAAAGAAAACAAGCATTGAAAATGCAATAGATTTCGCCCTTGGTGTCAGACATACTGTTGGCAGTGACAGACATGGTACATTATATCTAAAATCCAATTAATCTGTCTAAGACTACACTGTGAGTGAAGCTTGAAATAATGAGCAACTAGAGTCCTAACATTCTAAATTTATGGCAAATGTGTGACACATCTGACTACTTTCGTGATGATAGCAAGGTAAACAAGCATTGAAAATGGAATAGATTTGGTGTGATCTTAGGCACATGTCCACGATATTACATGTAATCTAGCATTTCTGTCTGTGCAAGCAGTATGTGTGTCTCAGCACAAATTATTTCTCTGTATCTACAGGCCAAAAACAGGCCACCTATATATAAACAAGATATAACATTAATTAGTAAATTATATCTAACATTTCGGAAGCGGCTTGTAAGTATGCCAATGAAACCTTTACACTATCTCTGGACCAGCATTAATGTCAAACAATCAGAATTTATGGGAAGTGTGTGACACATCTGAATGCCTTCTTGATGGAACCAAAGTAAACAAGCATTGAAAATGCAATAGATTTGGTGTGATCTTAGGCACATGTCCACGATATTACATGTAATCTACCATCTCTGTCTCTGCAAGCAGTATGTGTGTCTCTGCACAAATTATTTCTCTGTACCTACAGTCTAAAAACAGGCCACCTATATATAAACAAGATATAACATTCATTTGTAAATTATATCTAACATTGCGCAAGCGGCTTGTAAGTATGCCAATGAAACCTTTACACTATCTCTGGACCAGCATTAATGTAAAACAATCAGAATTTATGGCAAATGTGTGACACATCTGAATGCCTTCTTGATGGAACCAAAGTAAACAAGCATTGAAAATGCAATAGATTTCGTTATTTTTTGTTTTCCACAGATTATAATCATCTATACAAACAAACAAAAAGATGCCTTCTAAAACAAGAAGAGAAAATTAAGGTCTAAGGAAAAAGGAAATCAAGAACCAACCAAAATAAAATCTTCAGAGAAAAAGAAAAATGCTCCTGGTAAGCAAAGTAAAAATTTTCTCAGGAAGTTATTGAAATGTCAAGCAAAAAAAAGTTTTTTAACTAAGAATGAAACACCTGTAATTTCAAAAAAGACAGGATGTCCTTCTAAAAATGTTAGACGTGTAGAAGGAGACGATATCTTGCAAAGCAATAGAAGAAGCAAACAATGACATTCGTAGAAAAAAGTTTTACAACAGAATTGTATTAAATGTATTAAAAAATGTAAAAAGGTATAAAAAAAGACAGCTTTTTACAAGAAAAAAAAACATAGTTAAGATCGTGGATGAAGCATTTAAAGTGAAAAATAAATTGTTTTGTTTAGTAATGAATAGAATTCGTGCACTTGATAAGATAATCAATGTGTTTAAATTAAAATGTAAGTGGAGGAGAGTAATTAATTGAACTAATTTCTGTGATGTTTTTTCTGGAGAATGGAAGCATAGTTCAAGTTCTGAGCCATTTTTTAATGAAGAAAGTTACTTTCAGGATAATGATTTAGTGTATGCAGTTGACACCAGTGGTCGAGCATATGAGGTGAAGGACGGTTGTCCGGTTGAAAAAGAAGAGATTGTGCCTAGAAATACAGAAGAGGTGTTAGCTGATGAAGTTTTAGGGAGATGTCCTAAGTCTCCAGTATATACATGGAATTGTAGTAGTATTTGTAGTGTCCGAAAGGAATCAATTTATTTGTTTCGCACTTTCTTACGGACATTTTACAAGAGTTAGATCCTTGTAGAGTGAGGGAAAAAACAGGTTTGCATGGTCATTCACTGGCTTGTCTTTCTAGAAAAGTATGTCAGAGTGTTTTTCACCATTTTAGGATGTTAGCAGTGCATCATAATAAAGTGAGGAAAATAGTGAGCAGGTTGTACTATGCAAAAAGTCCAGCACTTAAACTAAAACAGTTAAACAGTGCTCTTTTGCATGGAACTGAATTAGATGTCAAAAACATTTGTGATGAAATTGAATTTTGTTACTTTGGCGAAAAAGAGGTTAGTGCAGAAATTGATCCAGTAATGTAGAAGAGAATGTAGAGATTTTAAGTACAGAAAATTTTAAAAATGAAATTATAAAGTTTAAAGTCAATTCAAGTGAAAGGCCTACTTTTTCTTGTGTTTGTTGTCGACAGACTCATTATAAGCATCAGACTAGATTAGTTGATTTATATGTAAAAAGCGAAAAGATAAATAATAATGAGTGGAAGGATTTTGCAACTTATTTGTTGGTTGAAAATTGTTTTGATTTGGACTCTGATCAACGTATTTGTACATATTGCTATAATAAATTAAATGAAAACAAAATGCCTGCTAGAGCTGTTCATAATAATCTGGAGTTGGTAGACATTCCTTCTGAATTGATGGATTTAAATACCTATGAGTCTATTCTGATTCAATGTGTGCATCCTTTTCAGGCTATTGCTCGCATGGAGCCTAAGACAGGGAAATTGCCTCCTTCAGATTTATAGAGAGGATTAAAGGGAAGAGTTGTTTATTTGCCTCTAGATTTTAAGAAAAATATTGATACAATTGGTGTTGAAAAAGTAGAAGAGGAATCTCTGGTTATTCTAGTTAATGGTGTTCCGACAAAAAGTAAGAAAATCAGGCAAGAATTAGTGGATGTTAGAAACGTCAAAAAGGCAACATTGTGTCTGGTAAAAAATAATCAGTACTATAAAAATGTGTATGTGGGAGATGAGGAAACAACTGTACAAGACAACACTGATGTCTCTCCTGGACAAATAGAAAAAGTTGATGTCTGTAGAAGTGAAGAAATTTACGAACATTATAGTGTTCATTCATTGCATTCCAAAGAAGTAATGGGGAATGCTATTGACTTGTTTCAGATGAAAAAAGCCGAAGGAAGTCCCATTAGTGTATGGGAAGAAAGTTTAGAAGCTCGTTGTTTTCCACAGTTATTTCCAGCAGGTGAAGGTGGACGATATCCTCTGTTTGAAAAGCGTGTGGTAGGCAGAAAAAGAAGAAATGAGAAAAATTGTAGTGAAGTTCTAGCAAAAAGAAAAAAAGTAGATGAAACAGTAATTGTAAGCAGAAACGAAATGGATTCAGTTAAAGATGTTGTTGGATTCCAGTTTGAGAATAGTTCTGGTGTCAACTGCTATGCTAATGTAGTGGTTAATGTTGTTTTTTTTTCTCCAAACTGTAAAGTAACATATTGCTGAAAATCGTGATCAAACACTTTGTTGTTTATTAAATTCTGTATTAGAGAAATGTAGCAGTGATAGAACAAAAATACAAAGTGTTTCTGAAATTCTAAATGTTTTAGATATATGTTGTGGTCAAACACAATTTTCACAGAATATTCAGCAAGATTGTCAGGAATTTCTAATGTATATGCTTGTTGTTTTGCAAGGTGAAGGTGTAGATGTAGAAAATCTTTTTGGCCTTTCTTATAAATGGCAACATGACTGTGACAATTGCTCCTTTTCAAGTAGTGCTAGAGTAGCCACTGAAAGATTTATATATTTAACTTTACCAGACTGCAAATCAGTGTCTTTTAATAATGTAGTTAGAGCAGCAAATCAAAACATGGTCTGTAGTCAATGTAAATCTGCCATGCTATCAACTTTATTTTTAAGAAGATATGGACGGTATGTTATTTTAATGTTCCAACGATGTAGACCTGATGGAACTAAATTGACAACATTAATTAAAAATGTTGTGGCTTCTCAATTATCAATTTCAGGAAGAACCTTTACAACTGCAGCAATTATTTACCATGATGGTCCTTCAACAACATCAGGACATTACACATGCTACTTAAAATGTCAAAAAGGGTGGAAGCTCTGTAATGATACTCAATTGAGTTTCAAACAACGTTTGCCTTCTGACTTACTAAATTCTTACCTAGTGTTCTTACAACCGAAGTTTTAGGGAAGGTAATTGGCCTATGAAGATTGCAGCAGTTAATATAACTTAATTTGCTCTTCAAAATTACTTTCTGAATGAGAGTGATGAAGATAATAAAAAACATGTAGTTTTCATAGAGATAGTATATTTTTTATCATATAGTGTGTGCTGTGAGTATTATACAAATTATTTATAAAAAGTAAGGTAGAGGTGGAAGTAAAATTCTTGTTTCATAATGTTAAAGGTGTTGGAGCTTTTCTTTCAGAAAGTCGGGTAAATGAGACATTAAGAAAACAGTGGACTAATTTACATAGAAAAAGACTTTCCATATACTGTTTGGCCTCGTGGAAAAGTGGATGGATCAAAAGTGAGTTTAGATATGGTTTTTAAAACTTTACATTATTTAAGAAATTATTCAATGGGTTTTATAAACACAATCATTTTGATTGTGTTTTTTTGCCCGCTGGTATATGATGAGTACTACTGAAGTCACTGTTTTAAGTGAAATTCAATATATTCTGAGAACAGCAAAAATAAACCATTTAACATGATGTTGAAATAATTTTGTAATATCAATTATTATTAAATATATATTATTTTCCCATTCTCTTATGCTCACTCACCTATTTCAACCCTCTATCACTCCTCTTAACTCACCCTCACTGGCCTTTTTTCACTCTCCCTCACCTCTCTTCCCATATTCCACTTTCTTCACTTATTCTCATTAACCACTCCTTCACTGCCTTTTCCCTCTCTCCCATTCACTACTTTCGAGCTGTCAGTCAGTCTACTTCGCTCCCCTTCCCCTTGTTTTCTTTCTTTGTTTCCTCAATAATTCCCTTTCTCTCACGCACCTTATTACACTTCCCTCACTCCTTCTCTCACTTCCTCTGTCCTCTCACATCCTCACTCCCTTTCTCTCACTTCCTGTCTCTTAGTTTCAGTCTTTCGATCCTGTTATTCTCTCACTCCTCTTTCGTCATCCTTACTCCCTGGAACTCACCCACACTCCCTTACTTATCTCTCTTTAATCTCTTACTCAGTTTCTTTCTGCCAGTGTTTCCTTCACTACCTCTATGTTCTCACTCTTTCACTTCCTTTGTCTCAAGCTCATTTGCTTGTATTGTAAAATATATATTATAAATTATCTAATTTTTTTTTGTCTTTCACAGATATAAAATTTAATGGAAATATAATATTACATTTACATTACTTATAAGGTAAGTTTGATGTACAATATAAATTTTCTCTATACTGTTTTCCATGACCTCACTACTCTTCTTTGATACCCACACCTCTGTTCCCTTATTGCGCTTGCCTCACTTATTCGGAATCCCCAAATTTACTCTCTTTTTTCACACTCTTCTCTTACACTCACCTTCTTTCAGGCCTTCTCTTTTACTTTCTTTCCTCTCTCTTCTCGTACTTCTTTGTTTTATTTTTTTCCCTTCCTTTACTCTCCTTACACCACTTCATTAACTCTTACTATCTCTGTCCTCTTGGTGCAGGTATAATGTGACACAGGGGTTTACAAAGTGACGCATCTATCTACATGTGTCACTTTGTAAATATGACTCAACAAGATGAAATGTTTGCACCACTGGTGCGTCACAACAAGCGACGCACCAGCGGCGTGAAATTGACGCATGGCCTCATAAATGAGGCCCTCAAACGCACCACAGGGAAAAACAGTGTAAAAAATTGTAGTAAAAAAATAATTGCCAGCACAGAAATGTTGCACTCTATACTATAAGTCTCACTTTATACCACAATCATTGTGCTACTATCTCATAAATTACAAATAGAATAATAAAAAATGTCTCAAACCAATTTATAATTTCTTAATGTAAATTTATTCTTCAGAATTTTCATAATTTAGAAGAACTTCTAACATTAACTGATCAGGAATCTCCTCATCAGAAGTCTCCATACATGAGTCCTGAAACTCAATATAGTCCAAACATTGGATTAATTCAGCATCCAAAGTCTCATCATTAAAATCCTCCATTCCATCTCCTGTCAAAATAAGGTCTTCATCTTGGAAGTGTTATCAACAGGATCATTCAAGACCTCAATAAAACTCGCCTCAACAAAAGTCGCAGAAATTTCAAAATTAATATTAATGGTATCCTCATTCAGATCCATATTCTTTTCAAATTTCTTGCTGTAAATTGCAGGAAAAAAATCACTTTAATTTTTCGTTTTTAGTAATAGATATCAAGTATTAAATTCCCCTTACAAATTAACAACTCACCTTTTAGAAGCAGTAGAAGAGTTAGTACTGTGTAAATTTCACTCCAGAAATAGAACACCAAAAATTCCTCACAAATGTACTTCAAAGAGTACTATCACAAAATGGCTGTGTTTCCCTCTCATTTCTCATGTATATTCATGTAGAAAACCAATGAAACTTCATCACACACAAATTCAAATGCAAAGAAACATTTTAATTGGTTCTAAATTTCAAAACCTTATTGGCTCTTGGGTGTCTGTAAACATTCTAAATGGTTGGCATAGTCCGCCATCTTGTGACTCTGAAGAACAGAGTAATAAGAGGTGAAAAATAAAGGGGGAAATAATTAAAAGGGAGCAGAGTAGACACCCCCTGACCACCTAGGTTTTCTGAGGGGGGCCTAGAAGGACCCTGAAGGTCAAAAAAACTTTTTTTTTTTTTTAAATTTCGTAGGGCAAGCGTTGGGTGCGCTCCCAGGTGCGCGCTCCGGTACGCGCACCCTGAGCACACCACGGGGAAATTTCTTTTTAAAAAAAAAAAACATCGTAGGTTACAAAGTTGATATACAAAGGAATTAGCTTTTAAAAAACCTTTGAAATTCACTGAAAAAACCATAGGTTTCAGAAACGTTATAGTTAGGAATTAGCTTTTAAAAAACCTTTGATATTCACTGAAAAAACCATAAGTTTCACACTCGTTATAGTTAGGAATTAGCTTTTAAAAAACCTTTCAAATTCACTGAAAAAACAATAGGTTTCACAACAGTTATAGTTAGCTGAACATTTTACTCATACAAAACCATTGAAATTCCCACGTTATAGTTAGTTGGACTCACTATAACTCGCGCACCCGCAGTCCACTGCTGATGATGTCACATATTACATCATTCATGACATGGTCAGTGACATCACTGATGACATCACTGAAGACATCTCAAATGACATCACTCATGACATTATCCAAGTGATAAAACGATGAACCTCCTCACACTCTAATCTAACCTTTGATACACCCAGTGTTAAATACAAACTACCATTCCTGAAATTATTGACACACCAATACCAGTAACTACATACGCACTCACTGATTTCTAGGTCTATACACACATCCACTCATTCACCCATACAATCACTCATTCATACGGTCACTCATCAATAGAACACTATCATATCCAGTTATACACCTATACAGACACTTACACACTGACACTCATCCACAGAGTTACTCAAACACCTAGTCAGTTATGCAGAGAATCAATCACACTCTCATTTCCTCAACTACACAGTTATACACACTAAACATTACTTATTCAAATATATAGAAACACATACTTACTCTCTTTTACAATCACTGATACAAGTACACATTGATCCATACAGTCACTTACACAATCACAGGCTCTCATGTATAGTCATTTATATATGGCAACTCTCACATGCACTGTGTTTTACATATGTACCTACTTGGACATGGAGCACTGAGATAGCCATTCACTCACCAACACATCCATGCAGACAGTCAACCCCCCATACAGCTCTTTCCACATGCACTCTTGAACCCATATACCAAGTGAATCAACTGCTCACATACATATGCACAGAGTCACACACCTCCCAGCCACCCACAAACACACTCACCCTCAATTACAAATACTTGAACAACCAATCAATAACCCATATAGCCACTCATATAGCTACTGATCAACACATGCAGCAGCTTAAATAACAACAGATATACTGATGCACATATTCAGATAGTTTAGTCACTAACCAATGCATTCAGTAAGACACATTTAATCACTCACTTACACAGTCAGTCACGCACCTACTAAATCCTTCATCCAGACACTCATACATCCACTCATCCTTCAATATGTAAATTATTAACTTTAACTTAATTGTATTTTAACTTTTCAGAAACACACAGACACTGGATGATGTCATCTGTGATGTCATCAGTGATGTCATTTGAGATGACATCAGTGATGTTATCAGTGATGTCACTGACCATGTCATGAATGATGTAATATGTGACATCATCAGCAGTGGATTGCGGGCGTGCGAGTTATAGTGAGTCCAACTAACTATAACGTGGGAATTTCAATGGTTTTGTATGAGTAAAATGTTCAGCTAACTATAACTGGTGTGAAACCTATGGTTTTTACAGTGAATTTGAAAGGTTTTTTAAAATCTAATTCCTAACTATAACGAGGGTGAAACCTAGGGTTTTTTCAGTGAATATATATATACATATACATATGTATATACATCAAAATAATATCTTTTCAGGCATAGAGTGATGCAAAAATTAAGCAAAAAAAGAAGCAGAGAGAGGGTAGTTCTCAAGTTTAGTTGGAAAGCAGCTCCAGTATAGACACTTTAATGGATTTTCTGCTGGCCTAACTGATATATTTTTTAGCCACACTTCATCAAATGAGTGAGTACTTTTTCCTTTTAAATGTTGTACATGTTCCCACATGTATGTTTTTCTTTCAATTCCTTAAATTAAATGATCATGCCCAGTTGGACGGCTACATATAGATATCATTGTATCTCTATATAGAGATCTTTTCTACAAATTGTTTCCTTGATAGGGACTTCTATTCCTGTAAAATAATATGCACCCTTGGTCCCTTCCCACAATTTGGGTTCCCGTGTCCTTATAAAATATAGGAACATAGGAGCAGCGGATGACTTCAGTAAAAACACGCGTGGCTACTATTTCTAGAGAGGCTGTCAAAAAGAGAACAAATAAAATGGTAGGAAAGTACATCGTTAAAAAGTATCTGGAAGTGGGTTGAAAACCAAAAGGCCTGAGATTAATGATGACACCAAGCTGCAAATTTTCTCCTCAAGGAATGGGCAGAGTACAATGCGAACAGTGCACAGGGCATGCTGAGAATTTTAATAAAGTATGTGGAAAATGAAAGGACAAATCTGATGGTGCAGATAAAAGAACTGAATGATCAACTAGAAAAAGATGAAAATAAGGAACAGATAACCAAAATCAATAAAGAAATGAAGGAGAGGATTAAAAAGTATAAATAGAGTATAAAAACGAGAAAGGCAACAAAATTCACAAATGATTGTTTGGGTTATGAAAGGGGACATATATATACACATTTGATAAACATTTTGAATACATCAGAAGACAAAGGTGACTACAACAGAACAAGACAGGATGTATCAGCAAGTGATTTCAGCTCGGATACAGGCTCAGAATATTAGCAAGAAGAAGGTGCACGTAGGCAAGGATTAAATGGAGGAGAACCCACCTCAATAGCAAATGAGTTTTGGTTTTTAAAGATGGATTAGAGAACCAATCACAGACCAACCGGATCTTACAAAAAACAAAAAGAAGGAGAAAACAGAGAAGAGGTGGCCAAGGACAATTCAAGAGGACAACGGGAACTAGCAAGAAGCAACACCTGATGGAAGAACAATTGTAAACCTTACTAATGATGTTTTATCAAGAGCTGAGAGTCAACTTTTTTCCTAAGGTTTATCATACTGTCCAGACTCATGTTTTAATTATGTACAGTGTAGGGTGGACTGATTAAAATTTTTGAACTGAACAAAGGCAGGGAGACCTGTAGCTCTGGGAATGTGGTAAACCATGCCAGAGAAAATACCTTGCTGGTAGAAGATGTTGAACTTACAGGGTATCTTATACAACTAGAACAAGAGGGTGACAGCAAAATTGATAATGTTAAATCTGCTCCTGCAGTGGAATTTTTCAATTTAATGTGTATGAAGAAGAAAGTATGACCTTCGAAACCAAATAAAAATGTGTCCAACAGACACTTCATGAGAATGTGGATACATTCAGCGATACTATGATCACTGAACTGAAAGCTATACGCAATAGGGTGTATAAAGTCAAAGTCCGCAGAAGTAAAAGAAACAAGCATTAAAAGGAAGCGGTTAACAAACAATAGAAAAAATGCACGATCATTGTGAGATCCTCTGAAACGGGGGGAAATGTGGTGGTATGGCTAAAGGAACTATTCTTCATGGAAGTGTATAAACATTTAAATGATGGGTCTTTTTATGCTAATATTAAGATGGAGGATTACTTCAAATCTAACCTCTTCGATGCGTCGGATGGCCCCTGGCCATCGGACGTCACGGTGAGCATGTGCAACAGACGGCCAGGGGCCGTCTGAACAGCGCACGCGTCGAATTCCGCCGCACCGCAGTGGAATTTGCATTGCGTCGAAGAGGGTAAAGAGGAGTTTGATCATTATCTGAGACAGTGGGTTAACAATGTCTGATCAATGAGGATGAGTATAGATTTTCGAAGCAAGATTATCTCAAACTCCCAATATTCTATATTGTTAATGAAATTCATAAGAATGCCACCAACCCCCCAGGCCACCCAATATTTGCAGCACAAGGTAGTGTATTTGAGAATGTGACTAGGTACATAGACTCCTTCTTAAACCCCATAGTGATGAGCTTGCCATCACATTTAAAAGACACATGGAAAGGTATCCTGAGATCGGCAGAGGAGTTTATTGAGGATATCAATGTGAATGAATTTAATTTGTTGTTTACCCACAAAGCAAGTCATAATGAGATGGAATTCCTGGATGTACTAGTAAGGTAGAGGATCAGAAATTGACTACAATAACTCTATTGAAACACAGCTGGGAACACTATCCTACATGCCAAGAGCTTCGAACCCTGCTCCCTTATTAGGGATATACCATATAGAATGCAAAAAGTGTATGTGAAAACAGAGGAAGAAAGGAGGGGTCGATTCAGAGAGAGAGAGGGTTTTCAAATGAGATTCTCATGGATGCACAGGAGAGAGCTAGAAAATCAAGAGGGCAGAGGCACTGTTTGAGAAAACACAGAGAGGGGCACAACACAGATTCATCATGACATACAACAAACAACAGTTGGTGAGAATGGTAATTAACAGTCTCTGGCACCTAGTAATAAGTGTCCACATCATAAGGGTGAAAGTAGAAAGTAGAAGAAGTAGAAAGAAAACGTAAAAGCAACTTAAGCCTGACTTAGATGGTGCTAAACGAGTATCAAACACCGGGCAGACCTAGTGCAGTACACGTGTTCTCAAGATGCTGAGGGGAGCAATGAGAGGAAGTTGGAAAAAATGACTGGCCTTGAAGCACCGGGTGAGCAGCCTCTGCATGTGCCCTCCTGCAGCCCCTTGCGCTCACTGCAGACCATGTCAGGCAGGTTCCAGAATACAGGTGCCCCTGGAGCAGATAGGCAGCATAGCCCATGGAGGAGGAGTCAGCATCATCAAAACCAGTGCAATTGCAAGTCTGTTCCAGACCAGGATTACATCTGCAGTAACAGACTCCGCTATCCTTGGCCCCCTGTGGGCGGTAACACCATCCCCTCATAGCCCAATTGCAGCTTCACACTCGCACACATGACCTAAGGCTTTTCTCGGGGTGAATACAAGGTGAATTTTAAATCTATTAAGCTACTCATTAAGCTGGCCACCGTGCTTCGAACACTGCCATTGCCTAGAATTCACCCCAACATTGTTGCAAGTTGAGGTGATCAGCACCCAGGTTAACAAGCAACCAGGCAGGCTGGCATACAGGCAAACCAATGGCAGTAAGAAAGCTATAGGAACCCTTCAAAGGAGGAGAGGAGGTTGATGCAGTCCAGGGTATATTTGACACCTAAATCAATCAATAAATCAATCAATCAAATGCTCGTAAAGCATGGCTACCAGCCTGTAAGGGTCTCGAGGCACTGGGGTGTGGGGGGGATTTGCTGAGGTTCAGTCGAAGAGCCAGGTCTTGAGGTCCTTCCTGAATTGGGGCCGCAGCTGTGATTGCCTGAGGTGGAGAGGCAGGGTGTTCCAGGTGAGGTGGAGAGGCAGGGTGTTCCACGTCTTGGCAGCGAGGTAGAAGAAGGCACTTCCTCCAGCCCTGGTCTTACGAATCAGAGGGACTGTAGCAAGGGCCTGTTAGGCACAGCAGAGGTGTCTGGTGGGTGCGTGGAATGAGAGGCAGTGGTTGAGGTAGACAGGTCCTGTGTCACGAAGGGATTTGTAGGCATGAGTGAGGAGCTTGAAGGAGACCCTTTTGTTGACTGGGAGCCAGTGGGGTTCTCTCATGGGGTTCATTGATGTGGCTGTGGCAGGTGATGTTGATGACATGTGTGGCTGTGGCGTTTTGAATGGTCTGCTGTTTCTTGAGGAGTTTCTGGGTGATGTCGGTGTTAGAGTGCGTTGCCATAGTGGAGTCTGCTGCTTATGAATGTGTGGCACCTGGCAAAGGCATCATCATTTTCCAGACGGCTGTGGGGTCAGGCTCACAGAATCCAGGTGTTTGGAACCTTACAGAGGACAAAGGGCAAGAAGCAAGAAATAGACGGTGGGCACTGCGCAAAGCAAGGATGAGGCTGGTGTTATGCCAATGCAGCTTGTGCACACTCTGGTGCCAGCACTTTCTCTCCCATTGTCCCCACAGCATCGCTGCCTCTAAATTACTGCCTTTAAATTACTATCTTTAAACCACTGTCTTCCAATCAATCAATCAACAGAATTTGTATAGCGCGCTACTCTCCCGTTAGGGTCTCAAGGCGCTGTGGGGGGGGTCGCTACGGCTCGAACAACCAGGTCTTGAGTTGTTTCCTGAAGGGGAGATGGTCCAGGGTCAGCCGTAGGTGAGTGGGGAGGGAGTTCCATGTCTTGGCTGCCAGGTAGGAGAAGGATCTTCCTAGCGGAATGGAGCTGGCGGGTGGGTGTGTAGAATGTGAGTCGGCTGTTGAGGTACTTCGGGCCCGTGTTGTGGAGAGCGGGGTCGTTGGTGAGGGAGAGGATCAGCTGGGTGTCGTCGGCGTATGAGATGATGTTGAGCTTGTTTTGGCATGCGATGGCTGCGAGAGCGCTCATGTAGACGTTGAAGAGGGTGGGGCTGAGTGAGGATACTTGTGGAACGCCGCAGAGGAATTCGGTGGCCGAGGAGCGGAACAGGGGAGGTGGACTCTCTGGGTTCTTCCGTCGAGGAACGAGATGATCCACTCCAGGGCCGCTCCTTGGATTGCGGTGTTGCTGAGGCGCTGTATCAGGGTGTGGTGGCATACGGTGTCGAAGGCTGCTGAGAGGTCCAGGAGGATGAGGGCAGCAGTTTCTCCGTTGTCGAGCAGGGACCTGATGTCGTTGGTGGCTGCGATGAGGGAGGTCTCGGTGATGTGGTTTGCTCGGAACCCGGATTGTGAGGGGTCGAGGGATCCGTTGGTCTTGAGGAAGGCGGAGAGTTGTCTGTTGACGGTCTTCTCAATGACTTTGGCTGGAAAGGGGAGGAGCGAGATGCGGTGGAAGTTCTTGAGGTCCGTGGGGTCCGCGGTGGGTTTCTTCAGGAGGGCGCTCAGCTCGGCATGTTTCCAACTCTCCGGGAAGGTGGCGGATGCAAAGGAGCTGTTGATGATGTTCCGGAGTTGAAGTGCGATGATGGAGTCGGCTTTGCTGAAGATGTGGTGTGGGCAGGGGTCAGTAGGGGAGCCGGAGTGGATGGTGTTCATCAGGCGGGTGGTGTCTTCGGTGCTGACCCGGTTCCAGGTGCGGACGGTGGTGTTGGGGCGCGTTGGTTTGGTGGTTGGGTTCGTGGTCAACGCGCCGAAGCTGTTGTGTATGTTGGCGATCTTGCGGTGGAAGAACAAGGCGAGCGAGTCGCAGAGGTCTTGCGAGGGTGTGATGTTGTTGTTGCAGGCGCTGGGGTTGGAGAGCTCTTTAACGTAGCTGAAGAGTTCCTTTCTGTTGTGGGTGTTGTTGTCGAGTCATTCTTTGAATGTTGTCTTCTTGGTGGTGCGGATCAGCTGGTGGTGTTTGGGGGTGGCGTTCTTGAGGGCTGTCATGTTTTCTGTTCTCTGGTGGTGGTGCCAGGCTTTCTCTAGGGTGCAGCAGGTTTTCTTGGAGTTCTTGAGGTCGTTGGTAAACCACGGGGCTTTCCTGCTGCCGGGCCTGCTGGGAGGATTCTTCAGTGGTGCAAGTTCGTCGGCGCAGTTGATGAGCCACTGTGTGAGGTTGCGGGCCGCTTCGTTGGGGTCTGTCGTGTTGGTGGGCGGGTTCTGGCTGAGGGCGGTAGTAAGCTGGTCGGCGGTGATCTTACTCCAGCTTCTACGGGGAGCCTGTTGCGGGTGGTGGTGAGTCGTGGTTCTCCTGAAGTTGAAGTGGGCGCAGCTGTGGTCTGTCCAGTGTAATCCTGTTGAGTGGCTGAAGGAGATGTGCTTGCTGGAGGAGAAGATGGGGTCGAGCGTGTGGCCGGCGTAGTGGGTGGGGGTTTTCACCAGTTGCTTGAGTCCAAGGTTCGCAAGGTTATCCAACAGGGCGGCAGTCCTTGTTGTTCTCCAGGTGGAAGTTGAGGTCCCCTAGGAGGATGTAGTCTGTGGAGGTGAGGGCATGTAGACTGACGAAGTCAGCGATGCCTTTGCTGAATTATGTGCGTGGTCCCGGGGGTCTGTAGATGAGAGTGCCTCTGAGGGTGGTCTTGGGGTCAGTGTGTATCTGGAAGTGAAGGTTCTCGGCGGCGGTAAGGGTGTCGTCGGAGTTGGTCGAGATGCGGATGGTGTTTTTAGTGGACGATGGCGATGCGTCCTCCGGTTTGGTTGACGCGGTCCCTCCGGGTGATCTTGTAGCCCTCCGGGATGGCTATGGCGATGTTTGGGGCTGAGGAGGCATTCATCCATGTTTCTGTGAAGAAAGTGGTGTCTGGTGATGTTGAGTCGAGGAGGTTCCAGAGTTCGACGGCGTGCCTGTGGACGGAGCGGGTGTTGAGCAGGATGCACTTGAGGTGGTTGTTGCTGGGGCTCGGCTTGGCGGGTGCGGTGCAGGTTTGGAGGCAGGTGAAATGGCAGGCTTGGCAGGTGAAGGGTCCGTAGGTGCGTTTCAGGGTGGCTCGGTAGCAGGCGGGGTTCCGGCTGGCATTGAGTGTGTGGAGGGTGTCGGCGTCGTAAGTTCGTCGGGTGCGCTGGCATCTACGAGGACCAGGGGTTCCGGTGCTGGGCACGGTCCAGGCGCGGACGGGCGTAGACGGGCTTGCCTTTGGTGAGCCTTTGGCAGGCAATCGGCACGCCCACTGCGCGTGAACGCTGCGCGAACGCGTGGACTCCGCCATAACGGCGAAGTGGGAGGGAGGCACAGCTGGGAGGCGGGAGCGGGGTGGCGAATGGGAAGGGGAGAGGGTACAGAAAGAAGAAAGGGGGTGGGGCAGCGGGGGAGCAGCACTAGGGAGCGGGGAGCGGGGTGAACCAGCGGGAAAAAGGCGGTCAGACAAACACAATAGCAGGATAAAAAACAGGGGCACAACAGTGAGAAAAACGACTAGTATTGGCACAAAGGCAGGAACCAGAACGAAGGGCACCTAATCCGCACAGGCAGCGGCGATCAGGCGGCGGAGGCAAGGGGGACCGGCGCACTCAGGGGGAGTCACGCGGCGGGTGGAGCGACCGGCTCTGACAAATTATTGCCTTCAATCTCTCCGACACCACAACCTTCCTGCACCTTGTAAATCAGCTAACCTGCATTGTCAATTACTACTAATATCTTGTGTGAAAAAACCAAAATGTGGTTGGGCGAGAAAGGGCACCATAACCTCCGGTAAGGAGGAAGAACAAATTGAAAACCCTCTCTGCAGCCAAAAGTACCAAAGCAAAATCTCTCTAGGACAACCAGTCTCTACTCTCTAATCACCTGTGTCTCGCATGTTTGAAAAATCAACCCATTTCCACATACATTTGAGCTCCTAAAGGATCCATGTGGGCCAATTCTCTCCATTTCAGGTGACATGAATATCCTTCCAGCTCCAATCTAGCTGACTATAAGTGCTAAAAGCACCGACCATGACTTAACCCCTTGGCCGTGGCACTAATTCCGCCATGCTTGTGACGGAACCCCGCCGCCATGAGTCATGGGCAAGCTGTGATCATGATGGCGTGGTTCCGTCACGACTCCACCCACTCACTAATTCACCCACACAGGCGGGGAACCAGTGCCGCATGGGCGGAGCGGCTGTAGCATGAGGGAACCACGCTGTCATGAGCACATGCCGCCCGTGGCTCTTGACAGCGTGGTTCCGTCATAAGCAGGGAAGGGATTAAGCTACAACATTGGGCCTTGCAATGGAGCTGTGGGCGAAGTGGTTAATCCAGTGCTGGGAGAAAACAATGAGCCATCCTGGGGTCTGATAACTGACCTGGAGTTACTCTCACTGAGGTCTCTGTCACCACAACCTTCTCTCAGCTCACCCTCACCTCAAAAGTCCCCCAGACTAATACTGCATAATGGCACTCCACTGCCGATTGAGGCTAGAGTAAAAGTTAACAAAGGGAAAAGCAGCCAGGAAATGCAGTTGCAGCTGGAAACCCAAAGCCAACCACATCATTCAGCATCTGGGCAGTAGGAGTTGAAAACCCTAAGAGCAAGACCCACATTGGGTTAACCTCAATCCACTCCAAGCATACAAATTGAGCAAGCAATGAGCTATCTACTCCTCCATAGTCCAATGCCAACAAGGTCTGGCCAGACAGTAATTCCACACACCACCAATCTTTGACAAGAAAACAGAGGAAAAAGAACACAAGGCCAGTAGGAAAACTAATATTAGCCAAGTAACTATTCCTTGCATTAGCATAAGCAACATGGCCAACAACGCAATTGAGCTCAATGAAGAGCCTAAAAAAAAACAATGGCGAGTCAGTTGAGGCCCATTAAGGAAAAGGAAGCTCTACCCTTTATTCAACACAAAATCAGGAAAAACAAGCCAAAGTAATACTTCTCCCATTGAGCAAGAGGCTCTAACCTGGGCCTTAAATCCATCTCTCACAGTCTTTATCTTCATCACAGACCCAGCTCCATGGTCAATGTACTAAAGGAAGAAGGCCTGTCTCCACCAGGAAGCAATTATTGCCAATGGGGAAAGATTAGACATTTCCCAAGCCAATCACCCATCACCTACACAAAGGTCAACCAAAACAAAGGTAAACGAACACAAATAACTAATGCCCACTAACTATGAAAGTGTAGATGCCTCCCAAACCAACCACTCATCACCCCTAGAAAGCTCGTCTAGGCCTAAGGTCAACAAACTTGTGCCCGTTCAGCAGCAATCCTCAGCTGTATTCAATATTCTGCGAAGATTTTGTCATTCTCCCGAGGCCCGAAATCAAGCTGGCAATGGTTTTGCGAGCCCTGTTCTATACCTTACTGTTTAAGCGCTTGGCCCCTTCTTGTACAGCAACCGACTAGTTTTCACATCAGAATTCCTGTCCGGGGGGAGACAAGATACTCTTAATCATGGTGCCATCTTGAAACTTTCCATCAAAACAATTCCATCTCTCAAAAAAGTTAACATGGTAGATATTGAATTCATTTATTTCTTGCCACCCATGGACAACAATGTGCAAGAATCCACTCTTGTGACATGGGCCTATAACTTGTTAGCCAAAGAGGTCCTCTGGTAAACGCTTTCTTGGCTGAGGAACCAAGACAATTAAGCTTCGACAAGCAGCCTACCCAGCCTGTTTGTCTGTCATGAAGATCCCACTCCTGTGTGAGGCCACAAATACAACAAGCAAGTGCAGTCAATCCTCAGGAACCCTATTGGAAAATTTGCACCATCCTTCCCCTCCTTTACACAGAAGTAAAAACATGCTCCTCAACAGGCAATTTCTCCTCTGTTCGCTGAACGTAGCCTGGCTATAAGCACCCTACACAGCGGCAGTTGATCCTGATGTGCCATCACACAATCTCCTAAACCATCTCCTATGTCTAATTCCACAAAATCAATGAAGCTGTGCTCAAGGAACAAAAACGGGGTTTACACCAATGGCCATCATAAGCAGTTGACAAACCTCGCAAGTGAACAACAAATCACTCTCTTTCAAGAAACTTGGGTAATGCAGCGGTTTCCAATGGATGGATTTGCCAGCTGTTTCAGCCCAGCACATAAAACAAAGAGGTCTGGCTGCCCAAGCAGGCGCTGCCAATCTTCATGGCTACAGCACTCATGACGGAAAGTGAGTTGCTGGACTCAGACCACAATAACATCTTAATGGTCAAACTTCAGAAGTGATAGAAGAAGCTAGATGATCTCTCCTCCTAATCAACCTTTACATTCACCCAGACTCAAGATCCACAAAATTGATGCCCTCCACACTAGTAAATATTTTACTGAACAGCCTACAAGACCCAATAGTCTTGAACTTCCTAGTCATGGATGACTTCAATATATACTTGCTGTGGCCCTTTGCTTGAGGGGAACACACTTTATAACAGGACCTCCTCTGGGCTGGTCCGCCGGAATCATAAGCAACAGGCCCAGGGACGCAAAGGCTGTTGCACTGGTAAAGGAACATGAATCCCTGGTAAAGGAACATGAATCCCTTGGGCAGGTACCAGGAAGGCACCCCACCAGTGTAGTCTTATTATACAGCGGGCTCACACTCTATAATTATTTTCATTGCAGTACCTCTGCTTCTATTCCTTTTAATCTCATTATAGCAGATCTAAAAAATGGGCGAAAGTGGCCAAGGGCAACAAATTATAGAGTTCAAGGACCAATATCTTTTATTCCAGCATGTTATCTCCTTGCTGGGGGATCTTGCCAGAACAATCTACAGGAAGCTACATTGGTCAGAAGACACAATAGGGTCAATTGGGGCTACAGCGTCAGCCCTTGTCAGGCACTGCTTTAACAATGACTCCCTTACCCGGATATCAAAGAGGTCACTTTTCACAGATACATTTTTCAACACTTGTTCACCAAATGACTACCGACGGGGAGAGAATGTGGCTTAACGGCTAGGGTGGTCGATCTCAAATCTGGGGAACCAGGTTTGAGTCTCGGCAATGACACTCAACATCCTGTGATTCTGGGCTAATCACTTAATCTCCCTGTGCCTAACAAAAATAAATGTGTCCTTGTGTAATGCAACTGGTGCTCATGTATAGCGCTCTGACACTTGATACCTTCGGGTCAAGTTTGCACTATATAAAACTCTGGGGGAAAAAAGCATTTGACACGCCAACGAGCACTCACAAGACCTCATAGGATTAAAACATTTGCTGCTTGCCGTATTGTAAGGAGGAAGTGTAACAAATTTCTCAGACTGAGCAAAAAGTATCCAGGGAATCTTGAGACCCAAGCTAACCTGAAACTCAAAAACAAAATGTACCAGAGGATAGTTTTGAAAGAGAAAATGACAACAAAGAAAAACCCCTGGACTATAGAACTATATCCCAGTACAATGGTCAACAACTGGAATTATGCCCCAACAGCCATCTTGAGCCCAAATGTAACAGAAACGAGCTGGGTTGAATTTCTGACTAAGCACTTCAACCAATCAATCACTAAAGGCTACAGCACCTCCCTGCCAAGAGACGGGAAATAAAACCCCAATAGTATACCCCACCAGCCCTGACAACCACACTCTTAGCTTCTCCAAAGAGCAATTGCGGAAAGCTGTCCGAGAGAGTTAACAAGACAAGTCACTAGGCCTGAATGGAATTGCTACAAGCATTGAACAAGTCAAATCCCGCATTTTGGGCGTCCAGTCTTTTGATTGTTTTCAATAGTGCTCTCCAACTAGAAATAATTCCTGACTTGAGGAAAGGCTCTATTATTACCCCAATCTTCAAAGAGGGTGGCTGTCATCGAACGGA
Organism: Lissotriton vulgaris; assembly: GCF_964263255.1. Taxonomy (NCBI): domain Eukaryota; kingdom Metazoa; phylum Chordata; class Amphibia; order Caudata; family Salamandridae; genus Lissotriton; species Lissotriton vulgaris. The sequence goes on from NC_141694.1 coordinate 667,382,254, forward strand.
AAACTATCACATTACTAGACACTGACCTAAGCACTTTGCAGGACCTCTCCTAATGAATTACTGCTCTGGATGGATGAAAAACATATTATTCCTTCCTACCAATATGGGTTTGTACAAGGGGTGGGTATGGCAACCAGCATATTATCCATTCTCAGTAATTAGGGAAAAACATAAGCTGAACAAGGTACCAACTTACTTCTGCTTTGTGGATTTTAAGTTGGCATTTGACAGCATAACCTCCTTTGGCAAAAAACTGGCATTCTGGGGTATACCTGCTTGTCTCTTAAAAGCTAGACAGTTGCCATGTTCTGGCACCTGAACAAGGGCGAGAATTGAAGATGGCTCATTTCTATCCACAAGAATTGAAACTTCCCTGGGCTTAAAGCAAGGGTGTGTGCTAGCACCATACTTGTGCGACCTCTTCCTGGCCGACCAGACCACAGTCTTGGAAGATTACACACCCTCCAAAACTAGGAGACATGCACATCTCGAATCTTCTGCATGCACACAATGTGATACTCCTAAGCCAAACATAAAATGGCTTGCAACATTTTATTGACAAGTTCTTGCACAACTCAACAATTAGAAACAATAAGAAAACCAAGGTTATGGAGATGGCAATAGGATACTAAAAACTCACAAATGGTACCTGCAAGGTCAATGACTGGAGCTGGCTAAAAGATAGATACTTTGGGGTACTGATCGATGACAAGGGCTCCTTATCAACCACGGGCAGAACCTGTAGAGGAATGGCAAAAATATACCTCTCCCATTCTCCACTCTACAGAGATCATTAGACAGCCCAAACTACCTGCCATTGCTAAAGGTAACAGTAGCAACACTTCCACTAAGTATCTCCTACTGAAGCAAGGCTTATCGAGGTAGAGATGTGTTTATTTCACATACGATCATCACAAAAATATTTAGCTCACTCTTTCATCTCCCTCTATATGTTTAGCCGGCCCAGATAAGGTTCGAATGTGGACTATAAAATCAAATATTGCTTCTCCTCTGCCACTGTGCCACAAGGTCAAATTTGATGATCACCTATCCTATTTAGGGCAGTAGACCTACTGGATTTTCTTATGCAGGAGCGTCATGCAAGGCAAACAGTGGCCCTTGAACACATGGAGATTAGTAGCGGTCAGTGGTAGGAGTGCTTTTGGGCAGTGACGTGAGGCAGGGGAGGGACAGGGTGGTGGGTAGTAAACTACAGAATACAGCCAAATACAGGTAAGTACACATGAAACTAAATAAACTAATTTTGTTGCGCACACTGCATCGCCAAATGCGATGCAGTGCGCGCAATGAAATTAGTTTTATTTACTTTTATGTTTACTTACCTGTATTTGGCCGTATTCGGAGTTTACTACCACTCACCCTGCCTCTCCCCCCCCCCACGTCACCGCCCGGCAGCACTTCCACCACCGCCCGCTACTGATGGAGATAAGCATTGAAGGCACGTAAGAACTCTCTAGGCTGCCATCACTAAATATGGCGGATTGTCGGGCACCTGGGAAGCGAAGGTCAGGGCCTTCACAAACCTGGCACTCCAATAGGCTGCCCACCAAACAGTAAATGACTCACTATGTGTGATCAGAAACATTGATTCTGATTATTATCTCAAAATGTTTGAAACTGCCTAGGAGACACAGCCAGATGACCAGAATATGTTTTATACTGGCTTTATATAAATATTATAGTACAAATGCAAATTTAAAGGATGCTAAAAGTGAGTTGACTTTTAACTAGATCTGCCCTTCCCTCTGGTTTGCCATCAACTTTTCCAAATTTGGGAACTCATTTTGATACCAAATAGAGAGAATGTTTCCCAACTGCCAAGTTTTCCTTGAGTCTAACCTGATACTACTTCGTGTGGTCTAGGAGCAATATCATACAAGCTAATTAAATATGTGTATATTTGTAATTTTGCAACTACAATTTAAATACCTGTCAATTAAAAAACCTAAAAGATGAACAACAAACGATTTCTTTATAATTTCAACAGTAATTTACTCAAGGTGCTTTGCTTATATAGAGTCTCCAGTGGATGTAGGATTTGACGGTAAACATCATTTACCACGCATTCGACACAACGCATGTCATTACAACCCAGTCATTACAACAACCGTGTTGTTACATCGAATGACTTTACAATGCTAGTTGGAACAACAACTTGCTGTAGGGGGTCAGAAGATGTTGGATTTAAAATCCAACACCTTCCCTATTGTTGCACAAACTTAAGTTGGAATAGTAAATTATACTACTCCAAAATCCAGCGCCCCCCCACCCCCCCACAGCAAGTCGTTGTTCAAACTTGCGTTGTAATGGCATGCGATGTAACAACGTGATCATTGCAATGTCTGCGTTCTAATGGCATGCGTTGAAAAAGCATGCGATGTAATGTGACATATTCAGATTTAACTGCTTGAAAAGGCCATGCAGTCATTCATGAAATGGGGCATTTTGCAAATATGGTTTACAGTCGGATTACTGTATTGAGTATTTTGGAGTTCATGAGACAACACCTGTAAAAATCTGTAATGCAATAAATGTGTTACGTGTCAGTGGAGCCTTTGAATGCAACAAGAGCAGATCAGTGAGCTGGCTACTAAAACCCTTAATAAAAAAAGGTACAATATTCTCAGAACCATCCTGTGGGACTCATTTATTGCCATCCCTGATATATTATCAATAGTGATTTGAATCCTTTTCTATGAACATGACAAGGCCATTTACTTGTTTATTTATCTATTTTTTAAAGTTTGATATAGCGCGAACCAGACCAATGATAGGGTATCAGAGTGCTTTACAAAGGGCGTAATGAGAAACAGTGAAAAAACACTGAGAGTGGGAGCATTACAAATAAGTAACAAGGAGTAACAACAATGAGAACGCTTATTCTGAAAAACAATACAGAGATCAATTTAAGTTTGTGTGGGTCATAAGTTCTTGTGGCAGCAAAGATCAACCAACAAGAAAAAGGATTAAGGTGGGAATTTGCTCTTGAGGAATGATTTTGTTTCCTTTTTGAAGAGCGGGATTGAGGAGATTTTTCTGATGTGTGGTGGAAGGGAGTTCCAAATTCTTGGGGCTGCCCCCGAGAATGCTCTGTTGGAGGTTTTATACTTTTTGAACAGTGAGGGTTTCAGAAAGAAATTATTACCACTCCTAGAATGTCTGTTTCCTCCAGATAGGCTGAGTTTTTGGGCTAGGTACTGAGGGGTGTTGTGGTGCAGCGCCTTGTGTGTGATGCAAGCCATCTTTAGGTGAATTCAAGATTCGTAGGGTAGCCAGTTGAGTGCTTTCAGGTGTGGCGATATGTGGTCAAATTTCCTGGAACCTGTTATAAGTCTTGCTGCAGCGTTGAGACAGGCTTTTAGAGAAGCGGTTGAAAGTTTGGAAAGCCCCGCGAGGGTGGAACAACCGTACTCCAGTCTGGAGATAACTAAGGATTGGACAGTAGATTTGAGGTCAGCGTACTCGAGAAATGGTTTCATTTTTCTGAGGTAGCTGAGATGGAAGCGGGCATTTTTAGCCAGTAAGTTGACATGGTTGTCCACATTCAGGTTCTTGTCTAGAGTGATTCCTAGTGAAATGGGGAGTCCACTACTGTTGGCGTACAGTTCAGTGCCGTGAAAGTTTTGATCCATTCCTTTGTCTGAGTGGCGTTCTTGGGGGGGGAGATTAGGAGAAACTCAGTTTTTTGCGAGTTTAGCTTGAGGAATTTGGTCGATAGCCAATAGACTGTCTTTTCAAGAGCTGTATTCATTGACCTTATATCTTCAATAGAGGAGATCTTGATATACAGTTGGGTGTCATCTGTGTACTTGTGGAAGGATATGTTCTCCTGTTGAAGCAGCTCGGCGAGTGGTTCTACGTATAGGTTGAATAGCATGGGAGGTAGTGTGGAACCTTGAGGAACTCCCAGTAGGTTAAGGGAGGAAGCTGAGAGCTTGTTGTTGATCAAGTAGGATTGTGTTCTGTTTTCCAGTAAGGATTTGAACCACTGAAAGACTTTACCAAAGAAACCCATCCTGTGTTTTAGTCTTCTTAGTAGTTTGTCGTGGTTAACCGTATCGAAGGCTGAGGAGAGGTCGAGTAAAACTAGCAGGCAGGTTTTGTTGCAGTCCAGGGCTTGCAAGGCGTCATCCACTATATGTAGAATAGCTGTTTCTGTGCTATGCCCGGGCCTGAAACCCGATTGGTGAGTGTTCAGCAGTTTGAAGTTCGAGATGTGTTGGTTTAGTTGTTGCTGAACACATTTTTCCAAGACCTTGGCTAGCATGGGAATATTGGTTATTGGTCGGAAGTTGTTGGGGTCGAAGTTATCTGCAGTAGGTTTTAAGCAATCTGGGATGTGACCTTGTGTTAGTGAGGCTTTGATGATATTGGTCCTAAGAGGTAAGATGATATGGAAGAGGTGGGGTAAACAGTTCGAGGGGACAGGGTTGTTGAATACGTTGTTAAGTTTAGTCGTTGCCATAATATTGGTGATTTCATTGAGCTTAAACGTGTCCCAGAGAGAGTTATTTGTAGGCCATGGTAACTCAGGCTGAGCAGGCATTGACTTGATTGCTCTTAGGGGTGGCTGAGTTGAGTGCTGCGGCACTAAGTTCGAGTTGCAAAGAGTTAGTTTTAACAGAGAAAAATGAAGAGAATTCTACACTGCTCAGCTGCGATTTTGATGTTAGGAACAAGGATTTAGCTAATTTGTTAGATTGTTGTTTTAGAATTTCAAAAAGTTTCTTTGGTCTATTTTTGGCCTTGTCAAGTTCTGCTCTGAAAAAGTCTCTTTTTGATTGTAGGATACTTTTATTGTAGTAGTTTCTCGATTTCTGGAGAAGTTTAAGCTGATTAGGGGAGGGATGTTGCCTCCATTTCTTTTCCGCTGATCTGAGTTTACGTCTCTCTTCATTTAAAGATTCGCTGAACCATGGATTATTGTCTTTTTCCTGAATCCTTTTGAGTTTTGATGGAGCGGCTTGCTCGAAAACTTCAGTCATTACAGAGTTGTAGTGAGTTGTGAGGTCATTGACGTCTAATCCGCTATTAAGGGGAGTTAGAGCCTTCTCACATTGCGTGGCAAGGCTGTTCCAATTGATGTTTTTAGTGTCTCTTATCCAATGTTTATGCTTACATTGTTGTGGGAAGATTTTCTTGGTGGCAGAAGGAATTTGGAAGGTGATAATGTGGTGGTCTGACCAGTCACATGGCACAACCGTGAGCAAATCAATGGTATTTTGATCAGATATGATCCAATCAAGAGTAGCACCCTTTGAATGAGTCGGCGTTGCGATGACTTGGGTCAGGGAATGGTCTGCTAGGAAGGTTTTAAGGGCATTAACCTGCTTGTCCAGGGGGTTGTCCCAGTGCAGATTGAAGTCACCTAGGTAGATGTCTTTGGAGTGAGGGGAAAAGTTTGAGGTAATAATTTCCATCATCTGTTCAGTGAATTCAGCATTAGACCCTGGAGGATGGTAAAGAATGTGCAGTTTGTAGGAGTGGGTACTAGAAGGATTAACAGAAATCCCCAAGTATTCACAGGAGACAAGAGGTTCCGAATGAAATTTCGAGATTGAGATGTCGGACCGATGTATGCAGGCTAATCCTCCGCCTGTCTTGTGCGTTCTGTCTAATCTAATGATGTTGTAGTCGGGTGGGACAAGAAGATCTAAGCAAGGGGAGGAAGACTCCTTAAGCCAAGTTTCTGTGAGGATGATTATGTCAATGTTGCCGTTGAGGGCAAGGTCTGCGATGTCCGATGCGTGTTATGGTGCTGATCGGCAATTCAGTAGAAGACATGTGAGCACGTTTGCGGCATTCTTTACACTTGGCTCAGGGGACTCTAAGTGTGCGGTTAATGATTGTAAATTATTCAGGTTTATTCCTCTAGGCCTTAGGATGAGAAGTTCGCCTTGGGTCGCTAAGGACTGGGAGTATAGCGTATTCCTCTTTATTACAAGTAGGCCTAGCTGCGGAATCATATTGCTGAAGAAGTGATAGGATATCACTATCAGTTAGTGTTCAGACAGTGAACATACATAGAAAGATATACAAGCCACCGTACAAAACCCAAGGTTGAAAATATGATTCGCAACAACTGTCCACTGAGATAGTATCAATGTGTAAACAATTTCTCTCAAAGCGCTATATAACCGAGGTTGGGGATATCGGATTTTCTACCTGTAAGGAACTGTCGGGTCTCATCAGGGTCTTTATCATCTGACTACTCAACCAAAATTAGCGCGAGTAAATTCTACCTAAAAAAAAGAAAACGTCAGCACCATTGTTACAACAGGTTTACTCTATGAAAACACTTAACACAGGGCGCCACTCCTGTCTGCAGGTCCTGTCATCTGATGCGCCTGCTGCGAATGTGTCACAATTTCAGCAAAAGCGAATCGGTCAGCTTCAATACCGAGTACCCTCACTTCACAGGTGGCATCCAAGAAGTCGTACATTTGCTGAGTACCTGAGTAATTTAATTGTATAAAATCACCCTGAAAGGACATGAGGGGTTCCTACAACTGAGTTCCACGGAAAACATTTGAGATTATTACTTATTTACACTGGTTCTTGTGGGCAGGCATAGTTGTCCATGTACAGTTTACATACATAATTAAGAAGGAATAGCCCACAGTCCAATTATCGAGGGACGCAATGGAGAAATGATAATACACTAATACCTTCTTGCAGTCAGAATGGCAAGAACCTCTTCATTCCAGAAGATCAGCTTTAAGGAGGACGCAAACTTCATGTATTTGCTAAAGAAAGGTCATTGGGGTTTTATTTTGTGTCAAGAAGCATTTAAATATTTACTACTATAGAATTAAACCTGTTCCCTGAGCTACCCATATTGAAATGTTTTCAGGAGTCATGCTGTATATAACATTTTATTGAATGCCCTTATGGCTCCATTTAAAGTCTAATTACGATAGTTTTATATACCTTAAAGGGATAATATGGTTGTAGTAATAGGTTCATTAAATTTTGATTATCAACTAATTCATACTGAACAACATTCACCTAATTGCACAAAAGAGAAATTTGCTGACAAGTAAAGCGTCGGATGAAAAGCCTCGCAAACTCTGATAGGAAACTCTTCTCAGATAGCACCCACTGTCCAATTAGAAAACGATAAAAGCGCATTAAAATGTTAGTGTTTAAGCACTATACAAATAGCCAAGAAGAAATGCTCATGATTGAAAATGTGTCCCCATTCAATGATTTACAACTCTGCCTGAACAGAACATACTTTTATGTTTTTCTCTACTTACAACTTTTCCCAGAAGCACCCAGGCAAAGGGTCCCTGGCGTACCTCTGGAATGAAATGTGGCACAGTCACCAGCTGCTATTTCTGCTGTGCAGAAATCTACACAGCATAGATTTCCGAAAATGGAAAATGGAGACCCCGTTCAAAAACATGTTTTTCTCCATGGAAAAATTATTATTCCTTTTGGACTAAGCCGTTCTCTTACACTCACAGAAATTCTGAACAAATCTCGAGTTGAGTAGTTCCCCTTCCCATCTTCAAAGTGTATTATAACCATTTGTAGGGTGGAAGACTTTGGCATCTCAAATGGTGAATGCTCACCAAAGTTCACATTTGTGTGCCTTCCCAAACTTACAAGGCAAACCATGCTATGGAATGGCTACTTACCACCATTTGAGTTGATTTATTATTGTTGATTTTGCAACACTCGTTGTTGAGAAATCAGAAATAGTAAATGCATTTACCCATGACGGGAATCCTTTTGTGAATTCCTGGCATGTGTAAATTAGGTATTTTCTGAAAAAAAAACATTTGTTAATAGGACCCATTGCCCTCAAACAATTAACGTTTGCCTGATTTAGATCTTGGTGGATCAGGTCCAGCTGTCGCTTTTTTCGACGCTCACCCACTGCCGATTTTGCTTTTTGTCCACCATATTTAGATGTTTGCTGGTTCTTAGACGAAAGACCGCCAGAGTATTGCCAACTCTACGAGGAATTCACAATTGCTTCAGCAGCAGTATAGGCAGAAGTGGCCTTTCCACCGTGGCAACTATGGCAGGAATACCCCTACTTCGAGTTGAAGGACTCAAAGGAAATGAGGTAAAAACTAAGCTTTTATCCTGCTTCCATTTCTGTCTTGTACCCCATCCTAAGGTCCCTCCTTTGATATACTGAATCCACCATGACGCCAAATGACTCAGTTTGTCGCAGACATCTACGGTAAACTACTTGTACAATTGTCCCATGTATCGTGTATTGGCAATTGCTGTAGTGGTGTGTACTTCTGTATTACTCTTACATGCAACAATTTTCTTAGGTTTAATGCAGAAGTGTTCCCTTTCTTACTCACCCAGGTAAAATGAACACACCTGTATTGACACTTTAAAACAAATATTGTTGTTGGGTTGCTTGTGCATATGTTGCTTGAGGTACCTGTGGGTGTGTATTGAATAGTGTGTGTATGTTGTTTGTATGGCATTCAATATGTAGCAAACAGGGGCCTAAAACATTACATACATATACATAATGACACATTCACAAAATATATGTGTAGTGAGATAATGATGAGTAGCACTTTCCTGTGTCCACACCACCATGGCCTCACGCCACCAGAACACCACCACCAGGATACTGCCAGCACAATGGGAACACTTAAATCTGCTTGGCACAAACCCACTGACATGACTGTGATGGAGTACTGTTAGCCAGCAGAGAAGACCGCTGCTGCAGTATTCTCTTGTCTGTTGCTGCAACATCTAAATATGGCAGGTGGACCACTGTCAGCTTGGGACCTCAGCTGCGGCGGGACAGCAGTAGTACCGCCAAGATCTAAATCAGGCTCTTTTGACAGCTCATACTGTCCAGACTAAGGTGCTCATTTTCCCTTGTGTGGGAAACTAATAAGATAATACCACCCCATAGATAACCAATACTGCATGCTTCAGTTTTTACTGTATGTGTTATCATTCTTGTGACTCAAAGAGTGATATTGAAGCCCTTAATAAGTGACATTTATCTTTCAGTACACAACATAGAAAACAACATGAGCATGTACTCCACTTCCTCTGCACCATGCCTTCACACTGAAATATGAAGGCATAATTCCCACTTAAGCCCACATGCTTACATGGCATTTGCTAATGTAAAAATATAAGCAAAATGATGCAAAAGATTTCAAAATCATGTGCTTTATTACATTCAGCTGTGAAAATTAAACTAATGTCAGATGATTTACCCTTTCGGTGCTCATGGTGGAATGCTTCAGTCTTGAGCACCAGTGCTCCTGTGCTCATGATGGAATCAGTCAGTCATGTGCACAGGCGCACTAGAGGGCATAGGTATCAAGCCCTTTTCCCGTTCACAAACGGGACGATTCTCAGAATCGGCCTGTTTGCGAACGGGAAAAGGCCTTTTGGGATGTATCATCCCAAAAAGGGCATCGAAAATTAGAGAATCGCAAAATTTGCGATTCTCTATTTTGCGATTGCATTTAAGGAATCACAACTTGCAATTTTTCAAAGTGCCAGTGGCGCACATACATGCCCTTAAAGTGCATTCTCAGTTTGCGATTCTCTAATTGCGAATCGTAAATTGAGAATATCTTTCCATTCATTCCTATGGGCCTCTTAGCCCATAGGAATGACTGGGAATGTATTCCTTAATTGCGAATCGCAATTTGCTAATCGCAATAAAGGAATGCCAAGGAATCGCAAACTATTTGCCTATTTTCTATTACATCCCGTTTTGCGATTCTCTAAAAATCGCTATTTGAGAATCGAAATAACGGTATTTGATACATATGCCCCTAAATCCCTCTGGATTTCCTTTGGGTTTTTTTTGGGCCTCAGGAGCTTCCTCAACGTCCCAAGCCTTTTTTTTCCCAATGCTATAACGTCATTACGAAACCCTGTCTTTAAGGCTAGGGCCATAAATGTAGTTTCTACATGCCCTAATTTTGGTGTTCATTTGAGGGAGTTCTGAGGCTATCCCTCTAAGAATGAGCTAAGTACCGCATACTCAGAGACTACAGTGATTATCACTGCCCTTGTGGGCTCTGTCAATGACATTGAAAAAATGTTGCACTAACCAGGCGAAAGACTGCAGGGTTTTCAAAATCATGTGAATACCACAGGCGTTTTGCACTGATACACAAAAGAGTAACCCCATTCTTGTTGACAAACTTCAATTCTAAAGGGACAACAGCCAAAAAGGACCCAAAACAGAAATAAAGGTAACCCATCCGAGACCTGGAGTAAATCTAGAACCCAGCATGACCAACCACTGGTATCAATATCAAAATCACTCATAGAAGTAGAATTAGTAGTGTCAGGATTAGAATCATTAGAAAGTTCAATCAAAGTGGTTAAGGTTTCAACATCACCTACAGTGAGTGCAGTATAGGGTTATATGCATATGTTAGGTACATCTACAGTCATTTGAATTTACCTTCCTTGTCGTCAAAATATTGATTTCGAATTTCAGTGAAAATTTGAATAAGTTAATTCTCATTTCTGTGTAATAATTCCTCATGGGCGGGCAGAAGAATGGGCCCAGCACTATGGGCTTCATTAGGATGAAAGTCCGCCCACCATCCTGATGGAAAACAGGACAGTACCGTGGGGGAGATTAGGATGCGCCCGCCACACTGGCGGGCGCATCACACATTGCGGCAGGAGGTGCTTTCAGCAGCACCCTCCACAATGGTAAAACTGCATGTTGGGTATTTGCATGCACAAAGTGGCAGGAACTGCGCAGAGCCTGCCGCATTGTGCATGCAAGTGCAGGGGTAGGACCATAGGTACCCCCCATGTGCACCCCCCAACACCATAGGGGCCCGCTTCGAGCCCCCAACAGCAAAGACCGTGAGCCTTTCCATGGCGGCCCTCCATGGAAAGGCTCATTACAGTACTCATCTTTATATGGATGGCGGTGTCTCACGGACACCACCACCATATTGTGGTCTTTTTCTGCCTGGTCGACAAGTCGACAGATGGAAAACCGGCAGACGGTCTTTCTGTCCACCGGGGTCCCCCTGCCATACTAATATGGCAGGGGGAAATGGGTGGTGGGCGGAGGGAAATATATGGTGGATCGCCACCGCCATGAGGACGGTGGCAATCTGCCCTACATCGTATTCAGCCCCTAAGACTTTCAATTCATTCTCAGTTAATTGTATATTAGATTTTTTTATTTTATCATTAAGTTGTCCATCATTTCTTATCCTTACATCTCCTTTTTCTGCATTTCCATTGGACCTTTGTTTCCTTCTCTTTCTAGCTTTCCTGATTTTAAATGTATGTGATGTTGATACCTTAACCACTTTGATTGGAATCACTAATGATTTTTATCCCGACACTACTGATTGAACTTCAATGAGAGATTGTGATATAGTCCCAGTGGATTCAGAATGAAATCTACCTTCCACAGATGTGATTGAGGTGGTCTAGAATGCAATGGTGAGGGTTTTGAAAAAAAGTATGTAGGGAGCAATTGATGTTGACAGGTAATTTGAATTGGGCTCAGTATCAGGCAGTAAAAGCCTTGGAAAGTGATTGTAGCATTGTGATATGCCATTTTGATATGGGTAGCAATGTTGCAGTGATGACAAAGGATATGTATTTGAGGGAGGCCTATTGCCAACTTTCAGATGAATGTTGTTATTCAATCAGTAGTAGACAACAGTATGTAGCTGCACACTAAGCATATACAAAATTACTTAGTGAGTGATGAGACAGATGTCTCATTGAAAATGAAAAATGTTGGTTTTTAAATTGAACTATCCAACGCTAACCATCATTTATTTGCTACCTAAGGTCCACACAGATAAAGTGTATCCACCAGGAAGACCCATTATTTTATCTAGAGGTAGTTTCCTAAAAATACCTCAAAAATATATGTATTTCTTTCTATGTCCTTTTGGGGAGTCATTGCCTTTTTATATAAAAGTTACTCATGATTTTCTGGCATGTATTGAGGGTATAGTTTAGAGCGAGAACTATTTGTTGATAACTATGGATGTCTGCACACTGTACACTAGTACTGATCACACTATAGGTGTACAAGCATGTAGACATGTTTTACATGCGGGATCCATGGCCTACATTTAAAAAAAATGGATATGGTGATCGCTATGAATTTGTTCTATCTATACAACAATCGCATTCTTTGCCCCGGCTAAGTGAATTTGGCGATCAGCTGATGGGAGAAGCGGGTGGTCTGGGCACCTGAAATGGAGAGACTCAATTCACATATTGTGACTTTTTCATCAGATATATTGATGACCTTGTTTCATTTGGAAAGTTGACAGAGCTTTTGCATTTTGTTGTCTTCAGATTTTGAACCCTATGTTCCTCATTATGATGTTGGTGGCCCAGCAACTGACAGGACATCGGTGGCGGACCCATCGACATTTGCAGAAGCGGTCTGACCACTGGATTAAAATCCGGCGGTCAGCAGCAAAGGGTGCAGGGTCAGAGTGCTGCTTTTCCAATGGACTCAAGGAGCCTGTCAGGGTAGCAGTGACACCGTAATCCTACAATAGGGGCGGTGCCTGCTCAGGCACCACCATAGTGATTATGATATCTGTTTCCCTCTGCATTTTCATGGCAGTCCAACTGCCATGAAAAGGCAGATGGAAAGGGACTTTGGTGGCCCAAAACGGGACCCCTGTCCCCCATGGGCCTCTACAATGGTGCACTAGGGGCACATGTAATACTCCCATCCACCCATGCACCACATGGTGCCTTCCACAGGGTGCAGGGATGTTTGTAAACATGCCTTTGCCATCTAGGCTTGTACTGCGGTCCTTTTCTGGGCCACAGCACAAGTCTCAATTGAAAAATGCATGTTTCAGACCGCTTCACGGTGATTGAATCATAATAAGGCGGGTGGAGCCGCTGACTACATCTCGGGCAGACTCCATACTGATACAATGTAAGTCGGATGCTTGTTCGACCGGCATCGTAATGAGAGCCTAATGCTTTTAAGGGTGGTTGGACAGATTATCCAATAAAAATATTGTGATACAAAAATACTGTGTCAAGAATATTGGACATCAATAATATCATTGACAGGCATATTGAATATTTATTGTTTTTAGTGTTGTTTTCAATATTGTAAAAAATATTGGTGCAGCAAATAATGTTGCATGTAATATCATTTATAAGTGAATTATTAGGTAATTTATTGTGCTGTGTTTTATTGTATCTTTTTGGTAATATTAGTGTTTTTAGTAAAGATTTTTTCAGTTACTAATTTGCTGAAATTTGTATATTTCTCTTTTTTTGTATATAAATATTTGTTTCTTATTTTTATTAAAAGTGGAAAATTGGGTTTTTAGGCGCTAAGGGTAGGTGGATATAGTTTGAATTAAAATTAATGTTATTAAGTGAGAAAGTATGCCAATTATTGTTTTTAATCATTTATGTAATATTTTTTTAAAATGTTTTCAAATACACCTACATTTGTATTAAAATGATTTTTTTTATTTTTTTGTATAACATTTTAAATGTTTAATATTTTTGCAAAAATACATTTAAATTGTAGAATTATTTTTTAATTTGTCATGTTATTCTGAAATTATATTTTTTATGATTTTTAAATTTTGAATAATAGTCTAACATATTATGGTTTAAAGTTTAGGATCATTAAAAAAAATAAAATGTTCTTAACTATTAATATTATTAAACATATATTTTTATTTTTAAATTCAATTTTGTATGTATTGATTTGTAGATTAGGGTATAAGATCATTTTTAGTAAAGAAAAATCTGTAGTATTACTTGTATAGTTAAGGTATTTAATATGTATTACTTCGTTTAAAATTATTTACATTGAAGTGCCTATTGTAAAATTCACCTCTTTAATATCCAACACCTTTTTCAATAGCTTTAGGTTGGAGTGGGATTATTAAATGTCACTATTTTAGCGTCCAATGCTTTCCCCAAATTGGTATACATTGGAGTGAGAATAGTAAATGTCACCTCTTTAGTTTCCATTATCTTTCCCCAAATTCATTTAGATTGGAGTGGGAATTGAAAATGCCATCATTGTAGTGTTCAGTGCCTTCCCGAAATTGGTTTAGTTTGGAGTGGGAATACTTAACGTCATGTCTTTAATGTTCAACACCTTCCTAAAAGTGGTTTATATTGGATTGGAAATAGTAAATGCAACCCCTTTAGTGTCCAACACTTTACCCAAAATGGTATAGATTTGAATGGGAATAATAAATGTTACACCTTCAGTGTTCAACATGTTCGTCAGATTGGTATAGATTGGAGTAGTAATAGCAAATAGCACTTCTTTAGTGTCGAATGCCTTCCCCGAATTGGTTTAGATTGGAGTTGGAATAGTAAATGTCACCTCGTTAGTGTCTAACACATAGCTCAAATTGGTATACATTGGAGTAGAAATAGTAAATGTCATCCCTTTAGTGTCAATTCCTTTCCCAAATTGGTTAAGGCTGGAGTGGGAATTGTGAATGTATCCCCATTAGTGTACAACACCCTCCCCAAATTGGTTTAGTTTGCAGTGGATATTGTAACTTTAACCCCTTTAGTGTCCAATGCCTTCCCCAAATTGGTTTACATTGGAGTGGGAATTGTAAATGTAACCCCTTTAGTTTCTAACACTTTCCTCAAATTGGTTTACATTGGAGTGGGAATAGTAAATGGCATCCCTTTAGTGTCCAATTCCTTTCCCAAATTGGTTTAGGCTGCAGTGGGAATAGTAAGTGTAACCCCTTTAGTGTCCAACACCTTCCCCAAATTGGTTAAGATTGGAGTGAGAATAGTAAATGCAACTTCCTTAGTGTCCAAGGCCCTCCCCAAATTGGTTTACATTGGAGTGGCAAAAGTAAATGTAACCCCTTTAGTGTCCAACGCCTTCTCCTTTAGGGCCTCATTAGGATCTCTGGTGGACTGCCACCGACAGACCATCGGTGGCGGTCCACCCAAAATCCAGAGAATTGGTTCGACTGCTGGATTAAGATTTCAGCTGTTGGAGTGCATCGGGCATTGGAAAAGACCGCCAACTACGACTGGCTCATGGACCCCGTCGGGGCATCGGTCGGACAGTAATCCCCACAATGAAGGTGGTGCCTGCACAGGCGCTGCCATAGGGATTCCGATGTTAATTTCCAACAGCCTTTCAATGGCAGTCCCTCTGCCATGGAAAGGCTATAGGAAAAGGACTTTGGGGGCCCCCAGCAGGGCCCACGTGGGGTTCCACTATGAGGCCAGCGGGGCCCATGTGGTCCCCCCAAACATCCATGCACTGCTACATGGTACCTGGTACACAGTGCCTGGATGTTTCATAACATGCCTTTTACTACTGCGGCTTGTGATGCAGCTCTTTTCTGGGCTGCATAACAAGCCGCAATAGTAAAATGCATGAGGCTTCACAGATATTTGCATTGCGAGCAGAGTTGGAAGCGTCCTATGCTGAGTACACAACGGGCAGAAGGTTGAAGAGCTAAAGTGGACCGCCATTTTTTGCATTCAAGTGCCTGCAGCTGCCTGACATGGATATCTGTAACTCTTACAGGTGGGTATAGCTGCAGTCCTTTATTAATTCACCATAGTGAGTCCTATATACAAGTGGGAGCTGTGCAGTTCTGTGATACCATACACCGAAGCGGTATTAATCCTGATGTTAAACTGTCGGTAATTTTGCCTGTGGTGCGGTGTGATGGACGATTCCAAAGCTGTGTGGTGGGGACGGAGGTGCTTGTATTGATCGTGCAAAAACAACAGTTGAAAGTACAGTGATCTGGGCCTAAATCCATTGTTTTTTGCTCACCAAGCCATTCCAGTTTCAACCCAGCCATATGCAAATCAGTCTTGACCCTGTGCCCCATAGGAACAGTCCAGCCCTAACTGACAAGCCAGGTCCTCCCTGGACTGGAAACAAGCATCCTAGGACCGGTTTCGGTCTTTCAGTCCTCATCAGCCAGGATAGCTTGATTCCAGTGG
This sequence comes from Lissotriton vulgaris, assembly GCF_964263255.1. Taxonomy (NCBI): domain Eukaryota; kingdom Metazoa; phylum Chordata; class Amphibia; order Caudata; family Salamandridae; genus Lissotriton; species Lissotriton vulgaris. The sequence continues at coordinate 667,398,223 of NC_141694.1, forward strand.
CATGCAGAACACAAGACGTCTGAGCATACCCATCCCACTCTGGGTACAAATGCAAAAACAACAGTTGATGGGCAGAATGCAGAAAAATGTCATACATTCACCCAAGTACAGAGATCTGGGCCTAAATCTATCGTTTTTTTCTCACCATGCCATTCTAGGTTGAACCCAGCCATATGCAAATCAGTCTTGACCCATGGGAACAGTCCAGCCCAGCTGCCAAGCCAGGTCCTTCCTGTACTGGAAACAAGCATCCTAGGACCAGTATCGGGCTTTCAGCCCTTATCAGCCAGGATAACTTGACTCCAGTGGCATGGAGAGCACTGGACTCACGTCTGAGCACACCCGTCCCACTCGGGTGACAAAAGCAAAAACAACAGTTGATGGACAGAATGCAGAAACATGTCATACATTCACCGGAGTACAGAAATCTGGGCCTAAATCCATCGTTTTTCTGCTCACCATGCCATTCCAGTTTGAACCCAGCCATATGCAAATCAGTCTTGGCCCTGTGCCCCATGGGAACAGTCCAGCTCGAACTGCCAAGCCAGGTCCTCCCTGGACTGGAAACAAGCATCCTAGGACCAGTTTCGGGCTTTCAGCCCTGATCAGCCAGGATAGCTTGATTTCAGTGGAATGCAGAGCACGGTACTCACGTCTGAGCATACCCGTCTTTCTCAGGGAACAAATGCAAAAACAACAGTTGATGGACAGAATGCAGAAAATGTCATACATTCACCCCAGTAGAGAGACCTGGGCCTACATCCATCGTTGTTCTGCTCACCATGCCATTCCAGTTATAACCCAGACATATGCAAATCAGTCTTGACCCTGTGCCCCATGGGAACAGTCCTGCCCAAACTGTCAAGCCAGGTCCTCCTTCTGGACTAGAAACAAGCATCCAAGGACTGGTTTCGGGCTTTCCGCCCTCATCAGCCAGGATAGCTTGATTCCAGTGACATGGAGAGCACGGGACTCACGTCTGAGCATACCCGTACCACTCGGGGTGACAAATGCAAAAACAACAGTTGATGGACAGTGTTAGACCTGTTTGGCCTTTTGCGTAGCCCCTCCTAATATTCATTTATTTTGTCCCCTTTTTGCCCCTCATTTCCTTACTATCTTTTTGGGTCCACTAGATTTTATGGTGTTGGCCTGGGGGATAGATGTTCTTTTGCCCTCATGATTTTTCACCTCAGGCCTAGGTGCCTTTCATGACTGGAATTCACCCAGTTCAACAAAATGGTGGCTACTAACTGCCACAACTGTCATCCCCTAGAAACCTCAATAGGTTAACATAGAGCCTTCTGGAACCTTCTGGACCCTACTGGACCCTGTGTGGACAGGCTATATAAGGGCAGAGGTCAGGAGGCCATTTAGTGTGGTCTGAGCTGTTGGTGTGAGAGGAGCGGAGGAAGGTACCTTGAGAGCTAAAGTGAGCTGGAGTCCAGGCTGAGGAGTGAGGGGGAGGGCACGCAAGGGAAGAGGAACTGATAGCCTCCAGGGGCTGCTTCCTCTCTGTTGGCTGATACCCCCCGCGTCCTCAGATCTAACCCAGCGGAGTTCTTTTGGCATCCTGGAGGTAACAGGAAGGAGAGTCTTCCCCTTCCCCAACAGGGAGCGCTGATCGGGACTTGAGGAAAGGTACCGAGAAAGTGTGGCTGGGATTACCTCAGAATTGGGTAATTACGTGGGGGGACGCCCGCGGAAGCAACCCCTTGCTAAAGGTCCAGGGTAGCAGTCATTGGGTCTTCCCCACGGTTAGCCTGGCCGGAGACTGCCCCGTCGCCCTCCCCTCTCTAACTTCATCCTCCCGCAGCAGTAACCTCCCCGGAACTTGCCTGTGACCCAGCAGTGGCCGTCTTTCCAAGTACGAGTAGCTGTCCCATTTGAGCTGTCAGGGCTCCGGTGAGGTAAAGGGTGAGGCGCAGCGCTGAGGAATCGCACACGGCAGCGCCATCTCGTCACAGCCGCAGCCCCAGCTAGCAGAGGGCCGGCTGAGGGGTGGAGCAAGTGCGACCGGGTCTCTGTCAGTGGCACGCCTGATAGGAGGAGAGTGAGGAGGCTGACCCAGCTTCGCTAAGGGATCCGACCCGGAAGGGTGCGGGCAGGAGCAAAGAGAGTGAGGCAGGAAGGAGTCGAACCTCCGAAGAGACGGAAGGGAGGAGATGTCGACGAAGCGATTCAGTGCCTCAGGGTCCTGTGAGAGGAGGGGCCGGCGTTACGAACCCGGTCGGAATTAACCATCCACCTGCTTCGAGGTCTCCGTCGGCTGGCTCCAACTGATCGAGTTTCAGCTCTCCTCGGGGAAATAAGTAAGGAAAGGTTTTGGTTGGGGCAGGGGTTACAAGTCCTGCTTGAATAAACCGGAAGGGGGAACTGACACTGCCAGAAGACAGTGAATAGCCGAACTGATAGAAAGGAACTCATTAAACGGCGCAGACAGTGATTCAACACCCGATTCAGTGCAGAACTGCTGTTATTGAAGGGAAATCGACCATAGAGAAGTTTAGATAGCGTGGTAAAGTGGTAAAACCTGTAATGTCCATGCATGCCCAGTAAACAGCCTCAAATTGGAACTGAGAAAAAGCTATTAAGTGATAAGAGCGTACAAATGAGCCTAATGTGTAATCTATGAAGGGAGATGAGCTTGTGACTTTATTCTAGTAATCTGAAGGGTTCTTAAAAACTATCTGGTTATTGCTAAAAGTGTTTGCTGGTAAGATTAAGTCTGAAACCTTTATCCCAGTTGCATGCGAATAAGATAGAAGTCCGGAATAGTCACTGACCACTCTTCTGTAACTGTGCAATTCTGTTAGGGAGCTGGTGGGTGAAGTTAGCGCTGAACCTGTATGTAAAGGACAGAGGGAGGGTAATGTGATTCTGCAATGTAACTTTCAACTCGTTAAATGAAAAAGAATATAAGGAGAAATAATGGTGTGAGAAGAAAAAGTGAAATAATTCTATTTTTATAAACCAGTCCATATTTTTCCACAAAAGTTGGTGTAGTGTTGTTTTTGAGTGGAATTGCATTGAGTTACTGCTGGGTGGTGTGCAATCTTTACACATGTGCCTCTATTAGTGACTGTCTTACCCTAGGCCAGGCTACCCTAGGTGGCTTAGCAACTCTAGGTCCAACAGACAGAATGCAGAAAAATGTCATACATTCACCCAAGTGCAGAGATCTGGTCCTAAATCCATTGATTTTTTGCTCACCATGCCATTCCAGTTTGAACCCAGCCATATGCAAATCAGTCTTGACCCTGTGCCCCATGGTAACAGTTCCGCCCGAACTTCCGAGCCAGGTCCTCCCTGGACTGGAAACAAGCATCCTAGGACCGGTTTCGGGCTATCAGCCCTCAACAGCCAGGATAGCTTGATTCCAGTGGCATGGAGAGCACGGGACTCACGTCTGAGCATACCGTCCCACTCGGGGTGACAAATGCAAAAACAACAGTTGATGGACAGAATGCAGAAAAATGTCATACATTCACCCCAGTACAGAGATCTGGGTCTAAATCCATCGTTTTTCTGCTCACCGTGCCATTCCAGTTTGAACCCAGCCATATCGGTCCCAGGATGCTTGATTCCAGGGAAGACATGGCTTGGCAGTTCGGGCTAGACTGTTCCCGTGAGGCACAGGGTCAGACTGATTTGCATATGGCCATATCTGAACTGGGGCGGTGTAGTGAGCTAAAGATTGATGATGGATTAAACCCAGCTCATTTGACTAGGGGTGAGTGTTTGATTTGCTCAAGCGCTCCATCCATCATCCCCTTTGGTATCACTTTGTTCGCCCTAAGTTGGCAGGGTATGCCCAGACGTGGATACCTTGCTGATCTGCCATTGGATTCAAGATAGCCTGGCTGATGAGGGTTATGAACCCGAAACCATTCCCAGGATGCTTGTTTCCGGTCCAGGGAAGACATGGCTTTGCAGTTCAGGCTGGACTGTTCCGATGAGGCACAGGGTCAGACTGATTTGCGTATGCCCATGTCTGAACTGGGGTGGGGGAGTGAACTAAAGAATGATGATGGATTAAACCCAGATCAGTTGACTGGGGTGAGTGTTTGATTTGCTCAAGCGCTCTGTCCATCATCCCCTTTGGTATTGCTGTATTGATCGTGGACTGTTGGATACACTGGTGCAGGCCTTTAGTTTAATGAAGGAGGCTGCCCCGAGGATCTGCACCTCTTAAGTTACACGGAGATTTGCTACTGCCGCTCGAGCACCTGCGGTGGTGTAATAAGTGTTCTACATTTCTACGCTTTCGTGTTCACTCATCGGACTGTGCTGGGATTTATACAAGTGTGAAAATTAAGCCAGGATGGGCAAGCCGGACAAGCTGTTGCAACCCAAACTATCCTTTGATTCCAAGCACCTTAAAAAAAAACACCACTCAGGTAGCGTCAGATACCGAGACAGATATGGAAACAGGTAGTAGTAGCAAACTAGAGTGTATGATGATGGCCATGCAGCAAAGTTTGCACACAATAGACAGCAAAATTGACACTTTAAATCTGTGCATGGATAATATGGCCTCCAAGCTGGATAAACACGGGGTACTCATAGCTGAGGCGGAACAGCGTATTTCCAACGTGGAGGATGAAGTGGAATCTGTTACTGAATACTGTGCGCAAATGGAAAAGTTACTGCCGGTGATACAGGCAAAGAACGAAGATTTAGAAGCCAGATCACGGCGCAATAACTTGCGTATCACAAGAATACCGGAGTGCACCATTGTGGGGAAGATGGAGCGGTATGTTGAAGAGATGCTCAAGACAATTCTGGGAGTGGAGCACTTTTCTAACCTACTGGTGGTGGGGAGGGTGCATCGTTCCTTTGTGCCACGCCCGGTACCAGGGGCTCCACCTCGGCCGATAATTGCTAAACTCCTTAATTATCGAGATAGGGACATAGCTCTTCGACTCGCAAGAGAAATGGGTAATACTAAGTACCAAGGAATGGAGGTAGCACACTTCCCAGACTTCACTACCGCAGTACAGCAGGCCCAGCGGGAATATCAGCAGTCAAGAAGAAGCTGGAAGCATTAAAAAGACAATACGCTATGCTCTACCCGGCTCGGTTAAGGATTCACCATGGCAGTAAACCGAAACTGTTCAATACTCCAAAGGACGCTATGCAGTTTAAAACAATCGGAGCGGAGGGAAACAGCTAGAGAGACTGGGGCTGAAGCAGATAATGAGGACTGATGGACTTGGCATGAGACTTGTCCACTCTACTGCATTCGTTAATTATTTTTGCTTGTATGGTTTGCCTTCACTGATGATTCCTTTTCAGGTACGAAACCTGTGTCTCCTATGGGAAGCGGTGGCTACAAATGCCAACGGGATTACATGAGTCATATCTGACTTGGACAATTAGTTGCATAGGATGTCGATAAGGGGGATAACAATCCAGATAGCTATGTCTATGTGGCTGAGCATGGACTGCGCTGTAACATTGCCAGTGGTGACATAGATATTAAGGTGATGAAGTCATATGATGTTGCAATTGTCTGTGCTGATGGTTATATTATGGGGTTCACATGATAGATTTGACGTGCTTTGGCAAGGAGATCCTTTCCTAAATTTCTAGATATGCCACTTGTGTTTCAGCTGTGCAGGGATGAGCTTAGGAGGGAAATTAGAGATTGCCCTGACCCCCCTCACACCATTGAGGTGGTCGCTTGGCAGCTGGTGTCCTCCATGAGGGCACACCCCACACTGTTATGGATTGGGTTAATGTTCTGTGTGCTGATTAGTCGCTCACAGCGGGATGGGGAGTTTCTTATTACCCATTTATTATGTGTTTTGGAGTTCCTCAGAGTGATTGGGATGCTGGGGTGGGTGGGGGAGGTTGTCCACAGGGGTGTATGAATATGCAATTGTGAAGTACAGGGTACATGGTTGGTACACAGTCTACATATGTTCGCAGCAAGATGACACTAGCGTTGCATACACTACATTCAGTAGAATGGATTATGGCAGAGGCAGGTAACATAAGTTGGATTACTATGAATGTCAGAGGTTTTAACAATCCAAAAAAGACGTTATGTATTGGCGTATCTAGATCGGCATAAGGTGCATGTAGCACTGTTACAAGAAACCCATCTTACCAGGAGTGCGGCATCTAAAATTGCCACGAAATGGGCTAGGGCGCGCTTTGCTTCTTTCTACTCTTCATATGCACAGGGGGTGATGATCTTATTTAAAAGAAATATCCCTTTTGTTAGTACACATGAGGACATTTATGAAAATGGCCAATATGTAATAGTGCAGGGCAAACTGTGTGGTACTTTGATTATGATAGTCAATGTATATGGGCCAAATATAGATGATCCTGAATTTTTTGAGTTACTGTGGAACAAAATAGACAGGTTGCCGCCATCTACAATAGTCTGTGGGGGGAAATTTTAATGTTGTGTTAAGTCCTACGTTAGACCGGCACTCTAGGGTGGACCCTGTTATGAAAAAAGCTGCGCAGGCGGTCAGAAATGGTATGCAGGACATGTTTCTAAAGGATATTTGGAGGTTGAAGCACCCTGGGGCACAGGAGGGCACGTGCTAATCATACACGCACAACGCATGGCCGCATTTAGACTATCAGTTAACTACAAAAGATGTTAGTACATGGGTCACTGGGGTGGAGCATTTGCCTCGTTCTTTGTCCGACCATTCCCCAGTACTGCTTACCATGCTGACACCCGCATATACACAGAATCAATTTCCGTGGAAACTACACCCTACGGTGTTACAGGATCAAGTTTGTAGTGAAGGGGTGCCTGAGGCAATAGAAAATTACTTCGCTGACAATGTAGGTTCTGTACAGAGCCTGGGCACCCTATGGGAGGCTTTTAAGGTGACAGTCCGCGGGGCATGTATAGGTTTGCAAGCCGGAGTGCTCAAGTCCTTGCGAGATTTCATGAAAAGGATTGAGCAAGATTTATTGCGCTCAGAGCAGCAATATGAAGACGAGCCAGACAATGTTAAGTTGGCCGCAATACGCTCACAAGTTACTGAATATAACAAACTAGCAGAACAGGAGGTGAGGCATATGTCGTGCAGCTGGAGTGCTAGATACTATGGGGAGGGCGGCAGACCGGGGTGAGCACTAGCCACTAAGATAACGGAACCATGGGCACAACACTGTTGTGTTTTATCTAGGACCCTAATTAAATATTTCATATTTAGTAATAGCCAATGCAAACCAAATGCGGCATGGCTACTTCCTTAGACTCCTAGAAAGCACAACGATTTCCTACAACATACCAAACCTCCAGCAACTTGGGAATTCCCTGTGCTTTTGTTTTGATTTGTCTTAGAACTCCTGCAAGCACTGAAAGAACGGTCAGTTCCTAGTGACATCTTTAATTGACGTCTTATGTCCAACCTTACATCAAACACGGCACCTTCCTGGTATAAATATACCTTAAGCAAGACACTGTGGTATGGAGCAGAGCGGCTATCTACTTATCCGAAGCCCAGCTGATGTGAGTGCCGAAGGAAGCCATCCCTCCCATTTGACGCACTGAGAAAGACGCTGTCTTTTTCTCCTGCCGAGAAAATCCAGCTCCGGTGTTCCCAGTCACCCTCGCGGGTTACTGGGAGACGAGTCCTGAGAACGAGATACAAGACCTCCTCCATTCTAAAAACCAAGGTACGGAGCTGATTAGATCCTTAGAGAATTCTTGGGTCCGATACTTGGCAAAAAACTAACTTCAACTTAAACTTCAGCCCTTCTACTCCTTCCCACGTGCTAAGCTTAGGTTAGGTACACCGGGGGTAGGCGTATTTAGAGACACCAGTTGAGTACGTTTAGTCAAGCTTTTATCTTTGTATGTAACTGTATATATTTTATACCTTTTAAGTATCATATGGCTCAGAAACCATATCAATGCTTTTACAGTATTATTTCGTAATACTCCTTTTACTGTACGCACTTTACTTTATAACAAGTATTGCAATCATAGCAATTCAGTTCTCTTGCATGATAAAGAAGACTGTTCAATAAATAACACCTTTTTATTGAAAACGCCTGTCTCTCTATTTCTCTGCACTCTGGTGAAACTAAGTATGCACAACTGACTGAGTGAAATAGCTATCTATTGTTTTCACACGACTCTGGAGATATACTCCTTATTCTGGGGGAGCAAAGTTGTCATGTTTTTGCGGTTGTCAGAAGCTGAATCCCTTCTTGTCTAAATCAGGAAAGTTCACTCCTCCCTGTTAATTCAAGAAAGTTTCTAGTGACCTCTGAGCTAGCTGGCAAACCGAAATTAAGTCTAACATATTCAATAGAAACCTAGTCGACCTCAGTCCTACGTCTAAACTATCGTTTATGTTATTCCAATGCGCAGAGCCTATTGGAAAATAGGAACTAAACTACATGGCGCCCAACATTTGGTAAGGCGATAATCTAACGCAAGATACTAGAGTAACTCAGTCGTGCTTTTTCACACAGACTCCTTTTTCCCGTAAAAACTCCAATAGATGTCTGGAGTCGGTGAAAGGTTAGTATCCGCCGGAACTTAGTAGGATGAGAATCCTATGTATTAGTTTACGGTATAATCAACGTTGAAGGATAGAGTGTTCCAAAATATTGTGCACCTAATCTTTTGTTTCCCCCCCCAAAAAAAACTTTCTCTGCAAGACACTTTTCATTAAATAATGTCGCTTAACGGCGACAACAACGAAACCTGTGGAGCCAAAGTAAATTCGAATCAACCGGGTGCAGACCGTACATGGTTGAATGAAGATGACCATGATGCAGTAATCATCCCGGTCAACATAAGAAAAACCATAACTATAAAACGTATAGAAAATGGAGTAACATCAACAGGTGGTACGGTCGTATTTGTGGTAGAGGCACATGAGTTTCGGCAGACAGAGGTATTCTATTCCTGGATAACTTTTCCAGCAGCAAATGCTGTAACACATGAGTTCCACTTCTACAAAGTAGCGGAATCTCCAGAAGAATACACTCCTTTTGAGGAAGTTGAAATTCCACTAACATACCAAGAGCACCTGCTCTTGTTTAATGGCGCCCTAAATCATCAAAATCACATTACCAGGCTATGTCCATTAGGTAGACCAGGAGCCACATGGCCGGTTCTAGACAGCTACACACCACATCCTGACATTGAAACAATGCCAGCCAGAGAACTTTTAGTTCAGTTAAAACAACTAATTAAAATACATAGACAATTGGTCCAATATGTCATGCGGACTTCAAATGTCCAACCTGCAATTAAACTTCCACAAAACACCCCTCATCAGGGGATCACAAATAATAAAATTACACCACAGAATATACAATCATGTCTTGGTGAAACACCCGCAAAACGGGAACAAATTCCATTCTGGTTAGCTCAAAAAATCACTCAGATAGAAGCGGTATTTCCTGATACTACCCCTCACCAAAAACACAGAATTCTGACTATCTGCCTCCCAATGGGGATCGCACCACATGTGGAGGACTGTGACACTTGGGGCACAGTCTTTGCTTCTATCTACACAAAAACACATGGTGTTCGGTCTATGGCGGTTATACCAGATGTGCTAAGATAGATTCAAAATGAATACGGTCCAGAACCTGCTTTAACTCTGGGCATAAATTACTAAAAGACTTTAAGCAGGTCTCGGCTATATTATTAGCCAACATTAAAGGGGAAGCAGCATGTGTGGCGATCAGTCAAAAATTGAAGAAGACAGATATAGCAGACCAACCTTTTGAGCTCGCAAAAATAATTGAAAAGTACTATGAAGAATTAGGCAGAGATAGTTTGGGTGGTAAACCAGTAAAACCCCAACTAATTGAAAATCCTGAAAAAACCTTTATTAAAAAATAATCTCAATTCTCAAAAGAAGAACTGGGAGGGTAACAAACAAACCACTCCCAGAGTCCAGGGGAAGGTCTCCCCAACGGAGAAATAGATCTCCAGAGAGGGGGGGCAAGTCTCCCCATAGGGAGCCCTCTGAGAAAAGATATAGCCTTAGAAATATGGACAATCTGAGAAAACCTGACAGATATCAAGATATTGATACACGTTCCTCTCGATCTTTTCAGACTTCCTCAAAGAAATCGGAAAGAAGAGGACGGTCAGAACATAAAGAAGAGCATGTCAAGTCCAAAGACAAAGAACCTGCTCATCAAAGTAAAAAAATCACAATATCCAAGAAAGAAGGTAGCAAGTATTAAAATAAAACATGCCGAGAATCCTGAGGACACAACTGAAAAACGGAGAGTGGGCCCAGACAATGCAAGACAGCGCAGCAGAAGGGAGCATAGCTCGCAAGATCCTGATGAATCTTCTGGAGACAGTGGACACAAATGGATACATTCAAGTGTAAACTGCAGACACCCGAGTGAGCGTGCCCATAAACTGTACGAAATAACATTGCGTATAGAGGGAGAAAAAACTAGGAAAATAAAAAGTCTCTTTTGGGAGAATCTATCTAAAGGCTATGACATCCTTCTAGCACAAAAAGACTGGCCACCAGAGTTTGTCAGGGAGTGCCCACATGGCGAAGAAATGATTATGCCTGCCTTCTCAAATCACATTTCAATACATAAAAAATACACACTTGCTAGAAAATGGGCAGTGGCCCAAGCCCCAGCATTATATAAAAATCTTGCAGGATGGGATGAGGATTCTCCTCACCATAAAATCCAGTTAAAAAATCAACCTACTGCACAGAAGCAGTATCCTGTTAAGCAAGAAGCTAAAAAACAAGTAAAAGAAATTTTACATCAACTTGAATATCAGGGGGTGATTGAAACATGCACCTCACAAATGAACAATCCTGTGTTTCCTGTCTCCAAGCCAGATGATTCATATCATCTAGTTTTGGACTACAGACATCTAAACTCCTGCTGTAAAACTTTTGCAGTCCAAAACTCACACAGTGCAGCAGTAAAGAATAACATTGTGCGCAAAAAATATAAAACGACATTAGATATCTCTAATGGATTCTTCTGTCAAAACATTGCACCTGAAAGCAGGTATTTGACCGCTTTCTCAATAATGGGGTCGCAAAAACAATTTTGTCGTCTCCCACAGGGATTCAAGAACAGCCCAGAATTATTTTCAGCAGGGGTAACAGAGTTACTACAAATTTATGATGATGAGGCATTATCTTATGTCGACGACATTTATCTTACAGATTATGACCTGGAGACTCACTTGAAAAGAGTGAGCACCATAATACTTGGGTTCGCCTCTGAAGGGTACAAATATAGGGGCTCATTAGGATCGTGGACGGACTTAAGTCCGTCCGCGACCCCAGAGTAGGAGGGAACGTCCGCATGGGCAGTGGCGTTCCCTCCGTGCATATTAGGATGTGACCGCCAGGGTGGCCGTCACATCCTCTATCTTTAACATTGCGGCGGGTGCAGCTTCAAGCTGCACCCGCCGCAATGTTAAAAATGCATACATTGCATTTGCATGCAGAAAGCGGCAGGCACCGTGCAGTGCCTGCCGATTTCTGCATACAAATGCAGGCGGGTACCATGGGTACCCCCCATGTGCACCCCCGACCCCCCTTCACCCAGGGGGCCCGCACCGGGCCCCCGAAGTCAAATTCCGTATGCTTTTCCACGGCGGAAAAGCTGCAGTGGAAAAGCATTTCTTTCACTCTATCCTAATATGGCTGGCGGTGTCTGATAGACACCGCCAGCCATGTTACAGCTTTTCCGCCGCGGTTGTAAGTCAACCGTGGCGGAAAAGCGGCGGACTGAAACCAGGACCCACCAGCCATCCTAATGTGGAGGTGGGTCTTTGGTGGGTCCGCAGAGGATTTTCCGCATCCTAATCAGCCCCTAAAATTAAAAAAATCAAGAATTGCCCATTTAACTGTCCTATTTTTAGGATATGAATTATCAAGTGAAGGCAAAAGCGTGGCAGACAACTTATTAGAGAAGTGTGCTGTACTCCAAGCTCCAAAAACGCTGAAAAACCTTCAATCAATACTAGGTTTCCTGAATTTCGGAAGAACATACATTTTAAATTATTCAGAGAGGGTTAAACCTCTCTACGAACTAATAAAACCAGATTTTAAACCAATTAATTGGACCCAAAAACACACAGAAATTTTAAGATCACTGCAGACAGATATGTTAACTAAAACAAAACTGCAAACACGAGCGAATGAACGCAACCTTGTAATCCGAATCATCCCAGGAAGATGTGGATTCACATACCTGACCTCTAATGAGGGAGAAACGGTACCAATAGCTTACAAATCACATTTGTACACACAAGCTGAAATGAAATTCAGTTCAACAGAAAAAATTCTGACAGCGGTTCCAACTTCTGTAGCAAAAGAAAGATCCCTAGCGCAAGGCAGAAGGATATCTGTGTTAACAGCAGAATCAGCCATGGAAGCATTAACAAGCCCACACAATCTAAATGCTGTGGCATTAGATCCAGAATGGATACAATGGAAAAATGATCTTACTGCAGAAGACGTGAAACACTATTTTGATCCGAAAATGAAAGAAATAGAAAATCTAGAATACGAACATGAATATCCTCTACCGATTGAAATTCTGCCTCTGGAACAACACACCTGTGTTATCTACACGGACAGATTTGCACAACACTACGTTTTGGAAACACAGATTTACAATGCAGCATGCACGATTGTTAAAGGTCGCTGGCACTTAGGTAAATTCAGACCGATGGTCACTAAAACTGAATCACTCAGAAACTGTTCAGCTCAGCCAGCTGAAATAAGATCCCTAAAAATGGCGCTTGAAAATGCTGATCGTGAATTCCCGACACTAATAGTGTGCGATTCGCATTACTGTGGTCGATCTTACAATAATTCCATGCAGACATGGATAAAAAACGGTTACAAAGGTGAGACAGGTGTCACAATACAACATAAAAAACTACAGGGACAAGTAGTTCTTTTGCAGAAAGAACTACAAAAGACTCACGTGATACACACGCAGAGTCTTCAACGTGATGGCTTTCACGTTGCAGGGAATTCATTGGCTGACAAAGCCACAGCAGCGGCTGATCACTCGGCTTCCGTAGCTATAAAAAAGAGTACGAAAACACAAATAGATGGCGAAACGCTACTTGCAGTAAAAGCCTCAATGGAAGGCAATTATGCGGCGTTACCTCTAAACTATCCACTCAGTAGTACATACATAATTGATGCGAACTCCGTTCTGTTTGCTCAAATCCCTGGAGTGGGGAATAGAGTAATTCCAAACACGTACCGGAGAGTCTTCTTGATACAAGAAGCACATATGGGATTGGGTCTGAGGCACGAAGAGATCATGAAATCTCTAATAGAACTACAATCTCAGTACTGGTGGCCGGGGATGAGCATAGAACTTTATAAATTTGCAATAAATTGTGAGGACTGCAACAGAGATCGCAGTTGTGAACCGGACCAGACACCAGCCCAGACACCACTATTAGAAAGCATCAGGCTATCTATGCGCAGACGTCCGAACGGACAAATGCGGTCCCATACAAATTAAGACGAGATTCATTTGGATGTGGCCCCAGCGCTCGGCTGACGCCAGAAGTGTTATAAAAGATTTGCGAGTCTTTATCGGCACATACAAAATTGGCATGCTACATTCTGACCAGGGTGCTGCGTTTAGCTCTCGGGCTTACAAGTAGGCCATGGCCAGCATGGGCATTGCATTGCGGTACTCTTCTCCCTTCCATCCTGAGGGAAACGCAGTTGTGGAAAGAAAAAACTGGGACATAAAGCAATCTATAACAGAGAGGGTATTAGGTTCGGGTGATGGGTGGGTCAAACATCTAACAAGTGTCCAACGTAGCCTTAATAATATGCCAAGAAATTCTCTAGGAGGTGTCAGCCCGTATGAACTTTTATGTTGTACTAGAATGCTTATTCAGGACCTAGATTGTCAAACTTCAGTGGTGCAACAAAAAACTTTTGATATCAAAGATCGTTTGGCTGTTTTACAGGACTTAAATGAAACAAGAAAAAGTCTGAGTAACGAAAAATTAAAGCCAACTACCACTGAAGAAAAAACACCTGTCCCAGCAAGACCTGTCTGGATTCCAAAGATTGGGGATCTGGTCAGAGAAAAGATCGTGGTGAAGAAGGAATTTGGGCCTTCTTACAGAAAAGCAGTACCTGTCTTAGCTGTCAGTGGAACAAGATCAGTAGTGCTACCGCCTCTTGCTGGTAAAAAGGAGAACCGAGTTGTATCAATCGACCTGGTGAAACCACAACCATGTGGCCAATAATAAGTAGTAAGCCCAGTGGACTCCCAAGAAATAGCAGAAGACCAAATCTTGCTACAATCCAAGAGGTTCAAACTAAGAGACTAATCACATTTGATAAACCTACTGTGATTAAGAAAGGACTATGTAAAAAAGCCATGGAACTTGTGCCTCTTGAGACCCAAATTGCTACAGTTCAACGAGAAACACCAGTCTACAATGACTTCGGACTACACAAATGTAACAAAAGATCAATGGAAATCCGGAAGCAATCCCACCAATTGACAGAACTGCATCTGGCTATTTTATCAACTTTGATGATTATTCCGATGATCCAAGTGAACATGGAGACAAGCCAGCAATGAAAACATTCAAAGAAAAAGTAAAAGAACTCATTCATCAACTCAAAGAAATATATATCTAACTCCTCAATGGATTAAATTGTGGATTGTGTTAGTCGTACTTTTCCTCTTTTTGTGGCTCATCTTGGTTTTAAGTTTGGGTAGATTTATTGATGGAAAATATAGTACAATGGACACAGCAAGTCAGAACATCAACTTGGTCCTGAAACCACACAGATCCTCTCACATCGAAAAAAGAGAACTGTCATCAGTGAACATCACAGCCATCCCCATACCTGTTGGTATAGCATGGGACAAAACTGAATATGAAATATATGGTCCGGCTGAGCTCTAGAAATTACCACACCAATTTAAGATTTCGTTGAGTGACTTTGTTTCACCTAGTAGATTCTCTGATGATTGGGACTTTGAAAATATGAATAATATGTTGTCAGATTTAGAAATGTCAGCAAAATTTACTGCACATGATTATTTACAGGGTTCATCGAATTATGAGGAAATGTACTGTTTTAACCATTACGGGCATCATTTTCTGCATAAATCCACAAATCCTAGTAATACTTTCGTTTGTAATCAATGGGAACATTTTCCAACCCCACCAAAAGGCAGCTCAAAGACATTTTTTGAAAAATTCCCATACTTCTCGGGGTTTGATGTCACTGATCCGGAAACATTCTATTTTAAAATGTTAAATAAGACAGGGGTGAAAAATATGTTGAAAAATACTAAACTGATTTATTCAGAAACATTTTATGAAAAAATGTCTACATTTGGTTTTGAATATTGGAAAAATAACATTGAGACAAAACCATTTGGGGAACAAAAGAATGGCAGGTACAAGGTGTAGAAGCATTGTTCAGAGCCTGCATGATCCCAGAACAAATAATGTTCCTGAATGACACAGTTCAGCAAACAACCTGTCTTGATTTCGCCAAGATAAAAGATTTAAACAACCCGTCTATACCAAAGCCAATACCTGATGGAAACACCACTGCAGATGAGGGGTTAGACGTGGCCTATATTTTAACACAAAACAGAACACTTCCTGATTGGAAAAAAATTGTTAATCTGGCCCACAGAGCAGCAATATGAAGACGAGCCAGACAATGTTAAGTTGGCCGCAATACGCTCACAAGTTACTGAATATAACAAACTAGCAGAACAGGAGGTGAGGCATATGTCGTGCAGCTGGAGTGCTAGATACTATGGGGAGGGCGGCAGACCGGGGTGAGCACTAGCCACTAAGATAACGGAACCATGGGCACAACACTGTTGTGTTTTATCTAGGACCCTAATTAAATATTTCATATTTAGTAATAGCCAATGCAAACCAAATGCGGCATGGCTACTTCCTTAGACTCCTAGAAAGCACAACGATTTCCTACAACATACCAAACCTCCAGCAACTTGGGAATTCCCTGTGCTTTTGTTTTGATTTGTCTTAGAACTCCTGCAAGCACTGAAAGAACGGTCAGTTCCTACTGACATCTTTAATTGACGTCTTATGTCCAACCTTACATCAAACACGGCACCTTCCTGGTATAAATATACCTTAAGCAAGACACTGTGGTATGGAGCAGAGCGGCTATCTACTTATCCGAAGCCCAGCTGATGTGAGTGCCGAAGGAAGCCATCCCTCCCATTTGACGCACTGAGAAAGACGCTGTCTTTTTCTCCTGCCGAGAAAATCCAGCTCCGGTGTTCCCAGTCACCCTCGCGGGTTACTGGGAGACGAGTCCTGAGAACGAGATACAAGACCTCCTCCATTCTAAAAACCAAGGTACGGAGCTGATTAGATCCTTAGAGAATTCTTGGGTCCGATACTTGGCAAAAAACTAACTTCAACTTAAACTTCAGCCCTTCTACTCCTTCCCACGTGCTAAGCTTAGGTTAGGTACACCGGGGGTAGGCGTATTTAGAGACACCAGTTGAGTACGTTTAGTCAAGCTTTTATCTTTGTATGTAACTGTATATATTTTATACCTTTTAAGTATCATATGGCTCAGAAACCATATCAATGCTTTTACAGTATTATTTCGTAATACTCCTTTTACTGTACGCACTTTACTTTATAACAAGTATTGCAATCATAGCAATTCAGTTCTCTTGCATGATAAAGAAGACTGTTCAATAAATAACACCTTTTTATTGAAAACGCCTGTCTCTCTATTTCTCTGCACTCTGGTGAAACTAAGTATGCACAACTGACTGAGTGAAATAGCTATCTATTGTTTTCACACGACTCTGGAGATATACTCCTTATTCTGGGGGAGCAAAGTTGTCATGTTTTTGCGGTTGTCAGAAGCTGAATCCCTTCTTGTCTAAATCAGGAAAGTTCACTCCTCCCTGTTAATTCAAGAAAGTTTCTAGTGACCTCTGAGCTAGCTGGCAAACCGAAATTAAGTCTAACATATTCAATAGAAACCTAGTCGACCTCAGTCCTACGTCTAAACTATCGTTTATGTTATTCCAATGCGCAGAGCCTATTGGAAAATAGGAACTAAACTACATGGCGCCCAACATTTGGTAAGGCGATAATCTAACGCAAGATACTAGAGTAACTCAGTCGTGCTTTTTCACACAGACTCCTTTTTCCCGTAAAAACTCCAATAGATGTCTGGAGTCGGTGAAAGGTTAGTATCCGCCGGAACTTAGTAGGATGAGAATCCTATGTATTAGTTTACGGTATAATCAACGTTGAAGGATAGAGTGTTCCAAAATATTGTGCACCTAATCTTTTGTTTCCCCCCCCAAAAAAAACTTTCTCTGCAAGACACTTTTCATTAAATAATGTCGCTTAACGGCGACAACAACGAAACCTGTGGAGCCAAAGTAAATTCGAATCAACCGGGTGCAGACCGTACATGGTTGAATGAAGATGACCATGATGCAGTAATCATCCCGGTCAACATAAGAAAAACCATAACTATAAAACGTATAGAAAATGGAGTAACATCAACAGGTGGTACAGTCGTATTTGTGGTAGAGGCACATGAGTTTCGGCAGACAGAGGTATTCTATTCCTGGATAACTTTTCCAGCAGCAAATGCTGTAACACATGAGTTCCACTTCTACAAAGTAGCGGAATCTCCAGAAGAATACACTCCTTTTGAGGAAGTTGAAATTCCACTAACATACCAAGAGCACCTGCTCTTGTTTAATGGCGCCCTAAATCATCAAAATCACATTACCAGGCTATGTCCATTAGGTAGACCAGGAGCCACATGGCCGGTTCTAGACAGCTACACACCACATCCTGACATTGAAACAATGCCAGCCAGAGAACTTTTAGTTCAGTTAAAACAACTAATTAAAATACATAGACAATTGGTCCAATATGTCATGCGGACTTCAAATGTCCAACCTGCAATTAAACTTCCACAAAACACCCCTCATCAGGGGATCACAAATAATAAAATTACACCACAGAATATACAATCATGTCTTGGTGAAACACCCGCAAAACGGGAACAAATTCCATTCTGGTTAGCTCAAAAAATCACTCAGATAGAAGCGGTATTTCCTGATACTACCCCTCACCAAAAACACAGAATTCTGACTATCTGCCTCCCAATGGGGATCGCACCACATGTGGAGGACTGTGACACTTGGGGCACAGTCTTTGCTTCTATCTACACAAAAACACATGGTGTTCGGTCTATGGCGGTTATACCAGATGTGCTAAGATAGATTCAAAATGAATACGGTCCAGAACCTGCTTTAACTCTGGGCATAAATTACTAAAAGACTTTAAGCAGGTCTCGGCTATATTATTAGCCAACATTAAAGGGGAAGCAGCATGTGTGGCGATCAGTCAAAAATTGAAGAAGACAGATATAGCAGACCAACCTTTTGAGCTCGCAAAAATAATTGAAAAGTACTATGAAGAATTAGGCAGAGATAGTTTGGGTGGTAAACCAGTAAAACCCCAACTAATTGAAAATCCTGAAAAAACCTTTATTAAAAAATAATCTCAATTCTCAAAAGAAGAACTGGGAGGGTAACAAACAAACCACTCCCAGAGTCCAGGGGAAGGTCTCCCCAACGGAGAAATAGATCTCCAGAGAGGGGGGGCAAGTCTCCCCATAGGGAGCCCTCTGAGAAAAGATATAGCCTTAGAAATATGGACAATCTGAGAAAACCTGACAGATATCAAGATATTGATACACGTTCCTCTCGATCTTTTCAGACTTCCTCAAAGAAATCGGAAAGAAGAGGACGGTCAGAACATAAAGAAGAGCATGTCAAGTCCAAAGACAAAGAACCTGCTCATCAAAGTAAAAAAATCACAATATCCAAGAAAGAAGGTAGCAAGTATTAAAATAAAACATGCCGAGAATCCTGAGGACACAACTGAAAAACGGAGAGTGGGCCCAGACAATGCAAGACAGCGCAGCAGAAGGGAGCATAGCTCGCAAGATCCTGATGAATCTTCTGGAGACAGTGGACACAAATGGATACATTCAAGTGTAAACTGCAGACACCCGAGTGAGCGTGCCCATAAACTGTACGAAATAACATTGCGTATAGAGGGAGAAAAAACTAGGAAAATAAAAAGTCTCTTTTGGGAGAATCTATCTAAAGGCTATGACATCCTTCTAGCACAAAAAGACTGGCCACCAGAGTTTGTCAGGGAGTGCCCACATGGCGAAGAAATGATTATGCCTGCCTTCTCAAATCACATTTCAATACATAAAAAATACACACTTGCTAGAAAATGGGCAGTGGCCCAAGCCCCAGCATTATATAAAAATCTTGCAGGATGGGATGAGGATTCTCCTCACCATAAAATCCAGTTAAAAAATCAACCTACTGCACAGAAGCAGTATCCTGTTAAGCAAGAAGCTAAAAAACAAGTAAAAGAAATTTTACATCAACTTGAATATCAGGGGGTGATTGAAACATGCACCTCACAAATGAACAATCCTGTGTTTCCTGTCTCCAAGCCAGATGATTCATATCATCTAGTTTTGGACTACAGACATCTAAACTCCTGCTGTAAAACTTTTGCAGTCCAAAACTCACACAGTGCAGCAGTAAAGAATAACATTGTGCGCAAAAAATATAAAACGACATTAGATATCTCTAATGGATTCTTCTGTCAAAACATTGCACCTGAAAGCAGGTATTTGACCGCTTTCTCAATAATGGGGTCGCAAAAACAATTTTGTCGTCTCCCACAGGGATTCAAGAACAGCCCAGAATTATTTTCAGCAGGGGTAACAGAGTTACTACAAATTTATGATGATGAGGCATTATCTTATGTCGACGACATTTATCTTACAGATTATGACCTGGAGACTCACTTGAAAAGAGTGAGCACCATAATACTTGGGTTCGCCTCTGAAGGGTACAAATATAGGGGCTCATTAGGATCGTGGACGGACTTAAGTCCGTCCGCGACCCCAGAGTAGGAGGGAACGTCCGCATGGGCAGTGGCGTTCCCTCCGTGCATATTAGGATGTGACCGCCAGGGTGGCCGTCACATCCTCTATCTTTAACATTGCGGCGGGTGCAGCTTCAAGCTGCACCCGCCGCAATGTTAAAAATGCATACATTGCATTTGCATGCAGAAAGCGGCAGGCACCGTGCAGTGCCTGCCGATTTCTGCATACAAATGCAGGCGGGTACCATGGGTACCCCCCATGTGCACCCCCGACCCCCCTTCACCCAGGGGGCCCGCACCGGGCCCCCGAAGTCAAATTCCGTATGCTTTTCCACGGCGGAAAAGCTGCAGTGGAAAAGCATTTCTTTCACTCTATCCTAATATGGCTGGCGGTGTCTGATAGACACCGCCAGCCATGTTACAGCTTTTCCGCCGCGGTTGTAAGTCAACCGTGGCGGAAAAGCGGCGGACTGAAACCAGGACCCACCAGCCATCCTAATGTGGAGGTGGGTCTTTGGTGGGTCCGCAGAGGATTTTCCGCATCCTAATCAGCCCCTAAAATTAAAAAAATCAAGAATTGCCCATTTAACTGTCCTATTTTTAGGATATGAATTATCAAGTGAAGGCAAAAGCGTGGCAGACAACTTATTAGAGAAGTGTGCTGTACTCCAAGCTCCAAAAACGCTGAAAAACCTTCAATCAATACTAGGTTTCCTGAATTTCGGAAGAACATACATTTTAAATTATTCAGAGAGGGTTAAACCTCTCTACGAACTAATAAAACCAGATTTTAAACCAATTAATTGGACCCAAAAACACACAGAAATTTTAAGATCACTGCAGACAGATATGTTAACTAAAACAAAACTGCAAACACGAGCGAATGAACGCAACCTTGTAATCCGAATCATCCCAGGAAGATGTGGATTCACATACCTGACCTCTAATGAGGGAGAAACGGTACCAATAGCTTACAAATCACATTTGTACACACAAGCTGAAATGAAATTCAGTTCAACAGAAAAAATTCTGACAGCGGTTCCAACTTCTGTAGCAAAAGAAAGATCCCTAGCGCAAGGCAGAAGGATATCTGTGTTAACAGCAGAATCAGCCATGGAAGCATTAACAAGCCCACACAATCTAAATGCTGTGGCATTAGATCCAGAATGGATACAATGGAAAAATGATCTTACTGCAGAAGACGTGAAACACTATTTTGATCCGAAAATGAAAGAAATAGAAAATCTAGAATACGAACATGAATATCCTCTACCGATTGAAATTCTGCCTCTGGAACAACACACCTGTGTTATCTACACGGACAGATTTGCACAACACTACGTTTTGGAAACACAGATTTACAATGCAGCATGCACGATTGTTAAAGGTCGCTGGCACTTAGGTAAATTCAGACCGATGGTCACTAAAACTGAATCACTCAGAAACTGTTCAGCTCAGCCAGCTGAAATAAGATCCCTAAAAATGGCGCTTGAAAATGCTGATCGTGAATTCCCGACACTAATAGTGTGCGATTCGCATTACTGTGGTCGATCTTACAATAATTCCATGCAGACATGGATAAAAAACGGTTACAAAGGTGAGACAGGTGTCACAATACAACATAAAAAACTACAGGGACAAGTAGTTCTTTTGCAGAAAGAACTACAAAAGACTCACGTGATACACACGCAGAGTCTTCAACGTGATGGCTTTCACGTTGCAGGGAATTCATTGGCTGACAAAGCCACAGCAGCGGCTGATCACTCGGCTTCCGTAGCTATAAAAAAGAGTACGAAAACACAAATAGATGGCGAAACGCTACTTGCAGTAAAAGCCTCAATGGAAGGCAATTATGCGGCGTTACCTCTAAACTATCCACTCAGTAGTACATACATAATTGATGCGAACTCCGTTCTGTTTGCTCAAATCCCTGGAGTGGGGAATAGAGTAATTCCAAACACGTACCGGAGAGTCTTCTTGATACAAGAAGCACATATGGGATTGGGTCTGAGGCACGAAGAGATCATGAAATCTCTAATAGAACTACAATCTCAGTACTGGTGGCCGGGGATGAGCATAGAACTTTATAAATTTGCAATAAATTGTGAGGACTGCAACAGAGATCGCAGTTGTGAACCGGACCAGACACCAGCCCAGACACCACTATTAGAAAGCATCAGGCTATCTATGCGCAGACGTCCGAACGGACAAATGCGGTCCCATACAAATTAAGACGAGATTCATTTGGATGTGGCCCCAGCGCTCGGCTGACGCCAGAAGTGTTATAAAAGATTTGCGAGTCTTTATCGGCACATACAAAATTGGCATGCTACATTCTGACCAGGGTGCTGCGTTTAGCTCTCGGGCTTACAAGTAGGCCATGGCCAGCATGGGCATTGCATTGCGGTACTCTTCTCCCTTCCATCCTGAGGGAAACGCAGTTGTGGAAAGAAAAAACTGGGACATAAAGCAATCTATAACAGAGAGGGTATTAGGTTCGGGTGATGGGTGGGTCAAACATCTAACAAGTGTCCAACGTAGCCTTAATAATATGCCAAGAAATTCTCTAGGAGGTGTCAGCCCGTATGAACTTTTATGTTGTACTAGAATGCTTATTCAGGACCTAGATTGTCAAACTTCAGTGGTGCAACAAAAAACTTTTGATATCAAAGATCGTTTGGCTGTTTTACAGGACTTAAATGAAACAAGAAAAAGTCTGAGTAACGAAAAATTAAAGCCAACTACCACTGAAGAAAAAACACCTGTCCCAGCAAGACCTGTCTGGATTCCAAAGATTGGGGATCTGGTCAGAGAAAAGATCGTGGTGAAGAAGGAATTTGGGCCTTCTTACAGAAAAGCAGTACCTGTCTTAGCTGTCAGTGGAACAAGATCAGTAGTGCTACCGCCTCTTGCTGGTAAAAAGGAGAACCGAGTTGTATCAATCGACCTGGTGAAACCACAACCATGTGGCCAATAATAAGTAGTAAGCCCAGTGGACTCCCAAGAAATAGCAGAAGACCAAATCTTGCTACAATCCAAGAGGTTCAAACTAAGAGACTAATCACATTTGATAAACCTACTGTGATTAAGAAAGGACTATGTAAAAAAGCCATGGAACTTGTGCCTCTTGAGACCCAAATTGCTACAGTTCAACGAGAAACACCAGTCTACAATGACTTCGGACTACACAAATGTAACAAAAGATCAATGGAAATCCGGAAGCAATCCCACCAATTGACAGAACTGCATCTGGCTATTTTATCAACTTTGATGATTATTCCGATGATCCAAGTGAACATGGAGACAAGCCAGCAATGAAAACATTCAAAGAAAAAGTAAAAGAACTCATTCATCAACTCAAAGAAATATATATCTAACTCCTCAATGGATTAAATTGTGGATTGTGTTAGTCGTACTTTTCCTCTTTTTGTGGCTCATCTTGGTTTTAAGTTTGGGTAGATTTATTGATGGAAAATATAGTACAATGGACACAGCAAGTCAGAACATCAACTTGGTCCTGAAACCACACAGATCCTCTCACATCGAAAAAAGAGAACTGTCATCAGTGAACATCACAGCCATCCCCATACCTGTTGGTATAGCATGGGACAAAACTGAATATGAAATATATGGTCCGGCTGAGCTCTAGAAATTACCACACCAATTTAAGATTTCGTTGAGTGACTTTGTTTCACCTAGTAGATTCTCTGATGATTGGGACTTTGAAAATATGAATAATATGTTGTCAGATTTAGAAATGTCAGCAAAATTTACTGCACATGATTATTTACAGGGTTCATCGAATTATGAGGAAATGTACTGTTTTAACCATTACGGGCATCATTTTCTGCATAAATCCACAAATCCTAGTAATACTTTCGTTTGTAATCAATGGGAACATTTTCCAACCCCACCAAAAGGCAGCTCAAAGACATTTTTTGAAAAATTCCCATACTTCTCGGGGTTTGATGTCACTGATCCGGAAACATTCTATTTTAAAATGTTAAATAAGACAGGGGTGAAAAATATGTTGAAAAATACTAAACTGATTTATTCAGAAACATTTTATGAAAAAATGTCTACATTTGGTTTTGAATATTGGAAAAATAACATTGAGACAAAACCATTTGGGGAACAAAAGAATGGCAGGTACAAGGTGTAGAAGCATTGTTCAGAGCCTGCATGATCCCAGAACAAATAATGTTCCTGAATGACACAGTTCAGCAAACAACCTGTCTTGATTTCGCCAAGATAAAAGATTTAAACAACCCGTCTATACCAAAGCCAATACCTGATGGAAACACCACTGCAGATGAGGGGTTAGACGTGGCCTATATTTTAACACAAAACAGAACACTTCCTGATTGGAAAAAAATTGTTAATCTGGCCCACAGACACTAATAACTGTCATGATAGATTCCTGAACAAAATACAGGGGTTCAAACAAAACAGGCCAGACCCAAGATATTCCCAAAGACAACATCCAGGGATAATTACAACATACAGGGGCTGATTATGAGGGAGGATTTTCCGCATCCTCCGGGCCGGCGGAAGCCACCGCTGGCCTGGAGGATGCAGAAAATCCTCTGCGGACCCACCAAAGACCCACCGCCACATTAGGATGGCTGGTTGTCCTGGTTTCAGTCCACCGCTTTTCCGCCGTGGTTGACTTACAACCGCGGCGGAAAAGCTATAACGTGGCTGGCGGTGTCTATCAGACACTGCGAGCCACATTAGGATGGTGTAAAAGAGATGCCTTTCCACGGCGGCTTTTCCGCTGTGGAAAAGCATGTGTAACTTCACTGCGGGGGCCGGTTGCGGGCCCCCTGGGTGAAGGGGGGGTGGGGGTGCACATGGGGGGTACCTACCCCCCTGCATTTGTATGCAGTAATCGGCAGGCACCGCACGGTGCCTGCCGCTTTCTGCATACAAATGCAATGTATGCATTTTTACCATTGCGGCGGGTGCAGCTTGAAGCCGCACCCGCAGCAATGGTAAAAATAGAGGATGTGACCGCTAGGGTGGCGGTCACATCCTAATTTGACAGGAGGGAACTCCGCAGGCCATGCTGAGGTTCCCTCCTCCTCTATGATCGCGGATCATAATGAGCCCCACAGTGTGGGAAAACTATGCCTCGAATGGCTACAGAAATCCACACTTCCAGAAATTAAGCAACACTTAAATTTACTTAAAGAAGGTGCTGACTTGCGAGATTTCATAATGGGACCTCGCAAACAGCATCAAAAACGTTTCATATACGCCGGTATATACGCAGCATACAATGAAGCTTGGAAATTAAATCAAATTGAAACTGCTGAGAAAATACGAGAAATTGATTGTATTCATTTGGAAAAAGCATTTTCTGTAGTGGACAATGGGTTAACGACTCTGTCCTCCAGAATCTATTCACTGAATAGCATTGTATCATCTGCTATTGATATAATAGAACAGGATATGATAATGTTACAACATGATCAGTCCCAATTGTGTTCTATTGTACAGCTAGGCTGGACCTTACAAAATTTGCGTTCAGGTCACGTGCCATGGCGTCTAATCAACATAACGTCATTATTTTCTATCTTTAACCTTACTGATAGACAAATCTCGTTGGCACAGAAAGGAGCAGAATAAACAGTGCTAAGCATTGAAAAACTTGAGAGATTACCATTGACAATGTCAGAAAGACCTGTCATTGAACGGATAATACATGGCACCATTACAATCCCGATAACAAATTTTCAGTTTCAATACTGCCAAGAGTATATTTCAGCAGGCCTGTATGAAAGGTTGGGTAAAGGGTACATCAAATCAACCTGGAATTTACCTTTTACACACAGGTGTTGGAGTGGGGGAAAGAAAGATGTATTTCTTAGTGGTAGTAACTGCAAAACATCACTGAGCGGTACACTCCTATGCGAAGGTATGTTATGTTATGTTATGTTATTTATTTGTTAAGCGCAAACAGCTGCCCCAGCAACGGAGCGTCCCGGCGCTGAACCTAACCAGTGCCTGAGGAGGGGGGGGAACCAGCAGAGGGATTAGATGACAGTGAAAAGATGGGTTTTGAGTGCTTTTCGGAAAGCAATCAGATTGGAAAGGGCGCGGATGTGCGGAGGTAGGGAGTTCCAAAGCTTAGCTCCCAGGACCTTAAAGGAGCGTCCACCCTGTCTGCAGAGCTTAGTGCGGGGGACCATCACGAGGTGTTGTCCCAGAGAGCGCAGGTTGCGCTGGGGCGTGTATGGTACCAGGAGTGGGCGCAGGAGTTCAGGGCAGTCCGACTTGAGGATTTTAAATGCCATAGTCAGTGCTTTGAATTGGATCCGTGATTCGATTGGCAGCCAGTGCAAATTTCGAATGGTGACTCTGGCAGAGCACCTGCGTGGGAGCCCTACCACTGCTCTGGCGGCCGAGTTCTGGATTCGCTGTAGTCTTGCTAGTTCAGCTTTGTTTGCCCCCAAGAGCAGGACATTAGCGTAGTCCAGCCGGGCAAGAATCATGGCTTGCATAATGAGTTGGCGGGTCTTCGCGTCAAAAAATCCGAGTATGGGGTAAAGGCTCCTCATGAGACCCACACACGTGGATGCCACTTTCTTGGTGTGGGACTGAAAGCTAAGTGAGGGGTCGAGCCAGACACCAAGGTTTTTGACGACTTCTTTTGGCACGGGGGTGGGGCCAAGCACAGAGGGCCACCAGTGATGGTTCCAGAGGGAGGGGTTTTTTCCCAGGAGGAGGACCTCCGTTTTTCCGGCGTTAAGCTGAAGGCAGTTGAGTGTCATCCACTGTGCGACTGCCGCGAGGCCCTCTCTGAATTTGGTTGCTGAAGGTGAGGGACCTTCTGAGAGTGTGATGACCAGCTGAGTGTCATCAGCGTAGGATACCAGCGTGAGATCCCACTCTTTTGCTACCAATGCGAGAGGCTGAACGTATAAGTTGAAAAGGGATGGGCTGAGCGCCGATCCTTGGGGGACCCCTTGCCGGATGGATTGGGGTTGAGAGATATAGGGGGGGGCTGAAATTTGAAAGGACCTGTCTTCTAAGAAGGACTGGAACCATTCAAGGGCTGATTCGCCAATCCCAACGGCTTCGAGTCGTTTCAGCAGGATGTTGTGTGAGACCGTGTCAAAGGCCGCGCTGAGATCCAGCAGGATCAGCGCGGCACTTTGACCGGCGTCTAGGATGCCTCGAAGGTGCTCCGTAGTGGTCAGCAGAGCCGACTCAGTGCTGTGACCTGGCCTGAAGCCGTTTTGGGAAGGGTCCAGGACATGGTTTTGCTGCATGTGGTAGGATAGTATTTTGTTGACATGAGCTTCAGCCAGTTTTGACGTCCAGGGGAGCAGGGAAATGGGCCGGAAGTTTTCTGGTTTAGTGGGGTCCAGTGTGGGTTTTTTGATGATGGGCGAGACCCACGCAGATTTCCAGCAGGAGGGGACCACCGCTGAGGAAAAGGAGAGATTGAGTAGTTTGGCAAGCGAGGGGAGAAAGAAGTCAAGAGATTCCAAGAATTTAGACGGACGCATGGGGTCTGCAGGGGAGCCAGACTTGACCTGTCTGCATAGTTTAGAGAGGTCGTCGATGGATACGTCGGGTATTCTTAGCAGTTTAGAAGTCTCCGCCGTCGATTGGGGGGTGTAAATGGGCGTAGCATCGTCTTGTGGAAAGGACGCGTAGATCTTCCTGACCTTTTCAGTAAAAAAGGTGGCTAGGTCCTCGCATTGTTTCAGGGAGGTGATGCAGGTGCCTGGATTGGGAGTTTTTTGGAGATTTTGGACTAAGCTGAAGATGGTTTTGGTGGGGTTGGAGCTGCGTTCGATTTCCTTAGCGTAGAAGGAGGCTCGGGTAGTGCGAATAATAGTAATAATAGTATGTATAAACCTGCATGGGTTCATCAAATAAACTTTCATGTCACCTGCACCGAACTCCGGCTACACAGATAGAGCCATTTTTCAGACATCTTTCCAACGGTAGCTACGCTATATTAAGTGACCGCAGCTGTTGTGGCATGGTGCCAGGAAAACCTTATCTCGTGAGCGTCACTTCCAGGGTCATTTGTTGTATGCAAGTATTGTATCTAAAAAGCAACCCAGACATGGAGGCGGAAATTTGGCCTTCTGTGAATATCTCTTCTATTCGAATTGATACTTTAAGCAGAATGAAGTCTATTCTTTTACAGACAACTGTGCCTTTAACCTCGTCCAAAGAGACGTATGACCTGCAAGCTGCAAGGACAGCGGCAGAGATACATACCCTTTTATCAACAAACTGCCCCGTGCATTTCGAAGAAATGTTAAGCCAAATTTTAAACATGTCAGATACCAGTGGCATCACACATGTATTGAAGACAATTTGTTTAGGACTGTTAACACCATTTGAGACAGTCCTGGGCATCTTCCCGAATTTTGTGCAACCACTTTTTGGTGGCCTGCCACTTATTTTGGGACTCGTAGCAGGAATTTTATTTTTGCTCCTTCTGCTCCGATATGGCAAGCCAAGTCACAAACAAAACTCAGGCTTCGATGCAAGAAACGATCCTAGCAATAAGTATAACTGAGACCGTATCACTAAGGTCCTCGGATTGGCCCGGCTAAGAGATCTGAATACAACCTGGTTTCTTTCTTTCAGAACGATCTGGCAAAATAGCATCTTACCTGTTCTTCGATGTCTGCTATGCGGAGAAGAATGTGTGTTGGACGTTTGTCTTACACTACCATCAATAGTACCAATGGATATCGTCGCTTTGCTTTGTCCAGTAACGACTCATGCAACGTGTTGTCCCCAGCGGCTACCGATTCTGATGACGGCATTCGTTGAGACTTCACCATTACGAGTAGGTGGCGTGAAGTATGAGATGAAAGCAGCAGCACACAGGTACAACCTTCTGTGAACATTGCTGATCTAAACACTGATGATGGCAATGCATCGCATATATGCACTATTTCTGATTTTTCAGCGTTGGACCAACTTTCACCTACTGTTGTAGACAAATTTTTTGCTGGTCTAGCTGAGGTATTGTTCTCTCCTAACAACGAGAATAACAATTGAAATAGCGAGCACACAGCGTTCCCCGAACTCTGAATTCGGCCTTCAACTTTTAAAAACAATTTTTCAGTCAGTCAAGAATCTTTATTCGATTTAGTTAAAAATCATACAAAGAGATAAAAACATTAAAATACAAATAAAGACTATTTACAATATAATACAAGTCAGTGCATACAATGGGGTACAGTTACATGCTATATATGAAAGGAACAAATTAATTCATTTTATACAAATTTAAAAATAATAAAACTCATTTAGAGGGGTCCATTACTATGTTGCATTTTTTTAGTTCTAACTGCCGCCACCAAAAAATTTGCCATTTGCTATTTTTCTTACCCTGAAAGAAAATTATTTTTTTTTCTCTCCAAGAACTTCCAAAATATTTACCTTTTTTTGGCACAAGGTACTCTGCTTAGAGTAGAACTATTCTTAGAGAACAGAGCTTCTATTTTCTAGAGACTCTAGAGACAATATTTTGAATGAGCCTCTAGCACACTTACAATCTTGTATGAATAAGTGATGAAATGGTCTCGGCCCTCTCTTCTGTATTAAGAGCCATTTCATAAATGTAATTTTCGCAATTCATTCAGCTGATATTTATGTTTGAATTATCTGAATGATACCACTGCTTGAATGCGTACATTATAATACTCATTTTCGTGTATCTATACCGTTTCAAATGCATTTAACGTATTTTGGGGTGGGATGGAAAAACACATGCATACCTATATGTTTATATATTGCTTAGTATTTACTAATGATGGACATTATACGTGGAGTGGGTGTTGTGTTTTATCTAGGACCCTAATTAAATATTTCATATTTAGTAATGCAAACCAAATGCGGCAAGGCTACTTTCTTAGACTCCTAGAAAGCACAACGAGTTCTTACAACATACCAAACTTCCAGCAACCTGGGAATTCCCTGTGCTTTTGTTTTGATTTGTCTTAGAACTCCTGCAAGCACTGAAAGAACGGTCAGTTCTTAGGGACATCTTTAATTGACGTCTTATGTCCAACCTTACGTCAAACACGGCACCTTCCAGGTATAAATATATCAGCGTTTGCCTTAAGCAAGACACGGTGGTGTGGAGAAGAGGGGCTATCTACTTATCCGAAGCCCAGCTGATGCGAGTGCCGAAGGAAGCCGTCCCTCCCATTTGACACACTGAGAAAGACGCTGTCTTTTTCTCCCACCGGGAAAATCCAGCTCTGGTGTTTCCAGTCACCCTCGCGGGTTACTGGGAGATCGAGTCCTGAGAACGAGATACAAGACCTCCTCCATTCTAAAAACCAAGGTATGGAGCTGATTAGATCCTTAGAGAATTCTTGGGTCCGATACTTGGCAAAAAACTAACTTCAACTTAAACTTCAGCCCATCTACTCCTTCCCACGTACTAAGCTTAGGTTAGGTACACCGGGGTTGGCGTATTTAGAGACACCAGTTTAGTACGTTTAGTCAAGCTTTTATCTTTGCATGTAACTGTATATATTTTATACCTTTTTAGTATCATAAAGCTCAGAAACCATATCAATGCTTTTACAGTATTATTTCGTAATACTCCTTTTACTGTACGCACTTTACTTCATAACAAGTATTGCAATCATAGCAATAATTTCTCATGCATGAGAAAGAAGACTGTTCAATAAATAACACCTTTTTATTGAAAACGCCCGTCTCTCTATTTCTCTGCACTCTGGTGAAACTAAGTATGCACAACTGACTGAGTGAAATGGCTATCTATTGTTTTCACACGACTCTGGAGATATACTCCTTATTCTGGGGGAGCAAAGTTGTCATGTTTATGCGGTTGTCAGAAGCTGAATCCCTTCTTGTCTAAATAAGGGAAGTTCACTCCTCCCTGTTCATTCGAGAAAGTTTCTAGTGACCTCTGAGCTAGCTGGCAATCCTAAATTAAGTCTAACATATTCAATAGAGACCTAGTCGACCTCAGTCCTACGTCTAAACTATCGTTTATGTTATTCCAATGCGCAGAGCCTATTGGGAAAATAGGAAATAGACTACAACACTGCACAGTACAGGCGATCACAGAGGGTGATACAACCTGTTCTGACACAGCAGGTATTCTTGATCTGTTTGTAACGCATTACAAAGATACACAGCTGACGAGGAAGAGATAGCACAATATCTGGTATTCATAGCTTTAGTGTGGCTGTCATAGGACAGAAAGATTTCCTTATGCACCCACTGATGGCTGAAGACATTAGGGATGCTATTACTGCCCTGCCCAATGGTAAAGCCACAGGTACAGATGGACTCCCAGCAGAGTTCTACAAAGAATACATAGATGTTTTAGTACCGCATATGCAGGCCATGTACGGTGAAGCTTATGAGCAACAAAAGCTGCCAATATAAGTAGAGTGTGTGGTCACTTGATCACAAAGGGCGCGCTCTTTTAACATGAAACCGATGTGGTTTCTTCTTACATTAGAAAAATTTCAATCTGTTGATTCCCATAAATTAATGAGACTTTTCAGGTTACTGAATCAACAAATTTTTTTTTCGTTCAAAAATTCAGTTTTATAAAATTAAGGAGCGCACGGAGATAACATTATAACAACAAAAGCTGCCAGACATGCTTAGCGAGGCATTCATTATAACGTTATTGAAGCCGGGAAAGACACCAGATCACTGTGACTCGTACAGGCCTTTGCCGCTCTTGAACACAGATGTAAAGATATTGGCAAAGGTTCTGGCAACCTGGTTATGACTAATAATACCTGTTATGGTAATGCCGAATCAATCGGGGTTTATCGCCACCCGCTCCACAGCGCATAATTTAAGAACGTTATTTGCGGTAATGCATCTCTTGGATCCTAAGTTGCCAGCAGCTGCGGTACTATTAGATGCCGCAAAGGCGTTTGACTCGATTGCCTGGAATTATATGTTTGCTGAATTGCATAGTATGGGTGTGCCATATTTTTACACTAATTAGATTAAATTGCTCTACACAGACCCAGTAGCCTGGGTGAGGGTAAATGGACAGACATCAAATACATTTCCAAAATAAACTCGGCACCAGGCAGAGTTGCCCGCTTTTCGCCTCTGTTGTTTGTGGTAGTGTTGGAACCGCTGGCATGTGTGTTGAGACAGAGTCATGCAAAGGCGGCATTACGTTTTATCCAGTGTCCTTTAGCGGTGTCCATGTATGCAGGTGACATGGTCTTGTATGTGAGGGAGCCTGCGGTATACCTAAAGCATCTAATTGGAGAGTATATCCGGTTTGAGTGGTACTCTGGCCTTGCAAGCAATTGGAATAAATCAGTAGTGCTATCCTTGACAGAGAATACCAAGCAAATTGAGCTAGGTTATCCCCGAGCATGGACTGCAGAACCTGTAAAATATCTAGGTGTCTGGATTCACAGGGGTCCCCAAGTAGTTGTGCGTTCCAATTATGGTACAGAAATCTCCAAACTTGAGGACCAGGTAAACTCATCAACACAGGGTTAATTAGTTTTCAGAGAAAAGATCAAGGCGCTCTGCCTATAGAGTACGCAACACAATATCCAATTCAACCTATTTCCTTGTGGTGCAACTAGCGAGCGGGAAAACCCTCTGACCGCTCAACAGTGTGTTTCAAAACACACCAAACTTATACACATATAGCTTTTTGGGCACATTTGGTCCCAATGCAAATCTGGGATCTCTGTTTGATTTTTTCAATGCGTGAACCGTATGCATGAGATTCGTTTCACGGGGTGTTAATTAAAAACTCCATGTGGCATATTAACTGTCTTGGATGCTATGTAAACTGGTAAATATTTCATCAATGCTGTATGTCATATATTCTAGTGTACATATGTTTGTATTTTTCCCAGCCCTGAGGAGTCGCGAACACTCTGTTCCGAACGCGATGAAACACGAGTCGGCTGGCTATGGAACAATTAAAATCTTGAAACCCATGGACACCCAGTGCCACTTTGCTTTTCAGTGCTGTCTTTGTTTCAACATAAAATCTTTGCATTGGATCATATAATTTCACGAATGTTGATGACAATATTAAGTGTGTACATAGGCAAAATTTGTGTCTTGAGGACCAGGTAGCCCAGTGGATTAGACTACCGCTGACGTTTGCGGACGGGGTTGCACTGATTAAAATGTTGGTGCTGCCGAAATGTTTGTATTTATTTGTAAATGTACCTATTCACCTTACTCAGCATTTTTTCACTACAGTGCGATCCTTGCTGATTACTTCAACCTGGGGGGGCAAAAAACTGAGGGTTAAGTGGGAGACTTTAACACGACCATATGCGATGGGAGGCTTTACAGTGCCCGATTTGCAACTGTATTACCTATGTGCACAAGCACAGTACGCCTAATACTGGCAAAATGTGCCACCGTTTACGCCGCATGTTGCGTTTGCGGCGGGGGCGGTGAACCCAATTCCATTAAAAGTGATGATTGTCAAATAAACATACAGTTTTTAAGTGTGACCAGATTGACAAAGTACAATGTACAACACATGCATGGCAAAACTTGGGGTAGCGTGTTCAAAGACTTCTGCTGTATGCGCCGGCGATGCCATTGCTGCATCATACGGCTCTGTCTGAAACAGGCGAGCCGGGCTCCCTAAGAGTGCTGCATAGTGTTTGGATGCAGACTATGGGGGACGAGTTTCCTAGTGGGATGTTTATATGTAAATGTAAATGTGTCTTGTAAAGCGCACTGCTACCCGGAGGCGTCCTGGCGCTATAGACCGCTGGGGAACCCGTCCTGGCTTTCTCTGTGAGATGTTCCCTTCCTGGGTATGCCCAAAGTGAAACCAGGCATCCCTGGCGTTTGTGGAGGGCTGTTGTGGAGATGAGGCAAGCTAATGCCCAGAGTTGCCGAGTGTGATCCCTGGTTAGAGTAGGCACCGAGGTGAGAATTATCGAGTCCGCTGACCCTGGTTCACGACCCTGCCGCATCGGGGATTGAACCCTGGTACCGGGCCATCCTCTGCTTCTGGGTCTGCCGCCTCTAACCAGTGAGCCACACCACTCACTGCCTGCAAGATTTTATACAAGAAGTGGGGAATGCTGCTATGTTAACATTCATTTATAGCAGGTTGAGATCTGCGATGAGGGCCCTCTATTCATGCTTCCCAGAAGAGCCGTCAGTTTTGGGGGCTCTGCAACTTATTTACACCACTCAAAGTAAAACTAAATTGGTTTCATGTTTATACTTTGCCTCACAACTAGATGAAGGTAATGGTGCAACAAGTTCAATGGACAAATGGAATGCTATTTTACCTCAGCCACTTACCGAAGAGGAGTGGGATGCTGACGGGACAATTTGCGGTAATGGCAACATGAAGCTTATACATTATAAATACGTTCATCAAGTGTACTACACACCAACACATCTTTACAGATATGACCTGAGAGACAAACATTGTTGTAAGAGATGTGGTGTCGACAATGCTGCTTTTCTACATTTAGCGTAAAAATGTGAAATGTGTTTGTATTTATATAGCGCCTTCTACCCAGAGGTCTCGTAGCGCTGTATTCATACTGCTGTGGAACCCTTCCAGGCTTTCCTGTGAGATGTCCACTCCTGGGCACCTCCAAGGTGAAGCCAGGCATCCAAGCGCTGCTGGGGCAGTTGGGGAGATTAAGCAAGCTATTGCCCAGAGTCACAGAGTGGGACCCATGATTAGACTAGGCACGAGGCGAGAATTATCAGGTCTGGGGAGATTGAGTCCAAGAGCTGCTGAGGTTTGAATTGAACCCTGGTCCCGGGCCAGACCTCTGCATCAAGGTCTGCCGCTCTAACCATTGAGCCACGCTTCTCTGCGCTTCTCGACTTTGAGCATGGGTGGGCATGCTCAAAGGTGGCAGATTTCTGGGGAAAGGTTGTGAGGGCTTTAACGGAAAAAGTGGATGAATCAATCGAATGTGATATGAAAGTGTGTTTGCTGGGTAATGTAATGGGATTAAAAACTATCAATCAAAAACTTGTAGCAATGGCAATACAGTTGGCAAAACGTAGGGTTGCCTTTAACTGGGATGGTAGGCCAGCGCTCAAATTGGCACACTGGTTACATGATGTGGCCCACTGCCGTGATCAACTCACATGTTACGCAGAGGAGCTGCCAAGATTTTTCAGACCGCAAGACATTTGTGGTCCCCTTTACTGCCTATATGTGAAACCATACTACTGACTGATGACAATCAATTTGTGTATAAATAATGTATTGACTGTTTGTGATGAATCCCTGATCTAATAATAACTTGTGCTTCTGTACTGTTTTTATTAACTACTGCCATGTATTCTGTACAAAACTTGCCCATGATGTACTGTTACATTGATGATTCTGTTTGAAAATGTATAAATAAAAAATAAAAAAAGCTATGTTACTTATGTGTTTGTGATTAACTGTAATGGATATGTATTTTTGGGAGTTTTTGCAGGTGGGTTGTTTATTTTACTTTACAGGTAAGTCTATGATTATGTGCTATGGCCATTGGGAGTTTACGTTTTTTTTAAAGAAAATAATTTTTCATTTATACCAAACTAATTGCGTTTAATTTGATATCCTGTTTTTTGTTTTTCCTCAAGCATTTTTTTCATACACGCTTTTTTAAATTCATGTTTGATTTTGTATTTTTGGGGGGAATTTTGGACAATATTTTTTCTATATTTGATGGATTACTATTTTTTGATACCTGGATACAGAAAGATCTGCAGCAACAGAGCAGTAAGTATTATTTTGTTTATTTACTTTTGGGTGGGAAATGCAATTTTAAAATGTTTGTGTTAATATTATGCGATTGTTATATGGAATTGTTTCGTTCATGTGTTGTAACAATTTTAAGTGATGTATTGAATTTGTTTTTTGATTTTTAGTAGGCAACTGTTACATTTTATTTTAAATAACAGATGCATAATTTTATTGTATCAGTCCTTATTAACATTGGTATTTTACTTTTTTTTGACTGGTGGAATAACATATTATATTTGAAATTTAAAAAAAGTGGTTTGCTGGTTTAGAATTGATCATAGTTAATGTGGATTTTGGCAGGTTTTTATACTGGTCTTTATTAATATTGGTATTTGTTATTGTTTTTTGACTAATGTAATAAAATATTACATTTATTCTTTAAAATACAAATTGTTTAGTTTGTTGGTTTAGAATGTTTCTTCCATTTATGAGAATTTTGGTAGGTTACCATTTATTTTATATGTTTTAAGCAATCATTTCTACTTAATCTATTAATTTGTTTATTTTAAGAGTTTGACTTTAAATTGTAGCATATCGTACATTCTTTTTTCTGGTTGCTAATTTTAGTAATGTATTGTTCCATTCTTAGAGCCCGATTCTGAAGCGGTTAGGAAGGCCTCCAAATGGCATTTCTCTCCATCCGAATCTGATCGGGAACATATCTTTCCAACCAGTTAGGAAAGGTTTCTGACCGACCGAGTATGATGCGAGTTAGGCGTTAGGAATATCCCAATCCGAACCCAACGGCGTTCAGAACGACAGAGACTTATGGAGCAGAATCGTACATCTCTAAGGGCCACATTTCCAAATGACTAAGTATGATAATGGATTCGGACAGCCTTTCCAAATCGTGCCATCCACCCCGAAACGGCAGTCGGAATCTGACAGTGTGGGCCCCCCTGCACCCGGAGCCTACCCATGGGTCCCCCCTTATCAGCCATGCACAGTTTGGCAGGCACCAGGGCGTGCCTGCCACAGGGTGCCCAATGTTCCACCAGCCACCCTTTTCTTCAATGGGAGCCTACGCATTCGGTCGGAACATAGGCTCCCATATAAGTCAATGGGAGTCCGACCCAATCATGTCTGGAAGCATCCAGATGCATCATACCTTGTCATCGGACTCTCCCGATCCGAGTGGGTCAGAAACCATTCCCAAACCCTTTCATTCGGGAAGATTTCCTTACGGCACCGGAAGTAGGTCCTTAGTTGTTGGTAGCTTTGCTCTTTTGTAATGCTTCTATACATTTGTATAGTGTAGGTTGGGTACTGAGTAATTTGGATTGGAAGGCATTGTGCCATCCTCCCACTGCATTGTTTGTTTTGGCTTCCTGTGCCAAGGTGATGTCATAGTCATTCCACCATGGTATTTGGAATTTGGGTTGGAGTCTTTGTTATCCTGAGCAATGCAGTTTTTCAACCCAAGTGTATTTGAAAAAGTGGGCAAAGCCTGTCTTAATTTTGTTGGTAGAAAGTGTTTTCTATTAGTAGATTGTGGTGGTTGGCTACCTTTGTCAAAGGTATATATCAAAGAAGGTACCCCCTGGTAATACTTTAATGTCCAAGATTAAGAGGGGAAAGACAATAAATATACTCAATTGAGAACTCTTGTCAGACCTATATACTTTTACTGGTGGCCTCCCTAAGGCTCATCACATGGGCTGTTCCACAGCAATAAGTCTTTCCATTCCAAATTGTCCACAATTCATTAGTATTTATTAAAATATTTTCTAATTTTATATAGGTAAAGTATTTTCTTAAAGATTTCTTTTTACATTATTATGGTTATTGTTCACAATGTCAATCAATACAAACATATACAATCATTTTATAAATATCAATGTTTAGACATACAGCAGAGTTCATAGAAAGTATTTCATGAATAACATCGCCACAAACAAATTATTTATAGATAAAATACACAGAAAGACATGAAAAATCCTTTTGGTCATTCATACAACTGACCCCAAGACACACCATCAAACATTCTATCCCACCAACC
Organism: Lissotriton vulgaris; assembly: GCF_964263255.1. Lineage (NCBI taxonomy): Eukaryota > Metazoa > Chordata > Amphibia > Caudata > Salamandridae > Lissotriton > Lissotriton vulgaris. The sequence goes on from NC_141694.1 coordinate 667,435,945, forward strand.
AGAACTCTCTCTCACAAGCGACACACTCATACAACAATCTTAGGGAAACTTCTGTCCAATTATATGACATACACTATAGATGACCTTGTGGCCTGACTCAATCTCATAATGTCCCACTATTGCATTGTCTTTGTGTAGTTTCCCAAAGCTGGTCAACATACATTTCGGTGGATATCTGTTTCAACAACCTTTATCAGGCCCACTAGTACTGAGGAATTTGTATGTGAGTGGACTGGGATTCTCTTATAGTAAGGAGGTGTATGTCTTGAATCCTCGCGCCTATAGCTATGCCTTGAAATCAAGTGCGGAGAAATTTATTCTAAGTGTCAAGCATTGCAAGTCAAGAAGCTCCTTATTATCCTGTGGTAGAATTCGATTTGGGATGGAACAGTATCCAGCTCCTTATACTATGCAGGAGTATTACTCCATCTAGGTAATATGATTGTATTGGTCCAGTTTGGTTAGCTTAGTTACTCCTCATACTGGTATTGTTTTAAAATGTGTATATTAAGAGGCCTCTGTCTGAGTAAAGCCAGGAGCAAGAAGTGTGCAAAGCCCTGCACTGAGCAATTAGCGGAGGACTATAAAAGAAGTGCTTTACAACGTAAACATGTCGCTGTCTGAAAAAACGTGAGTCATACACATGTAAAGCTGCACACTTAATATACACATTTTAAAACAATACCAGTATGAGGATTAATTAAGCTAACCAAACTGGACCAATAAAATCATATTAACCAGATGGAGTAATACTCCTGCACAGTATTAGGAGCTGGATATCGTTGCATCCCCAATCAAATTCTAAAACAGCCCAATAAGGAGCTTTTTGACTCGCAACGCATGACATTTAGAATAAGTGTAGCCGCAATTCATTTCAAGGCATAGCCATAGGAGTTAGAATTTAAGACGTACACCTCCTTACTATAAGAGAACCTCAGTCCACTCACCTACAGGTTCCCCATTACGAGTGGTCCTGATGAAGGTGGTAGTTACAGACATTCACCAAAACTTACGTTGACCTGCTTTGGGAAACTTTACAAAGATAACACAATAGTGGGATATTATGAGATTGACTCAGCCGACTAGGTCATCTATAGTGTATGCCATATAATTGGTCAGAAGTTTCCCTAGGATTCTTGTCTGAGTGTGAGTGTGTCGCTTGGGAGAGAGAGTTCTGTTTGTGTAGATTGAATGTTTGATGGTGTGTCTTGGGGTCAGTTATATGAATGACCAAAAGGATTTTTCATGTCTTTCCGTGTATTTTATCTGTAAATAATATGTTTGTGCCAATGTTAATCATTAAATACATTCTATGAACTCTGATGTATGTCTATACATTGATATTTGAAAATGATTGTGTATATTTGTATTGATTGATATTGTGAACAAAACCCCTAAAATTGTAAAAAAAAAAAATCTTTGAGAAAATCCTGAACATATATAAAATGAAAAAAATATTTTATTAAACACTAATGAATTTTGGACAGTTTGCAATGAAAAGACTTATTGCTGTGGAACAGCCCATGTGATGAGCCTTAGGGAGGCCACCACTAAAAGTATATAGGTCTTACGAGAGTTCTCAATAGATTATATCTATTACCTCTGTGAAAAGGGACACAGGTTTGCACTATAAATTTTTTTAATTTCAAAGGCAAATCGTCTGTAGAATATTCAACCCTATAGGGCCGAATACGAGTTTGATGGTCTGACTGCCCGGCCACCACATCCGTGTCCTTCAGGATATTGCAGCACTGGCAGTCGCCACCCTTCATATTTCGAGTTGTACTGTCTGAAAAGCTTACTGGGACCAAGGCGCACTACCCCCTGGGACCACGGTGATCTGCAATGTTGGTGTTGCATCCTCCAATGCCATCAAGGTCATGGTGTACCTGCTGAGCCTTTTACAAATCCACAGTCATACTGTCAGTGTCCCAGCGGCGGTTGCCCAACTGTGGTAGACCGCCACTGTATGCACTCAAAAAAGCACAACAAAGGTGACCATTGGATGGATTTGAAAACTAAACAGCTGATGTGGTTTTGCCAAGTGGACACACCTGCAGTTAACACTATAAAACACACACCATTGACAGGAATCACTGGAGTAGATGCTATTAGGTTACACTTCAATAACTGTCACAGTATCACATTGCCATGTTTGTTCTCAATTTTACTTTTGCTATTGTGTTGTCTGTCTACTTTTCTAACATGAAACACCCAAAGTATCTGAGATGTTGGTCAGTCTGTGTCAATGTGTATTGTTGCATAAGTATTTACAATCAATCAATCAATACATTTATAAAGTGCGCTATTCACCCACAAGGGTCTCCAGGCGCTGAAGGGAGGGGGGTCGCTACTACTTGAATAGCCAGGTCTTGAGGTGTTTCCTGAAGGTGATGGGGTTTATCCAAGGATGAGGGTCTCCGTCTTGTCTGAGTTCAGTTTCAGCCGACTGAGCTTCATCCATTCTGCGATGTCTTTCATTCCTTCCTGGAGGTTGGTTTTGGCAGTGGCTGGGTTTTTGGTGAGGGAGAGTATCAGCTGGGTGTCATCAGCGTAGGAGATGATGTTGAGGTTGTGTTTGCGTGCGATGGCGGCGAGGGGGCTCATATAGATATTGAAGAGGGTTGGGCTGAGCGAGGAGCCTTGGGGTACGCCGGAGATGATCTTGGTAGCCGCGGAGCGGAACGACGGGAGGCGGACTCTCTGTGTTCTGTTCGAGAGGAGCACCCAACTCCATGACATGCCACATGTTGGGATGCTGCCTGTAAGTGGATTACCACAAAAATATCATTCCAGGACCCATGATATGTGTGAACATGCCAATGTATGGTACATCATAAATGCATGTTGCCAACAGGTATGATAAACTAACCAATTGTCGAGTGTTGATAAAGTGAGATTGAAGAGACATGAGGTCTGCACCTAACCCTTTTATTGGTAAATGTATATATTGCCCCTGGGAGGGCGTCTGACTCTCTGGTTGAATCTATTTTTTCTTTTGTAGATAAAATTAGTATCTCAGTAGAGGGCACATCGATATTGGTGGTGGAAGATTTTAATGCCAAAATTTCAAGCTATTATTCCATGGCCTTTTGTGAGCAGGAGCTGCAGGATGTATGGACCATCCCTGAATTATCGTTGCCTGGCCATATTAGATCTGATAGGCGATGGCTGAATTTTTTGCATTGTCTGAGAACAAATGAACATGTTATTCGAAATAAGGACTCCCCAGCCTCTCTCACTTTCCATGCTTCTCGGGGGCAGTCAGTAATTGATTATATGGTGGTATCCTAACAGCTCTTCAGTGCATGTACACAATTTAAGGTACTGCGGACAAACTTGAGTGACCACAGTATTTTATCGATAGATGTTAACATGGAAGTCAAGTCACTGGAGCTCATTGAATCCCAGAGATGATAGTATTATGTGTAATGAATGAATGAATGAATGAATACCCTCTTCTATAGCGCATGGCTACTCTTGAGCATCCCAGCGCTGTAAGACCAAGGGACAAGGAAGATAAAACAAATGGCCGCACTTTTTGGTCCAATAAAAATCTCACATGTCTAGGGAGGCCTATTGAAAATGCGAGCTCTGGTCCCATACAGGAAAATCCCATCCCCTGGTTTGAGAAGAATCTGGCCTTATTTAGATCGTGTGGAAGGAAAAAGAGGGTTGGTGGCATTAATCAACTGGAGGAGGTAAAAAAGTTAAACTGGGAGATAAATGCACTAGTAAGAAAACAATTTGAGCAGCCTTCTGTGACCGAACAAAGGGAAATGAATATATTGAGGCAGGCAAGAAAAAGAATGGAAGCTTCTGAACATAGTGGGGTGGAGGATTCAAATTGGATTAAACTAAGAGTGGTTGCACAGTTTGGTGACTTGCGTAAATATTGGGCTTTATTAGCTGAATATTGTGATAGTAGAATTAAGGCAAAAGCCATTTTAATCAGATGCAGAGTGGACCCTATATATCTCACAGTTATATGTAGGAAATGCTACAGCCGGGCCCAATTTAGAGCTAACCTTGGAGTCTCCCCTTGGGAACGAATACGTCCTCCCTTCCTGCACATAAATAGAGTGATTTATTGAAGGGGCAAGGTACTCAGGTGCAATGGCCCCAGACGACTTACCGATAGCTATAATCAAACAAGATAGTTCTGCATGGGCACAATTTCTTTGTCCGGAATTCTCCTATTGCTATTCATATGGGATTATCCTGTCCTCTTGGAGAGGAAGTATAGACAGGTCGCCTCAATGGATGTGACGGAAAACTCTTTGCTAAGAACATACTTCTCCATCTCAAAGATTGGGCTTTTGGAAATGATCTTGTTCCCACAGAGCAAGCTGGGTTCCATGAGCATAGCGGCACATTAGATAATATTTCTGCTCTGCAAACCTTGATTGCAAAGTATCCAATGGGCAAGGGGATGGCCCTGTATACTGCCTTCATAGAATTCTCCACGGCTTTTGACCTGGTTCACTAGGGGACACTGTGGAGGGAATTGGATGCAATGGGGATCCCGATGCACCTGCTCAGATTTATCATTGCATTGCACTCCTCAACCTAGACCCAGGTCTTAATGGGAGGTAATCAGGGCCTATCAAGTAACGTAGAGACTCATAATGGGTTGAAACAGGAGTGCCTATTAGCTCCTCTCAGTTTCTCTCTTTATATTATTGATTTGCCGAGTAGGGTGGGGCTCTGTAAAGTGGACTCCCCGAAATTATGACCAATAAAATTGAGCTTCCTGCTTTACTTGGGTGATGCCATCCTGTTGGACCTAACTCTGAGAGGACTACAAAGGCAACTTAATGAATTAGCACACTACTCAGAATATCACTTCTTAACCCCTTCGATACTGATGACGAGCTCAGCTCGTCATCAGCCACGGGGGCGTGTGCGGATGACGAGCTGAGCTCGTCATCTAACGCGGCTTTTCGAAAAAAGCCGCGTAGCGAAAAAATATGCGCCGCAGCGATGAGGTTAAAAATAAATACCTCAAAAAGGAAAATTATGTTTTTTAGATATCGGGAATGAAGAGTTAGGAAAAATATGCATTGGTTTCGGGGGAAAGACAAACAATGTAGGGAAGTCGTACCTATATCTAGGAAGAATTTTAACAAGTAAGTGTTCTAGCAGTGATCACACTGACCAGTGCGGAAGTAAGGCAATATCCCAGGCTGCACAATTGGTAGACTTAATTATAGTTGTGGGTAAAGACACTACGCCCATATTTTATCAGTTTACAAAATTAAAATCCCACCCGTACTGAGTTACGTTTGTGAGTCAGTGGATGGACAGCAGTAGGATTATTTTGAAAAGGTAGAAGGGCGCATTTGGCACCAAATTTGTAATCTGAACCATGCAGTCTCCATAGCGGTGATCCAGCTCTAATTCGGGCTCCTCTCGACTGATATGTTTGCCATGGCTGCGTGCTTAAGATGGAGTAATGCCTTACTGAATAGTGCGGAGAACCCTTTTCAGGTAGCATTACAACAGGAAATATTTGCCTGCCAGAAGGAGAAAAGCTTTGTCTTAAGGAACTATGAGAAAGCTACAGACTTTTTTGAAATTGGGAATAGTGACGCAGGCTCTCAACCAAAGCAAGTTTTGTAAACTATAATTAGATAAACAATTTACGAAGTCTCCCACAAAAGAGATACTCTACTGTGTTCAGGGCATTCCAGTAATGATATAATAGTGGGGAGTAGTATTTATAAAAAACCTCAACCTTATGTCATATGGAATCTTCCCCATGGACGGCGCAGAACCATTCTGTTGCTAAAATTGAACTAGCTCCCCTTACGGATTATAACAGGGGCGTGGGAGTGGTTAGCCAGGAAGAACAGACTTCTTCACCTATGCGGAAACTGGGTGCAGGGTCTAAAGCATGTTTTATTTGACTGTTCCCTATTACATCCATTACAATGTTGTTTTTTGAGACCACTTTACCTAAAAATTGCTTTGCTGAGGAGGCCCTAAACTTCCTCTTGGCACCCCTCCAAACCTATTTGTTTCAACATTTTTAATTTTTTTAAAACAATTTCTAAATATATTTTAGAGAAAGATCAAATCGTTGTCCTTAGCTGTCCTAGTTTGAAAAGGGTCCATTTTGGACAAAATGTATTGCATAATGTAAGCAGAATTTTAGGGTTTTTTCATGAGTTATACCATTAAATACACTAACAACATCAAATGTATAATACAAATTATACAGTTGAAGTTGTTAGAGTATTTAATGGTATAATCCGACTCACACTGACCTAGTTAGGATGGTATTTTAAAGGATTTGTGCAATTGGCATTATACATGCGCATTTGCACTTTTAATATCTTGTATGCTGCTATGAATACTGTACTGTATAATGAAATCTGTATCAGTTAGGGCTTTGTATGTATTTTCCATAGGGTACACTTTGGGCAAAATTAATTCCATATAAATAGTAGAAACTTTTAAAGGATTTGTGAAAATTGTTATTATACTCACGCAATTGCACTTTTGGCATCTTCTATGCTGCTATGTATTTTGTACCGTGCAATGAAATCTGTAACTGTTAGGTCTCTGCTCGTAATTTGCATATAGTCCCCTTTGGGTAAAATTCACTTCATATTATAAATAGAATCTTAGGGTCTTTGCATTATACCGTTCAATTTGTTGGAGTATCTAATGGTACAATCCGATTTGCACTGACTTACTTAACTTTGCATTTTAAATGACCTGTGAAATAGTTTTTTTATCTGCATACATGCACTTGTGTCATCTTGTACGCTACTATGAATTTTGTACTGTCCTATGAAATCTATAATTGTTAGGTCTTTGCATGTATTTTATATTGTTATTAAGCTCTGGATGATTTGGTATATTGGATTTTTTCTTATACATTTTTATGTGGAACTCCATATTAAAATACTTGAATTGACTACAACTACAATGAGGCCCTGAGACTGGAACTTTAACCAAGATGCTAGACAACTTTTTGCCCCTTCTCACCTGTCTGACATGTCACAACTGATGTTCACTTATCATGCAGCTTACCATATGTCAAGTGTTGGTATTTTGAGATAGATTGCACTACAACTTCTACCATGGGACCCTATGAGTGGAACTCTATCCAAGATGTTACACTCCTTTTCCCCTTCTCACTTGTCTACCATTCACAATTGATGTTCACTTATTATGCAGCTTACCATTTGTCATGTTGGTAAGTTAAGATAGAAAAGCTACCACCACTACCATGAGGCCCTGTGACTGGAACTCTAAACATTATGCTAGGACAATACCCTTTCTATGAAACAGCAGGCAAACAAAGTCGCGGGACTCTGTTTCACCATAATTAAATGGTTAAAAAAAAATCATTTGGATGCTGCCCCTAGACACGCAAAAAACCGTAGTCAAGGCTTTAATAACTTCACGTATTGACTACGGAAATGCTCTCTACCTTGGTTCCTACTTAGCAGTAATCAAGCAACTTCAACTAATTCAAAACTCTGCTGCAAGACTCCTGTGTAGGATTAAAAAGTCCGAAAGCGTTTCAAAACACCTGAACGAATTACACTGGCTCAGGGTTGAACATCGGATCAGCTTTAAAACACTGAGCTACATGTTTAAGATTAAAAACAAAACAACACCCTCCTACCTACAATCTTTAGCCTCTCCCTACCTGCCAACAAGAAGTCTTCGCTCCCAAACGGCCTTGAACTTTGCCGTGCCCAGATTCAAATTACAAAGATCTGGAGGGAAATCCTTTTCTGTTAGAGGACCAATGCTATGGAACTCTCTCCCCCTTCATATCCGGAAAGAGGACAGCTACATTAAATTCCGGAAACACGTAAAAACCTGGCTGTTTCAGAAACAATTGTGCTAAACTATTGACTCAGCATTTTCCTTTAACCATCTATATATGTCATAGGCGCCGGGAAACCCTTGTTGGGTAGCTGAGCGCCATACAAATACATAAAACAAATAAATAAATAAAATAGACTCCCTTTTCCCATTCCCACTTGTGTGCCATGTAACAATTGATGTTCACTTATCATGCAGCTTACCATTTGTAAAGTGTTGATGAGCTGAGATAGATTGCACCCCCATTACTACCATGAGGCCCAGTGATTAGAACTCTAACCTGGACGCTAAACTCCATTTGCCCCTTCCCACTTGTCTGCCATGTCACAACTGATGTACACTTATCATGGACTGTGCAATGTACAGACAATGCTCTACTCAGATATATCACTGAATACTTTGCGTGATGGTATCCTGGCTCATCAAATGAAACTATTGATGCATGAGTGACACCCAAACAAATGTGTACCCTAATATATGTAAGGCATGAAAGAAACTAAGCTGATTAGCAGTGGCAGTTGACCCCTTGACTCTGCACTCCTCACATGATGAGCAATGCTAAATGTCCAACCATGCTGTGTGTTTGCTTGTATTATACACAACTAGGCTTTGGAATGGACAATTACACCTGTTAAAACCACAATGTGTTGATTTAAATGTTTCATAGATGTCATGTCTATCCCTAAAGCCAAAATGCCACATATCTGCACATCTAATAAGCAAAGGAAATCTATTACATTTATTGAATGTCCTTAAATGTCTAGTAACCAAGCTCAACTCATAGACACTACTCATTATCTATTTTGTTCCATTCTATGTCCCAATTTAATTTGACAAAAGGATGCGGAAGTAGATGCATCACTTCCACCAATAATAATGTTCACGATTGCTCAACAGTTCAATCCGCCACAGCACCGGCACAGATTTTGGACACGGAACATTGTTCTGCTCCACCCCAGGATGAAGCCTTCAGTGATGGCAGTGCTCCTGGACATGTGGGCATAGATGATGGTCCTGGCCCATTTGGTCAGCCTAAGCAGATGACAACAGTAAGGCTCACTGCATCCACAACACATTCAACCACATAACCCAACCTCTGTGCCTAACACAATCAGTACCATCCAGTCACGGCTTCTGAGGATGCTATCACCACCCCAGTCACTGAGGAATCAGGACCCAGTGGAAGGGTGCAGTCTGTGCCACAGGCATACGTACATGGGGGTAGGCATAGTAGGAGGGTTACTTTGGGCCTGCAGATTGAGCCCACTGGGACCACAGACACCCACGCTTGCATCAACCAAGTCCTGGGAGTCTACCAGGATTCCCAAGGTGTGATGGGCCAGGTACTGACCGAAATCCAGTAAATGAAGCGAGTGCAAAGGGACACATACAAGGAGGTTGCCGGCATACACACCGAGGTGGGCGGCATCAACATCAACATAGCCTCCCTGGTTGGGGTGCCGCGAGATGTCAACCCCACCCTCTGCAGGGCTTTTACACCTGTATTGCCCCTTCCTTTACATCCAGATGATCAACATCTGCTGCAGCCACAGGAAGTAGGCCCTGTCAGAGGAGGACATGCCTGCACATGCCCCTGCCTCAGGAGCTCTGGATCCCCCTTCTCTCAGAAAGAGGGGATTTTCACCCAAAATTTCAGGCGCTCAGAATCGCAAGACAACCACCACCATCAGGAAGAAACCATGCCCTTCATATCATCCTGTGTGTGCTACACATTAACTTTGTGGACTATTCTTGCCCACTTTTTTGATATGAGTAGTATGTTGAACTTTGGACTCCAGACAATGTGAACTCTACAGTGAAGGTTTCATCCACCATGATATACTTCACTTTTGATTTTCAATGTGGAATGTTTGGTAAATTTAATGATCTTAACCTTGTTCACTTCATTAAACCCACAGATTATCAAATCATTCTCTCTTGTAATTCTCACGTATAACAATGTGAATATATTACCATGTAAACTTGGCAATGTCGAAATCTTGGTACTTCTAGACGCATGGGTGTGTTGTATGTAAAGAATGTTCAACTCACGATCACTACCATGTCCCAACAGCATATACAAGTGTCTGGATTGAAAATATCTTTATTCCATTGTTTTAATCATAGGCTGACATGATGTCAGGAAGAACAAACATGAGTTATTCTTTGTCAGTGATCACATAATCAGTTGCAGACTTAAACAATATGGAGAGAGGGGATACTTCTGACAGAATCCTACACAATAGGCAACAATAAATTAGGTCTACTTCATCAGCTGGAGTCACATTGCCTACCTCACAAAAGTAATTCTACATCAAATAAACAGAATAAACAGACACATGTTTCTGGCCACAGGGTCATTTCAATCAGTGTTTCCTGCATTTGCTGGAATGTCACAAACAAATGTCAGTGGTATGCCACTACCACTTTGGCCAAGAATGAGAAGAAATATAAACAGTTATATACAGTTCATACACAAAGAGGATTTAGCCAACGTGAAGGCAGATTAGCATGAATTGGGCCCAACACAACATTATTTAGGTAACATGATGGCACTCATATTACATTAGGGCCAACAAACCACAAGGAACAAGTCCAATGAAAGCCACATAAGTAGAGGATGGCTCCCTCAGTCTTGTCTAGACATCTTAATCTGCCTTTCAGAAGCCCAAAAGCCCAATCCACTCGCCGCTGTGTACTTTCATGGGCTTCATTGCAGGTGACTTCCTCAAGCGTAGTAGGATTCCTCAGCAGTGCCAACAACCATGGACAGTTGGGATATGCTGAGTTTCCAGATGGAAGACGGACAGAAGTGCAACAAGGAGTTACACACTTTCAGATTATGCCAACTGACATTACCCACTCAAAGTTAGGACAAACCACACTTACCTACAATCCAGACCCTCTCTAGTGATACAAAATAGATACAAAAATAGCAAATCAAACACTCACCCCCAGTCAACTGATCTGGGTTTAATCCATCACCATTCTTAAGCTCACTCTGCCACCCCAGTTCAGACATGGCCATATTCTAATCAGTCTGACCCTGTGCCTCATGGGAATAATTTGATATGTATCAATCTAGGCAACAGAACGTAATAAGTGGTCGAAATGAACTGAGCTAAAACATAGGTTGTTTGTAAAAAAGGGGTAGTTCAATTTTATTCATAAATTCTTTTAAAAAACACATTAAAATATTAATACATATTCACAAATTGTATGCGACATAATAAATCAACAATACACAGCAACACTTTAAGAGAGAAGGACAAATAATCCAACAAATGAAGGTTATATAAAATGAACACAGTTTTTAAGAGAGAAAGGTGTGGCTAAAATAATCTCTACGCGCGTTTCGGCGAACCAGCGCCTTCTTCTGGAGCAGCCACGATAGTATCTGAAATGGGAAAATTCCATAAAACAAAAAATATTATGTACAATAATGCATCAATTTATATTATGTTACACAGAGAAAATTAAAACAAACCAATGTTAGGCTAATAGTCTCAGACTTTCCATTCTATTGTGACCAAGCTTATTAATATTACAATAATACTTTGACGGATTTTTTGGCCATTATCTCATATAAGAATATATGAGTTAAAAGGATTCACTCCATTTTTCTATTTTTCTTGATGATCATTAAGGCAAGGAAAAGAAATATTTTAATGTGTTTTTTAAAAGAATTTATGAATAAAATTGAACTACCCCTTTTTTACAAACAACCTATGTTTTAGCTCAGTTCATTTCGACCACTTATTACGTTCTGTTGCCTAGATTGATACATATCAAATTATTTGCTTTTCCCTGGTCTAGGAACTTCATTTCCATGTACTCAGGGGGTCCTTGATAAATATTTACACAACCTGTGCCTCATGGGAACAGTCCAGCCCGAACTGCCAAAACCATGTCTTCCCTGGACCGGAAACAAGCATCCTGGGACCAGTTTCTGGCATTTCAGCTGTCACCTGCCAGGCTAGCTTGAATCCAGTGGCAACATGAGCAAGGGACTCACGTCTGAGCATACCCTGCCAACTTAGGGCGAACAAAGCGATACAAAAGGGGATGATGGACAGAGCACCTGAGCAAATCAAATACTCATCCCCAGTCAACTGATCTGGGTTTAATCTATCACCACTCTCTAGTAGCAGTTGTGACATCAGCTGGGGTATGGTGCTGTTCTGTAGGATGAAGGAATTATTTGCAGAACCTGGGAACTGGGCACAGGCATTTGGGATGTACAAATCCAGTAAGAAGACAACTTGCACATTGATAAAATGGCAGTGCTTCCTGTTGCGGTACTCTTGTTTCCTGGCTTGTGGTGGTACTAATGCAATATGGGTGCCATCAATCGATCAAACAACATGTGATATGTGCCCAAAAGCCTAGAAATCTACCTTCACAGTGGCTAAATCCTCACTTCTGGGGAACTGAATGTAGCTGTCTACGTGCCTCAACAGTGCTGCTAGCACCATTTTGGAGTACCCGACTGAACATAGGTTGTGAAATTCCACTGAAATAGTGACAGTGAACTGAAGCAAGCCTGTGGCCAAGAAATACAATACAGACATGTATTTCACAAGTGGAGGAATTGATGCAGATTAGTGATGTGAGGTATGAGGTCAGGCTCCAATTGATGACAAGACCAGTATTGTTTGACAATCCAAACAAAATTTCTGTATCACATGTCTCTCTCCCATGGCCTGAAGGTTTGGAAATGGGTGGTACACTGGAGCCTGGTGTCTCCTAGCTACCCAAGGTAACTATGTTAGAAGTAACACAAAAATGTATATTGTTCTCAGTATGCAGAGTAACATATATGAAAATACGGCAAAAGTCATGTGTCTGAACATTGATGCTTCATGAAGCATTTCACATTTCACATCATAATTGTCAAATGTTGAACATTCCACCAGTCATCCCCAAGGTGGCCTTCACAGGTCTGTGACAGAGCTGTGGCCACCATCAAATCAAAAAAAGTAAATTGGCAATACACTGAGAGTATCATTACATTTCATGTGAAATACCGCAAACTGTGGTATACAATGCACCGTGCACATTTTGTCTATGTGAGAAGTAATGCACTACACAGATGATGTTTTGTACTTAACATGACATGAGAACGAACATGACATGAGAACGGAGTTTTTTCTTTAAAGTAAGTATGTTTGCTCTCATTTGTAGTGGTGGTGAGGCACTTAAATGTCACAGGACAATTTTCCCAAGAACTAACATGTTGGATACCTGACCTCCTTAATAGGGCATTTCAAACATTCACCTCTGGCAGAAGACGACCACGTGGCGGGCGGTCGCATGCACGGTTGACACAGTCATAGGCTAACATTGTTGATAGTGATTGTCGCAGCCCAGTGGAAGTGTGCACTGATGCTGGTGACCCTATACGTGGCGAACACGTAAGCCGCGGTCTGAAAAATAACTCACTTGCCTCCTGACACTGCTGCTATCAACACCTCCTCCATTTTAACTGCTGATTGCCACCTCAGGGTGCAATTATGGCACAACATGCTGGTGAGAGACTTACATCCTACTGACACCCTACTGGTGCTGGGACCGGCCGCCAGTGGTGCGACGGTCCCGCACCAGCGATTAAGATTCCACCGCCATGGTGGCGGTGGCATCCTCCATCCACCTCATTGTGGTGGGCGGTGCACACAGCACTGCCGGCCACAATGCATGGGCTGCACACTGTGCATTTACATGCACAATGTGGCCGGCACTGCGCGGTGCCTGCCACTTCGTGAATGCAAATGTAGGGGGTATTATATGTACCCCCCATGTACCGCCCTCAACATCCTGGGGGCCTGCTACGAGCCCCCAACTGAGAAAAGCGCATGCCTTTCCATGGCGGCAACGCTGCCATGGAAAGGCTGCTTCCTGCAAACATTATAATATGGATAGCGGTGTCTAGCAGACCCGTCGACCGGGCGGAAAAGTGTCAGGCGGTCTTCCTGTCCGCCGTGGTACCCCGCCATCATAATATGGCAGGGGTAAATGGGAGGCGGGCGGGGGATTATGTCAGGCGGATAGCCACTGCCCTGCGGGCGGTGGGGATCTGCCCGACATAGTAATAGACCCCTTAGTGTTACAGAAAGGCCTTTCTCGAAACATATTGGTGGCGGCACATGTGCCACACTCAAGATGAGTCATTGTTAGTGTTGGTCTGGTAGTAGGTGCACTGTTGTGCTGATTCTATTGTCTTTCTGACCGGGAACTCAGCAGAGTCCTGTCCACATACATTTTTCTCCTTTTTGGCAGACACCTGACTGAGTGAAGTGGGTAATCATCTCATGTTCTTAGTAAATATGGGTAACAATTGTATCACACAGGCAACCTATCTTCCTTGTGTGAGGAGTGATGTTCCATCACTACAGTCGCTCAGGTGATGGTGGCTCTATTACATGTGACATGACATAGAGTGCACAGTACATATAGTGACTGTAGCACAGTTCCCATTGGTATGTACTGGTCATACAGTGAAATAAGAGTGCAAACATCACTTGTGCCATCAGTGTTAGTGCCTACATGTTGGCCGGTGTGCATTAGCCAGTTATTGGTTCATCTGTAATAGTATTTCAACGCACTCTTTTATTGACAGGTGACCTGCATAAGGAAGTGAGATGCAGAACTGTAGGGATCATATGTGAGTGTCTACACTCATTCTTACAAGGCATTTAAGTATGCAAAATCAAAGAGCAGTGTGATGTGCCTGCCCATTGGAACGCTAATAATCTACTGTAATTAGGACCCTAATGATATACAATCTCTGACTAGTGTCATCACCTATACCAAGCAGGACTAGAAATGTTCATATGCCTATATGAAGTCTTATGCTTTGTGAATGCTCAGTATCGATCTCCCAAATGTTAGGAATTCAATGTTTTCAGGGAAATTTATATGCTTAATGTGATACATAGATAAACTACATGTGTACAGCTTTTGTCTGACTTTTCAGGTAGCGGACATGTGGTGTAAATTGGAGTGCAAAGTGTCATCACTGTGCAATGAGCATTTGCATGCAACAGGAAGTATGCCACAACACTAATTAGTGGTACATTGGTGTTGAACTTGACCTTCAGAACATCTTGATGTTTTAGGAGTAACAGGTCAAGTGTTTGGACTCTGGGCCATATGTGAGCATTGTGTAATTCTTAAACTAGTATCCATCCTATTTGGTTACATAATTTTACAATGGTATAATACAAGTACCATAGTATGCAAGGTGATCAACTATGCTCGTATGGGCATAAGGATGGAGTGCAGACAACTTCATCAATGCATTTAGGCCTGTCTGGGATTATGAAATGAGTGGACCCAACACTTGTCAGGTTACGTAACATACATGCATGTGCTCATGCTAAAATTAAAACCTATAGAGTGAACAATAAAGATGGTGTGATAACTGGACTTCATCAATGTTTCCTGTTGATTTGTGGTGGACAGGAGGGGAAATGCAGCTGCAATAAACCCATGTTACATGTCAAGTCAGATACAACCAGGGCAAGGAGCGGAGAAGTGGCCGACGTTGGTGGAGACACAGCTGGTCACAGCAGTTCCGGATGCGGGAGGGTCCCAGTGACCAGGATGGCGTGGGGAGTGCAACGAAGTGCAGAAACTCAAGCTCTTCATCTTCTGAGTCATACTCCAGTAGACACTCCCAAGTGGTGGTGGACCCCACTGAGGTTCCGTGACGATTTGAACCCGTGTCTTCAACATTGTCGTAAATACATAATTTTGGTATCAGTGAACCGCAAATGATCCCTTTAGCATATCCTGGTGTTTTCGCAATGCTACGAGCAAGAGCACTCCTATTACGAGCACATTTCTGGTCTACCCATGGCATCCATCTTAGATCACGGAAGCCATTTTGTGTTTCTTGCCCTCACATAGACAATGGACACGCAGTGACCTCTTTCACTTAAGGACACGTAAGCTTTAGCCGGAGATTCACCTTGCTAGTGACACGTGCACCTTAGAACAGAACACGCCATGGCTACATGACTCGACAGAAACTGCCTCCTCTGCCCGAGGCCAGTCCTGCTATACTGGTTCTCGTGTTCGTTGGCCTGATCATGATTAGGCGGCCGAAGCTGGTAGCCTTGCCCATTTACGACCCACAAACATCTCTTATCCTGCTTTTCTATCTTTTGCACCTGGCTCTGCTCCTTTCCTTCTGGGCCTTTATTAGGGGGAGGTAACGAAATTTACGATGAGGCGGTCCGGCTCTTGAATGTAAAGTTGACATAAGATTATGATGGAACAGTGGGAACCCCTCGTCCGTAATGTTTTGACATCAGATATTGTTGACGATTCCTGTGCAACGTCAAATATTTATTGTTTAAGATACAAAGGTTTAGGAATGTACTAACATGTAAAGAATTTGCCCGAAGCCCAATATTTAGTATGTAAGGAGCAACCCTCTTTGTACAAATCGAACAGGTTCCTAGATACTGCCCGTGTGTAGTTTCTGTGACTTCTGTGTCCCTGCAGTAATAAACCTTTGGTCTTTGACGCCACCATCGAGAAGCCCGTGTTTCTGTTTATTTGTGCACCGAGACAGGTAGAACTCCGGGGTCTTCGGGTGTTATCCCTGACACCTCTGGACAGAACCAAAAAGTCCAGAACTCCAATTGGCGCCCAACGTTGGGCGACGTCATTCGGTACCGGTCCAAAAGCCTGAAGAGTTCGAGAAGCTTCGTGTGAAGATTCCTGAGGGAGGCGCCCCACTTCATCGATCCCGGCATATCGCAAAAGTGGCCCGACGTTCTCTTCCACGAGGGTTCCCGCTCGGACGGCTGCAGTGGTCCGTTGCCTTGACCGTCGCCCTGTCTTGGACCCGAGGTGCAGTCCTTAGTACGGCGAGACGTGACGGGTTTCTCCTTGGTGACGTCTTCAGTGCCTCAGTTAAGTATTAAGTGGTTGCTAGTTGGTTACTTCGTAAGGGTTGCTCCTGTTTGGATAACCTTTTTCAGTTCTTGGTTTGGTTTGGTTTCGTAAGATTAATACTGGTTGTTCTAGTTACGATAATCAGTTGGTTTAGTTTGGGTATCGATACATTTGTTCGCTTTGGTAGGCCTAAGTTCTTGGTTCGAGTGCGCACCTTTGTTTGTGTTTTTGTCTGTTCTGTGTTCCGGGTTATAAAATGGTAAGTCGGAAAAATTGTATGTTGTCGTGTTTTGGTTGCAACAGTGATTCCCGGTTAGAGGACTCATGTCTGGTTCCTCCGATGGGAACTCCTCTTTATGATCTGTATTGTAAGTTTGGAGTGGGTCCTATATCTTATAATGAGGTGTGGGTCCGATATACGCAGAAAGACGGTGTCCTTAGTTGGCCACTGCATGGTAGTTTTGAACCCCAAGTTATTGATAATTTAGAAATGAAATTGTTTAAGAAGAAAGCCCGGCCGGCAATGTTTGATTCTCTTCGTTATTGGCGAAAAGAATCTAAACAGAGAGAAATTAAAAAGTTGAAGAAAGAACAGAAAGAGCAAGAGTTGACTTTAGAACAGTCTGCTAAGCAGCTGCAACTCAACGAATCTGAGAAAGCGATGGAGGTGGCAAATAGAGAGCGTAATTTAGCGATAGACAAGTGCTATCCTGCCTTGCCATCAAGTACAGCTAAGATAGTAGAGGACCCCGAAAACGATCCTCTGTTGTCTTACTTGTTGAGGTCACCCCCACCGTATGCACAGGGTGCTACGGCTCCACCTTTACCGAATGTTCAATTACCGGTTGCTGGACAACCTGGTAATCCTGCTCCTGCTCCCCTGAATCAAGCTCCTGTACCTCCTGTGGTCAATGTTAATGTTCCTTCGGCACCCCCTCTTCCAGGGTTGCCGGCTTCTTTACCTATACTTGTACCGCTTACACCTGCTATTTCACAGGCTACTTTGCCTGCTACTCCTACTGTTCCTGTTCTATCTGTCCCAACCGCTACTTTATTTTCTGCCTCTGCTAGTGTTATGACTCCGCTTTCTGTTCATCGGAGAATCACTGATTCTGTCTCTAATATTCTATCTCCCTTCTATAAAACTTTGATTAAAACTCCTGCCTCTGACTCCGTGCAGAGACGTAGTCAGCTTCCCAGTACTGAAGAAAGGGGCATATTAGATTCTACTGCTCTTAGATGGATTTCGAAAAGTGGAAGATATAGTACTAGAGATGTATTAGATACATTTATGCAATGGAAGGAACCGACACAACAATATGTGTTCGATGAAATGTGCTCCCTTTTGCGTGAGGAATTGGAAGAAGATGACTCTGAATCAAATCTAGAAGAATTAATTAATATTCAGAAAGAGTTTGCTGCTGGTATGATAGTTGGTCAAAATATAAAGGAAGCGATGGAACTGATTTTAGGTTATAGGAATGATCCGTCACTTCGTTCACCGAGGGAGTTAGAGAAACGTAGTACGAAGCAGAATCGCCAATATCCAATGAGGGAGGTTCCTCCAATTTGGCGCGAAGCTGTACAAGCTGATGCGCATCGTGGTATTGCTGCCGCTCCGGCCCAATTCCAGAGAGTGTGGATACACATTCCGTGGAAGCGAGCTGAAGTGTTAGCAGTGAAACAGGCCTTGCCTGATCCACGTAAGAATCCAGCCGGATATTACAAGGAGTTAGCACAGACAGTTGAGGCTTGTGTGATGAATTTAGCGGACATTGACATGTTATTTGGGAATGTAGTTCCGCAACCAATTTGGGCTAAAATTCGTAAAGAGAATCATCCAGTTGCCCTAGGTGGTGATTGGGCAGCTATAATTGCAGCGGATGGTCAACAAATAGGTGGTTCCAAACCCGAACCTCTAATTGCTGATTTACCAGGTAGAATAATCGAATTAATGAAGACTTTGATGCCAGCATTGCGCGTTAACTGGGACAAGTTGTCCGCATGCAAGCAAAAGAAGGACGAAAGTGTTTCCGACTTTTTCACAAGGTTTGAAGAGACTTTCGTAGATCATAGTGGTCAGGATATGAGTACGGAAGGGGGACAGAGACTATTTGTTGACAAATTCGTGCACAATCTGTTGCCAGAGCTTAGTAATAAATTGAAAGATTCCGAGAGTGCGTGGGCTGTCTCTACGACTGCGCAAATACTTGCAACTGCTCAGTACTATGAAAATAGGGATAAAGAAGAGAAGGAAAAGTCAGATAAGAAGACAAAAGATTTAAAAACTAAAGTTCTTTTACAGCAAGCGTATCCGCCTCGCACGAATCAGACTAATACACAGCAAGGGTCATATCAAAGGACAGATTATGGTCCTCAGAGACCGCAATACCAAAGGAATCAGTGTGCATATTGTAAGAAAGAAGGTCATTATAAAAATGAGTGTCCAGTCTTAGCGCAAAATAATGCTGCGGCTGCTCAGAGAGGTCGTGGTGGTTATATGCAACATTCTAGGGGTCGAGGATGAGGTGCTATGCCTCCACAAACGAACGATCGCCCTTCTAATCATTTTGATCAGCGAAATGGACAGTCTGCTCAACAAAATAGATCTCAGCAGTATCATGTTGAAGACTATTGTGAAATTGGTGAAGGATTTCAGCAGAGTGAATACTAGGACAGCCATGGACAAAGAGAGGGAGTAGTATCAGTTCCAGTAGATCAGAGTGGGCCTTATGTCGCAGTAGGAACATCAGGTGTGGTCGAACCGTTTCTGTTGGATACTGGTGCAGCAAAAAGTTCTATCATACATGAGAAACTCCCTGGCGCACCTTTGTCTGGCTTAACAAATGTTTCTGTAGGTTTTTCAGGCGCCCCTGTTTACAACCCCGTATCTGGTCCTTTGTCTATTTCTGTTGGACCCCGTCAATTAAAAGCACCCTTGATTCTGACGACGGGTTGTAATGAAAATCTGCTTGGTTTAGACTTGTTAAAACGCCTATATGCGACATTGTACTGTTCTCCGGAAGGAGTACAGCTTACGTTGGGTAAAAGAATCACCTCTCCGATGTACTTGTTGATGGATGCGCTCCCACCAGAGCTGCGTTCTCTCCCTGATACTCTTTGGGCGACTGGTCCTAACGATGTAGGTCTTTTAGAAATTCCACCATATGTAGTCACTTTGAAAGCGAATGTAAAATTTCCACGAATTCCACAATACAGAATCTCTAGTGAAGGTGAACGCGCACTTTTATTAATTGTGCAAGATTTGATCGAGAAAGGTGTAGTAGAAGAAACTAGAGGAAATGTCTGTAACAGTCCTGTATTGCCAATTCTGAAACGTACTGATCCTTCAAAACCTCCGGTCTATAGATTTGTGATAGATCTTAGAGAGGTTAACAAAATTGTGATTCCACAGTTTCCTGTGGTTCCAGACATAACTGCATTGTTAACGTTGATTCCTGCTACAGCCACATGGTTTTCAGTTATCGACTTGAAGAATGCCTTTTTCAGCATTCCGATAGCCGAAGAAAGCAGGGATATTTTCGGCTTCTCTCTAGGAGGTCGAAGCTTCAGGTTTAAACGTGCTCCACAAGGGTATTGTGAGAGTCCATCCATTTACAGCCAGGCATTAAAAAGTCAGTTAGATTCCTTTGTACTTCCTCCTGGTTCTGCTTTAGTGCAATATGTCGATGATCTTCTAGTGGCTGCCGATGATAAGGAAACTTGCAAAGCAGCTACGATTTCGTTATTGCATCATTTGTCTAGTTTGAATCACAAGGTGTCACCTTCGAAAATGCAATACTGTTGCCAAGAAGTGACCTACCTCGGTCATCTCTTGTCAAAGGAGGGAAGAAAGTTGACCCCAGAGAGAATAAAAGCAATTATGCAGATGAATGTTCCTAGCACACAGAGAAAAGTACGTGCTTTTTTAGGTATTACCTCATACTGTAGGCAGTGGATCCCAAATTTTTCTCTTTTAGCAAAACCGTTGGTAGCTTTGACTGGGAAAAATGTTCCGAGTCCAGTACCATGGTCTGCCGAATGTCAGGAGAGTTTTTCTGAGTTACGAAATGCATTGTGCTCAGCTCCTGTGTTGGGTACACCTGACTACAGTAAGCCATTCACGCTCTATGTTCACGAGAGAGAAGGTTGCGCGTTGAGTGTTCTGACACAGAGATTTGGTGACAAACAACGCCCTTGTGCGTATTTTTCATCAACATTAGATCCGGTAGCTAGAGCGTTGCCTAGTTGTTTGAGAGCTACAGCGGCAGCTGCGGCTTCCATTCGACAATCTGCTGGTTTGGTGATGAACAACATGCTAGTGGTCATGGTTCCTCATGCTGTGGACACACTCATGAACCGAACTAAGACGCAACACCTTACCAGTGCTAGATTGTCTGGCTATGAGCTGACATTGCTAGCGAGTCATATTCAGATCAAAAGATGCAATGTATTGAATCCAGCAACATTGTTGCCGACTAATCAAGAGTCGAGTGATTCCGAACCACATGACTGTTGCTTCAGAACCGAGGAAGAAACAAAAGGACGAATTGATCTTAAAGACACTCCGTTGTCAGATCCAGATGGCACGTTATATGTGGATGGGTCTTGCTTTAAATTGGAGAATGGTGATGTGACTGCTGCTTACGCAGTAACGACTTTGAGTACGATCGTGGAGACTGCAAGAGTGAGTCAGAATTCTGCCCAAGCTGTGGAATTAATTGCACTAACGAGAGCATGTGTTTTAGCTAAGGGAAAGAGAGTGAATGTGTTCACAGATAGTCAGTACGCGTTCGGCGTGGCCCATAGTTTTGGCCGTTTGTGGAAAGAAAGAGGTTTCATTACGTCCCATGGGACTAAGATTCAACATGGTCAGCTAGTTAACGACTTGTTGGAATCTCTAACCTTGCCGACTGAAGTTGCGATTGTGAAGTGCAGTGCTCATAAAGCAATCACGGATGATGTTGGTCGTGGGAATGCTTTTGCTGATGAGACCGCTAAACAGACAGCTAGAAATATGATGAGTAGAATGTATGTTGCAACGTCTGCAAGATGGATTTCTGAGTCTGGAATGTGTGAGGACACAGTGGAAAGTGTGAAAGAAATTCAGGAAGAGGCGACTGAGGAGGAAAAGCTTGCATGGAAAGAGAGCACGGGTAAATTGGACTCGAGTGGGTGTTGGATTGATTTGTCGGAACAGCAACGTTGGATGCTGCCTGATGCGTATGTGCTTGCAGTAGTAACGATGGCACATGGAGCAGCGCATATCAGTTCTAAAGGAATTTGTAAGATGTTGGCTCCAGTCTGGAAGAATGATGGGATTAGTAAGTGTGCAGAAAGAGTGGTGAGAAATTGCATGATATGCCTGATGCATAATCCTGGCAAGGGAATCCCCACACCCGCTGGTCATTTCGCTCCTCCTTCTTGCCCCTTTGAAGTGATTCAGTTAGACTTCATTCACATGGATCGTTGCAACAATTTAAAGTACGTCCTAGTGGTAGTTTGTGCTTTTTCCAGATGGATCGAAGCATATCCACTGAAGGACAATACTGCCTTGTCCACTGCCAAAATCCTTCTCAAAGAATATTTCCCCAGGTATGGCATGCCACGGATTGTATGGTCAGATAACGGAAGTGAGTTCGTAGGGAAAGTTATGCAGAGTGTGTGTGCCGGTTTAGGGATCAAACAAAAGTTCCACAGTGCGAACCCATCCCCAGTCTGCTGGTTTGGTTGAGGGTTACAATGGCACCCTCAAGCTGAAACTTGCTAAAATACAAGCATCCACGGGTTTGCCCTGGCCAGATGCACTACCTTTGGCCCTGTTATCCACGAGAGCGACTGCACATTCTAGAGTAGGGCTTAGTCCATATGAAATAGTGTTTGGTCCTCCCACCAATGTTTGGGGGGTGCCTAGGCCAAAGGAATTCAGACAGCTGGAATACCCAATGTTAATTGATTACCTTTTCGACTTGACTGCTAAATTGAGTCTTATTCACCAACAGGTTTTTGATGCATTGCCAAAGCCACCGGAGAGTCCAGGTCATCAGCTGAAACCAGGAGACCAAGTAGTAATTCGTAATTTTGCAAGGACGAAAAATCTTCAACCCAGATTCGTCGGCCCATACCAGGTGTTGTTAGCGACGAGAACTGCTATTCGTGTGGCTGGACGAAAAAACTGGATTCACACAACACACGTCAAACGTGTGCCCCTGCCACTTCCTTACGACAACTGGGTGAAGAAAGGAATCGGTGCCTCTGAAACGGAACAAACACCCAGGTTTATCCCTTTCAGTGATGCAGAACTAATCACTGACACATCGAACTCTGACTCTCCTCCTGAAACTGCTCTTTTGAACTCTGAACATTTGCCATCTGCATCAAAAAAACAGTTGCCATCTGCGAACGTGAACATTGCAACGTCGGCTGAAAATACATTGTTTCCAGATCAAACAGCTCCTGCAAAACTGAGATACAATTTACGATCTCGCAATATGGACAAATAAAGCAGGAAACTGCCTATTTTACACATTTGAATTTTGATACATTGCCTCCAGCCAGGAAGTTTGCTAAATACTTTGTATTGTTTTGTTGTTTTAAAATTGCCTTGCCGTCTGGGTAGCCGTAGGGTCGTGGCTGTGTGCCTAGTTGAATCTGCGGGGGTCAGACACAAGGTCGATCTTTCTGAGTTCTGGGAACTCCCAGGGCTGATAGAGGCATTTTCATCTACGTACACATCATCAGTGGTCGCGAGCGGATTGTAGAAGATGGAGCTTCCTGAGCTGCAACGAGAGAATGTAATTTATGTTCGCAGAAATAGACTGTACAAAATTCTTCATAGCAAATGCTTTCTAATGCAATGTGCAGTTACGTTTTTGATTGTTTTGATAACGTTGGTGGGTGGAATCGTCTTTGGTGTGCATTTGATTTTTACGCCGGTAACAACTACAGTACCTCCCCTTGATCCTGCTACTTCTACTGTTTCTTCTATGCATTCTTTTCACTCGTTTCCTGAACACGAGCAAGCTCGATGCTCAGAATTCATTAATAACACTTTTGTACAGCTCTTGCATCAACACCAACTGGTAGTTAACACTACAGACTGCTGGGTGTGTGGCTTGATACCCCACACTATGGATAAAGGCATTCCCTATCTGATCTTGCCTTTTAGCTATAATGGATCATTTCAGGCCTTTCAGACCATTTTTGCCTATGCCCTTGAGACCTATCCTCCGCGTCCACCACGTTCCACTAAATACAACTCAGCCAACAAAGCTTTAGTCCAGGGAATTATTGACATGATTAAAGACGTCAATAATGCTCCATCTTACCCTAGAGATGAATTACGGGTATATTTGAGTTGGAACTCCACAGAGTATCGCCTTAGTTTGGGAGAAAGCAAGCGTAAAAGCTCCACTCCAGTCTGGGTCGTGCCTCACCGAGGTCAAGTCTGTTTGCAAGGAAATGGGAGAAATCCGAGAGCTCAGCTAGGGAGGAGTGAGTGCGTTGAGACTTATGTGTTTCCGTCTAACTCTTCCCCTGCCTTCCTTACTGCTAGGGGTACCTACTTCATCTGTCAAGACAGAGCGTATACATGGCTGCCTGCTGACTTTTCAGGTTCATGTTATATTGCTCGATTGTTGCCTCCAACGTACACTGCTTCTTCAGACTATCACAAGACCAGAGTAGCAAGAGGTGTCTTCAGCAAGGAAGATACCGCTGGTCAGGAAGCTGGAGACTTCTTCAAAGGTTTCCTTCCGTTTTGGGGGCCTATGGCCAATAGTAGAAACCTACGTCAGCTAACACGGGTAGTTGAATCTACTATTACAGAAACTGCTGGTGCCCTTAATAACTTGACAGCTGAGCTTCAGGCGGATCGTCTCATGACGTTGCAGAACCGTATGGTTCTAGACGTAATACTTGCAGATCGAGGTGGGGTATGCAGAATGATCCAATCGAGCTGCTGTGTTTTTATTCCCAATATTGCTCCGACTGTCTATGAAGCGATCTCTAAGCTACACAAGATTTCCGACTCTATACACGTAGACAAGGGAAACTGGTCCTTCATGGAGTGGTTTTGGACTCTGCTATCAGCGTGGGGATGGAAGGTTCTGATGGTCATTGGTGTCATCCTAGTATTTCTGTTCTCATGCTGCCTTATTATCCAGTGTGGTCCCGCTTTGTGTAGTCTCTGTGCTGCAACATGTTTCAGACAACCACCTGCGTTTGGAGAAAAGGCGCGAGAAAAAATGATGATGCAACAACATGTCACTGACCTGATGAGCATAGAGATAGACTCGGACATAGAGTAATTGCCTACGTAAGGGCAAAAGGAGGGTCTGAGGTTCCGTGACGATTTGAACCCGTGTCTTCAACATTGTCGTAAATACGTAATTTTGGTATCAGTGAACCGCAAATGATCCCTTTAGCATATCCTGGTGTTTTCGCAATGCTACGAGCAAGAGCACTCCTGTTACGAGCACATTTCTGGTCTACCCATGGCATCCATCTTAGATCACAGAAGCCATTTTGTGTTTCTTGCCCTCACATAGACAATGGACACGCAGTGACCTCTTTCACTTAAGGACACGTAAGTAAGCATGGGCGTAAAATCCGTTTCGCTCGCGGATTTTGCGGATTTTCGGGAAATTCGCAATCCGCGAGATTCGCGAATCTCCCGCAAGATCCGCAAATCCGCGAGCAGCGGATTTTGCTCGCACTGCTCGCACTGTTCGCGTGAGTTCGCGGCTTCCCAGTACAACTTCGCGCCCCGCGAATAAGTGCTAAATTGCAGAAATACGATCTTAGCAAAACTGAAACTACTTACCAGGTTCAAAAGTTCAGGCTCATCATTAGTAGCCATTTCCTGTAGTGCTTCCTGAGGGGCCCCTCCAGAGTTCAGTTGCCAGTTGCAACTATTATGTGACCTTGCTCTGAACCTCAGAATAGTTACACATATGCCACAAAGGTCCTGAATTACAGCTAAGGGAGACAAGCAGGAGCCAGGCTGGAAGTTAAAATCCATTAATCAGCCCCTAATTCATTATTGTCAGTTGGGGCAGGGCAGGTGTTGTAACTAATTTTGCAACAATGAAAGCACTTAGCAAGTGCAAAAGATCACTAATCAGGGCGCACTAAGGAAGCAGGTGCCAGCTAAAAAAATATTCTGTGACACATTAATCAGCCCCAAATTAATTCAGGTCACTTGAGGCAGGGAAGGTGTGCTTTGCTTTGCCGAAAATAATGTACACTGGACAACCAGAGGGTGTGGTGATGAAACAGAGGGTGGCATAGGTGGGCCAGAGGGTGGCATGAGTAGTCAGAGAGTGGCAGTGGTGACAGAGAGTGGCAGTGATGAAGAAGAGTGTCCCAAACAGGCTGGACACGTAGAAACAACAAGTTCGCAAAACTTGCGACCCGACAGGTAAGTTCGCAAATTGCGAAATTGTAAAAACCCTCGCGAACTGGCAGAAACACGGGCGAACACAAAAAAAAAAATCTGAAAATTCGCGGGAATTCGCAGATTTTGCGGATTGCGAGTTCGCAAATCCGCAAAATTCGCGAACACGAGATTCGCAAAATTCGCCCATGCTTACACGTAAGCTTTAGCCGGAGATTCACCTTGCTAGTGACACGTGCACCTTAGAACAGAACACGCCATGGCTACATGACTCGACAGAAACTGCCTCCTCTGCCCGAGGCCAGTCCTGCTATACTGGTTCTCGTGTTCGTTGGCCTGATCATGATTAGGCGGCCGAAGCTGGTAGCCTTGCCCATTTACGACCCACAAACATCTCTTATACTGCTTTTCTATCTTTTGCACCTGGCTCTGCTCCTTTCCTTCTGGGCCTTTATTAGGGGGAGGTAACGAAATTTACGATGAGGCGGTCCGGCTCTTGAATGTAAAGTTGACATAAGATTATGATGGAACAGTGGGAACCCCTCGTCCGTAATGTTTTGACATCAGATATTGTTGACGATTCCTGTGCAACGCCAAATATTTATTGTTTAAGATACAAAGGTTTAGGAATGTACTAACATGTAAAGAATTTGCCCGAAGCCCAATATTTAGTATATAAGGAGCAACCCTCTTTGTACAAATCGAACAGGCTCCTAGATACTGCCCGTGTGTAGTTTCTGTGACTTCTGTGTCCCTGCAGTAATAAACCTTTGGTCTTTGACGCCACCATCGAGAAGCCCGTGTTTCTGTTTATTTGTGCACCGAGACAGGTAGAACTCCGGGGTCTTCGGGTGTTATCCCTGACACCTCTGGACGGAACCAAAAAGTCGAGAACTCCACCACGCAGGATCATTACTACCTCCTTCCTTGTCCACCACCCCCAGTTCTATCACCACCCTCCTTGTTGTCCCCCAACAAGTTGGACATTCATGCTTAACTAGAAGGAGAACAGTCTCCTGCGCTCAAGGCACCTCAACCCCTGCACCTAATAGCCCTTCTGACCTAAGTGAGGAGGCTATTGACCTCCTGAGTAATACTGAATGCCATCCATAAGAAGGCAACCAGCTAACCCCGATGGTAGCCTACCTGGAAGGCATTCACACTGCAATGTCTGGCCTACAGAGATCTTTTCAGGCTCTGACTTCCTCCCGCACAGCAGCTCTCTGCCCATCTCAACCTTCTACCCCACCTCCTGCCACTTACCCATCCAAATTCCCTATTACCGTTCCTATCCCAGGGACATGCATGCCTAAGCAAACACAACAGACACAACAGACACAAGCACCACACACAAATACAAAACATCCCAAAAACTCAAACATGCACGCACACACCAGAAACTCACCCTCATCACCACTCCCACCACCCCAGCATACCCACAGACAACACAGCAACACACACAGACCCCTCCAAAAACACAACCATAACCGCAGACAACACATAAACACACACAGACCCTTCCACAGGCATAACTAAAACCGCACTCAACACAGCAATAATCCACGGACCCCTCCACAGACCCACCAATACCTGCAGACAACACAGCAATACACACAGAGCTCTCCACAACACCCAGCACAACTACAGCACACAGAAGCACAAAATGCAAATGCTCAGAGTCAACCACACAATAGTCACCAAGATAACAACCAGTTATAGACAGCAGACACAGCTCACACTTCCACTCTCCCTTCTTCCCAAAACTGAACTCGAGCCCAAACATCCTAAATGTTTTCCCAGTGATGATATGTTGTTTGGCTTTGCCCTTACCCCTCTGAAAAATGACCCTACCCTACCAAAGGCCAATAAAGTTCTCCCACACCCAAACCCATCCCTTCTACGTCCCACACCACCCTGTACCAAGCCTAAACTAAAAAAATACCCAAGGACAAACACACCCCTTCCACATCCCAGTCCACCCAGAGGAACAACATCCCTGCCTGCATGAACTGAGCCCAAAACCCCAAAAACCCAAGAAGGCCCCTCCCTAGGACAAATGTCCTCTGAAGGACTAATCCACCCCTTCCACATCCAACTCCACTCCTAAGAAACAGCATCCCCACTCGCATGAACAGAGCCCAAAACCCCTCAAACCTAAGAAGACCCCTCCCAAGGACAAACCCACCCCTTCCACTTCCCACTTCACACCTTAGAAACAGCATCCCCACCCCCTCAAACCAGCCCAAAATGTTTTTAAACCAAGAAAACCCTTTGAAAGACAAATTCACCCCTTCCACATCCCACTCCACCCCTGAGAAACAGGATCCCCACCCGCCTAAACCCAGCCAAAAACCCACAAACCCAAGAAGTCCCCTCCCAAGGACATACCCACCCGTTCCACTTCACACCTGAGAAGCAGCATCCCTCCCCACTGAACCCAGCCCAAACCCGCACAACCCACACCTCCCTAAACCTCATCCTCCTCTACCAAGTACCATCTTCGAGGTGCCTGCTGTGCACAATGAATGCCCCTTTGTGAGGAGGTTCCCTGGCAGTGTCATTATGGGCAAGTTTGGTGGCACATGACAATAGACTGGCCATTGGCCTGTGTTTCCCTTAATGGGTTGTTCGATTTGAAATAATACTTATTTTTTAAGACATTGATCCTACCATTACTATTCTTACTATTTGATCTTCTTGTATTGTGATGTGTGACTATAGAAGTCTTTGTTTGATCCCTGATTGCAGATCAATTTGAAGTGGTAAGTATAATGTGTGCTTGGGCCCAGTTCTGGACTTACAGAGGACAAGGGTTAATGTTGGATGGATGTATATTAACCCTGGGCTAAGTACTTCACTACGCCCACGGGCGTAGTGTTTCCTACTTCGCCCTTTGCGAATTAGGCGTAGCAGGCAACACTACGCCCACTCTGTGGGCGTAGCAAAGTTGCCCGCCACCCGCCTCCCTCCCGCCCTCCCTAAATACCTAAATTAACTTTTAAAAATGAATAAAAACCACTTACCTTGTGCGCTGCGTCCCCGGGGCTCCATCTTATAATCGCGCCGCTGTCTCGGATACTAAGGCGCATGCGCGGCCACCCGTGTATCCGCATTTCTCGCGAGAAATGCGCATGCGCGGGCGGCCGTGCATGCGCATTAGTATCCAA
This sequence comes from Lissotriton vulgaris, assembly GCF_964263255.1. Classification (NCBI taxonomy): domain Eukaryota; kingdom Metazoa; phylum Chordata; class Amphibia; order Caudata; family Salamandridae; genus Lissotriton; species Lissotriton vulgaris. The sequence goes on from NC_141694.1 coordinate 667,465,261, forward strand.
GACGGCGGCGCGATTATGAGAGGGAGCCCCGGGGGACGCAGCGTACAAGGTAAGTGGTTTTTATTCATTTTTAATAGGCAATTTAAGTATTTAGGGAGGGCGGGAGGGAGGTGGGTGGCGCGTAGTGGGGTTACGCGAAGTTTGTAGGTGGGCGTAGTTTCTCGCCCACTTCACGTAGCTTCGCGTAGCCCCACTACACCTACCACGCCCAGGGTTAATAAATATATGGAATGAGTTCAGATTGGTACAGACATTGCATTGGGTGTTATATGATATGGTAAGTATTTCAGCTTATCCTTGCCACTGACTCTGATGTATTTTGGATATGTGTTAGTTGTGTTCAAATTAGATATTTGTTTAGCCACACATGGAAGATGTTAACATGACATACCGTTGAGCAGTTCTGCAGGGGCAGGTGCCCATTTTCTTATGTTTATCTTACACCTACTTTATCTAGATGTGTGACACATGCTGTTTGTGCTGTGTTTGCTTTCATGAATTTCACTTACACATTACTTACACATGCATGGCACTTGGTAATGCTATTGGTGGTCCCTGATGTACTTCAATTCACAGGTCCAGTCCATATTAGGTTTGTCAGGCATGTGAAAAACCTACTCCGCCCCAGGGCCCCAACCTATTAGGGTTCAACCTGATAGAGGCATACCTCTCCTGCAGAGAGAATTTCCATTGTGCCATTAGAATGCTTCTCTCACTAATTCTATATCATCCTAATGACTGACATCACCTTTAATATGGGTGATGAGTGAGAGTTCAATACAGAGTTGTAGCAGAGAAGGTGTGTTTCACATTTTAATGACACATCCATACAGATGTTTCTTTGACATTAAAACAGGACCTGGAATGTGTGCAATGTGAGTGTGTCACATTCACTATTGCATCTTGCATTGAGTTGCAGTCACAGGGTCTCATGGTAGTTTTTGGGATTTCTATGTGGACTTAGCAAGAGTAGACACATGGTAAGCTGCATGAAAAGTGACCATCAGTTGTGACATGGCAGAATAGTATTAAGAGCAAAATGAGTATGTCACAGACATTAATAGGTGTGATATTGATGAGGAGGTGCTGTTGTGGAACACAAATAAGCATGGGCGGAAAATCCGTTTCGCTCGCGGATTTTGCGGATTTTCGGTAAATTCGCAATCCGCGAGATTCGCGAATCTCCCGCAAAATCCGCAAATCCGCGAGCAGCGGATTTTGCTCGCACTGCTCGCACTGTTCGCGTGAGTTCGCGGCTTCCCAGTACAACTTCGCGCCCCGCGAATAAGTGCAAAATTGCAGAAATACGATCTTAGCAAAACTGAAACTACTTACCAGGTTCAAAAGTTCAGGCTCATCATTAGTAGCCATTTCCTGTAGTGCTTCCTGAGGGGCCCCTCCAGAGTTCAGTTGCCAGTTGCAACTATTATGTGACCCTGCTCTGAACCTCAGAATAGTTACACATATGCCACAAAGGTCCTGAATTACAGCTAAGGGAGACAAGCAGGAGCCAGGCTGGAGGTTCAAATCCATTAATCAGTCCCTAATTCATTATTGTCAGTTGGGGCAGGGCAGGTGTTGTAACTAATTTTGCAACAATGAAAGCACTTAGCAAGTGCAAAAGATCACTAATCAGGAAGCACTAAGGAAGCAGGTGCCAGCTAAAAAAATATTCTGTGACACATTAATCAGCCCCAAATTAATTCAGGTCACTTGAGGCAGGGAAGGTGTGCTTGCGTTGCCACAATAATGTACACTGACTGGACAACCAGAGGGTGCTGTGATGAAACAGAGGGTGGCATGGGTGGGCCAGAGGGTGGCATGAGTAGTCAGAGAGTGGCAGTGGTGACAGAGAGTGGCAGTGATGAAGAAGAGTGTCCCAAACAGGCTGGACACGTAGAAACAACAAGTTCGCGAAACTTGCGACCCGACAGGTAAGTTCGCAATTTGCGACATTGTACAAAACCCTCGCGAACTGGCAGAAACCCGCGCAAACACAAAAAAAAAAATCCGCAAATTCGCAAGAATTCGCGGATTTTGCGGATTGCGAGTTCGCAAATCCGCAAAATTCGCGAACGCGAGATTCGCAAAATTCGCCCATGCTTAAACACAAATTAATGCATACATCATTATCATTAAATATGATTTGTACATAAATTTCCATATGCGTATAGTGTGCCTGTGCAGTATCAGTGTTTTGACCTAGAAGGGCATCCTGCAGATTACTTTTTGATATTCATATGAAACAATCCTAGACAGAATTTCTGCAAATATGTTTTACTTAGGGACTTCAACTCCCTTGCCTGGTTCATAGTGGGGCATCATTTTGCTGCAGAGTCTATGAAAGCTGGTAGTTGAATGATTTACGACCAATTTCGACCATGACGGAGTGGGTTTTGGACGTGATCGAGCATGTAGAGCATAGGCAGGATGTGTACAGTAAGCTCCATGGTGGCACAAGACGTGTAGAGGTGAGTAGAGGTGAGACTTCCTTATATCTCTCCCTTTCTTCCATCTCAGATGAGGTTGTTGGACCACCAGGGTCACGCCGGATCTTAAGCGACTCATAATTGGGTGGGCAGTGTCACTGGCAGTTTGAGCCTCCCACAGGCTTATTGACCTATTCCATGGGGTGGACAATCAAAATATCGATTTTTAAATATCGAGCACTGTTATATCGAGTTTTAAATATCGTTGGCACAAAATATCGAAGTGAAGAATATCTACTAACAGAATATCGAAGTTAAGGTAAGAAATATCGATGTTAATAATATGAATATTTATATGAGTATTATGTATTTTAGTTTGTATTTAATATGTATGTGTTCTATATTTTTTGTTAAGTATTGTAATGTTTTTTTAAATATATGTATACATTTTTTTGAAATTAGTAATTTTTTGAAAAGTAAATTTTGAGTTTTAGTACAATAGCGGGTTGTGGGTTTATAGGGGAATAGGGTGGGAAGTCATTTACTGTTAATTAAGTAATTATACTCTTGTATTATTGTTATTAATACTTAATTTATTGTGAATTAATTATTAATTGTAATTAATTATTATTAGTTATTAATTGATAATGATTTTATTTGTATTAATTTATTACTGGAAAGGGGTTGTTTGTTTTCATGGGAATAGGATGGTGTGTAAATTATTTGTAATTAAATAATTAATTAGGAAAAACTTGAGTATTGATAATTACTTTTTTTGTTAACTAATTATTAATTGGTTGTTAATTGTGATTAAATACTATTTAGTGGTATTGATAATTAATTTTGTGTCACTTAATTATTATTGGTTATACATTTTGATTAAATATTATTTATAGGTATTGATAATTAATTTTGTGTCACTTAATTATTATTGGTTAATCATTTTGATTACATATTATTTATTGTTATTGATAATTATGTTTTTCTTCAATTATTAATTACAAATACAATGTTAATAATTGATTAATTGCAAATTAATTTCATTGAGTGAAATTTTGCGTGGAGTGTGTTGTGTATTTACCCCTACGCGATCCAACGCTTTTCCTACTGTTACACTCACTGGAGTGGGAATAGTAATTTTTACCCCTAGGCTATCCAACGGTTTCCCTACTGTTGCAATCTCTGGAGTGGGAATAGTTATTTTTACCGCTACGCTATCCAGCACTTTCCCTACTGTTGCACTCACTGGAGTGGGAATAGTAATTTTTACCCCTATGCTATCCAGCGCTTTCCCTACTGTTGCACTCTCTGGAGTGGGAATAGTAGATTTTACCCCTAAGCGAACCAAAGCTTTCCCTACTGTTGCACTCTCTAGAGTGGGAATAGAAATTTTTACCCCTACGCTATCCAGCGATTTCCCTACTGTTGCACTCACTGGAGTGGGAATAGTAATTTTTACCCCTACGCTATCCAGCACTTAATCTACTGTTGCCCTCACTGGAGTGGGTATAGTAATATTTACCCCTACGCTATCCAGCATTTTCCCTACTGTTGCACTCACTGCAGTGGGAATAGTAATCTTTAAAACTAAGCTATCAAACGCTTTCCCTACTGTTGCACTCTCTGGAGTGGGAATAGTAATTTTTACCGCTACACTATCCAGCGCTTTCCATGCTGTTGCACTCACTGGAGTGGGAATAGTAATTGTTACCCCTATGCTATCCAGCGCTTTCCCTACTGTTGCACTCCCTGGAGTGGGAATATTAATTTTTACCCCTACGCTATCCAGCGCTTTCCCTACTGTTGCACTCACTGGAGTGGGAATAGTAATTTTTACCCCTATGCTATCCAGCGCTTTCCCTACTGTTGCACTCACTGGAGTGGGAATAGTCATTTTTACCCCTACGCTATCCAGCACTTAATCTACCGTTGCCCTCACTGGAGTGGGTATAGTAATATTTAACCTTACGCTATACAGCGTTTTCCCTACTGTTGCACTCTCTGGAGTGGGAATAGTAATTTTTACCCCAACGCTATCCAATGCTTTCCCTACTGTTGAACTCACTGGAGTGGGAATAGTAATTTTTACACGTACACTGTCCAGCGCTTTCCCTGCTGTTGCACTCTCAGCACTCACTCCAGAAGCGCCACTTGTCAGCCCGTTCGCCCGAGTCTTGAGCCTCTCTCCCCTGGGTTCGAGGCTGCTCTGCTCCTTCCTGTTATTTTGCCACTTTCCCCCCTACCAACACTTATTGTTCCGTGACTGTTGCCTGATTGTGCATTACTGTATTTCTAAACATATTTTCATTACTGTATGTTAACCGTATTGTGTATCTTTCACTGTCCCTATACTTTGCCTCCGTCCCTGTAATCTCTTCCATCTCCCGCCTCTGTGGCCCCGCCCCGTTCAGCCCTTCAGCCCCTTCAGCCCCGCTCCCCCCTCCCACTCCTCTGCTCCCGCCCCCTCCCCTACTAATGGTGACTGATGCGCGACGTCACAGGAACCATGGTTCTCCTGATCCCCTCTGCTATGACCCAGCCACCCTCCACGCTCTCAACCCCAGAGGCCACGCCGACTGCGGAAGGTCCTCGCCCAACGCGACCCATGGGCAGTTCTCATGCGGACACGCCCGAACCATCAACAAGGTGCCCGCAACCGCCGAAGGGCCACCCACCCAGGGAACAACCCACTGAAAGCCTGACTTAAAACCTACTCAACATACGCTCCTTACACTTACACTGGCATGCCATAGAGATCTGGGTCCTGATCGACACCCACTCACCTGACGTCGCCTCTTCATGGAAACCTGGACCAACTCCACCTCTGGCCCGACCTCAACACTGCCATCCTGAGGGCTACAAAATCCAGAGAAAGGACTGCTTACACTGCCAGGGAGGAGACCTCGCCATCACACACACAACCCACCTCCGACTCTCCACATCCAGCTCCAGCTACCCCCACTCCAACACAGAACACCTCCATTTCCAGATTCAGCCCAGCCCCAGGACCTGCTACTCAGCACCCTCATCTACAGACCGACTGGACCTCGCCCCTAGCCCGCAACCACCATTTACCGCGCTCGCCGCACCCCACGCCTTCACCTCCATGGTCTACATTCTGCTCGGGTACCTGAACTGCCACCTCCAGAACAGCCAGGACCCGGACTCCACCACTCTCATCGAGAACCTCGCCAACCAAGGACTGAAGCATCTCATTAGCACTCCCACCCACAGAGTGGGTCACACCCTCGTCCCCATCATCGCGGGAGGATCAAACATCTGTTTCAGCCACACCACCCAGTTCCCCTGGATGGACCCCCACTGCGTCCATTTCACATTGAACACCAGCTCCGAACCCAAGACCGCCCGCGCCCGCTGCGACAGAACTGGGGTAAGGTCACCAAAGAACACTTAAACTCTGCCGTCCTCCAGGAACCCCCCTCAACGCCACAACTGACACCAACTCTACAGCCAGGGAATTCCACCGCTGGGTCTCCTGCTGCGCCGACAAGCTATCACCTCTCTACCGCACCACCAGACGCCTGCTGAAGGCTGCCTAGTTCACCACCGAACTCCATGAAGCCAGACGCTCCAGCAGACGCTTGGAGAAAACCTGGCGGAACCAGAAGACCACAGAGCACAGAACAACCGCCCTGAAGGACTACCATCAGTGTATAAGGGATACCAAAAGGACCTTCATCAGAGAGAAAGTCAAGACCAATGCATCCAACGTCAAGGAACTGTTCAATGTCATTCAGTAGTTCGCAAAACCCACTTTACGAAGTCACGGGCATCATAACCTCCCAGGAACTCTGAAACAAACTCAGCTCTTACTTCCACCTGAAGATCGAGGCCCTCTACGAGAATTTCAGTGAGCCAGCAGAAGACAGCACCACACCTTGCACCGCCACCAAGAAGCCTACCATCACCTCCTGGCCCCCGCGTCCGTCGAGCTCATCACCTCAACCATGAAGAAGACGCACTCAGGAGCCCCAACTGACCGCTGCCCCCCTTCACATCTTCCACAGGGCCACCGCTGTCATCGCACCTGAACTAGGACGTACAATCAAACTCATTCCTCAGATCCGACATCTGCTCAGAAGAAACTTGCAGAGGTGAAACCGCTCCTCAGGAAACCTACTGCTGACCCAACTGACCTGAAGAACTACCGGCCCATCTCTCTCCTCCCCTTCATAGCCAAAGTCACCGAAAGACTTGTGAATGCCCAGCTGACCACTTTCATTGAAGAGAGCTCCATCCTAGACGCATCCGAGTCTGGCTTCCATAGCAACCACAGCATCGAGATCGCCCCCCTCCCCTCTACCGCCGCGTTTTGATTGGTGCGGCCAGCTGCCCCAGGCTACGTCATTTTCTCTCTGTATCCTGCTGCTGCAGCATACAGTGAGACAGGGAGAGTGTGTGGGTGTTGTTACTCGAGAGCAGGGGGGAGTGGCTTTCCCACTGTTGTTAATACTGTCTGTTTGGGCGGCCTCAGGCTGGTGATGTTTTACGCTGGTGGTCTGTGGAGGCTTTTTTCCCCTTTTCATTTACAGATCAGTGTTTGCATTTGTTCATGCTGTGGTCTGTTGTGAGTACTTGTATGATGTGTTTTTGATGTACTTTTATTGTTACCTGGGTAGGCAAAATTTAATTTCACTTGACGTAATTACCCAGTGTGAGTAGACCATGTAGTATGCCAAGAGGGGTCAGTTCAGGCAAGCCTTCTTTACCCAAATCAGCATTGCTATTCTGATATGCAATGAGGCATGCACTAGGAAAAGCTGCATGAGAACAGTATTTTCTTGTCGATGGTCTGTGAATTCCTGTTATTGTCTAATAAAATATAAATTACGAATGCATGTGACACCTGCCACTGTCAGGTGATACAGCTATTGGGATGTGGCTGAGGCAAAGACGGCGGCCAGCACCCTGGCCGTGTGAGCTGATCCTGGCACTTCTCCCCCCTTGTATGCGCTGTTACCCCTTTAGCGCGGAGTCAACGTATCCTCATGGGACTTACTGCGTTCCCCGACCCGTGGAGGGAGATGATCTGCTGGTTCTGCAAAGGTCGCCGCCGCCTCCCACATCGGATCTGGTCACTGCGACGTTCGCTGGGTGACGGTGTGGTGTTTGTTCCTCAGTGTGCTTAGCACTATCAGCGCAGTATCGGCGTTGCTGTGATGCCGCCCAAGGGACAAACGAAGAACCTGCCCCGCGTAGCTGTAAAACAGCATCTGTTGTCCTTGCGCCTCTTCCAGCCCAAACAACACCGCCATCAGCAGAAATCCCCAAGTGGGGCCGGGTGGACGCCGCGGCTGGCAGGATTGCTAAGGTCAGCGCCATATATAATGTTTTTTATTTAGTAAATACATGTATTTTTGGCCTTCAATGGCAATACATGAGCCGATCACATCTTTCCCGTTAAATTAGTCTAAGCGAGTTATGACTATATTTGTGCCCTCGATATGGTCCAAATAAACTAACAGTGAAGTCTGTCCTTGGTTTCGATTGTCCACGCTGCAGATTCATTAATACATCGCAAGTATTTGAGCATTGACTACAGTCCGTTGTTTATTTTGATACATTACTTACAGTCATAGTCCTTTGGCGCTGTTCATTATCTGTATGACTGACACTTGAACCCACTAATGAGTCCAACTACTAACTCAGCTGAAATCACTTATGCATTACTTGGATCATAGGGTTCCGGTCCATAAAATATATAAATAACGAGCTTAAGCGCCGTTCGGCGCAAACGTTCCAAGAAGCCACAGAACCCCGTGCCTCGCTCCCCGATTGTCAGATTTTTAACAAAGTTTATCCCAGTAAGTACTGAAACTGCATTTCGACTTTCTCCGTGAACTTGCAGTCCGCGATTGCAGAGTCACATGTAAAATAATGACTCACCCTCATCTATTATTTTTTGTTGCAGTATTGTAACCACACTAGGAAGATCTTCGTATCAAGAAGGCTCCCTATTTTATTACCATTCGTGAAAGAATTTAATACTCACGAGGTATGTTCAATGCCCTCGTAACATTTTGACAGATATTTTCAACTCTGTAATATCAGGACCCATGTTTATGACCTGCATGTTTCCATTTATTGTCTGTAGGTCTTAAAATACGATCTGGGGAGCGAGTGCCTAAATATAACAGATTGGATCAGGTATTTACTTAGACAATTCCTCTAAGTCAGTGAGTTATTGGCTCCATTAGACTATATTCTAATACTTATACTCACACTGCGTATCTCTTTTTTAGGATACTGACTAGTTTTAAAAGGCATATTGATCAACGCCAGGAATATAAGGCACCAGGGTAATTTTTATAAATCAGGTACGATTTTGGTCACTTATTTTTTGCCTATAAGCTACAAATCTATCCGATTGAAAGAAAACCTAGCTAATCAGATATTGTATTGTTGTTTAATATTTTTTAGATAGACCTGTCCTGCATTAAAACATATCCTTCATATGAAGTTTTATTAGCAACTTTCAAACCACTATGCAGGAAACGTGCTTGTACGTTCTTTGAAAAGGTATCTCCTTTACTCTTTTGATGCATTCATCATTAAAAGATAGAAATGAACAGGTACCCTAATTATATCATCTTCTCTCAATTATGTCATCTTTTCATATAGAAGTAAAAGCACAACTGCCATGAACCTGGATTAGTGTGATTTATGGTCTTATGGGCTTTTCGCAATATTAGGTAAATAAAATTAATCGCAAACTTTACCATCAATAAGATCTTTAATATGTAACACTTGGTCCATAATAATAAAATTGTGGCACTTTGTTTCAGCTTTTTATCCTGTTCCCCTCTTCGTTAACACAAGATATTATTCTTCTATTGGTGATTATTCCACTTCAAGGTGCCTTGTCAGAGTGTGTAAGTATGGCGGCGGAAAACAGTGAAGATTTTAAATAGCAAGCGATAGGGGAAAGTAGTAGAAAGGGAGGATAATCTAAGTGTTACCTTTTGGCCTGTTCTTTTAAAGTAAATCTCGATATCTTTGCGACCTGTTGGATCCAATATGGACGAAATCAAGTAATATCATGACACTTTGTTCTAGCCCAATAGTACATCATGTCCATCTTTTATTTTACCACTTCAAGGTGCCTTGTCAGAATGTGTAAGTATGGTAGCGGAAAACAGTGTAGATTTAAAATAGTAATCGATAGGGGAAAGAAATAGAAATGGAGAAAAATCTAAGTGTTACATTTTGGCCTGAACCTTTAAAGTATATCTCGATATCTTTGCGACCTGTTGGATCCAATATGGACGAAATCAAGTAATATCATGATACTTTGTTCTAGCCCAATTGTTCATCATGTCCATCTTTTATTTTATTTTTTCATCGTTTAGAGAAACATTGGGTTATTACGCCAATAATTCCTTTTCCCTGTCTCTGGTTTTCCACCCTCCTCTAAACGTGTATCTGAGTCCTTGTCCGCTGAAATACACAAAGAAATGAAAGCCCTCATTTAGGGCAGAGTTGAGAAATGTATACCTGGTTAGAAAGAAGAAGTTGACATGATATCGTAGGTATTAATTTCTTTGAGATAGTATATGGACTTATCTGCAAATTTATAATATTGTATACTTTGTTCAGTTCTGTCTCTTTTCTTTCCTTTTTTAATGTTTAGGATACACGTGGCTACTCCAGAAGAAGGTGCTGGTCGCCGAAACGCGCGTAGAGAATTAATTTGTTTATGCCACTTTTTTAAATGTGATTATATATTTTTTATTGTGTATTGATTTTTTACTGTGGATTTATTATTTACTATTTAATTAAAAATACTTTCTTTCAATTTTATGACTTGAATTATGTATTTGTTTGTGATTGATTCTTTTAACTTGGTCAGCAATAAAAACTGAATTTGGACCTACTTACATTACTTCTTCTTATATATTTATTTTATCGAAACAAAAATAGTTTTTGGTTTAAGTGCCTTGGTTGTTACTTCTCATACTATTCATTCTCTGCTCAGTCCGGTCCACAAGGCATTCTCCAAGATCCAGCTGTTGCTGATGTTCGGGACTCTAATTCTGGCCCGCCTCTAGGTGAAATGACAATTGCTATAATATATCAAATGATAATGGCGCACCGGGAGGAGACCCATCAGGAAAGTGCCCGTGCTCAGGGGGCGTGCCACAGAGCCCAAAACTCGTTGCATAGAGTAATTAAGACCTGCACTGATAGTGCATCCATGGTCACGGAGGCAGAAATCCGGATTTCTACGCTTGAAGATGACTTACTCACTCAAAAATCTACCATTGATGCAATTTAATCCCAGATATTTGATATCCAAGGAAAACTTGTTGACATGGAAAACCGGGCACGTAGAAACAACTTAAGAATTTTGGGGGTTCCCGAGGGCACGTAAGGATCGGACACCTGTCAGTTTGTGGTCGACCTATTCACAGAGGCGTTCACAGAGGTCAAGGAATGGGACTGGCGGTTAGAAATCCAACGTGCCCATCGTTTTCCCTTCCAACCAAAACAATGCTCGGGTCAAACTTACAACAGACCCCATGCCATTTTAATCTGTCTACACAATTTTTTAGCTAGAGAAAGGATCTATGATCTCGCCAGGCCTGATAGGCAAAGGTCAGGAAAAGGCTGTCAGTTTTTTGTTTGGCCGGACTTCTGTCCAGCCACGGTTGAACAGAGGTGGCAGCTTCGTCAGCTGATTGCCCCTCTTCAGTCTAAGAGGGCGCAGGTCTTTTTGATTTTTCCATCCAAACTTAAAATTATCCGCCAAGGCCAGACTAGATTTTTTGAGTCTGAAATTTAGGCAAAAGCATTTTTGGACTCATTGTAATAGATGTAACTGTATGTAACGTATGTGTATAACGACATATTTTTTTCCCCTTTTCTCTTTAGCTATTAGTAGGGCTAATGCTCTCTTAAGGGATGTATTCTTGTTCTTTTTTGTACTTGTTAGTACGTTCACCTTTATAAATCTCTGGAGGGCATATCCTCTTTTGGGGTTTCTTTTGTAAAGTTAGCAGTGACTCTCGGGGGGGTCTCTGCTCATACCAGCTCCTCCATCATTGGGACTTTGGTCCTGTTGCCTAGTTTGGGGGTACTGGGGGCACGGGGGGTATTACGCAGGGGTAGGGGCAGTTTGGGAGGGCGGGGTTGGGGGGCATTAAAAAAAAGCTTGAAAAATATTTTCTTTATCATGGATTAAATCAGAGAACTATCTTAATTGCGATGTTTTTCTTTAAGATCCTTAATGGCGTTAGGCAAAGAAGAAGCGAGCCCTATTTGCACGTCTTATCCAAGCTCTTCACTTAGAGGTATTGTGTCTGCAGGAAACTCACGTACCCAGGAATAATAGAGAATGTCTTAAAATTCCTGGGTTTGACCTAATAGTATGTTCCCATCAGACCTCTATGACAAGAGGGGTGGCTATATTATTGAAACGCGGGTTAGGCTCATGCTTAAGAACAAGCCAAGACATCGGGGGGAGATGGGCAATTGCTGAGCTTTTGATTAACGGTACACCTCTGACGGTCTGTACTGGGTATAGCTCAAATTTGGATCACCCTGCAGTCTTAGATTACTTAAATGTAGAATTGGCCTTATGGCCCCAGCCTATCTGTCACTCTGGGGACTTTAACATTAACTTATCGGCCAATTTCAACGTAGTAGGAGGGCAGAATTATGTGGGCCAGAAACCTAGAGTTTATAGAGCTTTGCGAACTCTGGTTCAAGAACATGTCATGATTGATCTTTGGTTCCAACACTGTAAGAATATAGATGGCTCCACATATTTTTCGGCCCCCCATAAAAAAATGGTCCGTCTAGACTACTTCTTTGTCTCAGATCAATTGGCAGACACTACCTCAATCGTTATTTTTCCTAGAATTATTTCCGATCATAACCTTTTGACTATTAATTGTACTTTAACCTGCACAGCAAGAATCCCCAGACCTTGGACCTTTGAGAGAAAATTGTTATTAGAACTAACCTATCTAGGCCATATGAGACCTTGGGTAATCGAATTTCTGAACATCAATAGAGGCTCAGCCCACAGTAACATTGTTTGGGACTCACTTAAGGCCGCAGTCCGCGGTGAGACCAAAAGCTTCTCATTTTTTCCCCAGAAGCTAATTCAGGAACAAATTAAGGTACGTATTGATGAACTACGTTGTTCAGAGGTCCAGCTTACAAGCGCGATTAAGGACGGCTGTGACATACTACTTATTCAGTTACAGGTCGCACGCATTAAAGCCTCCCTGCTTGAGTTCTTTGGTCAGGACCTTGCTGCTAAATACCTACAGTACCGCTGGCCGATGTTCGAGAATAGCGAAAAATCCAGCTGGGTCCTTGCCAAGCGACTTTAGCAGCGAGGTTTAGCTAACCATATTATTAGGATCCAGGACTCTCTGGGGTTTATTCATGATATCCCTGAAGGGGTTTTGACGGTCTTCTCTGAATTTTATCGTTCTTTATATACTGAGGAAGATAGCGATCATACTGTAGATCTTGAATTTGGTGCTTTTACTAACGGACTTAATACTTTAAAAATCTCGGACCATCAGAATGCGGTTCTTGCCGCACCTATTCTGTGGTATGAAGTAGAATTAGCATTAAAATCATTGGCTAGTGGCAAGGCAGCCGGTCCTGACTCTATTCCTTTGGAATTTTACAGCACATTCCAGTCGGAGATTCGGGAGGACCTTTTAATAACCCTTAAAGATGCCCATTTTGGCAGGATTCCAGACTCCTGGCGCTATGCAACTATCATTCTGTTAAAAAAAAAGATAAGCCAGAGATGGATTCTGCTTCGTTCTGTCCGATTTCACTGATCAATACGGACAGTAAAATCTTTTCAAAAATCTTGTCAGCTAGACTTGCATCGGTGATATCCCCACTAGTTTCCATCCGGCAACATGGATTTATTCCTGGAAGGGACACAGCGGACCACGTCCGCCATGTTATAGCTCTTCTGGATTGGGCCCAAGCCAAGCGATCTCCTCTCGGTGCAATCCTGTTGGACGCCGAAAAGGCGTTTGACAAGGTGGCTTGGGGCTTTTTGTGGAAAGTCCTCCATTGGAAGGGGTTTTGTTCAAATTTTATACATGCTTTACAGTCACTCTATATCGCCCCCAAGCAACCCTGTCAATTTCAGGGCTGTTTTCAAGGCCGTTCGATATCAACAGGGGCACAAGACAGGGATGTCCTTGTTCGCCCATGTTATTTGCTCTCTACATTGATCCATTCATAAATAAAATAGAGCTTTCTCTTAATATTGTGCCTGTTAAGATTAATGCAGTTGAATTTAAAGCTCTGGCATACGCCGATTATATCATTGTTTTAACCAGCAATGTGTCATCTTCATTCTTGGCCATTAAGAATTTGGCGGACCATTTTGGCCGACTCTCATGGTATAAACTTAGGGGGTCATTAGGATTGCGGACGGACTCAAGTCCGTCCGCGATCCCTGAGGAGGAGGAAGGGTCCGCATGGGGCTGCGGCATTCCCTCCGTGCAGATTAGGATGTGACCGCCAGGGTGGCGATCACATCCCCTATCTATAACATTGTGGCGGATGCAGCTTCAAGCTGCACCCGCCGCAATGTTAAAAATGCATGCATCGCATTTGCGTGCACAAAGCAGCAGGCACCGCGCGGTGCCTGCTGCTTTTTGCACGCAAATGCAGGGGGGTACCATAGGTAAACCCCATGTGCACCCTCTTCACCCAGGGGGCCCGCAACGGGCCCCCAAAGTGAATGTCCGTATGCTTTTCCACGGCGGAAAAGCAGCTGCGGAAAAGCATGACATTTACACCATCCTATTATGGCTGGCGGTGTCTGGTAGACACCGCCAGCCATGTTATTGCTATTCCGCCGCGGTCGGAAGCCGACCGCAGCGGAAAAGCTGTGGACAGAATCCCAGACCCACCGCTATCCTAATCTGAGGCTCCGCAGAGGATTCTCCGCATCCTCCGGGACGGCGGTGGCTTCCGCCGGCCCAGAGGATGCGGAGAATCCTCCATCGTAATCGGCCCCTTAATGTTCAGAAAACCCAGGTTATCCAATCGTCTACTATGGGTCCTTTGGATGCACCAGTCGAGCAAAGCGCAACGTATTTGGGGGTCAAAATTACAGCTGCGTTAGAGTAGCTACCTGAAATGAACATTCTACCTATTATAGATATTGCTAACTCCACTCTGCGTAGGTTGGATAACTTACATCTTTCTTTATTTGGTAGGAGGAATGTATTAAAAATGCAGATTTTGCCAACATTTTTGTACATTTTTAGAACCATCCTTCTGGAATTTGCTCAGTCTAGTCTTATTAGCGCAGAAAGATGTTGTAATAGGTTTTTGTGGAGTTATCGTCTTCCCCACAGGGCTGCTAAATGGATGCATTTGCCATTGGACAGAGGCGGGTGGTCAGTACCTAATTTGCTGCTGTATGATTGGGCTGCTCTACTGCAACATCTAGCTTTGCCACTTTTTGGTTTGAGAGCCTCACTACCATCATCATGTATTCCCTCCATTTTTGAGATTGGCTCAGGAGAAGAGGCTAAGGGGATTCTTTTGTTGGTTTTAGAACCTAGTTACTACAAGAAAACTAAGTTTAAGGTCATTTCAGCTATGCATTTAGTCTGGAGGAAGGTGCCTCGGAAATGGTTAATTCCTAATATCAACTTTTATTCACCTTTGGCTGCTACTAGGCTATTACCCTCTATTTTTCAAGATTTGGTTACAATCAGGTGGAGATCACATGGTATTTTTACTTTGGGGGATTTCGTTTATGAGGGCAATATGGCTTCTTTTTCATTTTTAAAAGATATGTTTGGGTTGGATACACATGAATTTTTCAAATATTTACAGATATGCAGCTACATAGACAAACATCTCCATAATACCCCTACGGCGCTTGCTAAAAATACACTCATGGATTTGATCCTGAGGAAGGCTTGAATCGGGGCCCTTTATCAAAACTTATTATCTAGCCTTCTTGATGATCTTTCTTCTCAGAACACAAAATTAGAAGTTAAGCTAGGCAAGGGCGGTATAGATATTACTTTGACATTGGACCTTTCTAATTCGTTGTTAATCTCTGGGAGCTTACGCTCCCAAACTATATAGCCCTGTTTGATTTGTACTATACTCCTGCCAAAATATCTAAATGGGGAGGTAGTGGTGTTCAGGGCTGTCTGAGATGTGGCCTGCCCGCAGCCAATGATGTACACATGTTTTTTTCCTGTGTTAAATTGGATTTATTCCTTCAAGTTGTCCAATCATTCATTAACAGCTCTCTTAAGATTCCGGTGGCACTCTCCTCCGAGTTAGTAATAACACGGTGTGAAATTGAATTTTGGATGGATAGATCTTAATGCAAACAAAACGGAAGTGATCTTATTTGGCAAAGGCTCCCCTCCACCCTCTGAGTTGTGGTGGCCTTCGGAGATGGGACAGGCCCCTTTGCCTAGCCAAACGGCAAAAAATCTGGGGGTGCGGTGGGACGACAGTTTGTCCTTTGCCTCGCACATCCAGCAAGTAGTTGGTTGCTGTCTGTGCAAGTTGAGGAATCTTCGGAAGTTTCTGCGACTTCTACCAGAGGGCTGCCGAAAAAGAGTAATCCATGCCACAGTGACATCAAGGCTGGATTATGCAAACGGCCTCTATCTGGGCCTACCGAAGTACCTAATTAAGCGGTTGCAACTGGTCCAGAATGCGGCTGCGAGACTGTTAATGCGGATTCCTTTTAAGCATTCAGTCTCTCCGCACCTTCTTTCACTCCACTGGCTACCAGTAGCCAGCAGAACCAAATTTAAGGCACTCACGTTGGCCTTTAGATCTCTGTATGGCACCTGCCCAAATTACCTGAAAGCTCGGTTGCCGAGATACATCCAGGCCCGCTCTCTCCGCTCCAACTGCTGCGTTCAGCTTGCAGTTCCACAAGCAAAAAGGGCTTGGTTGGGAGGACGAACTTTCTCGGCCAATGTGGCGGCACTATGGAACACCCTGCCCCCAGCGCTTCAGCAGGCCCCCTCCGAGTCCTGCTTTAAGCAGATGCTGAAGGCCTGGCTTTTCACCCAACCGCGCTAGGCGCCTAAATTCTGGTCCTCATGGTCAAGCCTGTTCTTCTAGCGCCGGGACACCTCCGCGTGAGGTAGCTGTTCGCGCTTTATAAAATGCTGCATTATTATTATTATTATTATTATTATCTCACGAATCCGCCTTTCTGTGCATCGCAATGTCGTTAGTTCGTGCATAACTTCTGAATGGATTAGCCCGGCTCCCCCTACTTTTGTGAATTGGAGAGCAAGGATCCTAGCTCTCCACAATGTGGAATCAGCTGGGTTTTTAAGAGGGGGTAAGAGGAGGCGTGAGAAGGGTTTGAAAATATGGGCACCATTTATGCATTGGTTGAACAATTAAATGTAGGTGTGCTCGAGCCACAGTGTTTTCATGTTATGGGACATGCTATCTCCCGATATGTATGACTTACCTTACCTATGCCTTTGTCTTCCTAACTTTGATTTTTATCGTTATTGATTATGTATTCTTCTTTTGGATTGATTACCATGATCAAATTGTTTGCTACTTTGTTTTTTATTATGCTGTCAAACTGATCAATAATTTTTTTGTTTTTTAAAGGGATGTGGCTGAGCATTTTGCAGACGTAGGCCCAGATTTTAAGAGCCATTGCATCATAAATGGATTGTGCAAGACAACGCAATTTGTTACACGTTATTTTCAAAGTGAAATAGTGTTAATTAGTGATACGCTGCGTTGCCACAAAAGTTATTCACTGTATTCAAGGTGGGTGTTCTGACACAAAACCATCACAAAATAATGCACTTATATTTTCTAACGGTACACATATTCAGACAGTATAATACAAAGGTTAAATTGCAGAAAAAACCTATGCACGGTCCAAGTAGGTGCAAAAAGTGATGCAACTACCACAGTAGAAACCAAAGCATCACACTCTCAATCATACATTTATTTTCACCCTGGAAACTATCATTTTGAAAGCCAGCCATTGTGTACGACCATGTAATCTTCAAAGAAGGAGGAAGGAGAAAATATTTTGACATAGTATACCCTCATTGACCAAAGAAGGGAGAGCATGATTACATTTTACAGACTGAAGAAACAAAACATCTTAGCTTTACAGGAGAAATTTGGACAAACTTTACAATCAAAAACTGGAGGCTTGTGCAATTCAACCACATGTGGAACTACTGTCAGTACTTCATTTGGTTGCATCTGGTTTATTTCAAACTTTTGTGCCAGGATGGATGGTATTTCCCAAAGTACACGTTCTTCTATTTTACCAACTGTACTAGATGGCATCATCAAAACAACTCCTCATTTTCTTAATTTCCAAATATACTTTCAGGGCAAATTCAGACTAAACAAGAATGTGTATGATATTGCATAATTTGCACACATTTTGGGAGCAATGGGCTGTACTCACATCCAATTAGCATAAGCAGCTTCAATTGCACACATGTACAGGAACTAGAAGCACAATTGCTCCATCAATGTGCCAGCTATTTTGGATTCTCAACACTATTTTACAAATATTGTTCCACAATATCCTGAAAATTCAGATGATTCATACATCTTTAGGGGATGTATGAGGGAACCCTGCATACATTTCCCAATCATGCCTTTACTTCACAATCACTATCTAACTGCAACATTGTCATGCGCTCCTTTAACACACAAGTCATTACAACGACTTGCCTTAGGTGGCCGCTGGACTTTGGAATATTATAAATTACTATTTCAACTGCAGTCAGTATATCAGTAGGGAAGGTGGTAGGTGTTGTACTTAAACTCCAACACCCGTCCAACAAGGTGCCCCCTAAAGCAAGTAATTCTAACGACTTGCGTGGTAAAGGAGCGTATGGTAATGTTGCAGTTGGGGTAGTGACTGTGGAGTAAAGGCAGGTCACAATTCTACCTGTGGGGTAAAGGATGTTTTCCATCCTTAGTCACTTTACAATTAATCATCGCTTCCAGAATACATGGAAATTCCCTATTAGATGGCTATACTATTTATTGATAATATAGGTTTTAGTGTTAAAAATATGGCAATAATTTCCATGTACTATTAAGAAAAAATAAAATAATATTAATGCATAATAAATATAAAAAAGCAGAATAAAACGAAAAGCACATTTGACCATATACACATTTTTAGTTAATGATTTTTTACAACCATGTATTATCACAAAGATGGGTTTTACTGGACATTATGCTTCTCATGATTATACTCAACACTCTATCACTTTAAATATGTGGCCTTCTGTGATAATTGCATTAAGGTGTTTAACTCACCCGTGAAATATATGCTTCATTATGTCTGATGTAGTTTTTAATAATAGTTATCTGCTTCATGTTTATATTTTGCAGTAGAAAATGTAATTTGATGATATATAATACTGTATAAGTAAATCTCAGTAATGAGCTTTACACATCCATATTCATGGAAATAGTTTATTGTACCATGATGAATATGTTTTTAAGTCTTTCCATGTTTTTCATGTTGTTGATGTTTAGAAACAATCCAATATATTTAATGAACATAAATGCAAAGTGAACAATTGCATAATTGTCACTAATATGTTTTTATATCCGAGTATGTTTGATGGAAAGTTCAGGGTTTTAACCACATTTCATAGGGTGTATTAACCATACTTCTGTTGGACAGATTACATATGTTTTTAAAACATCTTATAAATATATGTTGTCCTTTGTGTAGTGATCAATTTTATTAATTCATTGTTTCAAAGTCATACAAACGTTCATACTTTTAATTTACAATGTGATTGAGGGTCTCCTCTCTAGCCTTGGCTAATGCCACCGATTCAGAATCCACAAAATGCAGGACAAAATAAATTAAACTTGGCATTAAAATAAAACACAAGCATCATTGGACTAAGCTTCTCAATATTGAAATCTACATTTTGATGTTTGGATCAGTCTGGAGATGGCTAGGTTGTATGTGATTTCATAGAAAAACTGTTTCATAGAATGCATTTACTGAGAAACCATTTCATCATATCTGTTCAATGGAAATTTGCAGGACAAATGGCATCTACCATTCCATAGAAACCATTTATCATAGTGTCCTTATTTTGGAAATTGGAATTTGCATGTTCAATTTTTGAGGGGTAAATGCAATAACTGCAGCTCTTACTTTCAGAAACATTTTGACAGGGACATCTTTTTCAGTTTTTTACTTCAGGAAAAGTTACTTTGGATTTATATTCAATGACATCTCACCTCCCCTAAACACCATCGATCCTTCAACCCTTCACAACCCCAAAACATCACCCATCCTTCCTCTCTGAAAACACCTCACCATGCCTAAACTCCAGCCATGTCTGTCCATCCCAAAACTCCAGCAATCCATGACCACTTAAAACCGCACTGCACACATAAATGACATCCATTTATGACCCCTACATTTAACCCATACTTAAACCCTAAAAGATCTTTCTACTCATAATCTGCACCGTCTCTGAAACTTAAACCCTCCTCAGTACCTCTAAACACCAACCATTCCTGGACCCGAAAAAATCTTTTTCCATGCCTATATCCCAACCATCCATGAACCCTTAACACTGCTCAACACCCCTAAACACCACCAATCTCATACCCCTAACAATCCTTCTCCATCTCTAAACACCTTCCATTCCAAACCCCTAAAACCTTTCCTCACTCCTAATCCCTGATCCCTAAAATCCCTTTCTACCCCTAAAATCCACTCATCCATTAACTCTTAAAAAACCTTCAACTTCCATAAACCTTGAACGTCCCTGAACCCTTAAAGCCCCTTACCACCCTAAACTCCAATAATTTCTGAACCCTAAAAACCCTTCATCACCCTAAAGTCAACTCATCACTGAAACTGCACCAAAACACCACCAATCCATGAACCGTAAAACTGTTCAACATCCAAACAGTCCACCCACCCATGTACCCTAAAAAACCTTCACTACCCCTAAATTCTGTTCATCCATGAACCTTAAAAACCCCTTACCATCCCTAAACTCCACCCATTTCTGATCCCTACATACTCGTTTCTACACCTCCTTTGTTAATAAAGACTATTATTATTTGGCAAAAATTACTTTAATAACAATGTAAAATATATATAAAGCCATTAACTACTTTATTTTAAAATGTCTATCTCAAATACTAGTCTAAATACTCCCAAACTAATCAAATCCAGATATACCTAGGCTACTCTAAAATTTCTTACATCTAGATTTAAGCCCCCAAATCCCTTCTTATAAACTATTCTACTCTTATACAAAACACATTACTAAATTAAATATTTACTTATATCTATATCTGCAAATACAGAGAAAACAGTCTTCCTTCCTCTAATGTACACATCAATTTATATATTTTATAAGCTATCCAAAACTAAACTAAATCAATGTATAAAATATTATTCTTTAAAAACACCTCCCACAATCAGCCAAATCAAAAGCAGTGTCAAAACAAAAGAAACAAAACTGTGCAGTAGTATAAAATGCTTTTGGCATCCACACAATATACTGATCATTTGCCGTAATTCCCTATTCATTCTTTTGCTGTGGCATTCAAAGTTTTTCATTCTCCTCAAATAGAGTTTCATGAGTCTCTATGTACAGTCAATCTATCTCCTTGCCCTCTGTTGGACTTGTTGTGCTGATGCTAGAGGTGCTGGTGCAATGAGTGGCTGTGTTGGTGTTGGAGGTGTTGGTGGTGGGTATGGCATGTTTTCTGCTCCTGATCAAGCTCATCTTGCCAATCTTTTTACCTCCCTGCCTTGCTCATACAATGATCATATCTTCCAAAAACCAAGAATCATTACTTGCTTGCTTCAATGCAAATAAATCTTGCTAATGTTATTGAACACTATCTTCTTTGTTGATCCTCCAATTTGTCTGTTAAAATAAAAAAACAGTGATCCTGGTGTATGAAGTTAGGTTAAAAACAATAGGAGGTTATTCTATTAAAAATACATTTGTTAAAGTGTAACAGTGTTCTACTTTAATAGAAATAACTATTATTTTCATGTACTAAAAAACATCTGTTCCAGTTAGTAAAATGTGTAAAGTTTTTTTATGTCCCACTGTATATAGTCTGTAAAATATCTAGGAATAGCTCTCATTCAGGGCAGCTACTCCTCAGGAGTGGAGGAACGTTGCTGCTGCAAGCACAGCAAGCAAAGAAAAATAAATAAAATGGCAAGTCAATGCCATTTTATTTGTTTGTCACCGCACAGGCTCACGCAGTGTATAGTGTGAAGGTGGGGTCGGGTCTGAATCCTGCGAATACAAGATAACATCACTGGCCTACAGTGCGCATGTCAGATTGGCCGACCATCTTGCGATGGCTAGCCCGACATGCGCACTGTAGACCAAGCTATCGAAAGGCTGTGAAACAGCCTGGGGATTCCTAGCACAGGCCACAGCCTCAAAATGAGTGTTAGGTGAGCCTGCTTCCACCAATCCTGAAAGTGCTTTCACAGCATGAGAGCAACTCGAGCATAGTTGTTGGTTCTATCCACGAGCAGGAAGCAAGTCCTTCCTTTTCATGCTCATGAACAGCAAACAGACGCGCTGCACCAGTCGTGCTCCAGAATTGATGGTGAGTCTTGTGCCTCTGTGCCTCACCATTTTTCATTTAAGCCAGCCGCCACTGGTGTCATTCATGAGCTTTACAAATCTAATGCTTTGTGTTACTTATGTTCTACCTAATTTTCCTATTACAATATTTAAATTTTTATATTGCATTCCATGTATGGCTTACAATACTCTCATCCTCCTTCCACCAAAAAAATCTAGATTTATTTACTATTATTAAAAATCATCTTTAAATCTAAATACTTTATTTTCCAAGATCTAGTTCTGACCTTTACCATGATAAAAGCAGTACATATCCGGTACTTGAATGATCTTACAAACTCCACGTGTATTTTTCAGTTGAGTATTGTAACAGTGAAAGACTTAGTATGAAGCACAGAGTTGCTACTTTATTGATTCAAGAGTATGAAGTTAGAGGATGAGAAATTTGTATGTGAAAAACATTTTCGGGACTGCTCGAAACGTAGATGAGAGTCGTGATGCAATACATTGTACAGCATCATAGTTCTTTTATAGCTGAACAATATTTATTAATATATATATTTTTTTTAAATATTTTTATTCAGTTCCCCCCCCACAATTTTTCTGATGAGTCCAGTACAATTATACAGTACAGATTTTACAAAGTTTACATACATATAAAATAAAATTTGACAGTCTTTGCCCAAAACAAAAGAAAAAAAAGATAGAAAAAAAAAAAAAAAAAAAAAAAAACCCAGGGGAAAACGAAAAAAAAGACACATCGTATACTTTTAATTCTTCCTATTCTTCCATTGCTCAATGGGTAACCAGATCCTACCCCCCAATGCCCTTGACCTTCTACCTTTCCTATCATAGATAGCTTTCTCCAAATTATGGGGCCGATCAGGATAGCGGTTTTTCCGCATCCTCGGGGCCGGCGGAAGCCACCGCCGGCCCCGAGGATGCGGAAAAACCGCAGCGGACTGACCAAGGACCCACCGCCACATTAGGATGGCTGGTGGGTCCTGGTTTCCGTCCGCAGCTTTTCCGCCGCGGTTGGCTTACAACCGCGGCGGAAAAGCTCTAATATGGTGACGGTGTCTCTCAGACACCGTCCACCATATTAGGATGGGCAGTGAATTATGCTTTTCCGCGGCGCGTTTCCCGCCGTGGAAAAGCATACGGAACTTCACTGCGGGGGCCCGTTGCGGGCCCCCTAGGTGAAGGGGGGGTGGGGGGTGCACATGGGGGGTACCTATGGTACCCCCCTGCATTTGCATGCAGAAAGCGGCAGGCACCGCACGGTGCCTGCCTCTTTCTGCATGCAAAAGCAATGCGTGCATTTTTAACATTGCCGCGGGTGCAGCTTGAAGCTGCACCCGCCGCAATGTTAAAAAGAGAGGATGTGACCGCCAGGGTGGCGGTCACATCCTAATTGCACAGGAGGGAACTCCGCATGCCCATGCGGAGGTTCCCTCCTGCTCTGGGGTCGCGGACGGACGCAAGTCCGTCCGCGATCCTGATCGGCCCCTATATGTGGAGAGTAGCCTTGCTATCCATGTCTGAAATGTCGGTGCCGATTTATCGATCCAGGCTTTTGCAATAATAATCCTAAAAACTGTCGTAACCATAAACATAAATTCTGGATATACATTATTATCTCCTATACTAATACCTAACATTAACAACTCATCCGTTAATTTGGTCTTTAACCCCAGAGATCTCTCCAGAAATTCCTCTATTGCCAATTTTAAAGTGTAGAGTTGTGGGCATTGTGCAAACATATGAGTAATATTGGCGCTTGTTGAATTGCAGCGTGGACAAGTTATTTCAATGCTTCCCCCCCACTGGGCAATTCTGGCAGGTGTATGGTACAACGAGTAAACTGTCTTATAGTGTTGAGTTTGTAGCGTTGCTGAGCACAAGACAGTTCGGCCTAGGTCTAATGAGGCTTGAAGAGCTCCAGGATGGGCCCTAACTTGTTCCACCCATTTATTGCCATATTTTTCTCTATCATCTGTTTTATATTCCTGTAGTTCTGCGTACAATTGTCTAATCGTACACTGTAAACTGCTCCCTAAGTAGTCCATTATCCTACAATTTGTCAGTCCTGCTGTCCCACCCCGTTTTATTTGAAAGTAGCTCCTCACTTGTAAATATTTAAAAAAATTGTTTCCAGATATTTTAAATTTGTTTTGGATATCCTGGAACAGTAAGAACCCTCCTTTTGCATCCAACAAGTCTCCTAATTTTTATATCCCCCTGCCATCCCACTCTTTCATGACTGCATCTCTGAAACTCTCTGCAGGAAGCTCTTTGTTCGTATACAGCCTCAGGTATCTATTATACCTCCCTAATCCTAGTTTTTTCTTAATTGCCCTCCAGATTTTATATACAGCACTCAGAGTCTTGAACCTTGTGTGTTTAAAATAGGCAAAATCCACTGTCGTTACTAAGGCATTCTCTGCCGCCTTTCCCAAAATTGCTTCGTAGACGTTCACTTGACACGCTCTCTCACCCTGCTGGTCACTTCCTCCTAATAACCCTTTAGAATATTGGAGAGCTGCCGCCCAATAATAAAATCTAAAATCCGGTGCCCCCCAGCCTCCCTTCTCTCTTGATAGTGTCAAAAATCGATATGCTCTACGTGTCTTCCCCTGTGCCCAAATTAATCTATTCACTGTTGATTCTATTCTATTAAACCATGTGCCATCAAAATATAAGGGAATTGCTCTAAAAATATATAAAATTTTGGAAAAGTGACCATTTTAATAAAATTAATACGTCCCATTAGTGTCAGATGTAGATTATTGACTCTCTCCATATTTCTTTTAACCTTCCCTAAAAGTGGTTCCATGTTAATCTCTATTAGTTTCTCTAAATCTGCAGTCACCCTGACTCCCAAGTACATTGCTTCTGAGACTACTCTTGTATCTTCAAATCTTGTATATCTATTCTGCACTACCTGTGTCTTTCCTCTATTTATTAGATACCCTGAGACCGCTCCGAAAATCCTTGCCTCTTGTTCTATTTCAGTCAGTGCCCCTTCCGGTGCTGGTGTTGTAATAGCCACGTCGTCCGCGTAGGCGAATAATTTGTAATCCTTCTCGTGCAGTCTGACTGAGGGGATCCTGTTGTTATGTGTGAGCCTTCTTAAAAACGGGTCCAGATATATGGCAAATAGTAAAGGCGAGGCTGGACAGCCCTGCCTAGTCCCTCGTCTAATCTGTACTGCCTTCGTATAGGATTTATTAATTCTTATCCTGGCTAAGGGTTGTTTATAAAGTGCCTGGATTGAAAGTGCTTTCACAGCAAGAGAGCAACTCAAGCATAGTTGTTGGTTCTATCCACGAGCAGGAAGCAAGTCCTTCCTTTTCATGCTCATGAACAGCAAACAGACGCGCTGCACCAGTCGTGCTCCAGAATTGATGGTGAGTCTTGTGCCTCTGTGCCTCACCATTTTTTATTTAAGCCAGCCGCCACTGGTGTCATTCATGAGCTTTACAAATCTAATGCTTTGTGCTACTTATGTTCTACCTAATTTTCCTATTACAATATTTTAATTTTTATATTGCATTCCATGTATGGCTTACAATACTCTCATCCTCCTTCCACCAAAATAATCTAGATTTATTTACTATTATTAAAAATCATCTTTAAATCTAAATACTTTATTTTCCAAGATCTAGTTCTGACCTTTACCATGATAAAAGCAGTACATATCCGGTACTTGAATGATCTTACAAACTCCACGTGTATTTTTCAGTTGAGTATTGTAACAGTGAAAGACTTAGTATGAAGCACAGAGTTGCTACTTTATTGATGTAAGAGTATGAAGTTAGAGGATGAGAAATTTGTATGTGAAAAACATTTTCGGGACTGCTCGAAACGTAGATGAGAGTCGTGATGCAATACATTGTACAGCATCATAGTTCTTTTATAGCTGAACAATATTTATTAATATTTGTAAAGTTACTGCAGTAGGCAAACAAAATAGGGCCCCTCATATTTAGGAAATCAAGTGCCTGAGGGTTGATGGTGTGATGTAATATTATTCTGTCTGTCCATGCCATGTATATGCAAATAAATTCACAAATAAAATAAACACTGTAAAAAAATACTATGAATTATGTGGCTCATTATTTTTCATTTTCATCTTACTATTTTCCTCTTTGGAAGTTGTTTTATGACTAAGAAAACAGTTCTTTCACTGGCTGCATAACAGACAGGGGATGCACACCTAGCTGACTGCGGCTTAAGAGGAACTGCTGTGCTTATGTTTCGTCTACAGACAAAGGGATGACCACTAACCCAGCAGGCATATTTTTATTTTGCAGAAGTTAGTTGAAGCATGGTGGTGGAGTTGATGACTTCCACCATATTGGCATGCCCCACTAGGCAGCAAACTATAAATCAGGGCCTACATTTGAAAAATTAACAGTATGCAGATTTAAACTTTACAAATACTACACTCTGGAAAATATGTTCATACAACTTGCTGTTGAAACATAGGAATATTAGGCTCAGACTGCTTTCTATCTGGCAAGTATTAATATTTGTACATTTGTTTAAGTGACTACATTAAAGAAGACATTTTTATATATGCAATTTTGAACCTGTATAATATATGCAAAACCAACAAAACTACTGAGTTAAAGACGTATAATACTATTGGAAAGACAATTATTGATTTACAATGGAAAATGTAACTATTACAATATAATTGCTGCACAGCAACTAATTGTTAATACTTTTCACAAGAGTTATAACCCTAGCATGCTGCAGATTTTGCTATTGCAAGATAAATGTCAAATCAGTCAAGTCAAATTATGCTACACATAAATGTTCTTTTCAAAGTTAACAAACAAGCAGAATGTTTGAATACATACTAACTGAAATGTTTGCTAATAATGGTTTGGACAAGAAATTGTAAATCTTGAGGCAGCAGAGAAAAAAATAAACCTGTGATGCATTGTATTAAAGGGAGAGAGTCAACAGTACCATATCTGTTATAGTGTACTGTTGTTTCTCGATACCCCTGCAGTATTATATTTTAGTCAGTCTTGCACAAATCCAAAACATTATGACTTAAATAAACTGTAATGCATATTTTTATTTGTAAAGAACAGTGCAGTACCCTTGTAAATAACCACAATAATTGTGTGTAACATATAAATATCAAACATTGATTGTCTTAATAAAGCATTCATTTTGAGTACCTCTTTGTTTTTTTAAGTATGTTGAGTTTTCAAAGACATAGGAGGTGGTGTGTGCACATCATTTACCTCAGTAAGCTACGCTGCGCAACTTTCCTGTAGCTGCTTTAAAAAAATCAATAACCATTATATACCTCAACATATACCTCGCTCTGCACAGTTGGGTCAGCAACATGCAACTGATATCTACCTCAGTAAGAAATGCAATATCCTCGGCCGTCTCAGACCAAAAGTCATACCGCGGCGACGGCCCAACGTTAAGAGAGGGAAATCATCAGAAGCGCAGAATCGTATCGTTTATAGACAAATATACTGTATAGGGTCTCTACTCAGACACTCTGTATGTATTGTAAGATAACAATGTATAGACCCAAAACCTTAGGGAGTACAGCTGGTCAAACCACCCATCAGGGATTCTCTGTGAACCAGGTCCGTGATCCTGCCGTCGCACCTCCAACATCGAGTATTTTCAAATCTTTTTTCTCTTCAAAATGTATCTGGCATATCCTGGTAGCCAACGCAGTTAGAAAACCTGCCATACGTACACACCCGGAGAAGACACCTACTTTGCATGCAGTACACCTGGGGACCATAGACTCACTGTACCGGGGGAGAAGGGAGGTAGAACAATTATGGCCGCATCCCACCCTCAGACTCAGAGACAGCCAAGCAGAGAATTGGGTATATAGAACTGAGGCACACGCCAACCTATACCTTAGTTGATGGCCCTCAATAACACAATCACCCGGACCACAGATCTCAACATAGTGTCCCTCAATGTCAAAGGTCTTAATCACCCTATCAAGCGCCAGAAGATAATAGATTACCTTGCTAAAACTAAAGGCGATATAGACCTACTACAAGAAACCAAAGTGTCCATGGAGGATGACAAACTAGTGAGTGGTAACTGGATCTCACAGATAACTTGCTCATCAGCTGATAAAAAGAAGCAAAGGGTTAGGACTTTTTCATATCCAAAAGATCAAACGATAGCGAGAGCAGACTACTAGTAACACATTTGAGAACAGGGGGGGAACTAGTCGACTTTGCAAACATATATGGCCCCAACGCGATACGATCCATCTTTCTGGTCGGAGGTGTCTCGCAGGCTAGAAAGCTTCCCCCAAAATGACCTCATGGTGGTGGCGGGAGACTTTAACATCTCATTGAACCACATACCGGATAGACAATCCTCCTGTCAATATCACCCCACAAAGTCACACACAGCACTCCAAAATATCTGTTCCAAATTCAACCTTAAGGACGACTGGTGCCTCCAGCACCCCAACACTAGGGACTACACATTCTACTCTAACCCACACAATTCCTACACCAGGATAGATTACATACTAATCTCGGGGTCTCACACACACCTAATCGAACTAGTATCAGACCACTCATGTATCAGCCTAAAACTGAGTAGGTGCCATAACGAAGCCGTCTCCCGGAGGTGGCAGTTCAGCAGCGAGGTACTATCAGACCCCGCGAAACAAAAAAAAGATTGAGAAGGCAATAAATGACTACCTCAAATACAACGACTCCACTGGGACTAGCACCAATACACTCTGGAATGCCCTAAAAGCGACCGTCAGAGGCACAATAATTGAAATTAAGTCAAAATTTAACAAGAGTACAAACCTAAGACTAGCTCAGCTAGAGCAGGAGATCAAGAGTTTAGACACAGTCTATGCAAAATCCACACAAGGCAACAAACTCCTAGCAAAACGAACACAAAATAAATACGAATATACCAAAATCTTGAGGGAGCGAGCGGGACTGTGGTTTAATAAATACAAAGCCCTTAACCTATGCAAAGCCAATGAAACAGGCAAGCTTCTTGCTTCCTACCTAAAACACAAACGCAACCAGTTTGCCGTCTCAGCCATCACAGATTCAAACAACAAAACCCCCACAAGGCACAAAGACATCCTCAAAACATTCCAAGAGTTCTATTAAGAACTTTACAAAAAGGATCATAGCCTTAGCTTAGAGGAATGTAAAAAATACCTCTACAGAATCGGGCTACCGAAGCTAAGCACCGAAGATACAATTATGTTAGGTCAAGAAATTAACTACACTGTAATTGAAATGGCCGTCAAATCACTGAAACAAAATAAAGCCCCAGGGCCGGACGAGTATACAGCCGCATTTTATAAGACCTTCCTAAAACAGCTCAAACTATCCATGAAAAAGGTATTTAACCACTCTGCATCTAGGATGACAGTGTCACAATCCATGTTAGAAGCTAACATAATAGTCACACCAAAAGAGGGTAGAGACCATCTATCACCAAGAAACTACAGACCCATAAACCTTATTAACGTAAACTGCAAAATATATGCTTAGATATTGGCAGTTAGACTCAACGCTGCTCTCCCCAAACTAATAAGCAACTCCCAAGTTGGGTTCCTACGCACTTGTATGTCTAACAACACCCGACTTCTCTGCCATATATTGGAACATGCAACCACAAAATCCGACCGGGCGGTAGCTATCGCATTAAATGCTGAGAAGGCCTTTGATAAAGTTTCCTGGGCCTTCCTGGAATGCTGCATGCAACCCTTCAACTTAGGGGAGGCATTTCTACGGATGGCTATGGCCCTGTATGGAGATCCTTCAGCCCGTATCGTAGTCAATGGCTCACTCTCTGAACCCTTTACATTTTAACAAGGTACTAGACAGGGACGCCCACTGTCCCCTTCATTATTCTTACTGGCCTTGGAACCCCTTATCCAGGATATAAAGTTAAACAATAACATAAAAGGTATCGATATCAATGGCGTTGAAATAAAATTAGCCGCCTATGGGGCGCCATATAGTACGGAACAACCAAAGGCCTCAATCAAGGCCCTGATGGCTACGATAGCAGAACATTCCAGGTTCTCATGATATAAGCTTAAAAAAGACAAATCTGAATGCAAACCACTAAACATTCACTGCACTAAGACATCCTGGGGGGGTCGGGCTTGGCCTGTCAGACAGGGTATATTAAATACCTAGGGATAAACTTTGGTAGCGACCTAATGGATACGCTACACCACAACAAGAAACTACTGCTACAAAATATTTAAAAACTTCCCACCAAATACGAGAATACAACAGAGGTGGACTATGGATCGCACCATATTATTGGAGGATGCCATAATGGAAAGACTAGGTCTGGAATCCCAGGAATTTTTTGATAACAACTTGGGAAGTGCCCCTAGTGGAATAGTCTTGGACACATATAAAGCCTTTTTAAGGGGTAAAATTACATCAGCTCAGGCGTATAAAAACAGACACAGGAAGGCGGAAATTCAAGATCTGGAAAAAAAGATACAAAGCTTGGAGCATAGGATACAAAACAACGAAACAGATTGTGAGGAGGGGCAATCTTGTATTCAGATCCATAAAACTAATCTGTTAGCAGTTGTAGAAAGGAGGTTACAAGAAAGATGGCATGCCAGTAAACTGGCCCACTTCAACTATGGTGAGGGATACAGCAAGTTACTTGCATGGAAGACAAAAAGTGATCAGACGAGAAGCTTTATAAAAGAGCTAAACTACGAGATAGCAGGTGGCCCAATAAAAGCTGGGGATAACATAGAGTATACTATACTAAAGTATTTTGAGAAAGTGTACACATAAGATCTAAGTACAACAGGGGCCGAGATATCTGAATGGCTAGATCTGGAGCTCCCGCATAAAATAACAGAGTCTCAGAAGGAAAATATCAATGATGAGTTAACGGAGGAAGAAATAAAGAAGGCTATTAAACTAGGGAAATCGAGTAAGGCAGCAGGCCTGGATGGTCTCCCTATGGAAATATATGAAAAATTAGAGATATACTTGGCTGCAGCTTTAAGGAAATTGTTTCTGGCAATATTTGAAAAGGGTGAAGAGATCTCTCCCTCATTAAATGAGGCCACTGTCCCATTGATATTAAAACCGGATAAACCACCATACTGTTGTGACTCTTACAGGCCCATTTCGCTTTTAAATTTGGATTATAAGATCTACTCGAAAATATTAGCGGATAGGTTAAATGGGGTGGTGGGAGCACTCCCTAGTGAGGACCAGAAAGGGTTTGTGAGAGGAAGGAGTATCAAAGATCTAACACACAGTCTTATAGGTGCTATCGATTTGGCCTTGGTAGATAAAGAGCCTTTAGCAGTTATTACTGTTGATGCAACAAAGGCTTTTGATCGCGTTAATTGGCGTTATCCGCAGGAAGTATTTATGGTATCTAATTTAGGGAAAACATTTTGTAGGGCCATAACGCAATTATATCAAACCCCTTCTGCAAAAATATTAATACATGTAAGGCTATCTAAGAAATGTAATATCTGTAGAGGGACCAGACAGGGGTGCCTATTATCCCCACTTCTCTTTAACTTGTATATTGAGCCTCTTGCGGAGAAGATCAGGAAACCCGATAAAATAATCCCCTTTCAAACAAGAGGCTGGAAAAAGAAAGTGGGATTATACACCGATGATCTGGTGGTATATACATCAAATCTGAACTTGGCATTACCAGTGGTGTATGAGTTAGCTGCCGGTTTTGGGAAGATTTCATGATATGAAATAAACCAGAGTAAAAGGGTTATAATGGTTTGGAACATCAACACACAGGTAGCTTGTGTTAAAAAGGAAATGAGATATCTGGGCATTAGAATAGTGCAGAATATAGAACAAATTCCTGAAACCAATTTTCATAAGGTCAATATGGAAATTGGGAAACTGCTGCTGGGATGGTCACATCTGCCGTTATCTATTTATGGGAGAGTCAATATTATCAAAATGACCATCCTCTCCAAAATTACTTTTCTATTCCAACATATCCCAATGGCTCTTAAGGAAGAGTGGCTTAAAAAGACCCAGTCCAAAATTACCAGCTTCATATGGGCCTCTAAAGGAGTGTGCATCTTTGGAAGAAAGTTAGAAGACAATATGAGAAAGGAGTATCAAAGCTGCCGGATCTATCTTGCTATGCTTGGCTGTTCCTGCTAAAAGGAGGGAAAAGTTTGTTCAAAGCACCAGAGGAGTTGGAAACTGGAAAAATGTATAAAGCGATGTTAAAAGATGTAAAAGGAGGAGACTTTGACTTTATGCATAAATACGGGGACCCTCGCTACTTTAAAAAAATACGATTAAAAACTTTGCAGGGATTAGCTATAACTTGGTACAAAGTTAGAAGGGAATTAAAAATCAATTATAGCGGTCTGGCACCAATTTTTAACTCACCAGGATCCCTGGAATGGGCTAAGGACAGTCTGGTGCAGCCACTAAAAGAAGGTGGAATACTTACCTGGAGCCTGGTGATGAAAAATGGTGTTTTAATATCATGGGAAGATGGCCAAATATTAACATATGGACGATTATCAAGATTTAAATATCTTCAAATGCTGAGTTGGAGTCGCACTGAGGGCCTAAGATCAGGACAGCCTAACAAATTGGAATCATGCTTGGTAGCCAGAGTAAACCAGAAAAAAGAGGTGGCGCAAGGATATTGGCTGTTAGTGGAATTGAGAGACGGTGATTTTAACCTGCCGAAAGAGCTGTGGGAGAAGAGCTTGCCAGGGGAGCAGACCAAAGACTTATGGCAAATATCTTGCAACACTTTATATTCCACAGTACGGCCGCAAATTTACGGCAGAACCACCTCTTTTGTCTCCACAGGGTCTACTGGACGCCATACAAACTATCCAAACTGGGGAATGGCGCATTGGCAAAATGTCCAAAATGTGGTAAAGTGAGAGGTGATGATATCCATATGTTTTTGGAATACCTGTCAATCCAAGACTTTTGGTTGGAAGTGAGTAATACAATCTCTGTTATACTTGGAGAAATGCTCCAGGTAAGCAAAATGTTGATCTTTTTTGGGATTTCCGTCAATTATGCATCACTGACAAAAAATACAAACTGATTTTCCTCCTTGTATTACTTGCCCGTCGGGAAATATGTAAGAATTGAGTGAAAGCGACTCCCCCGATTAAAATGGAATGGTTTACCTCAATACAATATACAAATACATTAGACAGAGTTTCTAAAAGTAAGCAAAATAATTTCTAGATTCCATATGAGAACTGGGTTGAATCTTTTATATAAAAGTCCGATGATTAGGCCTCTATATCATATTGCCAAAATACTCTGACGGTGGCACACAGGGGCCGTGATGGAACAGCTACCGATGGGTGAGTAAGGATGGCGAGGTGTAGAGTGATCTGTCCCGGTATATAGGATCACTGGGCGGTTTCCATTAATTTCAGATAGGATCTAAGAGTCAAATCTCTGGTATACTTTGGCAATGAGGACAAAAAAAATTATTTTTTAAACTTCTGGAAACATAGTCTCCAAAATTCATTACATGGTGGGGTAGAATAATAACTATTAAAATGATATTCACCCCAATGGTTAACTATTTGATCAGCAGGCTCCCACTCCTCCTCACAGATCATTTCCATTGCAAAGTGGATATCCTGATCTCTAAATTCCTCTGGTGCGGGAAGAAAGCATTGATAAGCATTAAGAAACTAAGATTGGATAAATCCCAAAGAGGGGTAAAGCTAGCAGCCTTCAGACTATTCCAGTTAGCATTTCTAGCAAGACAAGGCTCATATTGGATATCACCGCTGTCCGACGACACACCGGTTTGGCTACAGGTAAAGAAGACCATCCTGAACAATTTGAGCCCAATTGCCCTACTAACAGCAACCAAATACCCCCACACCTCAAAGCCTATCTTTAAAAACACAAAAGCATGCTACTAAAGGTAGATAAGAAGCTGGAGAACAGCATTAAAGGGTCTAAAATTGAATCACTTTGTGCCAATAGCAAGATTCTGTATAAAGGGAAAAGCCTAACCTTTGATACACGGACTGAAAAAGGTATCTACTACCCTTGTCAATTAGAAAACGAAGCATAACCCATTACATTCACATACCTCAAAGCAAGATACCACCTAATTGACATTGAATTCTATAACTTTTTGAAAATCAGAACGGCCCTGTCTAAAACTAAGCTATCCGCCCCACAACCTTCAATCTTCTGGTATGTGTCAAACAATAATAAATTAGGGCACCAAGTCTCGCAGCACTACAAAATCCTCCACCCCAAAAATTCTAAACTCAATGACAAGACAGTTGACTACTGGGATAAACAAACTAAAACTTCACTTAACATACAAGAATGGGCCAAACTATGGGCCTCTGCCTCAAGCAATAAGATCTCCCCGGTGCTAGCACAAACAACATTTTGGCTACTTCACTAGGCTTTTTAGTTTCCTGCATGCTTGTTCTCATTAGGCCTCAGGGAGAACGCATTATGCTGGAACTGTAACAAGGGAAAGGGGAACCTAGCACATCTTATCTTCCAATGCCCAATACTCAAAGCATTCTGGGAAAAAATCTTTGGTTTCATAAATGTTTTTTTGGAATGTACGCTAACAAAAGAATTTTGCACTTTCACCACAGCATTTATGAGCACGGAATTGAGAACGGCTCACAACAAGGACCTAATGGACCTGTTACTGACAGGAGCAGTGAAATTGGTCCTCACCAAATGGAAAAACATAAGTAAGACAACTTACAAGGGCTGGTTAAACTGGATCACACATCTTGGAGGAGCGGACAATATTGCACTACAGAACTCACCCTGGAAACTGACTTCCAGAGGGATGTGGAAGTCTCTTGACACTTACCTAGACTCTTACGAGCCTCCATGAGAATGCTAGGCCGGCGACACACACTCTGGTACCCCCCTAGGGTCATACCACCAGGACAATTGAATTGAACTGGCCCCAGCGGGTCTCAACCAATATAGCCCTGTCGGGCCTGCATGCATGCTCCAACATAGCCACAGAATGTCAGAAGTTATTATTAATAAAGAACGTATCTCTCTCATTACCTGTCCCCTACCACTTTTTTCTCACCCCTTGATTTCCTGCTCTTTTCTGTCCGCCTTTCTCTCTTCTTCAACAAATAATGTAATGTGAGGTTAGCTAACAAAACATCGATGTATAATCTGTAATTGACTCAACATATGCTAACCCTGTAACAATGTTTGCAAATGTTTTCTTGCATAAAAAAAATATATTTTTTTTTAAATGCCAAATTGCTCTCTTTTAAGTAGGGAACTTATCAACAGTAATGCTTTTAGCAGTGGTATGTTAATACACATTTAACACTTTGATGTGGGTCAGGTGGAACGCATGGGACAGCTACGGTTCTGGGTGGCATGACTCCTTTCACAATTCAGATGGCATGCTAAATGGCATTGTCCTGAGCACGGGGTAAAACGGGTGGGCAATAATTCCCAGAAGCAGAAGGGAGTGAGGGCAAGCACCGGTAACAAGCCATCACAACCTGATTCTTTTAGTGGAAGCAAATTAATACTACCACGTTCAGAATGTATTAGGTGGTTAAACAAAATCTGAATTATTCCTAAAAGATACCATAAAAATGAAGATTCAAAAAAATAGTACTTAATAATATATATACAAATATATGTTAATACTGTTATATAATTTTTACATGGAATGTACTTCGAAAAATTGATATGTGAAGAAAGAAATGTGTAACATGTGTTAAAAGAAAATAGTGTGTAACACAAAAATTGAGAAATACGAATTGCAAAATGTGTATACATGTATACAATACTAAAACATTGTAACTTATTGTATATGTTTTTTCTGCCATACCAAAATGTATATTGTATGCAATTAGATTATTTGCTGAAGGGGATGCATACACTTTTCAAATAATAATCACATTCATTGTCAGGGTGAACCACTAAAGTCACTAAGTAAACCTGTGTTTAACCTGTCGGTACCTTTTCAGAAATTAGAGGCAATTTGTAAATTATTTATGCAGCACTCAAACAGTAATAAACTGAAAACCCAACACAAGAAAAATCTCCAAACCAATTTAGAAAAATAGAAACTTTAATATAGAAAATTACACCAAAGTGAAAAAAATGCAATCCGTAGAACTGGAGATATGAATTTTTAAAATCCGAAATAAAAAACAGTACCAAGAAGCATAAAGTCTCAAACAGGGCCATTTGGGCATGCTAGCCTGCGTTAAAGTCAAAGTGAAAGGCTGAGGCTGACGATGGAGCACAGGTTGGATACAGGGACCAGGTATGTCCCGGTGGAAAGATTACCTTTCATGGAGGAAAGGGGTCATCAAAGAGTTGTCAATGGGCAAGCTAGATCCGAAGTGGGGCTCAACGATGGCGGGATCCTGAAGAACATAGTCCTGGTGTGATCGTCGACAAAGATGGGAAAGTTCAGAGTGGGTAAAGTCTGATGTCTGTGCCCAGGAAAGCCTCAATAAGGGGACCTTATGAATCCTCCTGGGAAAGGTGTTGGCCACTAAAGGGGTCAGATTGACTATTTCCAATCCAATTAAAACCATCTTGGGGAAGGTGTTGTACACTAAATCGGTCATATTTACTATTCCCACTCCAAACTAGTGGCAAACACTGATGGTGAGTAGGCAAAATTGACCACATTTCTTTAAAAATGTGAAAATCAAACCCTTATTACTGAACCTATCTAGATGTGCAGATTCATCCATTTGTAAACTTTAAGAGGGTCTCTGTGAGTAATCGTGGAATATTCTTGTGAAGTCTCAATTACATTCATGAAGATAAAATTGCATATGCTTAACAGCACATAGTGTACAAGTGTGCATACACAACTTTGCCTTAGTGTTATTGCACATTGTATTTATTTATTCTCCATAGAGAACCCTCTTCCATGCACTGGTTCCCTGCCCATTCCCAAGTCTCAAATCCCTCTTCCCATATGCTGACAAAAAGCTTGTCAATCCCCACAGTCACAATTGGGTGATTGTTTTTCAACCCTGATCTGGAACTCTGGCATGCTGGCCTGGGAAATAAGATTGACTTACACATATTATAACTCAATTCCTGCTCATAATCAGCAAAAATAAGTTCCTCTGCAAGTGCAAATAAAAATGTTGTTAATTTCAAAAGAAAAGCCTACATTTACAAAGATGTTGTGCCGGGTGTGCAGAACTTTTTGAATGCAGCCCTGACCCAAAATCCAGGTTGGCATTTACAACCCAAGGCAAATATTGATTTGCTTTGGTTTGTATCCAAAAGTAATGCAACACAGAACCATCTGCTGCCTTGCATTACTTTGCATAGAGGAGGCATTCCATGGATGGAACAAGGGCATTTCAGTGTATCCACCCATGCATTTTGGTGCAAACCCATAGCTATAAATAATTGTAGACACGGATTTGATTAAAAATTCTGCACCTCCCTGAGGCTGGCTGTTACTCCTCATTTTTGCATCCCACATACAAATAGGAAATGACTTTAAAGCATGCACCTTCCTGCAGAAAAAACATGCTGGCCACAACACAGAGACCCTTAGACTATGGCTTAAGGGTCCATGATTGGCTAATGGATGATGAAAGTGTGCCAGATCAGGGAAAGAGGAGAACTGCAACACATTTTAGTAGATAGGTGCTGTTCTGCTCTTTCCAGTTCATGCAACACAGTGCAG
This sequence comes from Lissotriton vulgaris, assembly GCF_964263255.1. Lineage (NCBI taxonomy): Eukaryota > Metazoa > Chordata > Amphibia > Caudata > Salamandridae > Lissotriton > Lissotriton vulgaris. The sequence continues at coordinate 667,503,014 of NC_141694.1, forward strand.
CAGCTTTATTTGCTGCATTATCAAGTCTTTGTGAATCTGGGCCTGAGTTTGAGGTGTAAGCCAATCCACGTGCCAAACCACTTCTGTTAATTTGACTTACATGCTTAAATGGCTTAAAGAAATTAGCCCAATGAGGCTAAGGACCTGATTACAAGTGGCCAGGAATATGGGCTGTATTTTCCCAGTTCATTGAGTTCTCAGCCCCTTATGAGTTGTACCCTGAAAGTCCACTAGGAAATGAGGAATTACCAGGGAAGCGAGGAAGCAAACAGCCATCAGAAACAGGTACCTATCTAACTTGTAGTTAAATATAGAGGAGAGAGATGTGTTTACAGAGCAACTGATGTCCTTGCATAATTTATCGTGTGAATCTGCAATGGCTTCCTCAGTGAGGACACTGTGCCCTGATTGGCTCCTTTCCTGCTGTAAACTGCCTTTGCCAAGTGCATTGTCTTGTTAGGCACCCAGGAAAAGACCAGCGAGCGCCCTTACAGTCCGGGTGCACGCACATTATGCATGTGAGCGTTTAAGGTAGATCTGAGAAATGAGGGAGCAGAAATGCGTGAAAGTTGAACAATGACAGGGCACGCCACACAGTCCCCATCACCCGCTCACAAATGACCCTGCCGGGGACATTTACCTCTGTGAACTTGTTGATGTGGTCTGATAGTGCTGAGCATATGCATGCCCCAGGGGTAGACATGGTCTGAACTATAGAAATAACATACACAACCTTAAAGATGCTACAAAAACTTTAATGTACAACCTACATTGACTAACATGGCGGGTGTAGTGAATCACAGAGTTATTTGACAGTCGAATTATAATTCCATTGTCACAAATCAGATCCCTTTAGCAGGGACAGTTACACCTTGCAACATAAATCATAAAATAAAAGTATATTTAAACGCATGCGTGGTTCGTAACCGAAAAAAACACCTGACAAAACAGATCTCCCCTTGGAAGTGAAAGTGGCTGGGTAACTGGCAGTCGCATTTAATGAGTCTGAAGGAAGTACATATTTCGACTCAGCCTGTGGGTTAGGTAATTTCTCCCGAAAAATGCGTGGTAATATGCATATCCTTTACTCTCTGTGAATTATGCCTATAAATCGTATGCAGAGGGCAACAACTGTTTTTCTTCAAGGAAAATTAACTGTGTGTGGTGAGTCTAAAAATTTGGGTTTCAGAAGAATGTGCAGTGAATATGAGATGCAGAATTGAAAACAATTCCTTACATTTTATGAGCAATAATAAAAAGTAATGCAGGAGTTGGAAATAATTCCCTGTTGTGCACGCTTCATAGTGTTTGAAGCTGGAAATGGAATGGGCCGAGTCATTTATGGCAGGTATATCCAATACCATTGAGGTGCATGACAGCACTCTATTACAATAAGTAATACAATTCCAGCAGCAACCTGTGCGGAACGTATTGCTTCTGCTACACATGTCAGAAAATGGACATTGATAGATGTTTTACAACACAAAGCCACCCGGTACAACGGTGTGATTATTACGCCGGGGTAGAAGCAAAGGAGTCACAGGATTTGATCACTGGCTTTGTTGAAACCTGCTGGACACTGACTTCTGTTGTGGGCATTGTGTACGTGACTGGTCCTATGTTTTGACTCCAGGTAAGCATGGCAGAAATGCTGGCCATCTCTAGTTGAACAAACTCAGGGCCTATTATCAAGGGGGTTTATCTCCTCTTTTTTGGCTTTAAAAGCCAAGAAAGCGGAGATAAAATTATCTCCCTATTACCTAGCTGTCGCTAACACCAGTTAGCGACAGCTAGTAGGAGATAGTGACCATCTTGGGCCCCGCTTTGCATGTCAGTGATATTTATCACTAATGACATGCAAAGTGGGCGTGCGAAGATGTTAGCGACTGAAAACTGTCGCTAACATCGCTATCTCCTATTACCAACTTTTGGAGATATTCGCGCTAAGCGTGAATATCTCCAAAGGCTAACACCTGCCCTGAGCAGTTCTTAGCCATGTTATCCAATGGGAGATGGATAACATGGCTAAGAGCATTAGCTCGGTAATGCATGAATATCGCGGACTTTTCAGCGATATTCATGCATTGCGGCGATTTTTATCGCATTTGCGATAAACCTTGGTAATACGGTTTATTTGCGGTAAAAATCGCTGCAGCTCAGCAGTAAATTTTTGTCTCTAACCAAGCAATAGCGATAATTATCGCTATTGCTTGGTAATATGCCCCTAGGTTTTTAGCATTTCACTATCCTTGTTTAATGCATTATTATCTAAGCCAGACCCTTCCCACCATATTTTAGAACCACTCATTGCGTTACTCTGGGAGGTCTGGAAAATTAATTGGAAAAGAAGTCTGAATTTCAGGATAATCTGAGATAGAGAAAATAGTTATTTGTTCAAAACCAGGAAATGTTAAAATCAGCTAACACAAAATAACTACAGTAAACTTGGAGTTTCCCTGCCTCATTATGAGAGGGTTGGGAAAGTGCTGTTTTCCCAATGACTAAATCACGAGTGCCTTTGCTGGCAGCTACCACCTGGCCACAAGCTATAGACTTTTGGACAGATCACCCTATTTAGGGCAGACCTCTCAACATTGCTTTCTGTCTGCGGTCACGATGACCGGAAACAAGCATCCTGGGACCGGTTTCAGGGCATCCACCTTCATCAGCCAGGCTAACTTGAATCCATTGGTGTAGTGAACACGGGACCCACATCTGGGCATACCCTTCCCACTTAGGGTGACATATGCAAAAGAAACAATTGATGGACGGAATGCTGGGCAATGCAAACATTCACCCCCAGTCACAAGGATCTGGGTTACATCCATCATTCTTTTGCTCACCACACCACCCCAGTTTGGACCCAGCCATGTGCAAATCAGTTTCGACCCTGTTCCTTGTCTTGTAGGAACAGTCCAGCCTGAACTGCCAAGCCAGGTCCTCCCTGGACCAGAAACAAGCTTCCTGGGACTGGTTTCAGGGCATAATCCTTCATCAGCCAGGCTAGCTTGCATCCAGTGGTGTAGAGAGCACGGGACCCACGTCTGGGCATACCCTTCCCACTTAGGGTGACATATGCAGAAGATTTGGCTGATGGGGGGGGTGAAACCCAGAAACCAGTTCTGGGATGCTTGGATCCAGTCCACGGAGGTCCTGGCCTGGCAGTTTGGACTGGACTGTGACTGATTTACATATGGTTGGGTTCAAACTGGAATGGTATGGTGAGCAACAAAACAATGGATTTAGGCCCAGATCTCTGTTCTGGGGTGAATGTATGACATTGTTCTGTATTCTGTCCAACAATTGTTCTTTTTGCATTTGTCACCCCGAGTGGGACGGGTATGCCCAGATGTGGGTTCCGTGCTCTCCATGGGACTGGAGTCAAACTATCCTGTCTGATGAGGGGTAAAAGCCTGAAACTGGTACTAGGATGCTTAGTTACAGTTTAGAGAGGACCTGGCATGCCAGTTCCGACTGGACTGTTCCCATTGAGCACAGGGTCAAGGCTGATTTGCATATGGCTGGGTTCAAACTGGAATGGCATGGTGAGCAAAGAAACAATGGATTTAGGCCCGGATATCTGTACTGGCGTTGAATGTACAACATTGTTCTGCATTCTGTCCATCAATTGTTCTTTCGCATTCTTGAAAAACAATGGCCCTCACATAGAGGGAGACAATTCACTGCATGAAAGGGTCATTGATTTTTTGTTTGCACAAAGAAATCTCTGCTTTGGGAATTTACTTCAGTTAAACAAGAAATAATAGCAACTGGCTTCTATAACGTTGCTGGCAGCATTATCCATCTTGCCAAAGGTGCTTCTGCTATACTGGTTGAAGGACTTTCCGCAAAACAATTCTTTCCTACACAGTAGGGATGTCAGCACCTGCATTTACTCTGGTTTTCCACTCAAAGTGGTCCGGCAAAAGTCCCATTTAACAGGCAGGCAGGTAGACCGTTGATTTGCCCAAATGTCATAATGATGTACAAGCACTGAAGAGCAAGTATAAGCGATAACAAGTGCCACCAGTTTCTCATGCAACTAAAACTTCACTTAATCACGACTTCCATTAAAAATATTACATGACTGTGCTCCTACCGTCAATCAATTCAACCTTGGGTGTCCGGCAGCCTCCTCATGCTTAATCTATAGAGAAAGGAAGTCTTGTTGATCAGCCCCATGACTCAAAACAGATTTGACCCAATTATAATAAATACATTTTAGCTTGACGGTTTTGACCCATTTCCTAATGAAAACGTACTAGGCATTATCTTGGACAGCTTCCTTTTGCAATCACTATTTCTACTCCACTGGCTGGGTCTCATTATCTCCTGCTTGGAATTTGTTTTGGCGGGTTTCCTTCAATCATCCCAAATTTGTTTTTTATTTTTCAATCTGAGAGTCATACTCGTCAATGCCACTGTGATCCATTTACTCCAATTTTGAAGGCTCAAAATTAGCTCCCCTCAAAGTAAGACTACATTTCCTGTTTAACTTACAAAGCTGTCCACTTGAAAACTCCACCCAGTTTGCTGTCTCACCAACCATTTCAGAAGTTTACAAGATCCGCAAAACAGAGAATGTATTCCATTAGAAAAGTGGAAGTTTAGAACTTCGAACGTCTCAAACCATAAAACAATCCTTCTCAGTGGTTGCCACAAACCTATAAAACTCTCTGCCTGTCCTTCTGAGAATGAAGACACAACCCTTGTGCCTCAGTCAACTTTTGAAGCACCACATCTGACTTTTGTACCACTGCCTGTAATGTGAAACTCACAATTGACTATGGGTGTTTACTTGCCCATATAACTTAATAACTATCAAAACATATTTCATCTTCATCATCTTCCTTACAATATTGTCTGTTGTTTATACATATTCTATATCTGGCATGTGCCTTGTTTCAATGTAAAGTGCATTCATATCACTAGATAACATTGTATTACAGAAAACTTGTTAAATAGGTAAATAAACAATCTCTGAGGTACTGTAAAGGTCGAAGAAGTTTCAAACTTGTCTTTCCACTTCCTTAATATGGACAACATGTCCATATTATATGTATGATATGTATTATATATATTGTCTTTCCACTTCCTTAATATGGACAACATGGATTTTACTGTTTTTTCCGAGTTGTGAGGGTTTGCAAGCTGACAGTTGCGCCATTGTGTAGAATGGTAGGTGGAATGAGCCAAGTGTGGGCTTCTGAATACATTCTTCTGAAACTTATGAGGCTTAATTGCAGTCATCCAAGAGACATTTATCCTCAAGAATAAAACCTAGATGGTGCCTGTAGTGATGAGGCAGGAAACACGTAGAGCCTTGAAGGTGTGTTTATTGTAAGGCTACATGGATAGGAGCTGGCAGGGAAGCAGCCAGCTCCAACAGCACAGCTTCAATACAAAACACCAGAAATATTCAAATGTCCCCTGGCAACAAGAAACATTCTAAATAGATAAACCATTCCACAATAACAAGTGCAGTAAAGAAACATAGTACAATAAAGTACATCTCAATACAACATACTACATATCTTGCTGCCTTCTTAAAACAAAAAAAATCAACAACAAAAAACAAAATATCAGTGTAATAGTAGCATTGAGTAATAGCACAGGTACTAAACGAGAAAAACATACACTCTATACTTAAAAGGCTTAACAATGACACAGGTACTCCTCCTAGGATAACCCTGTTGAGGATCAGAATTGCCGGAAACACTGCCCTCATTTACAGACACAGGACTAGAACCACTTTGTCAAACCTTAGCAACTTTGCTCAGATTCCACCAATGATCTCCCTCAACTTGTACAGCATTACCAATAATTTTGGTAAATTTCACAGGCTTGCCAATTTTTCTTCCTCCTTTTTTGTAATGAATCAACTGTCTTATTCTAAAGATAACATCAATCTTTAGAGGAGAACTCTTAACATCTTTCTCTTTGATAATAGACATTAGCTTAGAAAGATCTGACTCAGACCTGATCCACTTACACATCCATCTGGGTCTGAAGGAGTTATTGGCCTTCCTGCCTCTCATGAGTTCGAAAGGTGAGATTTTTCGTAGAAGATTGGGGTGTGGTCGTCTAAATCCAAATCATACTATTTAGAGCATTGTTCACATCATGATTGCCTGATTTAGCCCTCTTCACACATTCCCCTATCACTCGGTTCAACCTCTCAAAAAATCTGTTGGTTTGAGGATTCTACAAGGAACATTTCACATGCCTGATGCCGGAAACACACAGAAAAGACTGAAACACAGTACTGACAAATTGTCTCCCCACGTCCGAAACCAAAACTTCCCGAACTCCTCTTGATCAAACATCACTCAAAAAGTCAATAATGCATTTGGTCTTGGGGTCTGTGACTAATTTAATCACCGGCCATTTGGAGGCATAATTCATAAGAACCAAGACATACTTGGACCTTCCTGTGAGCATCTCATACGGTCCCCTGATATCCACACCAAGCATAACCTAAGAACCATGTGGACACTCGATTGACAACAAAGGAGGCACAGCAACCTTAAGGGTCTTGTCAGCAGAACTGCACACACAACAATTAACAACCACATCATCAATCTCTGTATTCATACCAGGCCTCCAAAAGGTGTCTCAAACACAACTTTTTGTGAGTATGGATCCTAAATGATCTTCATGGGCTCTCTCAACAATACCTCTCCTGAAAACACGTGGAGGCATGAGCTTATCAGCACGTAAAAGTAAACTATCTTCCAAGGAAGTCTCACTATTTACTTTTCAAAATGGCTATAACAGTGGAGACAGCACCTTTCTTGTAGGCCACCCTTTCCTAGCTAGGGTACAAATGTCTTGGAGAACATTATCATTAGGAAAAGCAGCTCTCCACTCATCTTCCGAACAAAACCTCAATTCTGGTATCTCCATAGCAGCAACCAGACAGTCCTCACAATGTTCATCAATACGGTCCTCAAAAGCAATCTCCTCATATTCATCAACTCCAGCAGGGAAACATCAGAAAATCTGCTCTCTCATTCTTACCTCCCAGAAATGTGTCCTACATCGAATTGATATTGTAAAACTTTTCTGACCATTCTCAAAATTCTAGGCATGCAACATTCACTCATGCTACCACCGAAAATACTAAGTAGAGGTTAGTGATCAGTTTTCAGAAGAAAGCGTTTTGCCCAGTCCTACAGACAAAACATTTCAATCGCCCAAGAACAATGTAAAGCTCTTTCTCAATCATAGAATATTGTAATTCGGCAGGTCTCAAAACTCTGGAAGCAAATCCATTGGTATTCTCAACATCATCCTCCACTTGGGTCAGAGTGGCCCCCAACCCTACTTGACTGGCATCAACTGTGAGACAACACAATAAACCGGGGTCAAAGGTTTTGAGAACCGTACTCTCTCCCAACAACAACTTGACTCGACCAAGACCCATCACACACTCATTGCACCATTCAAATGTTAGCCCTTTTCTCAGAAGATTGCTACTGGGTCTGACTGTGGTGGCATAATGAGGGATAAATCTGGAATAGTACTCACACAAACCTAGTAGGAACTTGACTCCAGTCTTGTCTGTTGGAGCAGGAGCATTAGTAATGGCCTCAAGTAAACCTGGCCTTTTTTTGTGAGTTTATTTCCCAAGTACTCGACTTCTGAACAGAAAAATTTGCATTTCTCTGCTTTTAACACAATACCATGCTCTTGAAACAATCTCAGTAGCTTGTGGAGAATACCATCATGTAAATTGCCATCATTAGCGAAAATTTAAATGTCGTCTTGGAACACCAGGACTCCATCAACCCCCTTAAGGATATTTTCCATGACTCTCTGCAATACCGATGCTGTTGATGCTAAACCAAACGGCATACAACGGTATTGAAAGGTACCCAGAGGTGAAACAAAAGCTGCCAGTTGACGAGAATCAGTATGTAATTCCACTTGGTGGTATGCGCTGGCTAGTTTGAGCTTAGAAAAAAACTTGCCTCCCTTGGTGGCTTCAAACAAATCATTGATTTTGGGAAGAGGATGTGAGTCAACTCAAATCTCCTTGTTGAGAGATCTTAAGTCTACACAGCCCCTGAGTTGACCACACCTCTTCCTGGCAACCACCAACAGAGAAAGCCACAGAGAGGACTCTGCAGGTTCAATTACACCTTTCTCACATAATTGTATTCATTCCTTTTCAAGGTCATCCATCACACTGCAGGGCACCCCTCTGAGCTTATGTTTAACAGGAATAGCTCTCTCCTTTCCTGTAACCCTGTGCTTAAAACCTTGAATTTTGTCCAGTTGATTGCCAAAAACAGACTGAAAATTATTTTTCAAATCCTGAATTTCATCAGCACACCCCACCACCAACACTTGGTCCTTGGCTCCTGATTTGAGAATCATGCCAAAAAGTCCTTGATGGAACAATCTAAAAGGTTCAGCCCCATCACTGCTACCTAGATCTTTCCTTTGATTTTCCTGCCTTTAAACCACATCTCTTCTTCGAAGAAACTGAATAGTTCTATTTTGCGACCTTTGTAAGGTACAGGAGAGCGATCTGGTGGACACAGTGGTTGCAAACCTTTCCATGTCTCTTCAAACAACTTTTGAGTGATCATTGTTATCTTGGCACCAGAGTCAACTAATAACTTGATAGTCTTTCCTCCTATGGTAATATCGACACTAGGGTCAACACAAGACGAAGGATCATCTTCAACTACGACTTGTGGAGAAACGTGATCATCGAGATAGACACTACCATTCGTGACTACAAAAACTTTTTCCATATCTGAAGATGAATCAGACTCAGTGACACACACACTGGTTTCTTTTCTCCCCTCCTTTTTAGATACATTTTGGCAAAATTGCCTACTTTTTTGCAGTAGTTGCAAGTTACATTACCTGCTGGGCATCTGGCTCCTTTGGAATGCAGAGGTTTACCACACTTGAGACACATGTTAGAAACTATATTGATGTATGTGTCTCAATAGTAATAAAAATTTTGGAAAGCATAATAGCCAGACCTCCACTGTTCCATCGTGATCACAATTGATTGATGAACATTTACCAGTTAAACTTTTGTCCTTTGCATGGTATTAAAACTGCCATCCATAATGTCATGAACAATTATAACTGTTGACGGGGGGATAACTGCTATGCTGATTTAATGGATTTATCATCAGGTTTGATACTGTTGAACAACCAACATTGTGAGGTGGACTGGGAACAGTAACAGATGTTGAAGACATATCCCTAAAATGCCCCAGTCTTTCACTCAGGACTTGTATTTAATGGTAAAATGGGTCCATTCCAGTCAAGCCATTACCCACTTCACTGAGGAGTACCTCAGAATTTCTGATTATCAAGGTGCCTTTTCAATATGTACAGAAGCCCTCTTTTTAGCATCAAGTTCACACAAAAATAGTGGTGGAAGTTGACAGTTCCCTTGATTTATTTACTATTATCTTGGCAATACTCAATGACAGAGCATTGAAGACTTAGGGCCTGATTCCTGGTTTGGCGGTGTGACACTGGGTTCGCCCACCGCCGCCGCACCACGAAACCAGTGGTCGGAGCACCCACCAGATTGAGTGTTTCTCGTGTCTGGCAAGCTTTTTATTTTTATTCCCACAGTGGTACCTCAGAATATGGGCATCGCAATGGGAACTCCAAATACAGTTCATGCACAGCATGGGCTGTAAAGAACTGGGGTGCATGCACACAGGGGGCACATGCTGTGCTCCCCTGCATACACCCCATGGCCCAGAGGCAACAGGGGGCCCTGTAGGGCCCACTTTGATTCCTCTCCACTACGAATTTTAAGGGAGGAGGAACCTCCATGAAAACCTTGGCGGAGAGGAAACTTGTAATATGCTTGGCTGGACTGGTGTACCACTGGCAGAGACCGGCGGTTCCCTGGTGGCTGCATAAGGGCAATGGCGGTCCGATCTCCCTAATTGTAATAGGACGTTCGGAAAACTGCCACTGACATGCCCCCACGAGTCTGGCAGTCCGTGGTCCGCCAGACTCGCAATCAAGCTCGTAGCGGTAGTCATGGACAGTGTGTTCCCTATTGATGTACAGGTTGGAAAGAAGACAAGAAACACCCTAATTCTGCTGTCAAGAATAGTCACCTATATCATTCCTGCTTCCTCTGTACCTGGCCCATTTCCAGATGAAGCTCCAAATGTACACAGTCAACATCCAAAGCCATTTGCAGTTGCAAATTAGGCCATTTAAACAAAATGGCGTCTTCATATAATTGGACCAAGTATTAAACTGGTTGAAAGACAGCTTCCAATATTTGAATAGAATCAAAAATTAGATCTCAGGAAGGAACAAATTTGGAGTCCCTATCATTCAACTGAGTGTTAAACTTAGATTCATCACTATCCATCAGACAGAAATTAACAAATCTAGGCATCCTGTTAAATAGGAGGCTATTCTTTATTTCCAAGGTCAACACTGTTGGTGAGCAAATTGCAAACACTTATTGCAACCATTGTTTTAGTACATCTGGCCCTAAATACCAATTTCAATCAAAATTTAGACTCTGGCTTTTCCATAACATCCTGATGTGACCAATAGGCAATTTGCAGCCACCAACTTACAGCTGGTGTCCTGATGACTTCAAACCTTGCTATACCTTCTCTGTGCACCTATGTATTTCTATACAGCTCATCTTGAAGCTGCAGTTGCTCAGAATATGGAGGCACAATGGGCCACGTGGCTTAGGACGTTTGAATGTGTTTTCAAAGCCAAAGAACTTATGGTGTCAAGTTTAAACATTTCTGCAATTTTGAACCTTCCATCTATGGTTTAGCGCCTAGATACCGAGACAACATCCTCCAGCTTACCAATATTAGATTTATAATCCACCAATATCAGTTTTTCCGTTGTTCATCCTTTCAATTTAGCATGTGTTCTTCAGTTGTCCTGGAAGAGGCCTGATGTGCCTCATATATCAATCATCATAACATTAAGAGCAATAAACACTCTTAGAGATGCTAAAATCAATAATTTCTGATTGAACTTGCAAGGTGTGAGCACACTGGCATGATGCAATCCAAAAATCATGATTGTTTATATGACTTTGATTCATGATTTTTTTTATTGATTTCTTTTCAACAGCTTAAACTAGGGGGAAGGCAGGAAAACTGCAAAGTGCTACATATATGGGAAATGGCCAATCTCATGTCCTATTTCTACTACTATTTGCATATAATTAATACTTTATTCGATATTGAAATATCATAAAAGTGCATACATTCATATAAAAACAATTCGATTAAGAGTATTCATTTCATTTCCTATAGTAAGAGAATAAGACAATATTTACAATAAAAATTCATTTACAGGCAGAATTTAAAGTGAAGTGATAATGAGAAACATATATAAATTACTAGCAATATATATAAAGGCTACACTTTGTTAGCATTTAAAAACCTAATTCGAGTGAGCCAAGCGCTTGACAAATATTTTGCTACTCCGCAGACAATATGGGAGGATGTTGTATCTGTTGTAAGAATACGGAGGGCAGCCCCGGAAATCTCTAACCCCCAACTCTATACAGACTGGTTTCAACCACTTAGATCTTGCCGTTTTATAAGCTTTACAATCAAACAAAAAGTGTGGTAAAGATTCTGTCTTACAGGGGCAGCATGGACATGTACCGTTAAGGACCCTAGAACCTTTCCAGCATACCGTAAATTTATTAAGGGGTAAAGTCCCATACCTCATCTTTAAGAAAAGTGTTCTATCTCTTGGTATTCTGATGAGGTCTAGAAACGGTTCCAACTTCCTGTTGCATATAATTTCACAACCTCGTACTTCAATTGAACAAAACTCAGTCTGAGGGAATGAAAAAACTAGGGGGTATATTACCAACAACTAGCGATAATTATCGCTATGTTGGTTTAGTGGCGATATTTTTATCGCCGAGCTGCGGCGATTTTTATCGCTTCGGAACCTTGCTATTATCAAGGTTTATCTCCTAAGTGATAAAAATCGGCCGAAATGCATGAATATCGCTGAAAAGTCCGCGATATTCATGCATTACCGAGCTAATGCGCTAGCCATGTTATCCACCTACCATTGGATAACATGGTTAAGAACTGCTATGGGGCAGGTGTTAGCTTTTGGAGATATTCACGCTTAGCGCGAATATCTCCAAAAGTTGGTAATAGGAGATAGTGATGTTAGCGACTGTTTCCAGTCGCTACCATCTTGGCGCGCCCACTTTGCATGTCATTAGTGATAAATATCACTGACATGCAAAGCGGGTCCCAAGATGGTCGCTATCTCCTACTAGCTAACGCTAACTGGTATTAGCGACAGCTAGGTAATAGGGAGATAATTTTATCTCCACTTTCTTGGCTTTTAAAGCCAAAAAAGCGGAGATAAACCCCCTTGATAATATGCCCCTGTATTTTGGACGAGCTCGTAAATATTTAAAAAGGACCCCCTAAACTGTAGCTCATATATATTCGTTTGGGTTTTGCCTTTCATGACATGGTTTACACTTTCAAGAGTGTGATGATCAATCAACCTGACCAATCGCTCCCCTTTGAGTGCACCTGGCAAATCTGCTAGCATCTGAATAAGAAACATGTCACAAGTCTACTGTTAATTTGTGATTTGGGGCTTTAATGAGGATATGTAATAACACATGGGCATCTTTCTCCTCGATCCTATTGTCCTGCTGATAAAACGTAATATTCTAATTACAGCAAAGAAAGCAATGCCCTTGCTGGATAGGTTGCGAAAGAATAATATATGAGGAGGAATCTCATTTTACATGAAGGGAGGCATAAATAAATAACAACAGTTCAGGAATATGTCACAACATGCGCACTGTTGTCTGTCGACTTTATGCACAAGTGGGGGTTTGGCGGCTGCTGTGTTCTGCAGCCAGGACACGCTCTTCAGCAGAAAAATAAAACAAAGGGAGGGGAAAGGAAAATACTTCAAGTCAGTGTCAATTAAAAGCGAGTTTCTGATGCAAATACCGCATCAGCGCCAATTCTGTCAGGTACAAACTATACGATCAGAAGCAATTATCTCCAATAGCACCTTGTTTTTATGTGTCTACCCTTCAAGGCCCTGACTGGTAATGCTGCTTCTACCATAATTTACACTGACATCTAATTTCATGAGATCTGCAAGCAATCTAACCGAAAATGGAGACACTGTGGAGGAAGAGGCGGCTTTATCACTGCAGACATAGACATTCATTATATTTGCCGATTCAGAAATAAAATGTTAGAAGGATGGAGGCATTCTCTTTTCTTTTTTTTTCTTGCGTAACTCATTACTTAAATTATTCATCATGTTAAGCAAATGATTTCTCCTTGAAACTAAATGATTGAGCACTTCTGTATTTTCAAGTAAAGGAAGGGAAAGAAGACAGTTCCTGCCAATTATTTGCAGATGTTCTTATTAAAAGCGCTAAAATAAAAGTTAAGGAAGTTGAGGAAAAGGCTTTTGAGGCAAATCTTGACCCTTGAAATGCTGGTAGAACTGAATGATCCCGCATTGTGGGTGAAAAAGCTAGCAAGCTGCAGAAAGCACTCTTTAATTTTTACTGTTATTCGTTTGCGTAAGGGGGAAATCTATATGACCACCTAGGGCTGTATTACACAAAGTGACCTTGGGGTATAACATGCATGTGCACCTGCTTTGCGTGCCCCCAAGGCCTTTTGTATTACAGAAAGGGCAGCAAACACTTGTGCAGCCCCTTCAGTAATGCCGCTAGTGTTGTCACACATGTAGCCCCTTTTAAAAGTGGAAATCTCTTTGCCTCTGCACCTGTGTTGTATAGTGTATAGTGGACATGGGTGAAAAGTCAAAGAAGCAGTCAAGCCACAATAAGGTGGCGCACTCTCAATATGTCCCATGAGAGCAGCCATTTGGAGGGGGGAAGAGGGTCCCTTTGACCCCCCCCCCTAGCATCGCCCTTCAGGCGGGCTCAGCAGCTCACTGCGCCTGTGTGCAAGTGGATCACTCTTCCTTCTTGAAAGTGCAGGCGAATTGCCGCCTGCGATGTGAAACAGGGAGCAGCCTTTAAACAGCTGCTCAGTATTTCTCTTGGATGCTCTGCCTCCATTGCAGCAAGTGTTCACCGTTTTCCTGAGGGCAGCACATTCTGCAAAATAGGGTGCACTTTCCCTGCGTTCACTCGGCTCACCTTTTTAAAAGTTCGCTGTGGTGCAAACAGGGAAAGTGCGCCCTGTACATAATACTGCCCACGGTAGGTTATACAGGTCAAATTACCATATCTTGTCCACTCTATAAACCATGCATTTATTCCCAACAGTTGCCTAGAGGTTCGGATTAACAGCCAGGAAGTGACATACAGAGAAACAACAGCAAACAAGAGTAGTAAATAATGAAACAAAAGACAGGCAGATAGACACTTAAGGCTTAATTATTAGTTTTTGGAGGAGCAGTGTCACAGCAGTGTAACTCGCCACACCACTGCTCCACCAAAGCTTGCCCCACCTGCCCACCAGATTACTACTGTTGAGTACTCAGGCAGGCGGGTGGAAGGCTGTCCCATGGCAGAGCCTCTTTTGAAGGCCGCTGTACCATTAAAAAGGACACCGCAATGGGACCGCATTACAAGTTTCCTGCACAGCATGGACTCAAAAGTACATGCCATGCAAGAACCTATGTGCATGCACACAGGGAGACACATGTTATGCCCCCCTGTGTGCATTCACATATATTTGAGGCAGAGGGAGCCCCTGTAGGGCCCCCTTTGATTCCTCTAAGCCAGGGTTTTCATGGCGGTGGAACAGCCATTAAAAGCCTGGCTGAGAGGAAACTCGTAATATGGTTTGCAGGACCGTGGTGGTCCTACCAAGCATATTGCAGTCTCCGACTTCTGCTCCTACCTCAGGGAACAGTGGTTCCCAGGCAGAGCTGGCGGTCCTAGTGTGGTCTAACTGCCTGAATCATAATCATGGGGTAGTGGTAGCAGGATCCGCCACCGCCGTGCCACCATGAGTCTGGTGGTCCTCGGACCACCAAACTTGTGATAGGGCCTTTACGGGCTGATTACGAGTTTGGCGGTGCGGCAGCAGGACTGTCCCACTGCTGCACTACCAAACACATGTAAGAACCCCTCGCTGTTTTATGACTTTTTTAGTCATTGGCGGGCAGTTCTTTTAGTGTTCCAACTGTGGTGCCTATAAAATTGCAAATATTGTGCAGCACAAAACTGAATACATTAGCATATTTTGCAAGCATAATTAACATCATGCCCAGGCATAGAAGGTTAAAATTACCCATTATTGCTACATATTTTCTCAGTGTAGCTAGGTAAAGAATTAGGGGAGTGTGAAGTTGCAAGATTTGTCTCTAAAAAATGAAGGTTTTTCGAAATGTTACAGCTGTTAACTTTACAAAGATTTGACTTGCAAGAAAAAATACACCTGCAGAGAATGCACTAAAAAAAAAAAACATCTTTTGCAAACCATTTTCGGAACTGATACATTTTTCAATGTCTAAAGTTTATAATAAATCTCAAACCTTTCATTGCAGAATTGAATTTCACACTTAATTAGAACAAACTTTTACTAGTCCAATGAGCATCCTTTGGGTGTCTCATTCTAGTGTTTTTTTGCTTTTTATTTGGACTAGGAGGACTACACAGAAAACATTTTGAGGTGTGCCTGAAGGCCTAAATTACTTCTTGTTTACAGTGGGTGTGTGCCAAATCCCTATTATTCCACACTTATATGCCTGGTGAAGCCCGTTACCATGTCCATTTGATTGACGCTTCAAGTAGAAAAAATAGTAACTGATTTTATAAGCTCAATTCTTGAAAGAACAGTTGAAGAGAACACAATGATTTACATGAGCCATATTATATAAAGACTGGGCATTATCTGTAGATAGTTAGGTAAAAGAGTTGATTGCACATGGAAAAAGCTAACCATATTGAACAACATATTTTAATTGCAAGTCAGAGAGGAGCTAATGATCATAGAGTGGAATAAGCCCAAAAGTCGAGTTGCAATAAAAAGTCATAGAGCTCTAAATTTACTGACGGTATTCTCATAACATAGACCAAGGGTATTACATTCCTTGAAATCCAGGGTCATACCACCAGTTTTCTTTTAAATGAAACAACCATGCCGATCTGTAGATTTTAATCAATTCCAAAATAGATGTAATAATTTTAATCTAAATAACTTGCAAAAACAATTTTACTTCAATAACATCCAGTTCAACTCCTGCATCATTATAATGAGCATCAGCTAATGATTGTGACTTTTCATGAATAAATAGCTCAGCAGAAAGAGTTAACACTTTCTCTGTTTAAACAGTAGTTTTAATTCTATTCTAAGATCACTGAAATATAAACACCTATCACAGTAAAGTAGCAGTTTGTATGACGAAATAGTACTGACAAAAATTTCAGCGACACAAAAAAATCCCTAAAATATCAAGAACACATGCATCAATTTTTTATGTTTTGTGTGCAATTCAAAATGATTGCCAACAAAAAAAACACAATATAATAAATGGCAAGGTGCAGTGAAATTCAAATATAACATGCTATATTAACATCAAAAATATTTATCAACTCTAAAAATAATATTTCATATTAAAACAATATACTTATTTATAAAAATGGGTTAAAACGTATACTTTACAAACATAAAGTATAGATTTTACAATTATTGGAAACATTTATCAAATTAATAAATTACATATTACAAGAAATTATAATATTAAAAACTAGATACTTAAGAATGATAACTTATTCATTAAGAACCTATGTAGATGTAAAATGTTGGACTTTGAAGAAGTCCGATTTACTATTCCCACTCCGACGTAAGCAAAAGTAGGGAAATTGTTGGACTTTGGGGAGTCAGGTTTGCTATTCCAACTTCCAATTTAGCAACAGTAGGGAAAATATTGGACTTTGGAGTGGTCATATTTAGACTTAACACCCAATTCCCAGGAACAATAAGTGCTGGACTTTGGAGAAGTCAAATTTACTATTCCCTCGTCAACTTAATCAAAAGTTGGGAAAGTGTTGGATTTTGGAGGGTTCGTATTTATTATTCCCACTCTTAAATTATTTTAAATATAACAATTAAATATAGACCAAAAGAATACATTAATCATTATGTATAAAAACAAATACAACTAAAATAAAAAATACAAATGTTATATCAGAAATACTTAACACATGAAAATGTATTTAAAAAACGAAATAATCATGCAAAAATGAAAAATTATAATATTAAATTAATCAATAAAAACAATTAAACTGAACATAATTAAAATGAAAGCAAATAATAACTATACAATTGACACAGTTTAAATATTTACACATACTAGTCAACTAATTAACAAATTATTAAAAAAGTGATGCACTGCACCGGCTCTAAGGGGGATCTCATTTCCCGGCACTCTCTGCTGCCCGTGAGCAGCCTACATGCCAACGAGCCTGACTGTATGCGCCTGGAGGCAATTAAAAGCACATTGAGGTTTTGAGAGGACGACACTGAGATGATATGTAAGTGCCATTCATGCTTCTTTGTTAGCTTCTAACAACCTGGATAGCCACAGTAGTATCCTTGCCCACTCTTGGAGTCTCTTCTCTCAATTCAATGCATTTTATCACTGCATGGTCACGTGGGCAAACACGAGCACAGAGGTGTTTATGTAACTTGTATACCAAAATGTTTAAGAAAAATGGGGAAGCGCACGACCAATGTAATTAAACAAGCACCCCCCAGCCAATACCCACACCCCTGCTGCAGACTTCCATTGACAGGATGCTCCAGAGGGCTATAGGGGTAGTGGCCACAGGCATAGAACTAACAGAACGTCTACTGTCACTGACCCCTGCATCCGGGGGCACTCCCATAAACCTGGACACACCCATCACCAATAGCAATCTGGAAAGAACCCCAGTGTTGTCCCTACAACCACCCAACACCGAAACAGGAACTATTGCAAAAGCACCTGCACGGAGGGGGAGCGGGACCAAGGGTACAGCTAAGATTAGTTAAAACCAAACAATCTAGCAGGGCTGGGGTAAAGCAGAACAAATCCAATGATGAAACATGTGTCAACATGGGAACCCCGCCTACCCTGGTCCTGGACAATGGTCAAAACCTAGAACCGGACATGTCACTCCGTCATGGGTGGCCGCCCTGATGGAGGTTCTACAAGGGCAGATCAGGATCATTGTGAGAGAGGAGCTTGCCCCAGTATTAGATTGACTTGATAAACTGGCCAACCCATGTGTTAATAGTGACGGAAAAACCCTTGTAAACCCCGCACCAGTCAGAGTGAGCGGAACTGACCCTGTTGGCAACAGACTTTCTGGTATCTCAGAGGCTATGAAAATGCCTGAAACATCTTGTGAGGAGGGCCTTGCTTCCATGGCTTGTGCCACCAATCACACTATGGTCACTTTTCTCATCATTGGCAACCATCTTACCTTGAAAAAATATATGTGTCCCAAAAATCAGTGCCAAAAACTATAATACCACAGTGATGTGTATATCACGACTACCACAAAAGCAAGACCTCGTGAAAATAAAATTGAGATATGTAGCACAATTCCCAACTTTATTCTTCACTTGTGCACTTATTCAAAATTGAAAACCGGCTGCATTAATGCAGACCACTTTATTACTCAGCCGACATGTTTCATTGCCAATATTACTTCAAGGCAATTTCATCAGGCCAGGGTCATCAATCACCAATCTTGGACACTGGTGTCGTTTTGTAAAATGACTGTCAAAAGCAAAAAGAAGGCCTAGTTACTAAAATTCTCACTCTCCAGAATTAGAAAACACACATCATTACTGCATATAACAAGTATCATTACCATGTGGAGCCCAAGTCACTCATACCAGCTCTCCATTCCATCACAGTGAGGGAACCTCTGAACGTTAGTCCCTCTTTTGGGCGTACACTCTAATGTAGTGCAAGTTCTAAACACAAAGGAAAACCTGGTAATTATTGACAACCCATTTGTATCGTTTCCTAGGCATAGCGGTGACTGCCCACACATATTAGCCTCCCCGCATTCAACCTTAATTACTAAATCCTAACATCACCTTTAAAAAAACGGTCCTCAGCATTACCGGTTCAACCTCGACCTATCAGTAACTTACTTAGAGCCTCAAAGGCACAGTCAGAAACCTTACCGCCTTCTTAACATAGAGCGTGTTTCCTCATGCCTCGCTCCTGGTGGAAAGGCGCTGCGGTTTAAAACCATCTTCAGCTACGTCTCACGTTACGGTCATCATGTCACGTGACTCTTATCCCACCCGTGGCGGCCATCTTGAACTTCACATAGCCAAATCCGAATACCATTATACCACAGTTACACGGGTTACCAAACTGGGTCTTCTCTTATTTTCTATAAAAACACACATTCGGCAACTTTCAACATGGAGCGAGTTCCTTCAACCCTCACTCCCGGTGGTAGCGAGTTGTTTTTTGGATCCCTGATTTAATTATGTTATTTTTTTTAAATGGTTGACGTTCACATTTGAGTATTTTGTTTATGTTTAGGAATACGTATAGTGGATGAACATGTGATAACAGGGGGTGTGGCACTGGGCTTACAAGTTAAAGCGGGGTGAGAACTGTGTAGGAACCCATCACTACTTGTTCAACGGGAGTGCAATGCGAACAATGTTAAATTTGAATGCTGAAGGTAGGAACTGGACACGTTGTAGCACATGTGCTATGCTTAACGAGGGGTAACAACTAAATGATGATGTTTGACGCTAAAAAGGCCTTAATGGGATGGTTTCAAATGATTAGTTAAGTTTGGTACTTTAATGTAATGAGGAATTATTTCACTAGAGAGGATATTTTACGTTTACATGGTTATGTTCATCAATGGAATATGTTTATTTAGAGATACCAAAAACAATTTGTGATACAATGTTTTTTATTTTTTCTTTACTTCAGATATAACCCTGACGAAGGCCGTAAGGCCGAAATGCATTGGGTTAAATTTATTATCACATAACATGGGAAGCCGACAGGCTGTACTAAAGCCTTCGGCATTATACACGCATCTGTACATTGAAGTTCACCCTGTTTTACTTACTTGTCTAAATGGACAATAAAATCTTGAATGAAGATGAAATTGGACTAAGACTGACTATTTGTGGTTTACGATTATTTTTATCATCCAAGAACATGGCAGTTGCATCCTGGGACTGATATACTTCCAATATCAGCTAATGCAATATACATTTTCTAGAGTGCTTCAGGACATAGCACTCACCAGGATAGCACCCCAAATGATCACATTTGACGAACTTTGAGAAAATGCGAGTGGGGGTCGCACCTACATTTGTTTTAAGATTCATGAGACAATGACCGCTAAGTTGTTGGATACATTCTGGCCACTGGGCGACTAGAGGGGAGGGTCAAAGATGAAGCAGACCTGGTTCAATGGAAGTTGTCAGGAGGCAAAGAAGGCCTTGATAGAGGCTATAAAATTCAAGAGTAGCACTCAAATTAGAACAGCGAGGGCCTTCTACAAAACAACCATTGCACTTGCAAACAAATTGTGGGGAAATGGATCTATGGACATCCCTGAAACTAGCCCTAGCGGCCAAAGATATGAAATCCTTTTGGAACACAGTAACCACTGCAATGGAAAGGCGGTTATGGAGTCAAATATAGCAGCTGATAGCTGGAAAGAGTATTTTCCGGTTCTCCATGCTCCATTGGAGGCTGAGGACAGTAGTCAGACCCCAGTAACCCATCCCCTATTGAACTCCAATCTCGAGATAACCCTGGCAGAAGTTTTCAGAGCCATAAATAGAATCGCTCCTGGCAAGGCCCCAGGTCTGGATAAGATACGTGGTGATCTCTACTAAGCCAAGCCTAATATCTGGAGTCCTTATCTGTGGGTGCTTTTCAATGCCTTTTTGCAAGGGATGGCACTCCCCCCAACCTGGGATGGAGCTGAGATACTTCCAGTATTTAAAAAGGGGTCTCCCTTACTACCGCCCGACTACAGGCCGATCAGTTTGATTGACGTATCGCAAAAAGTTTTTGCTAGGATCCTACTTGATCGGCTGCAGACATGACTGGAGGAACACAAGGTTATGAGCCCACTACAAACTGGCTTCAGGGAAAAAACATCCATTATTGACCAAATTTTCAGACTCCAACTTCTCTTCTGGAAATCAGTGCATTTGGAAGGTGAGAGTCTTTGTCTGATATTTGTGGATCTTAAATTTGCCTTTCACCTGGTCCCTAGAGACGCACTCTGAGTGGTAATGAGAGAACTTGGAAGCCCCCACTATCTTTTGGACATGTTGAGAACACTTCATGATGGCAACTACACCTAAATCAAGTATGGGAGGCTTGGGGAACTTACTACACCTAGTCCAATCAACAGGGAAGACAGACAGGGCTGTGTGCTTTCCCCAACCTTGTTCTGTATTTACATCAACGGGCTGGTAGGTGGGCTGAGTGGACTGAAAGACATAGATGCTCCCAAGCTATCACTCAAGTTAATTCCAGCAATGATGTTTGCAGATGACACCTTTCTGCTTTCTAAATCTCCAATGGGCATTCAGAGAATCCTTGACGACTTCTGTGAGTTTTGTAGACTTGGGGTTGGAAATCAACATTCAAAAGACAAAATACATGGTCTTAAACCCTGCTAGCTCTACCCACCCTAATCCGCACATGAATGGTATTCAACTGGAGCGGGTATCTGTTTTTGACTACTTAACAGAAATAATGGACTGAGGGCCTCAAATAGACAAGTCAAGCCTCATGCTGGGTCAGACCGCTGACGGTCAAGCAACGCTGCGCAGAAACTCTTTTCATAAGCCTGTGGGCCCAGTCATAGAGATCTAGAAACCTCAATTAAGTAGTGCTGTCCTGTACGGGGCCAAACTCTTGGGTCATTATCCCTCCAAGACCATTACAAAAACTGAGAACAGTTTTCTCAGACAATTGTTTGGTCTACCAGTAAGCTCCCCACTAGTTCCACTTCGATTGGATTTTGGGGTGAGACCCATTACAGAGGAAATTGAATGTGGACCCCTACTATTCTGGCAGTGCTTATGGGTGACCCCTGAAATTGCCGCTACGGGGAGGAAAGCTCGCCCAACTCTATGAACATTCTGCCATTGGTTCCCTCACAGTTAACTTTTCGGTAAACAAGGATTTGTACAATCTAGAGCCATGCCTAGATGAAATACAACTGGCTCTAACCAGGAAACTGTACATACAATTTAGGTATGGCTTCCTCCCCTTGCGAGCAATTGCCAACAAATGGTTCGGCAGCTCTGCTCTGGGCTGTCCAGCCTGCAACAGGGGAGTGGAGACCGAACTCCATGTTTTCTTTTTCTGTCCTGGGATTTTAACAAAATAGACGTAGATGGCTGTTTCAATTGTGCAGGAATCTAGGTACACGGCACTGTGAAGAAGCATTTAGGCCTCTAAAATACAATACTCAAATGCCAATTGTCTATGCCGTGTCCCGTCTTTTAAGCTCTATGTGGTGGGTGCGAAAGGTCTTTCTAGGAACCAGTAATGAATCTAATATCGACTGTTTTTTAACTGTTTTGTATAATCATATCTTGTTTTATCTGTGTTTTTAGCTTTTTAACCTGTTTTTATGCACTGTTTATAATTGGGAATGTTCTTTTACAGTTTACAGACCGAAACAAAGAAATAGAAAGAGAGAAATCAACAATTTGTAAACAGTTATTAAACTAATTAATCAAGTACCTCATTGACATAATTAATTACCCTTTACAAATAAATTACCTAAAAATAATTAACATTAAAAACAATAATATATATTGTAAAAACACTTTACACCCAAATTTCCTAAAAACCCTAAAAATGCAATAGTAAATTAATAATGTATAACTAAATGAAAATCATATATATATATACTGTGCTAAAACAAATTAAACACAAATATTATTATAATACTAATAACTTATAATAACATTAGAATAACAAATATGTATCAAACTACTTAAAAATGATATTACATACGATATACATATAATACAATACTGACTGTATTTA
This sequence comes from Lissotriton vulgaris, assembly GCF_964263255.1. Taxonomy (NCBI): domain Eukaryota; kingdom Metazoa; phylum Chordata; class Amphibia; order Caudata; family Salamandridae; genus Lissotriton; species Lissotriton vulgaris. The sequence goes on from NC_141694.1 coordinate 667,526,054, forward strand.
AATGAATTTTAAAAAACGATATTAAGTAAGTATGGAAACAATATTCTTAAGTATTATGTTCTGTCCCACAATATTTCGGACTTGATATTGATGATCCAGAACATTTTTTTCACATTATTTTATCAGAATATTGAGCAGCAATGTCAATATTTTATTCCAGTTGGGACCTGATGTCACAGCTGGAGCATAATAAGGAAATCAGAGACATCATTTTTTGCATCAAAAACAGGCATCTGTGTACTAGAATGGAAATTGCATTGTTATATGCTGTTTTTTTGCACATCATTTTGAAAAGCTTAGGCTGTGATATTGTGTTTTGCGAACATAACCAATGTGTATTTCATAGTTGAGATCCTTTAATTCTTATTGACCTGGACCATTTGTATAGCATTCATACTTTGAATAGTGAACTCTACACCTCTAGGCTGTTCATAGAGTTCTAACTGGTGAAATGTGGAAGCAGTTTTTCAGATATTTGATCTCTTTGTCTATTCCACTTTCATAATTGAAGTGGTATTATAAACTGAATGTTCTTTTAATTATTTATATTTTAATCAGCATGATTAATATTTAATTATCTCTATTTGGAAATAGCTGCAGATGTTTATCATGCCACAAGGATTGATAACTAGACAACTAACTCTTTAGTTATCCCTTTGTCATTTATGGAAGCTAGAGCATAGTTAAGAAGTCAATCAGACCAGATTATTCTTTGCTTCATCTAACCAAATAATCCTTTAAGTGAGGGTAAAGACACTACAAATGTTATTAAAATACCATAACATCTTTCAAAATGATCAACTCAAAAGCATTACAGCGTAGCCAGTGGAAATCATTGTTGTGAACAATGGGTTTTGACCTGTTAAGCTCGTTTATTTTTTATTGTGCTTTTGGAGCACCCTGCTTTGGAATCTATGCCGTGATCGAGATTCAATTAGTTTAAGCTCTGGTAAATGGTTTTGAGTCGGCCTTGGGGAACTATCATTAACATTAGAATATTCTTAAGTAACTTCCAGCAGTTCACATTACTGTTGTCTGAGATTATGCCATTACGCCGCATAGCCGAATTGAGATGTAATTTGAGTAAAAATCCCAATGTGGGAGCAGAGGAAGAAAACAAAGTAACTAAATGAGATTTGCTGTTGTTCATATCAAACACAGTTGTGCACTACGCCTTGTGAAAAATGCTTCCTTGTATCAAAAATAGATGAGTGGATGCATTTTATACTAAAATATAGTGCAAAATGCCAAAGCCTGCATTTCTGGCAAAAACATGTAATTTTGCATAATGGGTCGGCTTTTCGAGTAAATGATGCACATGAAATTCCACAAATTTCACCCATGTCTAGCTTTGTGTTCTAAACAAATGTGCCAGCCTTTTAAAATAAGTACCCTGATTAAGAAACTTGACATGCAACTTCTGTGGGCTGGTTATGTGGGGGTTAGCCTCTAAAGGAGACCACTGACACCTATTGGATACACAGGCAGGCAAGTGGGTAGGAGGATGGATTGCAGGCACAATGGGTAATCTGCCTTGTGAGCGATGGGGTGCTGCTGAGGAGACACTGGGGTGAAGGACCAGGAGCCCAGTCACAGGAGCAGGCTGTGGGTGTCGCCAAGAAGTCTAGTCAAAGTGCTGCATGGAGCTAAAGGGGTTACGAGGGCAGGCCCTCATTGGAGGGAGAGCAGGTGAAGTCAAGCTCCAAGAATCTGCAATATTTTAGAGGCCTGGAGTTCCAAAAAGGAACATTCTGGTGGATATTGATCCCCAACCAGACCAAAATACTACCAACCCCTTGAAATTCAGGTAGCGGGTCAGAGATCACAACCTTTCTTTTTGGTGCTCTTGTTAGCACTTTCAGGCCCACTAGACTAACAAATCATTGACCACTTCTACAGTTCGCTAGCTATCCTTTAGCAGTCAAAGCTCTGGGGCATTATGAGTCAACAGATCATCATAGTGCAGTAGTGTGGCTCACTGGTTAGAGGCGGCAGACCCGAGAGCAGAGGACGGCCCGGGACCAGGGTTCGATTCCCGACGCGGCAAGTTTCTGGACCAGGGTCAGCGGACTCGATAATTCTCTCGCCTCGGTGCCCACTCTGATCAGCGATCACACTCGGCAACTCTGGGCATAAGCTTGCCTCATCTGCACTAACGGCCCCACCAGACCGCCGGGGATGCCTGGTCTCACCCTGGAGATACCCATTAAGGGACCATCTCTCAGGGAAGCCAGGAAGGGTTTCGCAGCGGTCGAAGCGCGGAGATACTCCTCCGGGAGTCGATCCTAGCGCTATATAAACTTGCAATTAATTAATTAATTTAATTAATCTGCTGATCCCTTTACTTTGTTCATCTGCCCCAGGCAGTGCCAGGGCTCTGTGGGATTATTTGCTTGTTTAAGTGTGGTTTCCTACAAGTGTGGGTTTCCTGCTGTAAAAATTCAGCCCTCAAATAAGGTAGAATGCATGTAACTAGAGAGGTATTAACAGACACAATAGAAACACATCAAAACTCAAATTTTGTGGATGTCATGAAGTGTGTACATATAATAACATATTTGCATCGCTGTTGTGAAATCCACCCAATATGACTCCCAATCAACCCAGAGTCAGAAATATGTGGTCAGGCAGGCCCTGTGACCTAGGCCTGAAGCAACTGATTGACAAATCACAGGTGGGGTGACATGTAACCATTAGACAAAAGAGCAACAGGAAACTGCAGATGGATCCCATAGATAGGCAATGACACCACAATGGTTGTAGGAGATCAGCCCCAATAAAACATATCTTTGTACATGCAAGGTTGAGACCCACCTGCGTTTCTTATCAAATGACCAGATTTATGGCCCCTGAAACTGGTAAGGGACCTGACAATAGGTCTGTTTGGGCTCAGAGAAATATTTGCATATAAGATTAAGTGGTGTCCCAAGACAGACAAGGGCACTAACAACAAAGTGAATTCCTCCCAGAGGTGCCCAGACAGTGGAAGACCTCCTTAGAAGCCTGGATTTTAATGCTGGTAATGCACTCCAAGTGTCCCAGGGGGAGAAAAAAAGGTGCCCGAAGGAGGTGTTTGTTATTTTCGAGCATTCCTGGAGCTGATGCTTTCAGTCTCATCACTCTGGGTGCAGCAACATTGCTTTATATGTACCTTACAGCAGGGGAGAAGGTATAGGACAGACTCTAACACTGCACTGAGGATTGAAAGGTTTCTTGAGAGCAACAGTGAATTAGTGCACAGATTGCTTAATGTGAGATATAGTTGCTGTCATTTTGAAATGTTTTATTATTGATTGTAAAGTATTTACATCTTATTATTCTGCATTTAACTATTGGGGTGACACAGTACAAAGCTAGGGTGCCTGACTTTTATTAACTGCACCCACTATATTGTGTTTGTGACACATGAGGGGAGCTGTGTGGCAGTTTTAAAATACAGGAATTGTTGGTGCGCAACCCAATAATGTTGCTTCCAGCCCAGGGTTACAGGGTACATTTAGGGAGTTTCCTAATCTTTGAGGCCCTTCTTTAGAATGTGCGCCATATTGAAGGTGTTCTGACCTGACATTCGGCATATATTTGAGAAATATGCAGTTTTTACTTTGGAGGGGTAATGTACTTTTCCATTTTTTCAGAAAAAAACAGTGGTTAGATAGTTATTTATTAGATGTTTATGTTGTGTTGCTGGGTAATGAGTTTCTTGCCCATAGCACTGGTTTGCTACCCTGAAAGGGAAGTGCGAAAAGAGGAGTACTTGGTTCCAGATTAAGGGCTACAAAGTGTGAGGTCCTCATGACCAGTGACTAGTGACGAAAGAGCCTAGCAGTTTCATTTGGGCCTAGCAACCCTCTGCCTGCCTTGGAAACTTCTGACCTATTTGTGTGTCAATTGCCAAGCTTTAAATAATTACCTGTTTTCTAAAGACAGTGGTCCCTAACAGAAAAGGAAATACTGTAATACAATAAATATAGACTGAATAGGTGCAATATTCTTTGTCCAGCCGGACAGGATTTAATATCAAATAAATAAATAATATCAAATTGACACATAAATTCAAGTGGGACTCATCCAGCGGCCTAATGTCACAAGGGAAGGACAGGGGGAAAAAACAACAAAGGCAGATTTCAGACAAAGGAAAACGTGTCTGCGTAATACAAAGTTATAGCAGACTTAGCTAACGCACAAACACCATTGCATAAGAAACTTTACAATATGTTACATGCATATGGTGTATAGAATGTCGATGACGTTTCGATCCCTGAGAGAGAGGTAAAGGGGATCATCTTCAGGACTTATATTTACATGCCTGTGTACATATGGCTCAATACAATAATTAAACGCTGTGCACTTTCAACAATAGGTGCTGTATTGCACAAACCATGGAAGTAAGATATAGGTGAGGGGGGAAAAAAGGAAAAAAAGAGAAACATACAGTCACTAGGGCCATAAGTTAAGCTTTACAGAGTAAATTACTGGCTGTGTGGTAACTACTTCTTATTAAAAAACCGTGAGAGCAACAATGGCTGTGTTGCTGATACTGTAGGGGCAAAGGGGGGGCGAGGTACAATAGTGAAAGGGAGCAAGCAAATATATGTGTGACTAAGGGAAGTGAGTGAGGCTGGTCGTGCTCATAATAGTGAGACTGATCAAAGAAGACTTTAGTGGCTTACGAGTGAACGGCCGATGTGGACTGCAGTACGCGATAATCGTGCTAATGCGGTGAACGGGGTTACCTCGGATCGTCGATGGGAGCCTAAAAATGAGGGGCAAGATGGTCAAAAAAGAACAGGAGAGTGATATTTGATAAAGGCCTAAATAATAAAGTCAGCTTACTAGGAGGGGTGTAAGTTTGGATGGCACCAGGGTCGCTTAATAAAATTTGATTCCGTAATTGAAATATGAAAAAACATAGCTGAGATCAATTACTGGCAAGTCTACATGCTAGGGCCAGTGAATTAAATACGGAAGCGAGTAGCTCTGCACTTACTCTGGGATTGGTGATGCACGGCTACGATGGCCGAGTTGCGAGGAGATTCCCTGTAAATTAAGGGGGGGAGAAGGGGGTTAGGATCCATCAGATGGGCATAGGAGCAGCTAGAGAGTGCTCAAGCACGAGAACTTACAGAGCGTGATCTCGGATTTGTACCAAGTTGCGATGTCCCGGCGGCTGTCTGTATGAGTGAATGCTCATGGAGGGAGTGTGCGATTGCTTGGAGACAAGGGGCAGGTGATCACTGTCATGAGACAGCCGAGGGCGCCTGCCTACCACGTCATCTATGGTCGCCGGTTATTGCGGCCATCTTGTGGATGGCGGGGGAAGTGGGCCAACCAGCTGGAAGCTGTATATAGGCAAAAATAACCATGGGGGCCATCTTAGAGTTACTGTTGCAGTGAATCAGGGGTGCTTGTGAGGAAGGTTAAAAGGGTAATAAAGGGTAATAAAAACGGTATGCAGCGTTTAGAACGCAAGCATTACCACGGAATACCTTTACAACGCGGGCGTAACAACGAAAGTTGTTACCACGCATTGCACTGGGGGGCGCTCAAGGATAGTAAATGATTTAATTTACTATCCCAACACCTTCCCTACTATCCACGGGGACTGGTGTTGGAATAGTAAATTAAAGTAATCAATTTTGCGCCCCCCAGCGCAATGCGTGGTAACAACTTTCATTGTTACGAACGCGTTGTAAAGGTACGCGTTGTCAATGTATGCGTTCTAACGTCATACATCCAATAAAAACATCATGTAAAGTGAGAGACTGGTTACTAGGAAAATGCCGGACATATTGGCATTTGGGACATGAACATTCTATGTACAGTAAATAGTCAACTATGTCACCCAGAGTTGGTAGGGCATACAGTACAGTTTAGGTGCATGTCATTTTACAGATAGTCTACAATTTGATTACTCAAGGCAAAGGTTCCGTTAAAGTAGAGAGATCAAGTCCTCGAGGCGGTTGAGGCCATTATGGATACTGTTGGTTTTCAGTATGCATTTCAGTTCTTCTTTGTTCAACAGCTGGTGAAATGATCACAGTAATGATAGTCCATTTTAGGGCCATTTCAGTGTGTCCATTTGTGATACAGTGATCTACAAGTGGTGCGTTGGGGGTCCTGCAGCGTATCCTGCTCAGGTGCTGGCAGATCCTGATGCAGACTTTTTGTGTCGTCTGACCAACATATACTTTGTTACACGGGCAGAAGATTGCATATATAACATTACATTTGTTGCAATTAGTAAAGTGTTTCCTTTCATGCTTCATTTGTTCAAATAAAAATTATTTTCCTTCAATAGTTGTGTCGCATACAATACATTCACCACATTTAGCATGACCAGTAAGATGTGGTAGCCCCCAGCAAGCCTCTAGGGTGCCACTTGTATCTGTGGAGGGAAATGCTGCACGGACTAAATGATCTTTATTATTTTTTGCCCTCTTAAAAGCAAAAAGGGGACATTCAAGTTTCAGTAGCCCTGCATTTACCACTTTCCAATGTTTCACAATGCTTGTCTTTATTGCATGGGAGACAGGTGAAAACGTTGTAACACAGACTAGCCGGTTCTGTGTTTTTTTGGGCTTCGGTTCTAGGAGTACGTCTCTAGGGCAGTACCAAGCCCTTTTAAGGGAAATTCTTACGAGTCTCCGGGGGTAGCCTTGAGTACATTTCTTGTCACTTACAATGTGTTCCTCAGTGAAATAGTCTATCTTTTAGTAACAATTCCTCCTAATTCAGAGGAACTCAGAGTACGGGAGATAATCTCGGAGGGCACAGTGGTGATGGCTGTCATTGCTAAGTAATGTGTTTTGTTCAGTGGGTTTTCTGTATAGGCTAGTTATCAGCTATCCTTCTTCATGTTGTATTTTTAAACCAAGAAATGCGATGGCCTCCTTGTCATAAGATAGGGTGAACATAAATCTGCCACAAATGTTGTTAAGCCAGTGGAGGAAAGGCATCATAGATTCATGGGAGTCCTGCCAGATCATGAAAATGTTGTCTAGCTATCACTTCCATGGGGCTATGCTATTGTGGAAGGGATTATTGGGGTTGAGAATGCACCCAGTTTCGAGGTCGTCCATGTAGAGAATTACCTAGATAAGCTGCAAAAAGTGCTCCCATGGACGTACTTTTAACTTGTCCATATAATTGGTAATTGAAAAGAAATACATTTTTAGTCAGACAAATTTCTAAAAGCTGAAGAATGAAAAGTGTGGGACAGCATGCAGAGGTGGCCGTTTATTCAAGACCCTTTCAATCACCAACATGGAATCAATCTGGGGGATATTGGTGTATAGAGGCTCCACATCCAACGTGCAGAGTATGTTGGATGTGGGGTCAAAGGGGAACTCCTCTACCAGATTTATCATGGCCATACTGTCATGTAGCATTCGGTTTCCGGTACAAAGTATTTTATAAAATGATCGACGTACTGGCCCAATGGTTCCAAGATTGAGCCACAGCCTAAAAACTATGGGACGGCCCAGTGGGGTCTCTGTATTTTTGTGAATTTTTGGCAAGGTGTATATCACTGGTGTTCTAGGAGATTTAGTGTTAAGGAATAGATGTTCTTTTTTACTGAGGAAACCTACTTATAGGCCTTCATTAGTGACCTGAATAATAATTTTCTGTATTTCCTTGGTGGGGTTGGTCAGGAGTTTGCAATAATGGTCGGTGTTGTTTAGTTGTCTTATGATTTCAGTCTCATAATTTTCTTTTTCTTGTAAGACTATTCCACCTCCTTTGTCAGCAGGTTTGATGATAAGGGAGGTGTTTGTTTTTAGGGCAGTGAGCGCATTCTTCTCATCCGGAGTCAGTCATCCTGGCAGTCTTGGACGAGCTAAGGAGAGGAGCTGATAAAAACATCACCCAGGCCCTGGTACTTCTAGACCTGTCAGCTGCTTTTGACACGGTCGATCATGATCTCCTGATCGATCGTGTCAGCAATGCTGGCATCCAGGGTTTGGCTCTTAGGTGGATTTCCTCCTTTGTACACAATCGATTCCAGGCAGTCCGCCTTGCCAACTTCTCTGCCAAAAAAAACAGGTTGACCTGCGGTGTTCCCCAGGGTTCCTCCATATCGCCCCTCCTGTTTAATTTATACGTGCAACCCCTGATTGTGTCATTACGCAATAGTCAAGTTACAACTTTTACCTATGCCGACGACCTGCAGCTGGTGTTCGAAATTGATTCTTCTAACACATCTGTCTCCAATTTCCAATCCACCATGACCTCTATTAGCAAATGGATGTACGCCAACCAATTAAAACTCAACCCCGACAAAACTGAGCTGATCCTGACTGGAGTAACCGCTAACCCCTGGAATTCTAACTTCTGGCCCCCACTTCTGGGCAGCTCCTCTTGCCCAGTGGATGCTGTAAAAAGTCCTGGGGTCATAATCTGCAACGACCTGTCTATGAAACCCCAAACTAGCACAGTGGTATCTTCTTGCTTTTTCCAACTATGAAGAATTTGGAAGATCTGCAGATTTCTGACCACCGAGGCCCTCGTCCTTGTCACTCAAATTCAAATTCAAATTCAAATTCAAATTATCTTTATTCGGTACTTAAAAAGATACCATTAAAGAGCATGAAAAATGCATACATACAGTGTTTAAAAACAGTTAAAATAATTTTTTTTAAGAACACTTTCAAATAAAAAGTTCATGTATAAAAGCAGTACATCATTCATTCATTGGGGGTCTCAGACTTGGTTCGGATCAGAATATACAGTTAGTTCCTCAGTCTTATGGCTACTTTGATAAAACTTATGACACATAACAGAGTGCATGGGTCAGATGCTTTTTGCAAAAAAAGGAGGGCTGCTTTGGCATGCTTCAGTTTTTGATTTTTCAGAATCCTAACAAAAAACTTCTTTCTTGGCTCTGAGTAAAAAGGGCATAATAAAACAAAGTGAAGGGTATCCTGCGGAGACCTAGTGTCGCAGCCGCAGGTACCCTTCGCCTCTACCGGCAAATGGATGTAAGCCAACCAATTAAAACTCAACCCCGACAAAACTGAGCTGATCCTGACTGGAGTAACCGCTAACCCCTGGAATTCTAACTTCTGGCCCCCACTTCTGGGCAGCTCCTCTTGCCCAGTGGATGCTGTAAAAAGCCCTGGGGTCATAATCTGCAACGACCTGTCTATGAAACCCCAAAGTAGCACAGTGGTATCTTCTTGCTTTTTCCAACTATGAAGAATTTGGAAGATCTGCAGATTTCTGACCACCGAGGCCCTCACCCTTGTCACTCTGGCCTTGGTCATCTCTTGCATCAATTATGCCAACTCACTTTATGTTAGCGTTCCAGCATACCAACTCCGCTGTTTACAACAGGTACAAAACCAAGCAGCCAGGCTCATTTTCCATCAACCCAAGCATCAAAATGCCAGCCCCCTGATTAAGAGCCTCCACTGGCTTCTGGTGGCCAAATAAATTTGCATTCAAATTGGGCGGCACCATTTTTTAAGCCCTCGCTGGGCAGGGCCCAGCTTTCATCTCATCCAGGATCCATCGCTATGTCCCCGCAAGCGAACTCCGCACCTCCTAACTCAACCTGCTCATGATCCCCACCTCCAAATGTAAAAACACGGTGGCCTTAGATACTCCTTCCTAGCCCCTCACTTCTGGAACTCCCTCCTGACCAGACTGAGATCAGTAACCTCTTACACCCAATTTAGAACATGTCTTAAAACCCTTCTCTTCTCGCAAGCATACGAGTAAAGCTCCTGTCATCACTCTGCTGCCGCCCTCGCTCTCAGCGCCATGAAAGCGCTTGGTGTAAGCACGCTCTACAAATAATTTTAACATAACATAACATTATAGGATATGAAGGGTCTCTGGATTTCCAAATGAGTTATATCATTGAGTACCAGTTTCTCAAAGGTCAGGATTTCACCTGGCATCATATTGGCGGAAGGTGAAAATGTTGAGGGTGGCCGGAATGGGGTGTTGGTGTTAGTAATGGGTGTCAGATTGAGGAGAAAGTAGGTGAGCAGTCTTATTTTATAGAAAAACCGTAGGAGTTCAGTCTGGATGTCTAGGAAATTAGGGCGAACTGTAGGTATAAATGACAGACCTTTACTTAATATGGCCTGTTCAGATATTGAGAGTTGATGGTTAGTCAGGTTAAAGATTGAGAGCTTAGTATTAAGTTGGAATTTGTCATTATTAGCTGTCAGAGGTAATGGGGATAATGATGAGGTTTCAGTCACCATCGGTAATGAGGAGGTTACAGTCACCATTGGTAATGTTGACGGCGTGTATTGCGCTTGCCAGGGGGGTTGGGCCATCGTTGCTGTTGTTTTACCTTCCCTTTCTTTGGGGGTTCTGCCTGGCCTCGGCCTAAAAAAGGTGTTTTATTTGAGGTACTTGGGCCGTCTCCTTGATCTGAAATATCAGAGGATTCAGCCAATGTATCTGAGAATCCAACTAAATGTTGGCGTCTATTAAAACGACCCTACGGTCTTGGGTTGTGGGGGGCACTGTATGACCTGTTTGTGTAATAGTCTTTTGCCAGGTAGGGGTATGCCCTTTCCTGTGTGAATGCTTTGATGTCCTTCCTCACCTTATTTGCTTTTTTGTTTTTCTCTAGTCTATGGAACTCATCTACGGTTTTTTGTACTTCTTCTAGCAATTTCTTGCCTTCATTTACGGGGAGTATTATCCTTAATCTGTTTCTTGCCTTCATTTGGGAGAGTAGTATCCTTAATCTGTTTCTCCAAATCAGTTATTTCAATAGTCAGTTTGTGGAGTTCCTCAGTGGCTATGTGGCTTCAGTGGCTATGTCAATGCCTAACACCATCCAGTGTCTGGAGTATGTTTACAGGGAATCTCCCTGCAACTCCGCCATCGTAGCCGCGCATCACCAATCCCCGAGTAAGTGCTGAGCTACTCGCTTCCGTATTTAATTCACTAGCCCTAGCATGTAGACTTGCCAGTAATTGCCCCCAGCTATGTTTTTTCAGATTTCAATTACGGAATCCAATTTTATTAAGCGACCCCGGCGCCATCCAAACTAACACCCCTCCCGTAAGCTGACTTTTTTATTGAGGCCTTTATCACATATCACTCTCCTATTCTTTTGCCCGTCTTGCCCCTCATTTTTAGGCTCCCATCGAGGATCCGAGGTATCCCCGTTCACCGCATTAGCGCGATTATCGCGTACTGCCGTCCATATCGGCCGCTCACTGGTAAGCCGCTAAGGTCTTCTTTGATCAATCTCACGATTATGAGCACGACCAGCCTCGCTCACTTCCCTTAGTCACACATATATTCACCTGCTCCCTTTCACTCTTTGTACCTCGCCCCCCTGTGCCCTTACGGTATCAGCAACACGGCCATTGTTGCTCTCACTGTTTTTTAATAAGAAGTAGTTACCACACAGCCAGTAATTTACTCTGTAAAGCTTAACTTATGCCACTAGTAACTGTATGTTTCTCTTTTTTCCTTTTTCCCCCCTCACCTATATCTCACGTTCATGGTTTGTGCAATACAGCACCTATTGTTGAAAGTGCACAGCGCTTAACTATTGTATTGAGCCATATGTACACAGGCATGTAAATATAACACCTGAAGATGATCCCCTTTACCTCTCTCCCAGGGATCGAAACATTGTTGACAGTCTATACACCATATGCATGTAATATATTGTAAAGTTTCTTATGCAATGGTGTTTGTGCGTTACCTAAGTCTCCTATAAATTTATATTACGCAGACACGTTTTCCTTTGCCTGAAACTTGTCTTTGTTCTTTTTTCCCCCTGTCCTTCCCTTGTGACAGTAGGACGCTGGATGTGTCCCACTTGAATTTATGTGTCAATTTGATGTTATTTGTTTATTTGCTATTAAATCCTGTCCGGCTGGACAAAGAATATAGCACCTATTCAGTCTAAATTTATTGTATTACAGTATTTCCTTTTCTGTTAGGGACCACTGTCTTTAGAAAACATATACACCCAAGGTCCCTGACCACTTGCCTCTGGGTTTCCTTGTCTTTAGAAATATTAAATAATTACCATGCATTCCCTGATGTCTCCCAACATAAAGGCCCACTTGTGCAGGTTAAGCTAACACCCATGATAGCAAATAATACAAAATACACCAGGGACTCATGAAACTTTTCCACTCAAAACCAATCCTTTAAATAAATAAAAATTAAAATAATGTTTTAATATCTGGATAAAAAGGAACATCATTGGACATGCCGTGTGTGACCTGTTTCAAACTGTTGATCTCTAAATTTGAACAGAGATGTAATCAAACACCCTTAAAATATATAATAAAAGGAAACACACACACATAGATGTTAAATATTTCAATCCAAGGCAGCCCTGCACTTTCCACGCATCAGGCATTAGGTTAACGCATTTCAGTGTGGTGATCAGCATCACGCATTGAAATGCAACGTCATGCATTTACGGTCCTCCAATTCGACAGATAAGCCTAAAAAGGCACCAGCATGTAATACTCCTTTTATGCCTATGGCCAGGGCCTTTTCCTCTCCCCTGACAGCTTCCTACACTCAGAAATTCACTGTAGGCCAATCGAAGCACTTGTTCATTCATTAACTGTGGGTGTCCAATGGCGGTATGTGTTGTAGACCAGCCAAACCTGGTAGCCGCACTCTACGGCCTGGGTGGGTCTTTGGATGAGCAGAGGAGTGGGGTGCGCATGGGATTAGTGGGAAGGAGTGACGCAGCATACCAGGCATGAAGCCCCCGAAGATGGCCATGTGTTGCTGAGTAGGACAGCTGCAGCTCTGCAGAAGCACCACCCACGTTGAGTGCTGGTCTCAAACTCATGTTGCCCTTGCTTGCTGAGCTCGGCAGTGCATGCCCATGGAGGGATGCTCCTGATGCCTTCTCCCTTAGTGTGAATGGGGAGGCAGCACTTGCTGCAGAGACTGAATGCACCTTGTCCACGTATGATGTTTACGGGACGCTCCGCTGTGGATAGGGCTCTCAATTAGCATGCATTGACAAATGTGGGAGTGCTTTAGTCAAACCTTTTTCCACCTTGGATTTTAGGAGTGCATTTGTCAAACCGCCCCCCCCCCCCCTCCCTTGAATTTTTCAGCACTGCATGTTAAACTTACTTTTGTATGTTTATCTTTCGAATGTGCCTGTAGAAAATGCACTAGTATGGGTGCTGGAATCCCACAGCTGTGTCCGTGTGAAACATGCCTTAGCTAGGCTTTCAAACCTGCCATCTATATCTAACAGGCCTGCTTATTTAAAGTACCATTCTGTACCAGTTCACTTGCCTGTTTATAGGACCATTTACTATGCCTATCTTCTTGCCAAAAGCGGTACAAAAGGGGGGTGGTGATGGACGGAGCATCTGAATCAATCAAACACTCACACCCAGTCAAAAGATCTGGGTCTAATCCATCACCGTTCTTTAGCCCACTCTGCCCCCCCCCGCCCCCCAATTCAGACATGGCTATATGCAAATCAGTCTGATTCTGTGCCTCATGGGAACAGTCCAGCCCGAACTGCCAAGCCATGTCTTCCCTGGACCGGAAACAAGCTTCCGAGGACCGGTTTCTGGCATTCCAGCCGTCTTGCTTTCCATGGCTTGGCAGTTCGGGCTGGACTGTTCCCATGAGGCACAGGGTCAGACTGATTTGCATATAGCCATGTCTGAACTGGGGTGGCAGAGTGGGCTAAAGAACGGTGATGGATTAAACCCAGATCTTTTGACTGGGTGTGAGTGTTTTATTGATTTGGATGCTCCCTCCATCACCACTCCCTTTTGTACTGTATCTTCTTGTCAGGCCTCCCCCTAAGCAGGCCTGTGTTTGTACTAACCTCATCTTCTGTACCTGATGACTTGACTCAGGAATGACATGGCAAGCCCTGGGCTATCCATACCAGACATGCTGAAGGGCCTGATTACTGCAAGCACTCAATCTTAGCTTGCTAAGTCGGAGGACGGTGGCTGTACACAGGCCGGGCACACTGATGACGATAGACCCCCACCTTGCTGAAAAGTTCACAGCACTGTGGGGGCTAAATAAACAAAGCGCACATATTATCTTCATTTGGATTCAGCTCCTCTGAATGTTAAAAACAGGTAACTCACTCAGTTTCCCAGAATTTTTGGCTGTGGTCATGATTTTATTTGTTATCAGTTTAGAATTCAGCTGTCTTTTAATCTTACAAGGAGTGTTTAAGATTAAGAGGTTGGCCCTCCAGTGTTGATCTCATTTCATTATAATATTTGGCAAGTCAGATAAGTTCTAATGAAGAAAAAAAATGCAACAGAAATTGTTTAATAACCCTCATTAGATTTGCAAGACACAAACAGTATATGTTTGACTTCACTGTGACAAGCATAAAGGTATCATTCAAACAGTTACCTGTAAGGCACTCAGGGCCTCATTTATGAGGCCCATTGCTGCACTTTTGTGCTGCTGGAACGTCACTTTTCTGACGTTCTAGTACTGCGGCATATTTACATGGCTGTGTGAAGCCACTTTACGCGGCTTTTCATGGCATTTTAAATATGTGGCCCTAACGAACAGAAAACTGTGTGAAAGGTCATTCCATGGGTGCTGTTGTGGGTGTTTAAACACAACACTCATAGAATCTCAAGCATTCCCAAATTTATGAGAAATCATAAACCTGGTAAGGCCTCAGAATCCAACGTCACACAACAAGAAGTCATGTTTTTAGCGGGAATCGTCTGAATTGATTGATTTTGTACAGGAAGGTGTCCCTTCCTGCACAAAATCAATCAGCCCCACAACGCAGGCACCCTTGCAAGGGTACCTGGGGCCTCATTTATGAAAAGTGACGCATCGCTGCGTGAAAACAGCGATGCGTCACTTTTCACTGCGCACTCCTTACGACATTCCTGATGCGTCATATTTAATGTATGACGCATCATGTTGCAAGGAGTTTCAGATACGTCTGTATTTCTGCAGTATCTGTAAGCGCAAAAGTGACGCATTGCTGGAGTGTGTCACAAAAGTGACGCAACTCCAGCAATGCGTCCTTTCACATGGGGAAAGCCCCATGTGAAAGGGCTTGCGTCAGTCTTACGCCTGCTGTGAGGCAGGCGCACGATTTTGACTCAACAGCGTCCTAAAAGTCTATGAGATTTCACTGCGTCACTATTACGAGGCTTTTTGCGGGGGAACATACCTGACGCAGGTATAATGTGGCGCAGGGGTTTAAAAAGTGACGCATCTACCTAGATGCGTCACTTTTTAAATATGGCGCAACGAGGCGCATTTTCTACACCGCTGGTGCGTCACAAAAAGTGACGCACCGGTGGCGCAAAACTGACGCAAGGCCTTCATAAATAAGGCCCCTGGCCCATTGTGAGCCGGCGCATAAGAAAAAGACAGGAATGCGCTGTATCTCATAGATACGGCGCATTCTTGCCCTTTTGTTTAAACATAGGGCAGCGCACCAAGATTACATGCGGCGCAGCCCAATGCCAAAACCTCATAAACGAGGCCCTCAGTGTCATACACGATCACAGTCAAGACAGGGAAATGTCGCATATATACAAACTGAAGCTTGGCAGCTATGTATCATGGTTGATATTTATATGTTTCCCTCGTTTTCATTGCTTGGTTTTGTTCGCGGGAAAGTGTCACTCATAATTACTCTGAAAATATGGAAATGTCACACATTGCAATCTGAAACCTTGGCAGCTATGTCAAGGCAATGCATAAGTCTTGTGAAGCACAAAAGAAAGGCTGATCTTGGACCAAGGCGCTGAGTTGATTAATGATTAGTTATAACTCAGAAGCTGTCATCTTCTACAGGTTAAGACCTCCGTTGCCGGCTGAACTGCAGCTGCTAAATCGCAGTTTCATAAACTTGGCATACATGTATAAATAGCACAATACGTTTTCATTCACTCTGCATTGTGCTATTTTCTCCTCTTTCTCATGTGGTGTCAACATTGACCACCTACTCTCCACATCGCGGCTGCCTGTGGGCAGCTCCATTCCAGCACCTCTTCATGTCACTGACAATATAAGGGCCGAGAGACTCGCACACAAAGTCACTTTGATTCTCTCTTACCCAGAGGCACGCATTAAAATGTACTGTGTTTTACACACACTGTTCACAGGGGCACCCTGCTGTACTGTGCCTAAGTATGGCTGGCAGCACCAGCGTTTCGCTTTCCCTCCTAATCTGGAAAGTCTGTTGTGCTAATTGACAGGGTTCCTCGAAAGAGACTATTTTCATGAGACCATTTTTTACTTTCATTTTCCAAACACATGCACTGTTTCTGGCTCAATCGATATTTTGAAACAAACATGAGATCATCTATAACACATTGATGTTTGCACAGCCATGGCGACTTAATTTAATTTCTGTGAAAACAGATCTAATTACAAGACAAATAGCAACCCTGCTCTCCAAGGTCTAATGTGGCATAAGAAAAACATTAGTTTATTTTACTTTAGTGGCGCCATCTTTGTGTGAGGTTGTAGTTTGAGAGCTGTAGTCTTGAAATGACAAAGAATGAAGCAACATTCAACTTGGAAATCACAATATATCATACTTCAAACAGGGAACGGGGTGAATTACAGGGTAGAAGAAATGTAGGAAAATAGATCCTAGCTGACTACTTGCATCTCTTGAAGAGTAAATACCGGCCACATTTTTATTTCACTTGCCCGACTTTACCTGCAGGATGGAAATATTCCTTGCTAAGCTTAGAGCACTCTCCTCACTCAGCTCAGCAATGCACTAGATAGCAGCTGCATTGCAGTACTGGAACCTGCACAGTGCGCCATCAAAAGTTTAAATGATAACCTGTACATAGACAAATGCCCATTTTGCAGTCGGAATCCTCCAATCCCATCCTTCCACCTCTCGACACAGGGTGGGGTGGGGTCAGTGAGGCTGACTGAACACGCAACACCCTGTGACGAGTTGTTAAAGGGTGAGGCGGAGTGGCTCTAGTCCCTGATTGACGTGGAGTCTCACTGTGGCAGGGCTGCAGCATCAAGAGCCCGAGGATTGACTTCCTTTGCACGTCTTCAGGGCGGTGAAGATTAGCCCTGGAGCGATGGCTTTGCAGGGTTGCTCACCTCACAGGCCTCTGGGCTCTGACCTCATCAGCCTGGCAAGGCGATTGATGGCGCCTGCCTTCTGCTAATGGGAAAGATTCATCGGTAAAAGAATGAAAGTGAAACAGGGGGTGAGTGCTTCTAGTGCTACCCCCAACAAATCTTGATTTCTTACGGTTTAAACAAAAGAAAGAATTTCTGAGGAAAATAAACTATTGGGGGTTGGAGGAAGAAATAAAGGAAACAGAGACCCTATTCATCAGCCACCCCCTGGTCCGTAGACTCTTTGAGTGGCCTGGCTTCTTGGGGCCAAAGTTGGTCTGATAATTCTGCTACTTTTGCCTGCAGACTACGTGAAGACCTTTTAATCATGGATGGGCTGCCTGACCCCAACCATCCCCTCATTCCTCCATTCTAGTTACAGCCTCCTACAGTCTGGGGCTTATTTGAACATTTTTGCAAGTCTGATATTTGCTTACAGCCTGGACCCGCGTGTTGACTCATTTAAAGTATGAGTAGAAGCTTCGCCATAAATCAGCAGGTCTCTGACTCCATGTTACCAAGACTGGGCAGCTGCTCGTAAAACTAATGTCTATATCTCGTTCTTGCTTTGAAATGGTTACTCCTGCCTTGTGGTTGAGGGTCTCACAATGCAATGCATGTGGTCCGTTTTAGAATTATAGCAGAATGGAACACATTGTGTAAGAAGCTTTAGGCTACAGAAACTGTCAAACACTTTGGTAAACCAATTGCATATGTGCTTAAAGTGATTGTGCAGTTGTAAAAAGTGCAAGTCATCAGGTGCAATAATGAAAGAAATATATTCAACTTCATACAGTGCTTAATCCAGCCTGCTCTAAATAATAATCGTATATTCATGCCTGAATTATGAAATATAGCCTGTCTGTAGCTTCGATGTAATGTTTTATAGTGCTAATGCCAACGCATTGTACTTAGGTCTCCCAGCCTATTTGCTGAAAAGGATGTAGGTGGTCCTCAATGCAGCTGCCAAGTTGGTATTAAAGGTCCCTAGGCAGGCAACAATTTCTCCTTATCTGAGGAAGCTGCATAGGCTACCTATAAGGGAGAGGATTCTGTTTACAACATTAGCCCTGGCCCATGGAGCTTTGTATGGCATGGGTCAGTGGTATCTTTCAAATGGACTCATCCACTACCTCCCTGCCAGAATCCTCCATCCTCTGAGGCAGGGTTGCTTTGAGTGCCGAGATTTAATCATAAGAAGTGGGGAGGCCCATCCTTCCCTTATCTTGGAGCTCACACCTGGAATCTCCTCCCATCCCATCTATGCAAAATCAGGGACGAAGGCCTTGTTAGAAGGGCTCTCAAAACGTGGTTGTTAGAAAGGGCCTTCTGAGCAGTAACAGGTATAGTAGTTGTGATTATGATTTAGAAGAGTCAGTGAAGCTTCACCAATGTTGTGGTGATGCAGTCATATTTCTTCTGGCCTACCGTAAGAAATGCTGCAGTGTGTGGGATGCCAGGGTGGACTCTGGCCGGGGGTGTAGGAGGGTGATGCCAACAGTTAGATACAAGAGTACAAGGACATTCGATTGCATTGTTGATGGTTCTTTCTTATTGTTATGACCGCGGACTCCGAACAGAAAGGCCAGGCAGCATGTGGTGGTGCATGATATTGTTGCATGCTGCTCCAACGGGGTTAGTTGGGGCCATGATCAATGCCATCTTTCAGGCTGTGCAGCTGCCTTCTATATTCTGTTCTACTTTTTCTTCTTGCTCCTTTTCTCACACCTCCATTTCTTTTACTTCGTCAATGAAAGTCATTTGTTGGCTGTCACAATGTCAGTGAGCTCCTGCTAAACACTCTGCTTGTCTGATGTACTAAGGGTGTATAATGGATGAACTAAGAGTTCAGCATAGTGATATACACAGGTGACAATCATTTATGCCACCTCTTGACTGACATTTCTCTTTCTCTTCAATGGTTTTGCCTACATCATGCGCTATTGCCTAGGAAGCACAATGCTGCTATGACACTACAATTATTAATGATGAAGTTGCACAAACGTTATTCTGTAAATGATTATAATAAAACATATGGCAACAAATGTTTACTATATGCACATGTAACTGAAAACAACATCAGACTGAATGTGCTGTGTAAACCACCCTACAACTTGCATTATAATGTCTATATTATGTGACATACCTAGGACTGTTTCTGCGATTCCTTCAGAAACTGTGAATATTATAAGCACCCGATCACGCTTCTTTTTAGTGATCCATTATGAATAGGGAGGATTGAGAACATCCCAAATAGCTTTAGATTAGCCGTGCAGCACACATAGGTGCATTGAATGCAGTTTTTTTAAATTTCCGACTGTACAGCTAAACATATTTATCGGATATATTTCTAGCTACACAGCTGTTCTGAAACCTTTCGATTTAAGGCCTGATTTTAAGTCAAGACGGTTACTCGTAAGAACCTCCCCGAGACGGCCCAGAGGGACGCCCGGAGTACCGACGGTCAGAGCGGTGCTCTACCTACCTGAACCGCAGCCAGGTGAGGCGTAGTACTATCCTCCTACCCAATAGTATCTGGGAGGATATATGCATACCTAAGACGTCCAGGTGATCTTATTGTAAGGCAAATTGTATTTGTCACTCATTTTTAGCAATGCAGTAGCGATGTTTGGCCCTGATGAAAGCAGCGGACACCTTTCTGGGTCCACACCCTGCAGAAACATGTTGACCTACACAATCTAAATAGTAGCTATTTGTTTATCCTACTATGTTCCCGCACTGGTTTTAACTATTGGAAGTTTGAGAGCTCCCTAATAAATTTCTTTTCCTATCTACTCTCCAATTTTATATAATTCACTTAGTTCACACACTCACATTTTCACGCACTGCTTCTCAGCTATCAGAACCCCGTCACCTCTTACACACCCTTAAAACACTGGGGCATCCACTTCTATTTCCAATATAATGAGTGGCTGTAGGTATATTCTCCTTGGTGTAAGGAGTCCCAGATGATGACAAGGGCGGTACCGGACGATAAAAGATGGGTACTTTCACATCTTGGAAGTATCTTGTTGTGCTTGAGTCACACATTATGATTTAATGCAAGAGTTGTCAGTGAGTTACATGTCAGACATTGATTAGCAGGTAGATTGCTCAGTCCCACAGTTACATTCTGTTTTTTACTATTGTCTTCTTTGGGGGCCGTAGCTGTGCTTGGTCTTTAAATTAATCCTTGAACCCTCTCTCTATCGGTTTTGTTCTTTCTACTCGTAAGAAACGTCATGTGACAGCTATGCCGCCCGCCATACTACAAGTGCCATTGGATAGGATGCACTTGTAATGCGGCAGACGGCATATCCATCACGTTTGTGACGGATTAACCCGTCCGCCGAACTGTAGATCAGGTCCTAATCCAGTAATATAGCTCCTCCTTACTGTTTCACGCTGTTGCTTTACCTTTCCAGCCTTTATCACCTTAGTACCCCTTGCTTTCTCATGTATTATTATGTTATATTTTCCAATCCAATAACTACATAATATATCCTATTCTATAATCTTGAGACAACATTCACGTTCAAACCCTGTCAATTGAAGTCCCCTACAGAGTGAAGTGGCAGGTTTGCAATGTGCTCACAACCTCGGATTCTAATTTTACCTGGCATAAGGTTTTACAGAAAATAAAAATCTTTTTTTTCCAAAACGTATTTTAAACAAACCATTTAACAGCCTTGAGAAAGTCTCATGCACACATCCATTAGTGGGGGGAAACTCGTACTGGATGGCAGCAATTCAAAGGCTAAATATTTGTGAGGATCACCCCCACAAATACCATCAATATGACAAATTCAAGAGATGGAATGTATATCTAGAAACTGACAAAACACTGTAATAGAGGACCTGCTTGTCCTCTACCCAAAAAAGGGTGTGTCAGTTAGGGATATAATATTAAACACTGAGAAACCTGTATAATAATCAAAAGGTCTTTCTTTTTTTGCAAATATGTTTATTCATGTAATTATGCTTTCCTCTAAGATATAACCATGAAGTGCCTGAAACTACACACTTTTGATGAATTACTTGTCAAAATACTTTTTGATTTTGGAGTATTTCATTATAATTTGGCAGCTCAGATGATTTACAAAACATCATTAATCCTGCATGGTTATTTTAGGATGAACAACATATGTGCGATCACATGTATCATTGTTACAAAGTCAAGTTGTTCTTCCTAAATAATGCTGAGAACTTAAATCCCAAGACAAACATTCTAGATGTTACAGTTCAGACATGGAGATGTATGTGATTGTTTCCAGAAGTTCAACTGCTCTTTCTTTGAATTGATATTTCTATTCTTATAGGGATGGTCTGAAAATGTTAATGCACAGAAGCAATGGTTCTTTTTCTGGTCTGGCCTGACAGCACAGCGGTCCCCAGACAATTATGAGAGCAACACTAGATAGGGGCTTTGGCTCTGCCCCCATGTTGGGAGCTAGGAGTGCAATATTTGATTGGGAAGATTTTGTGTGCTTCCACAAAAAAGTGCTTGTCCTCCAAACGGCTGTGAACTTTTTGTATATTTATCCAGCTGTCTGAGCTTGAATTTAAAAAGATCCAATACTCAAAGAGCAGCACAACTCAACTCTGGGACCATAGTAATCCAAACCTCATTTTTAAGCATGGGCGAAATTTGCAAATTTGCGATCCGCGAATTTGCGGATTTGCGAATTTGCGATCTGCAAAATTTGCGAATTTGTGCGAATTTTCGGATTTTTTTATTTTTGCATGTTTGCAGGGTGCTTTGCGTGTTCGCGGGGCGATTTGTGTGTTCGCGGGGTGCTTTGCGTGTTCGCGGGTTTTTTTTGTGCGAGACGGCGATGCGCCCTCTGGTTCATCACTGCCACCCTCTCTTTTTTTGTGCCCTTCTGCCCTCTGTACCACTCGTTTTTGTGCCTTTCTGCCCTCTGCCCCACTCGTTTTTGTGCCATTCTGCCCTCTGCCCCACTCGTTTTTGTGCCATTCTGCCCTCTGCCCCACTAGTTTTTGAGCCATTCTGCCCTCTGCCCCACTCGTTGTTGTGCCCTTCTGACCTCTGCCCCACTCGTTTTTGTGCCATTCTGCCCTCTGCCCCACTCGTTTTTGTGCCATTCTGCCCTCAGCCCCACTCGTTGTTGTGACCTTCTGCCCTCTGCCCCACTCGTTTTTGTGCCATTCTGCCCCCTGCCCCACTCGTTGTTGTGCCATTTTGCCCTCTGCCCCACTCGTTTTTGTGCCATTCTGCCCTCTGCCCCACTCGTGTTTGTGCCCTTTTGCCCTCTGCCCCACTCGTTTTTGTGCCATTCTGCCCTCTGCCCCACTCGTTTTTGTGCCATTCTGCCCTCTGCCCCACTCGTTTTTGTGCCATTCTGCCCTCTGCCCCACTCGTTGTTGTGCCCTTCTGCCCTCTGCCCCACTCGTTTTTGTGCCATTCTGCCCTCTGCCCCACTCGTTGTTGTGCCCTTTCTGCCCTCTGCCTCACTCGTTTTTGTGCCATTCTGCCCTCTGCCCCACTCTTTTTTGTGCCCTTCTGCCCTCTGCCCCACTCGTTTTTGTGCCATTCTGCCCTCTGCCCCACTCATTGTTGTGTCATTCTGCCCCTTGCCCCACTCGTTTTTGTGCCATTCTGCCCTCTGTCCCACTCATGTTTGTGCCCTTCTGCCCTCTGCCCCACTCGTTTTTGTGCCATTCTGCCCTCTGCCCCTCTCGTTGTTGTGCCCTTCTGCCCTCTGCCCCACTCGTTGTTGTGCCCTTCTGCCCCTTGCCCCACTCGTTTTTGTGCCATTCTGCCCTCTGCCCCACTCGTGTTTGTGCCCTTCTGCCCTCTGCCCCATTCGTTTTTGTGCCATTCTGCCCTCTGCCCCACTCGTTGTTGTGCCCTTCTGCCCTCTGCCCCACTTGTTGTTGTGCCCTTCTGCCCCTTGCCCCACTCTTTTTTGTGCCATTCTGCCCTCTGCCCCACTCGTTTTTGTGCCATTCTGCCTTCTGCCCCACTCGTTGTTGTGCTCTTCTGCCCTCTGCACCACTCGTTGTTGTGCCATTCTGCCCTCTGCCCCACTTGATGTTGTGCCCTTTCTGCCCTCTGCCTCACTCGTTTTTGTGCCATTCTGCCCTCTGCCCCACTCTTTTTTGTGCTCTTCTGCCCTCTGCCCCACTTGTTTTTAGGCCATTCTGCCCTCTGCCCCACTCATTGTTGTGTCATTCTGCCCCTTGCCCAACTCGTTTTTGTGCCATTCTGCCCTCTGTCCCACTCGTGTTTGTGCCCTTCTGCCCTCTGCCCCACTCGTTTTTGTGCCATTCTGCCCTCTGCCCCTCTCGTTGTTGTGCCCTTCTGCCCTCTGACCCACTCGTTGTTGTGCCCTTCTGCCCCTTGCCCCACTCGTTTTTGTGCCATTCTGCCCTCTGCCCCACTCGTGTTTGTGCCCTTCTGCCCCCTGCCCCACTTGTTTTTGTGCCATTCTGCCCTCTGCCCCACTCTTTGTTGTGCCCTTCTGCTCTCTGCCCCACTCGTTGTTGTGCCCTTCTGCCCCTGGCCCCACTCTTTTTTGTGCCATTCTGCCCTCTGCCCCACTCGTGTTTGTGCCCTTCTGCCCTCTGCCCCACTCGTTTTTGTGCCATTCTGCCCTCTGCCCCACTCGTTGTTGTGCCCTTTCTGCCTTCTGCCTCACTCATTTTTGTGCCATTCTGCCCTCTGCCCCACTCTTTTTTGTGCCCTTCTGCCCTCTGCCCCACTCGTTTTTGTGCCATTCTGCCCTCTGCTCCACTCATTGTTGTGTCATTCTGCCCCTTGCCCCACTCGTTTTTGTGCCATTCTGCCCTCTGTCCCACTCGTGTTTGTGCCCTTCTGCCCTCTGCCCCACTCGTTTTTATGCCATTCTGCCCTCTGCCCCACTCGTTTTTGTGCCATTCTGCCCTCTGCCCCACTCGTTTTTGTGCCATTCTGCCCTCTGCCCCACTCGTTTTTGTGCCATTCTGCCCTCTGCCCCACTCGTTGTTGTGCCCTTCTGCCCTCTGCCCCACTCGTTTTTGTGCCATTCTGCCCTCTGCCCCACTCGTTGTTGTGCCCTTTCTGCCCTTTGCCTCACTCGTTTTTGTGCCATTCTGCCCTCTGCCCCACTCTTTTTTGTGCCCTTCTGCCCTCTGCCCCACTCGTTTTTGTGCCCTTTCTGCCTTCTGCCTCACTCATTTTTGTGCCATTCTGCCCTCTGCCCCACTCTTTTTTGTGCCCTTCTGCCCTCTGCCCCACTCGTTTTTGTGCCATTCTGCCCTCTGCTCCACTCATTGTTGTGTCATTCTGCCCCTTGCCCCACTCGTTTTTGTGCCATTCTGCCCTCTGTCCCACTCGTGTTTGTGCCCTTCTGCCCTCTGCCCCACTCGTTTTTATGCCATTCTGCCCTCTGCCCCACTCGTTTTTGTGCCATTCTGCCCTCTGCCCCACTCTTTTTTGTGCCATTCTGCCCTCTGCCCCACTCGTTGTTGTGCCCTTCTGCCCTCTGCCCCACTCGTTTTTGTGCCATTCTGCCCTCTGCCCCACTCGTTGTTGTGCCCTTTCTGCCCTTTGCCTCACTCGTTTTTGTGCCATTCTGCCCTCTGCCCCACTCGTGTTTGTGCCCTTCTGCCCCCCTGCCCCACTTGTTTTTGTGCCATTCTGCCCTCTGCCCCACTCTTTGTTGTGCCCTTCTGCTCTCTGCCCTACTCGTTGTTGTGCCCTTCTGCCCCTGGCCCCACTCTTTTTTGTGCCATTCTGCCCTCTGCCCCACTCGTGTTTGTGCCCTTCTGCCCTCTGCCCCACTCGTTTTTGTGCCATTCTGCCCTCTGCCCCACTCGTTGTTGTGCCCTTTCTGCCTTCTGCCTCACTCATTTTTGTGCCATTCTGCCCTCTGCCCCACTCTTTTTTGTGCCCTTCTGCCCTCTGCCCCACTCGTTTTTGAGCCATTCTGCCCTCTGCTCCACTCATTGTTGTGTCATTCTGCCCCTTGCCCCACTCGTTTTTGTGCCATTCTGCCCTCTGTCCCACTCGTGTTTGTGCCCTTCTGCCCTCTGCCCCACTCGTTTTTATGCCATTCTGCCCTCTGCCCCACTCGTTTTTGTGCCATTCTGCCCTCTGCCCCACTCGTTTTTGTGCCATTCTGCCCTCTGCCCCACTCGTTTTTGTGCCATTCTGCCCTCTGCCCCACTCGTTGTTGTGCCCTTCTGCCCTCTGCCCCACTCGTTTTTGTGCCATTCTGCCCTCTGCCCCACTCGTTTTTGTGCCATTCTGCCCTCTGCCCCACTCGTTTTTGTGCCATTCTGCCCTCTGCCCCACTCGTTGTTGTGCCCTTCTGCCCTCTGCCCCACTCGTTTTTGTGCCATTCTGCCCTCTGCCCCACTCGTTGTTGTGCCCTTTCTGCCCTTTGCCTCACTCGTTTTTGTGCCATTCTGCCCTCTACCCCACTCTTTTTTGTGCCCTTCTGCCCTCTGCCCCACTCGTTTTTGTGCCATTCTGCCCTCTGCCCCACTCATTGTTGTGTAGTTGAGCTTATATGTAGTTGAGCTTATATAGCGCACAGCTACCCGCAGTGGGTGTCCCGGCACTTGCTTAGGGAACCCGTCCTGATATTCCCCTGTGTGATAGCCCCAGCGGGTATCCACAAGGTGAAAGTCAGGCATCCCGCCGCGAGGGGCCGTTGTGGAGATTAAGCAAGCTATTGCCCAGAGTCGCAGAGTGTGAACCCGTGAGTCGAGAAGGCACCGGAGCGAGAATTATCGAGTCTGTGGAATTTTTAGCCCAAGACCCGCCGAGGGGGGGAATTGAACCCTGGTCCAGGACTGATCTCAGCTTCCGGGTCTGCCGCCTCTAACCCCTGAGCTACACTTCTCCACTGTGTCATTCTGCCCCTTGCCCCACTCGTTTTTGTGCCATTCTGCCCTCTGTCCCACTCATGTTTGTGCCCTTCTGCCCTCTGCCCCACTCGTTTTTGTGCCATTCTGCCCTCTGCCCCTCTCGTTGTTGTGCCCTTCTGCCCTCTGCCCCACTCGTTGTTGTGCCCTTCTGCCCCTTGCCCCACTCGTTTTTGTGCCATTCTGCCCTCTGCCCCACTCGTGTTTGTGCCCTTCTGCCCTCTGCCCCATTCGTTTTTGTGCCATTCTGCCCTCTGCCCCACTCGTTGTTGTGCCCTTCTGCCCTCTGCCCCACTTGTTGTTGTGCCCTTCTGCCCCTTGCCCCACTCTTTTTTGTGCCATTCTGCCCTCTGCCCCACTCGTTTTTGTGCCATTCTGCCTTCTGCCCCACTCGTTGTTGGGCTCTTCTGCCCTCTGCACCACTCGTTTTTGTGCCATTCTGCCCTCTGCCCCACTCGATGTTGTGCCCTTTCTGCCCTCTGCCTCACTCGTTTTTGTGCCATTCTGCCCTCTGCCCCACTCTTTTTTGTGCTCTTCTGCCCTCTGCCCCACTTGTTTTTAGGCCATTCTGCCCTCTGCCCCACTCATTGTTGTGTCATTCTGCCCCTTGCCCCACTCGTTTTTGTGCCATTCTGCCCTCTGTCCCACTCGTGTTTGTGCCCTTCTGCCCTCTGCCCCACTCGTTTTTATGCCATTCTGCCCTCTGCCCCTCTCATTATTGTGTAGTTGAGCTTATATGTAGTTGAGCTTATATAGCGCACAGCTACCCGCAGTGGGTATCCCGGCGCTTGCTTAGGGAACCCGTCCTGATATTCCCCTGTGTGATAGCCCCAGCGGGTATCCACAAGGTGAAAGTCAGGCATCCCGCCGCGAGGGGCCGTTGTGGAGATTAAGCAAGCTATTGCCCAGAGTCGCAGAGTGTGAACCCGTGAGTCGAGAAGGCACCGGAGCGAGAATTATCGAGTCTGTGGAATTTTTAGCCCAAGACCCGCCGAGGGGGGGAATTGAACCCTGGTCCAGGACTGATCTCAGCTTCCGGGTCTGCCGCCTCTAACCCCTGAGCTACACTTCTCCACTGTGTCATTCTGCCCCTTGCCCCACTCGTTTTTGTGCCATTCTGCCCTCTGCACCACTCGTTTTTGTGCCATTCTGCCCTCTGCCCCACTCGATGTTGTGCCCTTTCTGCCCTCTGCCTCACTCGTTTTTGTGCCATTCTGCCCTCTGCCCCACTCTTTTTTGTGCTCTTCTGCCCTCTGCCCCACTTGTTTTTAGGCCATTCTGCCCTCTGCCCCACTCATTGTTGTGTCATTCTGCCCCTTGCCCAACTAGTTTTTGTGCCATTCTGCCCTCTGTCCCACTCGTGTTTGTGCCCTTCTGCCCTCTGCCCCACTCGTTTTTGTGCCATTCTGCCCTCTGCCCCTCTCATTGTTGTGCCCTTCTGCCCTCTGACCCACTCGTTGTTGTGCCCTTCTGCCCCTTGCCCCACTCGTTTTTGTGCCATTCTGCCCTCTGCCCCACTCGTGTTTGTGCCCTTCTGCCCCCTGCCCCACTTGTTTTTGTGCCATTCTGCCCTCTGCCCCACTCTTTGTTGTGCCCTTCTGCCCTCTGCCCCACTTGTTGTTGTGCCCTTCTGCCCCTGGCCCCACTCTTTTTTGTGCCATTCTGCCCTCTGCCCCACTCGTGTTTGTGCCCTTCTGCCCTCTGCCCCACTCGTTTTTGTGCCATTCTGCCCTCTGCCCCACTCGTTGTTGTGCCCTTTCTGCCCTCTGCCTCACTCGTTTTTGTGCCATTCTGCCCTCTGCCCCACTCTTTTTTGTGCCCTTCTGCCCTCTGCCCCACTCGTTTTTGTGCCATTCTGCCCTCTGCTCCACTCATTGTTGTGTCATTCTGCCCCTTGCCCCACTCGTTTTTGTGCCATTCTGCCCTCTGTCCCACTCGTGTTTGTGCCCTTCTGCCCTCTGCCCCACTCGTTTTTATGCCATTCTGCCCTCTGCCCCTCTCATTGTTGTGCCCTTCTGCCCTCTGCCCCACGCTTTGTTGTGCCCTTCTGCCCCTTGCCCCACTCGTTTTTGTGCCATTCTGCCCTCTGCCCCACTCGTGTTTGTGCCCTTCTGCCCTCTGCCCCACTCGTTTTTGTGCCATTCTGCCCTCTGCCCCACTCGTTGTTGTGCCCTTCTGCTCTCTGCCCCACTCGTTTTTGTGCCATTCTGCCCTCTGCCCCACTCGTTGTTGTGCCCTTTCTGCCTTTCTGCCTCATTCGTTTTTGTACCATTCTGCCCTCTGCCCCACTCTTTTTTGTCCCCTTCTGCCCTCTGCCCCACTCGTTTTTGTGCCATTCTGCCCTCTGCCCCACTTGTTGTTGTGTCATTCTGCCCCTTGCCCCACTCGTTTTTGTGCCATTCTATCCTCTGTCCCACTCGTGTTTGTGCCCTTCTGCCCTCTGCCCCACTAGTTTTTTTGCCATTCTGCCCCTCTCATTTTTGTGCCATTCTGCCCTCTGCCCCACTCGTGATTGTGCCCTTCTGCCCTCTGCCCCACTCGTTTTTGTCCCATTCTGCCCTCTGCCCCACTCGTTGTTGTGCCCTTCTGCCCTCTGCCCCACTCGTTGTTGTGCCCTTCTGCCCCTTGCCCCACTCTTTTTTGTGCCATTCTGCCCTCTGTCCCACTCGTGTTTGTGCCCTTCTGCCCTCTGCCCCACTCGTTGTTGTGCCATTCTGCCCTCTGCCCCACTCGTGTTTGTTCCCTTCTGCCCTCTGCCCCACTCGTTGTTGTGCCATTCTGCCCTCTGCCCCACTCGTTTTTGTGCCATTCTATCCTCTGTCCCACTCGTGTTTGTGCCCTTCTGCCCTCTGCCCCACTAGTTTTTTTGCCATTCTGCCCCTCTCATTTTTGTGCCATTCTGCCCTCTGCCCCACTCGTGATTGTGCCCTTCTGCCCTCTGCCCCACTCATTTTTGTGCCATTCTGCCCTCTGCCCCACTCGTTGTTGTGCCCTTTCTGCCCTCTGCCTCACTCGTTTTTGTGCCATTCTGCCCTCTGCCCCACTCTTTTTTGTGCCCTTCTGCCCTCTGCCCCACTCGTTTTTGTGCCATTCTGCCCTCTGCCCCACTCATTGTTGTGTCATTCTGCCCCTTGCCCCACTCGTTTTTGTGCCATTCAGCCCTCTGTCCCACTCATGTTTGTGCCCTTCTGCCCTCTGCCCCACTCGTTTTTGTGCCATTCTGCCCTCTTCCCCTCTCGTTGTTGTGCCCTTCTGCCCTCTGCACCACTCGTTGTTGTGCCCTTCTGCCCCTTGCCCCACTCGTTTCTGTGCCATTCTGCCCTCTGCCCCACTCGTGTTTGTGCCCTTCTGCCCTCTGCCCCATTCGTTTTTGTGCCATTCTGCCCTCTGCCCCACTCGTTGTTGTGCCCTTCTGCCCTCTGCCCCACTTGTTGTTGTGCCCTTCTGCCCCTTGCCCCACTCTTTTTTGTGCCATTTTGCCCTCTGCCCTACTCGTTTTTGTGCCATTCTGCCTTCTGCCCCACTCGTTGTTGTGCTCTTCTGCCCTCTGCACCACTCGTTGTTGTGCCATTCTGCCCTCTGCCCCACTCGATGTTGTGCCCTTTCTGCCTCACTCGTTTTTGTGCCATTCTGCCCTCTGACCCACTCTTTTTTGTGCTCTTCTGCCCTCTGCCCCACTTGTTTTTAGGCCATTCTGCCCTCTGCCCCACTCATTGTTGTGTCATTCTGCCCCTTGCCCAACTTGTTTTTGTGCCATTCTGCCCTCTGTCCCACTCGTGTTTGTGCCCTTCTGCCCTCTGCCCCACTCGTTTTTGTGCCATTCTGCCCTCTGCCCCTCTCGTTGTTGTGCCCTTCTGCCCTCTGCCCCACTCGTTTTTGTGCCATTCTGCCCTCTGCCCCTCTCGTTGTTGTGCCCTTCTGCCCCTTGCCCCACTCGTTTTTGTGCCATTCTGCCGTCTGCCCCACTCGTGTTTGTGCCCTTCTGCCCCCTGCCCCACTTGTTTTTGTGCCATTCTGCCCTCTGCCCCACTCTTTGTTGTGCCCTTCTGCTCTCTGCCCCACTCGTTGTTGTGCCCTTCTGCCCCTGGCCCCACTCTTTTTTGTGCCATTCTGCCCTCTGCCCCACTCGTGTTTGTGCCCTTCTGCCCTCTGCCCCACTCATTTTTGTGCCATTCTGCCCTCTGCCCCACTCGTTGTTGTGCCCTTTCTGCCTTCTGCCTCACTCATTTTTGTGCCATTCTGCCCTCTGCCCCACTCTTTTTTGTGCCCTTCTGCCCTCTGCCCCACTCGTTTTTGTGCCATTCTGCCCTCTGCTCCACTCATTGTTGTGTCATTCTGCCCCTTGCCCCACTCGTTTTTGTGCCATTCTGCCCTTTGTCCCACTCATGTTTGTGCTCTTCTGCCCTCTGCCCCATTCGTTTTTTGTGCCATTCTGCCCTCTGCCCCACTTGTTGTTGTGCCCTTCTGCCCTCTGCCCCACTTGTTGTTGTGCCCTTCTGCCCCTTGCCCCACTCTTTTTTGTGCCATTCTGCCCTCTGCCTCACTCGCTTTTGTGCCATTCTGCCTTCTGCCCCACTCGTTGTTGTGCTCTTCTGCCCTCTGCCCCACTCTTTTTTGTGCCCATCTGCCCTCTGCCCCACTCGTTTTTGTGCCATTCTGCCGTCTGCTCCACTCATTGTTGTGTCATTCTGCCCCTTGCCCCACTCGTTTTTGTGCCATTCTGCCCTCTGTCCCACTCGTGTTTGTGCCCTTCTGCCCTCTGCCCCACTCGTTTTTATGCCATTCTGCCCTCTGCCCCACTCGTTTTTGTGCCATTCTGCCCTCTGCCCCACTCGTTTTTGTGCCATTCTGCCCTCTGCCTCACTCGTTTTTGTGCCATTCTGCCCTCTGCCCCACTCGTTGTTGTGCCCTTCTGCCCTCTGCCCCACTCGTTTTTGTGCCATTCTGCCCTCTGCCCCACTCGTTGTTGTGCCCTTTCTGCCCTTTGCCTCACTCGTTTTTGTGCCATTCTGCCCTCTGCCCCACTCTTTTTTGTGCCCTTCTGCCCTCTGCCCCACTCGTTTTTGTGCCATTCTGCCCTCTGCCCCACTCATTGTTGTTTCATTCTGCCCCTTGCCCCACTCGTTTTTGTGCCATTCTGCCCTCTGTCCCACTCTGTTTGTGCCCTTCTGCCCTCTGCCCCACTTGTTGTTGTGCAATTCTGCCCTCTGCCCCTCTCGTTGTTATGCCATTCTGCCCTCTGCCCCACTCGTGTTTGTGCCCTTCTGCCCTCTGCCCCATTCGTTTTTGTGCCATTCTGCCCTCTGCCCCACTCGTTGTTGTGCCCTTCTGCCCTCTGCCCCACTTGTTGTTGTGCCCTTCTGCCCCTTGCCCCACTCTTTTTTGTGCCATTCTGCCCTCTGCCCCACTCGTTTTTGTGCCATTCTGCCTTCTGCCCCACTCGTTGTTGTGCTCTTCTGCCCTCTGCACCACTCGTTTTTGTGCCATTCTGCCCTCTGCCCCACTCGATGTTGTGCCCTTTCTGCCCTCTGCCTCACTCGTTTTTGTGCCATTCTGCCCTCTGCCCCACTCTTTTTTGTGCTCTTCTGCCCTCTGCCCCACTTGTTTTTAGGCCATTCTGCCCTCTGCCCCACTCATTGTTGTGTCATTCTGCCCCTTGCCCAACGCGTTTTTGTGCCATTCTGCCCTCTGTCCCACTCGTGTTTGTGCCCTTCTGCCCTCTGCCCCACTCGTTTTTGTGCCATTCTGCCCTCTGCCCCTCTCGTTGTTGTGCCCTTCTGCCCTCTGACCCACTCGTTGTTGTGCCCTTCTGCCCCTTGCCCCACTCGTTTTTGTGCCATTCTGCCCTCTGCCCCACTCGTGTTTGTGCCCTTCTGCCCCCTGCCCCACTTGTTTTTGTGCCATTCTGCCCTCTGTCCCACTCTTTGTTGTGCCCTTCTGCCCTCTGCCCCACTTGTTGTTGTGCCCTTCTGCCCCTGGCCCCACTCTTTTTTGTGCCATTCTGCCCTCTGCCCCACTCGTGTTTGTGCCCTTCTGCCCTCTGCCCCACTCGTTTTTGTGCCATTCTGCCCTCTGCCCCACTCGTTGTTGTGCCCTTTCTGCCCTCTGCCTCACTCATTTTTGTGCCATTCTGCCCTCTGCCCCACTCTTTTTTGTGCCCTTCTGCCCTCTGCCCCACTTGTTTTTGTGTCATTCTGCCCTCTGCTCCACTCATTGTTGTGTCATTCTGCCCCTTGCCCCACTCGTTTTTGTGCCATTCTGCCCTCTGTCCCACTCGTGTTTGTGCCCTTCTGCCCTCTGCCCCACTCGTTTTTATGCCATTCTGCCCTCTGCCCCTCTCATTGTTGTGCCCTTCTGCCCTCTGCCCCACTCTTTGTTGTGCCCTTCTGCCCCTTGCCCCACTCGTTTTTGTGCCATTCTGCCCTCTGCCCCACTCGTGTTTGTGCCCTTCTGCCCTCTGCCCAACTTGTTTTTGTGCCATTCTGCCCTCTGCCCCACTCGTTGTTGTGCCCTTCTACCCTCTGCCCCACTCGTTGTTGTGCCCTTCTGCCCCTTGCCCCACTCTTTTTTGTGCCATTCTGCCCTCTGCCCCACTCGTGTTTGTGCACTTCTGCCCTCTGCCCCACTCGTTTTTGTGCCATTCTGCCCTCTGCCCCACTCGTTGTTGTGCCCTTCTGCTCTCTGCCCCACTCGTTTTTGTGCCATTCTCCCCTCTGCCCCACTCGTTGTTGTGCCCTTTCTGCCCTCTGCCTCACTCGTTTTTGTGCCATTCTGCCCTCTGCCCTACTCTTTTTTGTCCCCTTCTGCCCTCTGCCCCACTCGTTTTTGTGCCATTCTGCCCTCTGCCCCACTTGTTGTTGTGTCATTCTGCCCCTTGCCCCACTCGTTTTTGTGCCATTCTATCCTCTGTCCCACTCGTGTTTGTGCCCTTCTGCCCTCTGCCCCACTAGTTTTTTTGCCATTCTGCCCCTCTCATTTTTGTGCCATTCTGCCCTCTGCCCCACTCGTGATTGTGCCCTTCTGCCCTCTGCCCCACTCGTTTTTGTGCCATTCTGCCCTCTGCCCCACTCGTTGTTGTGCCCTTCTGCCCTCTGCCCCACTCGTTGTTGTGCCCTTCTGCCCCTTGCCCCACTCTTTTTTGTGCCATTCTGCCCTCTGCCCCACTCGTGTTTGTGCCCTTCTGCCCTCTGCCCCACTCGTTGTTGTGCCATTCTGCCCTCTGCCCCACTCGTGTTTGTTCCCTTCTGCCCTCTGCCCCACTCGTTGTTGTGCCATTCTGCCCTCTGCCCCACTCGTGTTTGTGCCCTTCTACCCTCTGCCCCACTCGTTTTTGTGCCATTCTGCCCTCTGCCCCACTCGTTGTTGTGCCCTTCTGCCCTCTGCCCCACTCCTTGCCTTTTTTTTTTAAATGGCGCCGACAAGCTGCCAGCGCCATTCTAAAATAGTTACTAAGTTAGCTTCATCAGGAAGCACTAATAGATAAAATAAAGCAGGTGCTCGAGTTGGAGCTCAAATTCAGTTAAACTCGAGCACCTGCTTCATTTTATATATTAGTGCTTCCTGTTGAAGCTAACTTAGTAACTATTTTAGAATGGCGCTGGCAGCTTGCCGGCGCCATTCTAAAATAGTTACAAACACTGAGCTTGAGCGTTTGCCCCCGGATCTTTTCCGCTCGCGGATTTGCGAATTTTCGGCAAATTCGCGGGAATTCGCGAATCGCGAATTTGCCGAAAATTCGCAAAATCCGCGAGCAGAACGGATTTTGCGCCCATGCTTACTCATTTTCTCTTGGAATTACTACTTTTTTCTCCAATAGACATAGAGTGTAATGTGTTTAGAAACAGCATGTGAGAACTTATTATTGCCAGCCACATCATCTGGTTGCCACAGGTCCAAACACAGCAATTTGAGGTGCCCCAGTCCTTCTGAAGACCCTGCTACATGGCCTCTGCCACAAGGATAAAACTACCATATATTTGGGGTGGATTATTTTGAGACTATCTCCAGTCCTGCTAGGCAAAATTCAATTGTGGTTTCTGTTCTGTGTATTCCTGTTGACATGCTCATCCAGCAGTGGCAATCATGTTGAGTCTCCTGACACCCAAAATGTACTTAGGGAGTCCTGATGAATTCTCACATACTTTGACACAGCTACTTCCCTAGAAGTACCTTGACTGTAGGGGCCCGAATCTGGCTTTCTGTGCAACCTTGGTAGTCTCCTGACCAAGGATATAACAGCAGATTACTCTCTCAGCATGCACTTCCCAAACTCCCATACCTTCAGCCACTTGCATGTTGTAAATGTGCCCAGTAGGAGTCTGTGATGTCCACTTCTGGGGCACCTACAAAAAGACTCAGTCCTCACAACTCCATGGTGGCCCCTTAACCATAATGGTTTGTAGTAAGTCTCACATCTACTGGTCCTAAAAGGTATTCTAGGACTAAGTGCCACTAGTCCGGGAAACAGAGTCCACTAGGGTCCACGAAAACAAGATCTGAGTTCGGTCCTCCACACTTCTGAAAGGAGTAAATTAACCTTGCTAGTCTGTCTTTCTATTTTCTGGTCATCTCTCTGCAGAGCTTTAAAAACGGAGGTGGAACATTCAAGAAATTTAGATTAGCCTGTTCAATGTGTTGAAGTCACATAACCCTTCGCTCCTCATCTGGACTTGACTTCCAGGGATCTGCCCACTGACTCTCAACCCACTTTCACAGTATTCTGGCAAGAAACAAATATGGTGGCTTGGTGCCAAATTCCATAATATCCCACCTCTAAGCCAAAATTTACCTACGCAAGTCTAGGTCAGGGAAAAAAGACAAATTATTAAATGTACAAAGGAAACTAAATATGTCCAAATGAACCTCATATTTGGGTTCCTGGCCCACAAATTGATACACAAGGAGCTGATTTTCACTTTTGTATCTCATTCCAATTTGAGGTTAGCTAAAAAACAATTTACACATAAAGCATACATTAAAAATATTACACATTACACTATATTCCAAGTGATATAATATACTACCTTTTTTCTCTCCAATTAAGATTATTTTGGCAGGTCCCATCTCCCACAGTGCTACTTCTGTGCACATGCCAGGCTAGATTTGAGAACATGTTCCTCTTTTAGACTGTATCCATTTAACCCAACTACACACAGCTGATGGCCCTATACTGACATGTAGGCACTGATGGTTGTAGCGTAAATCCGGTAAAGTGCAGAGCTGACAGTGGCTGAGACACTATTAGCATCACAACTGGAGGTCCAAAAACCAGCGATCCAAAAGTGAAGAAAGGGCTTCTAAAAGGTTGGAACCTGATTTCCAATAATCTTTGATTCAAATGATTATGTAGGCCTAAAGTAGTCTTTCAAATTCTCATGGACATTGCAATGTCAAATAGACTTTCTGCCATGACGCATGGGCGTTATTAAATTTGCCATGCTGAACAGGTGAACCCCCACAGATGATGCACGGCAGGAAAAAGCCTGTATTTGCATCAAAAAGTAGGTGTTCAAAAGCTATTGTTTGCTCTTCCTTTGATTCTACTCTTGACATATGTGAAAGAGCCGTTCAAATTATGACACTTCATTCTTCCTACATAGACTATGGCTGTTCCAAGGTTTGAAAACTGTAACCAAGCAGATTCCATATTTCCTTCAACTATGAAAGCAAGACATTGGTTCATTTGTAAAATCATTTCTGAACCTAAGATATTCTCTAAATAATACAGTAATTATAGGTTCTTTGCATTTCCTTGTTATGTTATAGCATATATGCTACAGTCAATTTTGTATGACAACCTCCTGTTTCAGAGACCCCCCACTTGTTTGAATTTGTCTTGACTTAGTACAAATAATATGCATTAAATAGTTGTTGCCTGCATAATTCTGATAGAGATTGATGTTGAGGGCTTTAGTTTCAATTCAATATTGTATTAGATTCATCATCCCCGTTGAATGCCCTGTGCGCTTGAAACAACTTTCAATGTATTTTAGATTACTAACTCCCTGCAATTCATCACATTTCATTCCTTGTTGTAGTCTCTGCATGTTTCAAATCTTTAAATTAATCGTGTAGAGTATACATTGTTGCCAATCACATTACTGTGTGAATTGACATTCATTCACAATATTGTTCACATGTGCAGCACACATGGCTAGGTGTTTCCAGGCTACGGCACAGAAAGTCACCTTAGTAATTGTTTGTAAATATGTCAAGCTAATTTTTTCTCTTCAAAGATGTGCCTTTTGTCACTCATCTGTTCTCATGCCTCAGCTTCATGCTGTTAGATTACATCTGGCTTCAGATGCATAGATCAAAGTCACTATACCAACAAATTCTACACATTAGATGAACATATTACCGCCAAGGGATCACTCTGTTGATTGCTATGACTAAACATTGTTGCATGGATTCCATCAATTAAAGCTAACTAGAGATAACAGACATTGTTCACAGACACTCTGGCCAGGGTCAACTTCCAGCCCAACCATTAAAAAGGGTAAATATTAATCTCAATTTTGCTCCCACTGGGCCACCTTCTATAACAAATCTCTTACTGTATATCCCTTTAGATGACCCACGCAAAAGGAGGTTTATTCATATAGCCTAACCTCCTGATGGTCAGAGCTGTAGCAATCCTAATGCACGCCCTTAAGTATGGTGACAAATAGGGATGTTCTTCCCTTTTACAACTTCTTTCGAAATGTATCCTGATAACTCCTCCTATAGTCTCATTGTGTGACCCTTTGGGAAATTGATTTATCTGTTTATCCTTATGTACACATTCCGAACAGGCTTAGAGCTACATCTACCCTCCTTATGGTTTCCTATAGGGAGTTTTGAACATTTTATTGCTAAACCAGCTATTTGACAATCTGAGGTTGTGGTATCCACACAATATTAAGTTAAGTCTATAAATCATGTTTTCTATAGGTTCTCTCTTGTGGACATGCTATGCAGAAAATCATGTTTACTTTTCTTTCCTTAACCCAATCTTTAGGTGGCTTTAATGGAATATCCACTTATTTTGCCATATGTGATAGGGCTCTTTGAAACTGTGCCTGAGTTTTTCTCAGGTACGTTCTAGTCAAACCTATCTGATCAGACCTTCCTTAATACATTATACTCTTCACCTTAATTTCAGTCTCTAAAGTGTGAACACCATTGATTCTCCCCAGAGGCAACATCCTCATAAAGACCGCTATAAAATGTTCTGTCTGCAGAAGGCACGTGAAGCAAGTGAGCCCAAATGCTTTTAAGCATTTATAAATACCACCATCACTTATCTGTCTTAACGAGAATCATCAAATTCCTTTTGAAACCGCGTGACTCTTCACTGTGGAAACGTCAGCATTAGTAGCTTGGATTTTGACACTCTGGCCTCTGATCTTTTTTACAAACTTCTCCGACTGTTCAGTGCCCTTAGCGATATTAATAACGGCACTTAAAGATGATTCTGTACCAAGCCATAGCCTTTCCTGAATCTTTTTGCTTTTTTTTTATCATTATTTGGTCCCTCAGCACCTGTTCATAAGTTACTGTTTCAAAAGCAGAAGATCCTTCTATCCTCCGCAACAGAGATACGTAATCCTCAATTGACCCCTCCTCCTTTTCTGCATGTAAATACAATTTGAATCTCTCCATCACTGTATTAATGTTCCTTCAAAACAATGCGCAATGCAGCACACATAAAAACAGCAAAAACAAGGAAAAATAAAGTATTTCTCCTCGAAGCACCCTGTTAAGACCAGGTTTTCACTGGTCTTAATGTTGGTGCTGCCCCATATTTAAGCCAGTCTTGGAAATATGTAGCAGCGTCAAAATCAATGGGTGTTGTAGCGGAGCGCCCACTGCAGCACCCATTGACCACCCCTTTCACGCTAAGTGTAGTGTGAAAGAGTGCCTTATTTAAAAGGCAGTGTTAAGACATATTACGTGGCATAATGCTGCCTTGTACATACGACAAAACCCCTAATGTCACCTAAACGCCAAAAAAAGTGAAGTACTGGTGGCGATAGGGTCTTTTTAAAGTATACCCCTAGTCTTTACTTTGATAGTAATTGCACGAATGCGACCTGCTAAAATCTGCAAAATGTAATCATATTTAAACTATACATCCTGTGCTTAACTTGTACAAGAGCGAGCAAAGGTGCTCAAAACTCTGCTCAGAAATCTGCAATTAAATTCTAGCCCTGCTAAATACTAAAGCTGCAATTTTAAATCCACTTCATGCCTATTACTTCACTACTAGACACAGCCTGCCTCTTTATCTCTCTCAAGCAGTTTCCTCTTTTCTCCCTTTGTGATGGGTTTCCACCTTTCTCTTCCATCTTTTTTTTGTGTGTTTTCCCCTGTCTTTTATCGGTAAATGTCTGATGCAGAATAATATCGCCGTCCTTAAAAATGAGTCTTGATGGCCCCCCCCCGGCAACCACCGGCTTAAATTAAGCACTGATGAAGCATGTCTGGCACATATAGCAAACATTAGTACTTGTTCATTTATATGATGCTACAATACGCTGACCTTACCTAGCAGTAATATTCCTGTTTGACCTACCAATTGTTAACGTCATGATCAAGTTTCATTGCATGTATTTTAAATAAATAGCGCTGTCGGTTATTTTAAAATAATCGCCAGGACCAGAATTGACCTGACGCTGTAGTTGTAGTTGAACCATTGTGAAAAGCTCATTGAATAGTGCTGTGCTAGGCAAAAGAAAAGCAGTAGCTATGACGTTGCCTATTATAAAAAAATATATATTATTTATAGATGGTCAACTAATCAGTCAGGATTTTTGAAGCGCGCTACTCACCCATGAGGGTCTTAGGCGCTGGAGGTGTAGGGGGGGTTCAAGCTGGACTTTATCTTGCATTGCAGAGGGCGACCTTCTGGTTAAGGAACGACCCTATGACCTTCATTTCCACCCACTTGCACCATTTCATTCCAGTATATATCAAAATCATTCCAGCGCAATCTGCTATCACTATCCTATTCTGTCCCTGCATTGCAGAGATTACAATTAATTTGATGTTGTTCCTTTTCGAAAAAGAGTTATTTATTCACCTAGCTCGCTCTGGCATGAAGCTTTCTACATCTCATAAAGAGAGAAAACTAGGTTGATCAAATCTTCTCTAAGAACACATCATTTCATGCTGATGTAGCGCTAGGATTTACTGATTATTATACTAATGGATACCACCTTTCCTGAGGTCCAAATTAATAATGTATATTTTACAGTATCTTTATTAGACCTGGGCCCTGCAGGGGTCTACGCAGCTCCTGGTCTGCATGGCATTGATGTCCATTGAGGAAGTATACTATTGGGCTTCTCATTTCCATAAATGGCAAAGGTGCAAAAGGCCTTTGGCCTGCACGGTTACTTTTTCGCACAAAACCTAGTTAATAATTTGTTTTAATAATTTCTTTCAACCATAATTTTTTTTAATATTGCTTTGCATGGCTTCACTAGTTGAAGCCATACAAGGCAGCAAGGCCCATTCCACAGTAACAAAGTGTAACAAAGACTCCACTAGGAGATCGTAGATACTCCATTTTGGGAGAACGTACATGGTTAAACTCCTTTCAGCAGCCCTCAGTCAACACCATAACTGTTGAGATCCAAAACATCCCAAAAATCTCCAGACATGCAGACAACTAAAGGCTCAGTCCTGATTTCATGTCATGCCTCTTTAATCCACCACCAAACACTCCTTGTCTTTTTATATCACACTTTTTTATCCCTGCTTCCTCTCTTTTTCACTGGTGTTACGTCTTTCACGACCTCCCACCTCCCCCTTTTGTGTTTTTCTCTCTCTTGCTCTGGATCAAAGTCTGTTGAGGAAAAGTAAATGTTGCTCCCCAAATATCAGTGCCAGTGGGCCCCACCTGAAACCACTAGCTCAAATTAGGTTCAGGTGAAACAGTGTGCAGTCAACTGGTTTGTGAAAGGCCCTCAAGTCACTCTAATTTGAAAAAAGAGCAACAATATTCTATTGTTTTTATTGACAATGTTTACTCACACCACACACACGTCTTAAAATTATTTTCATAAAAGTTAAGCTAAGCCATTGGTAAATGCACAATATCTACCAATGCCACGTGATTCCCACACCTCCTATATTTTAAAAAAGTATGGCTCCTTGCAAACTCTGTGGGGCAGTGGGATGTGCGGAGTCTACATTAATATCTGTACAGTAGTTTGTACTGTTGAAATACATTCTCCACTTTAACATTTATCAATTTGACTTTTCACCCAATGTGTTGCCTCCTAGGTTTCTTGAAAAATATTTTCTAGTCATTGCTTTGTGTGTCTAAATATAACTTTGTCTTATTTAATTTAAAGCTGCTACCCCAGTCTGGGTACCACTAGGGTGTTTTCTAGGAGTGCATTTTAAAAAGCCCGTTTATACTGCTTCTTCAGAATACAAGGGACACACAGTAACACACTCTCTTCTGAATTAAAAGCAACGCAAATTAAAAAGTCTTTTAATAAGAGACCACACACTGTGTACCAAATTTAGAAATAAGTGGTGAATGAGTCTATGGGGGTCATTTACTGTGTGGCCGTTTAGGTACCTTCCTCTCTATTGCCATCCCGAATGCAAGTTTACTTATGCCCTTGAGAGGTGTAGATCTGTGATTGTATACAGGGTAGGGATATGCTTTCCAAACGTTTATAAATGCTCACAAGCTCTTAGGTTTGTAAATGGTCAGGCTTCAACGTCTGCTCTACTAAGAAATCTAAGAAAGTGATGCCAGCACCCATGGTTGAACATTTTGTTGAAAAGGGCCATGGCGAACATGACTTTAAATGGTCTATCCTGTTCACAGTACATCAAACTAATCGCTGTCTGGATGTTGAACGAATTTTATTGCAGAAGGAAGCCTATCTAATTCTGAAATTCAATAGTACTCAGACAGGATTAAACAACTTATCTGAAATCGCAAGATTGTGATCTTGATCTTCACTTTGGGTGCGTTGGCAGTTTGTGACCACAGTTCTGTATTTAATTCTTCCAAGAATTCAATTCTTTTAAGACAAAATTTAAGACTTGAGCCCCAATGAATATCTTCAAATACAAAAATAGCGATCATAATTACGTGGGGAATTAAACATCAGCCAGAAGGGAGAATTTTCTTTGATTCTAACTCTATGCGCCACATTGAATCATCAAGCTTTTAGATGATGTAAATATTGTATTTTAACACACTGAATAAGATTGCAAATGACAGAAGGGTAGTAACAAAAATAGTTACTGTTAATATGTGGCTTTTAGCTAATATTTCCACTCACTCTTTTACTATGGTCAGATTAATTTACTTTACTACAAGTCCCACAATCCTTATGGCCGTGTTTTTGGTATAAATTACGCCCAGACAATGAGCGGCCATCTTGGATGAGATCGACCGGTAGTTAGATTATTCAGTCGGGAGACTCGATGCCCAGGTAAAGACCTCTGTCAGCGGTGCGGTAAGACCAAAGAAATGAGCGTAGATAAAGGGGTTACAATGTTCCCTTTTTATTCCACAGAATGGCAAAGCGTGCGGCGTAGAGGCATCGTATTAATTACTG
The DNA here is from genome assembly GCF_964263255.1 of Lissotriton vulgaris. Classification (NCBI taxonomy): domain Eukaryota; kingdom Metazoa; phylum Chordata; class Amphibia; order Caudata; family Salamandridae; genus Lissotriton; species Lissotriton vulgaris. Next base: position 667,567,579 of record NC_141694.1, read on the forward strand.
AGGCAATCAGGTAGGCTTTTAACGCTTTAAACCTAGCTGACACGAGTAGCAATTACCGAAAGAGATAGTTTGAGAGAACTAAAAAGTTGCTGTATTTTCAGCCTCCCTTTTTGGAACTTCCAGACATGTTACAGCATTTCGTGAAGTTGGCAATTAAACTCATTGGCTAACGTGGATAAGTGAAAAGAAGCCGGATATACAAGCATAATAAGGTAGGCTTGTAAGCGGTTTTCTTTTTTCCTTTTTTCCTCTTTTCTCTTCTGTAATCAAGTTAGAAATTTTAGAAGCCGCAACATCTTAAACTCAATATCTTTTCCAACAGCCCTGCCCTCCGCATACCTCCAGAACGCTTTTGACTGCTCATGAAAGAAAGTCCATTTAAGAATATAATAAGACAGTCTTTTATGATCCATCGTTTAAACTTGGTATGTAGTCCAAGCCAGTGACATGTCATTGGTTCATTGTGTGACTGTAATGGAGACAATTATGAATCTTTGTAAACAAAGCTTTATTGTTTTGTTTTTTTATATCACACAGACAAAAGAAAAAAAGGCCCTGATGAGATTCCAGGAACTGGTTTCCTGATTTCGAAACGCGTCGGCATATTGGGAGTCACATTTGGAGGATTAAATTGTATATTAGTCATTTATCAGTATTAGTTCATTTAGACGTTATCAAATAGCTCTATCAACTTGACTGTATTCCTCCTGTCCTTCCTTTTCCCTTCTTCCCCCTTTTTTTGATTCTGTCTTTTATTGATTGAAAACAAATATATATTAACTGTGTATGTGTTTTGTTGTGATGATGTTGTTGATTTGAATATTTTTTGAAATATTGAGATATGTTTTGTTTATAAGTCACTGTGTTGAGTATTGTAAATATTTGTACAGTTGGTCCTATTTTTGCTAATCAATGTAGAAACAATCTTTAAAGTAAAAAAGAACGTCAATGGTATAAAATATAAATACCTGGTCAGAATTCAATAAAATATTCTTGACCTGTAACTGTGTTTGTGTTTAAAAACAAGTGGTCTAGGCAAATTGTGTATTCTTGTATTTATAAAAGTCCAGCCTATTCTACGTCCAAATACGGACCTAACTCCTTTGGGTTACATGTTTCTAAAAGTAGCATTTTCAGAATTGTGACTTAAAATCAGACTTTACCATTAAAGACGATTTTAAATTACAGTTCTCTCGAAATCAAACATGACATTTCTACCTGCTCCCAAGAAAAGGTTATCACTTATTAATGTAATAAGCTTATTCAACGTTATCCTATGGGAGAGGTTGTCCTGGCAGTACTGAAAAGCAAATGTAAGAGTTTTTCAAAACCAGGACATGTAAAACCTTAAAGTACATAGCCAACTTTTTAAAAACAATACAACCTGCCTTTGGGCTGTTTAGGGCCTTCCCTGGGGATTGACTTCTATGTATTGAAATGCAAGGTTTAGGCCTAGCGAAAGGTCTATTTTGCTAGGTCAAAATGGATGTTTAATACTACACACAGGCTGCAGTGGAAGTCCTGAGACATGTTTAACAAGGCTACGTGTGTGGGTGGCACAATAAGTACCGCAGCCTCACTAGTCGAATTTAATTTACAGGCCCTGGGTACATTTATGACCACTTTACTAGGGATTTGTAACTGAATTATATGTGCCAAATGGCTGTATGATAATATTACCATCTTTAGGGGAGAGATAATAGTCCTTTAGCACTGGTTGTCAGTGGCAAACGGCACAGAGTCCTACAAGCCAACAAAACAGGTTCAGAAACTGGAACTGTGAAGGCAAAAGGTGGGGGGGGGGTTGTGGGTGCTTGAAGAGAGGGACAGGTACAACTGGTACTGACTGTGTCAATATGGTTAAAACTCAGTTTCCATTTCAATGCCATTTTGAGGTCTCGGATACAAACAGCTCTATCTTTCTGTTGACAAGCACTATTGGTTCTAATATATTACAGATAATTAAAGTGAGTTTTGGATCGGCCTTCCCACACTAACTGATTTAATGGTTGTTCAATTCTTGTACTTGTCTCACCCAGGAGCATTCAGGTCTCAAAGTACTCTGACTGGGTGATGTAGGCCTCCACTGCAAACGTCAGAAATTGCTTTGTAATGGCTCTGAAGGAAAATATTCACTCTCTCTCCGTCCCATTGCCCCATCTTTTTCTCTTCCCCAGTCCACCCCGAAACATCATCATCTTGTTTGCCGGCATTGAGCAGGTTTTTTTTTTCTTTTGAAGGTTTTTGATAACTTTTTGCCACCTACTGTGCTATCTGAGCAGCCGTCTTAATTCTTTTTTACCAAGATGGCTGCCTTGAACCTTGGTTTATTTGAACAAACCCCATTGAAAATGACCACCAGGTATGTGTGGACATTCAATCCAAAACCAAAACTGAACAGAGCGACAGACTAGTTGGATAGCACCTCACTGTATTACTGCAATTTAGTCTTTGAGAATTGTGCACAGATCATACAGCACTTGTCGCCCTTTAGTGCCACTGAATACAGACTTTGATTTTTGATGAAAGCAAGGAGGTGCACCAAGAAAGTAGATTAGGCCCATAATAATTCTTCAAGAAAGTTCTTTATTCAAAAGTTCATGCTCATTCAAAGAAGAACCAGTCAACACATTTCATTCCCAAAATAAAATCGTGGAACTTCGCCAAGGCTGTAAAAAATAAGTAAAAAAACATTAAAAAACACAAAATGACTAACGGACATAACTGATAACATGAAAATCTTCATTGTTGTCACTACCATCAGATATTGACATGTGGATTGCACTCATTTCTGCTTTATAGGAGTTTAACATGCCAAAATGTAATGACGGACGGGAAGAACTGACACAGGACCTATTTGGATGAAGTTTCACTGCCCCACCTGTGACTCACAATGAACAGGGTGTTTCGGGTTTGCATGCTCTCTTTTTAAAATTAGAACACTTGAAAAAACAAGAGCTAGCACAGTGGTAGGATGGGGTCACTCTACAGCAGTACATTAATAACTCCCAGGGTCTGTGGATTTTAAATTCCCCAACCTTTGAGGATCTTAGCAAAGATCTACTGAGAGAGTGGGAGGCCACTCTGGAAGGGGCCTCCTTAGTAATGATGCAAATACTTATTAGACATGCAATAGATAAAGGAACAAAGCTGATATCAGAAAATGAGGTGGTAGAAAGGGAAATAGAAAAAATAGAAGCTAGAGATTTGGTTGAGAAAAACTATGGGCCAGATGTAGGACACCAAATATTGGTCGGTAACGGCCGATTTCCGCCGTTACCGACCGGTATTTGGTTTTTGATATGTAGGGGCCTTAAATTTGACAGAATCTGTAAATTTACCGATTCGGTAAAATACAGAACCGATAAATTTAACTAATCGGTAAATCTAGATGTAGGTGGCACTGAAAACAGTGCCACAGGCCCTTAAGAATTCGTTATTTACCATGAAATAATATTTTGTGGTAAATAACGAATTCCAGTGTACATGCACATCTGTGCATGTACACCTGTGCCATGTGGCATACGTACATGCCCTAAGGGCATGTATGTGTGTCACATGGCACACAAGCCAGAATCAGGAGTGCCACAGGGTGTCAAAGTGACACACTGTCCCCCTTGACAATTCAGTAATTTTACCGAATCGGTATTTATCGATTCGGTAATTGCCATCGATTCCTATGGGCCTCAAGGCCCATAGGAATCAATGGCAATTACCGACTCGGTAAATACCGATTCGGTAATTACCGAATCATACCGATTAGGTAAAAATTACAGAATTATTTCCTACATCTCATTTACCGAATCTAGAATACTGAATCCGTAAAATTCGGTATTCTAGAGTCAGTAAATGAGATTTACCTACATCGGCCCCCTATGATATTTAAAAAAAAAGTAATTGAAAACCATCAGCAATACCTAAAAGATAAAAAGATTAGGAAAATCAGCGTGACAATAGAGACTACAGAGAAGGTCGTATTTATACCTTTGCCAAAAAATACGACACAGTTCAGATTCCAGAAGACAGAAAAAGAGAGAGATGAGATAGACGATACACGCTCAGCAAGCAGTAGTTTGATCGCCTCACAGATACAGTGCTGCTTCAAGCAACAATTTAAATGAGATCACTTTAGGGGAGGGAATATCCTCATTTCAGAAAGTATCAGCAGCAAACAATGCAAAAAGCAAAACCTAAAAACCAGGAGAGGGGGGAGGAGGTGTCACAGCAAATGCAAAAGGAGTGCAGGTGGGGGGATGATGACGAAATCAATGCAAACTTAATGGGTATCACTGTCACAGACGGGTGAGGCACAGGGTCTCTACACAATACTGAATCCTGTAATGAAATAAAAAACATGAATTTGTCTAAAGTATCAATTGACGATGATGAATTGAATTTGCTAAGTAAAGGTTTGGGCTACTGTCCAACACAAAAGGATGATCTAATAGATGTACACATTGATGTGTTCAAATTTGTCAGAACTCTGAAATTAAAAGACTATTTTCATGATCAATTGTCTGAGGTAATTAATCCTACAGTGGGATCTTCAACCATATCACATACTATTGCAGACATTCAGAATAATCAGTGTCCCTTGTCTATTCAGGACAATGATGATATCGATGTAAGAACTGTGCAACTAGACTTACATATTGCGGAGTACCTTACTATAGACAGTAGGCCATGACCCAAATCCAAATTTGTTCCTGCAAGCTTGTACCATCAGAATATCCATGTCTTCGAAGAAAAGGTAACAGAACATTTTTATAAACTTGAATCTCTTTCTAGATGTGCGTCTCAGCCTTGTTCCAATCTGCCACTGAGTGAGAGGCAAGCCTTAAGTAGACTCCAGAATGACAACAGCATTGTAATCCGAAAAGCGGAAAAAGGCAGAAATGTAGTTATAATGGTCAAAAGAGACTACAAAAATGAAATAAACCGACAATTGAATGATGTTTCATGTTATTTGCCTGTGAATGCGAATCCTATAGGTGAATTGACTTTCCTCATCAATTTAAAACTTTAGTGAGTAGAGGGACATCTGCCCTCTGAGTGACTCAGAATACAAATTCTTGAAAGTAGGATGATCCCTTGTGTGTATATATATATATATATATATATATATATATATATATATATATATATATATATATATATATATATATATACATATATTGTAGCTCCTTTCCTTTTGTATTTTCCAAAGAAAACCAGCACTCGCGGGAGGAGGATCAACGCTTTTATTACGACCCTCTGAGCACCAGGCGCGTTTCGGCTCCTGCCTTTGTCAGTGGTACACTGACGCGCCATTTTTTTCAATTTAAATACCCTTCACGTTATACATAGTCATCGAGATCGAAATAGGGCTTCTTTCCCAAACATGTACGCCATATTAGAAGGGTGATATATATATATATATGTTACCCAAAGTACACAAAAAGGCCCCATTTCCGCTGAGACAACGTATTATCTCAGGGGTGAGTTCATCAACTAAGAAGATGTCAGCATTTGTGTATAGTAATTTGCAAAAATGAATGATCAACCTCCCATCTTACATAAGGGATAGTAAGGATGTAGTACAGAAATTCAAGGATTTTGCATGGTTGGAAGACTTTTTTATGCATGCACTGAGAACAAATTTGGCCTCATGGCAGCACGTTAGTACTTGAACAGAGACGGAGCACACTGATATGAACGCAACAACATGATCTTGAAGATGATGGAATTAATTCTAATCAAGAATATTTTCCTTCATAATGGACAGTGGTACCATCAGATCTGTGGAACGGCCGTGAGCACCAGGTTTGCCCCTTGTTATGCCTGTCTCTTTATGGGTTAGTATGACAGTGAGCACGCCTTAAGCATAAATGCCTCCCCTTTGACCCAGAATATAATCATTTGGGGGAGGTACATTGATGATATCATCTGCCTATGGTCAGGTTCTGATGAAGCACTTCAAGATTATTTTTTGTTTCTAAACAATAATCCATATAAAGTGAGACTAAAAATTGATTAACATAAGGAGCAGATAAATTTCCTTGATCTCCACTTTTATGTGAAACATTGAATTGCTGAGAGTACCTTATTTAGGAAAGAAACAGCTTTTAATGATGTACTGCATGCATGAAGTGTGCATGCACAGTCAGTGATTAAAAACATCCCTCATGGGGAGATGGTAAGAATAAGGAGGAATTGCACTGAAGACACCTCTTTTGAAGTCAACATTGCTGATACCCGGTTTTTCAAGAGGGGCTACAAAATTAGGGACTTGCAAAATGCAGAAACTAAGGTACACCAGTTGAATAGAGACTCAACACATATGGATAGCAAAAGCCCCCAAAAAAGGATTAACCATGACAAGACACTCAGATTCATCACTAAATATACAACATATAGTGACAACATTTTCAGAATTTAAAAAAAGAATTGGCACATTTGACATGATGTTCCAAGCCTAAAGCAAGCGTTAACCAAAAATCCCTCAGTCACCTATAGAAAGGGGCTAACCCTGAAGGATATGTGATGTTACAACGCATGCCATTACATAGCATGCCGTTGCAACGGCAAACTTTATCCCGACTTTCTGTTGGGGGAGTGCTGGAAGTTGGAATAGATTAATTTTCTATTCCAACTCCAGTGCAACAGTAGGGAAGGTGTTGGAGTTACATGCAACAGCTTTTACCCACTGCTGCACACCTTTTTCGTTGCAACGGCATGCAATTTAACTGAATGCGTTATAACGGTTGCGCTGTAAAGGCTGCTACGCAACCACAAAAGACAAACTCTGCCCAAGTTATGTAACATCGGCCAGGGCGACAGAACATGGCTATGTCCCAATCCAAATGGCACTATACTTGTGACTCATGTAACGTGTCACTTTGGAAGGAACAAAAAAAAGGAATTTGCCTACAAAAGCGCTCAACACTATAAGATCAATGAGTTCATTAACTGCAATACATCATTTGTGATATATGTGCTAGGTTGTACCAGCGGAATGATCTATGTAGGGAACTCAACACAATGTCTAAAGTTGAGAAATCAAGAGCAGCGTAGAGCCATAGCAAGTGGAGACACCATGTACCCTATGGCTTAACACTACAGGCAAGTCCATCCCATTGACTCTGTCTTCTGGTTTCACAGGATTGAACATGTAAGGGTACATAAGTGAGGAGGAGATAGGGAGCTCTCTCTCAGACAGAAGGAGGCTAAATGGATCTGCAGATTGCAGGCGATCACCTGTGATTATAACACTGACAATGAGTTGCATTACTTCTTAAATTATCTACAATGTTTTCGAGCAAATATGCTGTCAAGGTCAAACAAAGTGTACATGAATTGATAGTGGTTAAGTTAGCTATCCATTGGTTGAATTAATTGCTGTAAATCTAGAAAATGTTAAATTCAATGTCTGTTAACTGAGTTTTTCTAATATAATCGCTAACAGGTTTGAAATGTATAGTCAGCCATCACTTATATAAGATTATAATGAGTTTTTTTATGAAAAAAAGGGTTAACGATATGTGTAAAGTTATGTACCTCCCCTGATACCTTAACATCTTTAAAGTTTTTTTACCTCTTCTCTCTTCTATTTTTCTTTTGGACACCACTGGTGGAGTGACTATGCAGATGTGTACCAATGCTTCTGAGACGGCTGCAATCATTAGATAGATGAGTCTTACAATGAATTGAGATTACAAATATAACATTAAGAAGATGAGCCCTGTAATGAATTGAGCAATATAATACAACATAAAGTCAGGTTCTAAGGTCGAATTAATTAATGGATAAGATCAAATTGTATCAGAGTTAAATAATCTGTAAATTGGAAATACCTCAATGATCCCCATGATAAGGTTAGTTTGGCTTCATATTAGTCCATCTGCACAGTGATAGATGCCCACAAAATAAATTTACAAGAGAAACCCTCTCCAAGGACAGTCACCTTAAGCATATGTCGTTTTCCTTTGTTTACCCCACGCCACTAATTCCTAATGCAGAAATAGGCGCATCAGACTAATATCAGAATTAGGCTTTTGCAGCCGCACATACGGATACCCAGGTTGGCTGTAGCTATATTTGCCACCCTCGATGATGGCCGGAGCATGTGGTTCGATACCTTTTTTTCATCCAATTGGGCGACCAAATTTTAAATATTCACTTACAATCCATCTATGCTGCACAAATTGGCATGCCCTAATATGTCAAATAGAGAACCATCATGTCATGTCAGCCAGCATTGGTCCAAATGCTTTGATTAAGGTTGGCATAAACTCTTAGACATGTTTGGTTATAGCTATATCCGTTCTACTCTGAGATGGCCGGACGGTTTGTTTAACAGTGGCCATCGGTACACACGTTTCACTCATAGACGGCCGATGCTATTAGTACAGGTTGGTTGTCTAAACTAGCCACATTCAAATAGGGCAGTACATTTGGGTTATAAGAATATCTTGTAAACAGATCGTTTTTCAAAGCAGAATAATGCTGCACTATCCTGACGTATGAATTATGAGCAAAGGTTGGTGAGTCAAACTAGCTCCAATAACATGTCGTGGTACGTTTGGGTTATAAGAAGATTTTTGTAAACAGATTGCTTTTAAAAGCAAGAATATGCTGTATTATACTGATGTAATAGCTTCGATTCGCAGTCTTTTGGATTGATGTGACACTAACAAAGCCCCATTCAAATATGGCCGTATGTTTGGGTATAAGAAGATTTTTCTAAGCAGATCACTTTTCAAAGCAGAATCATTCCGCAATATACTGATTCACAAATAATCAGCTATGGTTGGTTATTGAAACTAATGAATGAAACATTTAAATGTGGCCATATGTTTGGGTTATAATTTGATTTTTTAAACATATTGTTTCAAAAGCGGGATCATGCCACATTCAACTGATGTAATAATTATATGCTGCGTTTTTTTGGATTGAAGTGACACTGGCACCACTCAAAGATGGCCGTTAGCTGGCAATGCAACATGAGGTGAAACCAACGGCGCGTCAGGTGACATATGATGTCACATAACATCGTCTGTACTTAGGTGCTTATTAGGATGGCGGACGGACCTGCGGTTGTCCGCCACCCCAGAGGAGAAGGGACCATCCGCAGGGGCAGCGGCGGTCCCTCCAGTGCAATTAGGATGTGACCGCCACCCTGGCGGTCACATCCTCAATATTTAACATTTCGGCGGGTGCTGCTTGAAGCAGCACCCGCCACAAGGTTAAATATGCATGCTTCGCATTTGCATGCACAAAGCGGCAGGCACCGCACGGTGCCTGCCGCTTCGTGCTCGCAAATGCAGGGGGGTACCATAGGTACCCCCCATGTGCACCCCCCACCCCTCCCCATCACCCTTGGGGCCCGCAACGGCCCCCCAAATAAATCACTGTATGCCTTTCCACGGTGGAGAAGCCACTGCGGAAAGGCATCTGTTTACCCCCATCCTAATATAGCTGGCGGTGTCTGTTAGAAACCGCCTCCATATTAGAGCTTCTCCGCCTCAGACGGAAGTCGACCGTGGCGGAAAAGCGGTGGACGGTCTTCCTGACCCCTCAGCCATGTGTGGGATACTTGTAAAGCGCACTGTTACTCTACCCGAGTGTCCTGGCGCTGTAGACCGCTGGGGAACCCGTCCTGGCTTTCCCTGTGAGATGGTCCCTACTGGGTATCTCCAAGGTGAAACCAGGCATCTCCGGCGTCTGTGGGGGGCCGTTGTAGAGATGAGGCAAGCTTAATGCCCAGAGTTACCGAGTGTGTTCCCTGGTTAGAGTAGGCACTGAGGCGAGAATTATCGAGTCCGTTGACCCCTGGTCCACGACCCTGCCGCGTCGGGAATTGAACCCTGGTCCCAGGCCGTTCTCTACTTACAGGTCTGCCGCCTCTAACCAGTGAGCCACACCTCTCCAGCCATACTAATCTGGCGGGGGGTCTTTGAAGCCTCAGCAGCAGTTTTCCCGCATCCTTCGGACCGGCGGACACTTCAGCTGGCCCGGAGGATGCAGGAAAACCGCAATCCTAATGACCCCCCAAGTTAGGAGTATTTAAATGTGTCATTATGGTGCGCTTTCGAAACTATATGGAACCACGGAAGGAGCACTCAAACACTTATTTATTTATTTATTTATTAAGACGCTTATAAAGCGCGCGGCTACCTCCGACGGGGGTGTCCCGGCGCTAAGATTACATGTATATCACAGGTGAGGTTGCCAGGTTCAGTGCCATCCAAAAGACCAACAGGGAAGCCTTAAATATGTCAACGTTTGGAAAACAGCAAGGTTTTTAGTTTGCGTCGAAAGACTTGCTCTGATTCAATGAACCTAAGGTCCAGAGGAAGGCTGTTCCAGAGCTTGGCTGCGATGACGGTGAAAGTTCTGCCACCACTACGGGCCAGTCTGAATCTGGGGACATTCAGTAAGCGGAGGCTGTTAGATCTCAAATGCCTAACTGAAGAAGATATCTTGAGTCTTTTGCTCAGATAGGCCGGGCCAGTTCCATGGATAGCCCGGAAGGCAAGGATCAGGATTTTGAAGTCAATACGTCTGGCTATAGGCAGCCAGTGTAGCTCATCTCGATAGCCTCTGACCGAGTTGCGAGTGGGGATGTTGCCAATAAGCCTTGCTGCCGCGTTCTGAACGATTTGCAGTCTGTCTATAAGATATAGAGGGGCACCTGCATATAAGCTATTGGCGTAATCAAGATGTGCCATGATAAGTGCCTGGACAATCGTTTTGCGGGAGGACTGGGGAAGATAGGGAAAGATCTTCCTTATCATGCGTAGTTTATTGAAACAGGCCGTTGAAACTTTGTTAACCTGGGCTTTACAGGACAAAGTATTGTCGAATAAGAAGCCCAGATTGCGGGCAGACTGCACAGGTGTAGGAGGGGGGTTTAGGACGGTGGGCCACCAAATGTTAGCAGGGGGAGTAGACTTCTGGCTAAAAAAGAGGACCTCAGTCTTATCCGTATTTAACGCCAAATGATTGGCAGCCATCCAAGTGCAGATGTTACCAAGGCAGTTTCTGAAGTTGGAGAAGAGGGAGTCAGAATGGTCTCTGAATGAAAAAACAAGCTGAGTATCATCAGCATATGAGACCACCCTGACCCCCCAAGACTCAACTACCCTTGCAAGCGGGGCCAAGTAAGCGTTAAATAATAGAGGGCTCAAGGCGGAGCCTTGAGGTACTCCACACATGAGGGGTTTGTCCTCTGATTCAAATGGGTGCAACAGTACCCTTTGGGTTCGACCGGATAGAAAAGATTTAATCCAAGCTAGGACTGTGCCACCAATCCCCAGTTGGTGTAGACGGGCAGTAAGAATATCATGTGATACGGTATCAAATGCAGCGGACAGGTCGAGGAGAACCAACATGGCCTCCTCGCCCCTGTCCACTGATTCCCTAATAGTCTCAGATACCTCCAGCAGCGCAGTCTCGGTGCTGTAGCCAGTTCTGAAACCGGACTGAGTATCGTGCAGTAGCTGATTGGTTTCTAAGTATTGAGCCAGTTGTTTCTGAACCACCTTCTCCAACACTTTGGCAGGTTTAGGCAGAAGCGAAATCGGCCGGTAATTGCTAAATTGAGCAGGGTCAGCACCCGGCTTCTTCAAAATGGGGAGTAGCCTAGCATGTTTCCAGACCTCAGGGAATTGGCCACGAGCCAGGGAGGAATTCCAGATGGAAAGGAGAGGGTTGATTAAAACGGGGGCAAGAGTGCCCATTACTTTGACAGGGACTGGGTCTAATGGGGATCCCGACTTGACTTTATGAAAAAGAGGCAGTGCTGTTTCAGGGGTTAGTTCACTGAAAGAGTTAAAAGAACAGTGTGAGTGATGTGAAACAGTTGACTGGGGGCTAAGTGCAAAGGCATCAAAGGAGGAAGAGAGTTTGATTATTTTTTCCTGAAAGAAATCTGAAAGACCGTTGCAAAGGGCTTGAGTAGGAACACATTGAGTTTTTAAAGCAGGGGGATTTACAAAATCCTTCACAATGGTGAAAAGGGTTTTGGATGAATTCTGCGCTTGTTGGATAAGTTTTGAAAAGTGGGCCCTCATCGAGGAACATTTAAGTTTTTTAAACTTATTTAGGGCGTTTTTGTAGGTCAATTTGGCAGTGGGATCATAGGTCTGGCGCCATATGCGTTCCAACTGTTTGCACCTGCTCTTTTCCTCACGTAATGTGGGGGAGAACCAGGGGGCAGAGGGACGGGATCTGGCAGAAGCCAGAGGGGCTAGCGGGGCAATGTGGTCCAAAGCAGAAATAAGGGCAGAGTTATATCTCGCTGTTTCCCTATCAAGATCTTCCGACTGCTTGAATTGATACTGAAAGCAGGGGTCAATGGACTCACAGGTGACTTTGGACCATTTACGACCACTAGTTCTGTTAATAGGAGCAGGAGGGGGAGAGGAAGGGCAGGTAATTACAAAAGGAAGAAGAAAATGATCTGACCAGGTGAGGGGGAGGGGGGAGAGAGAAGAGATACCAGGATGATTAGTGAAAATAAGGTGAAGTGTGTGGCCTGCTTTATGGGTAGGGCCTTTAACTAATTGGGACAGAGTGAGTCCTTGTAGGGTTTCCAAAAATGAAGAGGCTTGTGCACAGGAAGGATTATCAATATGAAGATTGAAGTCTCCTAGCACTGTAAAGTGGGAGTGTTTAAGTGAAAAGTCTGCGATTGAGTGCATCAAGGCACTGAGAGATGAGGAGGTGGCCGAGGGAGGATTGTAAACCAGGATTCCAGCAAGGATAATGCTTGCGGAGTCCATAATTGTAAAATACATGGCTTCAATAAGGCCAAGATTGGGAATTTTCGTAATATTGGTTTAAGGTGAGATTTCGCGATTACCGCGAGGCCCCCACCTGGTTTGGAATTATCTCGATTAACGCCTAATAGATGGTAGCCAGATGGAATGGCCAAATTTATGTCTGGATTGGTTGAGTCTTTAAGCCAGGTTTCTGTCAAAAATAATAAGTCCCAGTTGTGAGTGTCTAGTGACAGCCAGATGTCAGCGGCATGTGCAGGTAGCGATCTACAGTTAATTAGGGCAGCTTTTAAGGTGGTCGAGGGCTGGCGAATCATGGCGTTCTTAGACTGAAGAGTCGGTTTGGAGGAAGCAGGGATAGCAAATTTGCAGCGTGAGCAGGAAAAGGTGGATGTATCCAGGCTGTGGGGATTACAGCAGGTGGCAGGGCTGCAGGCGCCTTGGCGAAGGAGATATAGTTGGTCAGTGGACCAGGAGATGTTTGGGGAGCGAGGGGCAGGGGGTCCGGCGCTGGGCGTGGGCCCGGCGCGGACGGGCGCAGACGGGCTTGCCTTAGGCGCGCCCGCTGCGCCCGCCCGCTGTGCGGGCGGGATGGCCCCTTGCTTTTATCCATCCCTCTAAGGGTGTGAGGAGGGTGGGAGGCGTCCAGGAGCTGGAGCGCTACCCTGCCTCCCCCCAAGATGGCGGTTCCGCGTTCTCCCGGCTTGCGAGAGCGCTGTGCTCGGCTGCGCCGGGGGAGAGAGAGCAAGGACCCCTGTGACGAACTACGCTCGTCAGAACAAGCAGAGAGGTCTGTGACTGAGTTAAAAAAGCATCAGGTTAAAATATTTACAATTAATAAAATTATCTCAATCGTAAATATGTCAGGCTCACACACACGCTAAATTACTTTCCAGTAAAGGTCAAGAGAGACGGAGATGACCCCGGCTTCCGCCTCAGGGGTGAGAACTTAGCAAGGTATGTGGGAATAAATACTGAGGGCCAGATGTACGGCCCTATTTTGCATACGCATACGTGATTCTCAAGTTTGCAAATGCATTGTCCAGTGATTCTAAAGTCTGAAATAAAATTCAATGGTCGCACATCTGGTCCCAAATTGGCTAACCTCCTTTGGGTGGATTGAGATTTGAATCTTGGGTTTGTGTTGTATAGATACTGACAATTTGTCTATTTGCTAGGATTTTTTAACTGTCGAATTTGGGCAAAATACGTGGTATATCTAGCGTGGGGCTACTGGGAACAGCATCACCTGTAGACAGTGTTTATAAAGCATGCTTGAAAATGCTTAATACGGTAGGACATTTTGAGCTTTTAGATACGGTCAAAACTCCCTCACTTAGGTGAGTGAAGGGGAAGGGTCTTGCGGTAAGCATTAATGGCAGATTAATCAATAAAAGGCATGCTAGTAATCAGTTGTTATAGCAACAAACTAGAGAAGTCACAAACCAGCCAAACTATGTTGAAGATCGAAACTCGGTGGATTTTGTGTGTCTTTAGGCAGTGTGGCTGTGGACCACAATAAGCAAAGCAATTCTTAGGTTTTTATCAAACTTACAATTATTCGGTAAATGAAGGGGACAAGTTACTTTATGTAGCATGGCAAATCGAGCCAGGAAGCATGTATGTCCTTAGAAAATAATTTTTTGAGGGGCTTGGGAGAACTCAGATCTATGGCAGTTATCGGGTAGTTATAACATAAGTGTTAGTTACAAGTGATACAGATGTGTCCTAAAGAAGTATGAGTCACAGTATTTGAGTAAAATTTAAAACCTCTGTTTGGCTATTTTTAAGGTTAATTCACTCTGAAGATGAGGTTTACTTCCATATGTACAGGAATTACAAGGTTGTTTTAATATAAACCTTATCCTTACTCTAATCATAAGTTTCTAAATTATTTTCCTATCAGGTGTCAAGCTGTAAAACCTGAAAATTGCCTCTATCATAAGGCGACAATCAGATTTAAGATGTATCCTTATGCCGCACTAGAACTTTACGATATAGAGGTGAAAGTTCAGTTTGTCATCTGATTTGGTTGTTTTTAGCATCTCTGGACCAAACTCTATTCATTTGCTTTCCTGCAGCATCTGTCTTTTTCTCCAATTGTGTGTCTATTTTTCGTTCTGTCTTTCTCTTTACACTATTCTAAATTGGTTTTCATATTCATCATATGGGTAATTAAATCTCTATAGAACTTTTAAGTTATCACTTTCACCACGATTTAGGATGAAATTGGGATTGTAATCAATGTCTCTAATGGATTAGATAAACACCCCAGTTTTTGATATATCATACTCACTTAAATTAACAATGTATTAGTCAAACAAAAATATAACACTTGTAAACTGTGTTTTTTTGTTCAGCCTGTTTTTATGTAGTTGTTTTTGCAAATATGTCTATATTAAGTTTGTCTTCAAGTAGGTATTATTTTGTTACTTACATTGTGTATTTATCCTTGTTTCATAAAAAACAAAACAAGAATTGTTTAGTTATTGTGTTATGTCTCATGTGTCTTTTAAATGTAATTTAGTGAAGTGATTCAATTCACATATCACTATTTGATGGTAGTGAAAACGTTGACGTTTTTCATGTCATCAGTTATGTCCATCAATCATTTTGTGTTTTTTATGTTTTTTACTTTATTTGTTTCAGCCCCGACGAAGTTCCACAATTCTATTTTGGGAATGACATGCGTTGGCTGGTTGTTTTTTGAATGAGCATGAATCTTTGAATAAAGAATTTTCTTGAAGTGTTAATATGGACTGAATCTACTTTCTTGATGCACATCCTTGCTTTCATCACAGATCTGAAATGTGTGAACATTCAAGGCTGCCAATTTTAATGAAATTTATGACGAAAAACAAAATGTTTGGAAAGATGGCTGCTGTGGATGCTCACATATCTGCAGCTGCCACCTTTCAATGTATTCATAAAGTGTTAAAACCCTTTCCAAATTGGCTGCCATGAAGGTGCCCACAGTCATGGCAGCTTTCTGAGCCATGAAAAGCTTTGGCAAAGCCAACATGTTTCGTTATTGAGACCTAATGACTTTGCTAAAGCTTGACAATCTGCTTATAACATAAGAACCTATTGAAAAATATGTATGCAACATTCAATTCAAATAGGATGTGTGACTAGGAGACCGAATTTCAAGTTTCCTGCAACTCTGTCCAAGGACTACAAAAAAGGCAGTTTCCAGTAATAACTCCTTTTGGAAAATTTGCCTGAGGGTTTCAGCAAAAGTTATGACTAGAATGACAGCAAATTTGGAATGAAGCTCAAACGTATCTCACGGCAGAGCCTTTAGTTGGTGTAAAGCCTTCAAGAAAAATTTGTATTACAATAAAATGTTGAATGGGCTTCGAAGAGTGTGTTAGGTACTGTTTTATGCAATGATCCAACAATCTTGAAAATAATCGATTTGAAAAATATGTACTTCTGGTTGGGAGAGCGAACTTTTTTCCCTATAACCAGATGAAAGTAACTGTAAAAAACACACTATTTTTGTACTTCTTTTTCAAATTTTAATACACAAATGTTCAAGGAGCTGTGATATACATAACACTGGACCCGTGAGGAGCCCACCATCTGGTCAGAGTCTAAGACACTGATAAATGTTTTATTGCATTTTGAACAAAATACAGTTTGAAAGAATACCAGTCATGACTTTCAGACTCTGCAATTTTTTTTATGAGATTCTAAGACAGTTTTTGGATATCTGCTGTCTTGTCTATATAGAAACATGTTAATCTTGTCATAGTCTTGACAGGAACATATGCACCATATTACAGCCATTCTGCAATGATTCTGTACTCACAGTTTGTATGTAGGAAATAAGTATCTTCTATGTTACTGAAGTTGGGATTTTGTGCATAATGGGGCAGGGAAACCTTGTAAGTTCACTGACTTGAGACACATCCTACAGACAGTGTATTCAGGAGAGGGAGAACTAGTGGGGGTGGAATCTACACGTCTCCTATAGCTAATGACAATAGCGCCATTAGTGATCAAAGACTATTTTTATTGTTTATTTCATTTTTAGAGTTTTTTGTAGCGCGAACCAGACCCAAGGTAGGGTAACCGAGCGGTTTACAAAGTGAGCAGGGAAATAAAAGCACATTTGTTACCAACCACACAGAAAAAACAACAAAGCAAATAGGTAACAACAAGGACACAGTAAAGTTCAGGGGATACAGGCAGAATAGAGCACAGCTCTGCGATAGGGAGTCAAATCGGGCTTGAAAAAGTCTTATCTTCGATATAGCGGCTGAAGCTAGCTTAGAATTTGTGCGGATTCTAAGGTAGGAGTTTGCTCATCAGGAATGATTTTGCTTCCTTTTTGAAGACTATCCTTTCTGTGGGCACATATTCCAATGTTCGCTATTGTTATCACCAAACCACAAAGAAAACTCCCACATGCTAATTCACCTCATCAATAAATGATTAAATAAATACAAGGGTGTCCCAATTTGAACAAGGCACCTTGACCTCATTTACAAGGAAAACATGTAGGCATTATCACTAATGGTAGTTGGGAGACCTAAATCACTAGAAAGATAATGTTAGAACTGGCATCTTTTGGCGTGTTTCCCCAGTATTTCAGCTTTCTGGCCTCCTGGTTTTGACTCTGTTTTGGCTGGTTTAGTGTCTCTGCGTACTTTCCCACTGCCGTTCAGTGATAAAGTGCAAGTATTCCTATTGTAAATTGTGTTATGGATTAGGGTTTCCATGATTGCCATATTTGATGTACTAGTAAGTCCCTAGTAAAGTGCATTGAAGGTGCCAGGGCCTGTAAATTAAAATGCTGCTGGTGGGCCTGCAGGACTGGGTGTGCCACCCAAATAGGCAGCCATGGAAAGGGTACTCAGACCTGCTACCTACTTGCTAGGCCTGAATCTTCTCTTTTCTTAAATGTAAGTCACTCCTAAGGTAGGCTTAAGCTACCCCTGTGGGCAGGGGGCAGTGTGTGTGAAAGGTAGGACAGATACTGGTGTGTGTACCATGTCCTGGTGGTGAATTACAGTTTATTTCGATTTTCCTATACGTCCCATAAGATAGAATGGAACTTTACTTATAACATCTTATAAGCATATCATCCCTTTTGGACAAGATAGAGAAATAGGATTTAGTATGCTTGAACTCAAAATATAAAAATGGATCTTTTAGCGAAGATGATTTTTATGTTCTGTGTTTGAAAATACCACTTTTAGAATAGAGTTGTTTTCTGGCTTAGCCATCCTGTGTGCCTCTTCTAGGTTTGTGGATTGACTGTCTGGCTTTGGAGTGACAGGGGGTGGTTGTGTGCATTTTCTTCAGACAGCCACTGGGAGGGATGAGGTGTGTCCTGCCTTTCCTGGATGAGTCAGGGCTGTGTTGAATAGACCTGGGTAGCATTTAAAGAAGTGGAAGAAGATTCCAGTGCACCTGAATGGTTGTGGTCTGCCTTGGGCAATGCTGTCCCCACCTCCTGCTATGAAGCCTGGCCAGAGAGGACAACACTGCTTTTGGCAGGGCACAGACAATCTCTCCCCAAGAGAACAAAGATAAACTAAGTATATATATTGAGGCCCAAACCCCCAAACTTTAGAACTCACTGGAATCAAGGAACCTTCAAAGAGGAAGAGCTGCGGGAACTGCCAGAAGGAGTACTTTGATGTTTTGTTTTGTTGCTTTGTATGGTTGGCCTGCAGTGCTGCTTCTGCTTTGGACAGTCAAAGGACTGGACTAAACTTTCTTTACTTGTGCTGATTATCTCCAAGGGCTTGAAGTAGAGTTTTCCTCCTGTTCTGATGTCTCAGGGACCACAAAGACTTTACCGACATCTGGGCACTGCCTCTAAAACCATGGCTCTGTGTGCTGAAGGCACCGCAGAGGGCACCATCACATCTCGCACTACAACCCCGGCCTCACCAACGATGACAGACACAGTCCCCACTGAGCCGCTGCTTGCACCATGACCTGTGGTTATGGCACTCCACGCTGCCTCGCTTCACATTGCCGCCCTGGCTCACTGACGCTGTCGCTGCCTGCTGACTTCAACACCCATGACTGAACTCAGGCTGGGGCCACTGCTCGCAAGTCTAACGTACACCGCCTCACCCACACCGCAGTCCAGACAGACTGACGAAAACTCCCAGCAACCGGCTCTGTCACCTGCACCGTGATCTGTCAGCCCCGCAACAAGCACCACTGGATGACCATCTCCGAGCCACTTCCTGCACCACGACTTGAGTGCACCACACGCCGCCTGGGTATGCTTCACATCACAACAGTGACGGTTGCCCCGACCGGCCCGCACCAATGTGATCGGCTGTAACAAAAAGGTACTGTGTATGAGTCTGCTGATGCTCTGACCAACATAGTCAGACGGAACTGTAGGATTCTCTTGATCTCAGGACCGCTGTAGCACCAGACAGAGCTACCAACTTCAAGAAACTACATTTTAAGGTCATTTTTGCAAAGTGCATATATTTAAGTACTGTATGGTGGATTTCTATCATTTTGGTCTTGTTTTAATTATATAAAAATGTTGTATATTTTTGTAACTGGTGTGGTGTCCTTTTGTAGTCTTTTCACTGTATCACTGTTGGTTATGTGCAAATGCTTTAAACACTGCCTCTGAAATAGCCTGACTGCTCGTGCCGAATTACCAAGCAGGGGAATTTCAGTAATGTATCCCCGTATCCCGAGTAGGAAGAAGGGTTCCTACTTGGCCAAAGGTGCAAACCATTGCCAACTAGGGACCCCCTTTTATAACAAATATCACCACCTAGAACAATGTAAATGTGTATTAGGTGGACAACCCGTCAAGGCTAAAGGGTGAAGCATCTATTGCAAAATGCTCTCATCTCTGGGCACACTAAAACTACAGCTTGAAAGATCCCCTGAGATCCACAGCTCCAGAAAGAGTTTCCAGAAAAGAAAAATGCTGGGGAACATTAGAATATACAGGTGGCAACCTAACTGATCACATAGCGGTGCAGCGAGGGGTACGACAAGGGCGCATACTCGAGCCAACACTCATCTCATTTGCAGTAATCTTGATTGTAGGGGTCAAGGTGTACAGGAGATGCAAGCCAAAGTAAGGGATCTTTCAAAAAAGGAAGACTGAAGCCAGAATGGAAACAGAATGAATATTACAATGAAAGTACGCGTTTGGACGAGTTTTAGAGAACTGCATTTGCAAAGGTTTACTTGGTTAATCTGATAAACTCAAGAGATAAGATTAAGAGATTGTGTGATGGCTTGATTCGCCATCAGAGGGGGGATTGGAGAAGTGTAATCATGATCCCATCTGAGATACCGTAGTAGTGCATCATAATCATGAGCAGCCAACACTCAAATAAATTCGGTGTGATTAATGTTGATAAGGAGAGTGGAGTATTGCTTTTTTAAAGTACTCCATCTGAAGAATGTGTGTATAAAACATGAATAATAAAGGTCTATATAACATTTATATATTAATGTGACAGAAGAAGTTAACAAAATGTGTACCGCTATGAGTTTAATAAATTAGATTGTGTATGTATAAACAAACATTTAAAAATGTTTACATGTGAAAAGAATTATTTCCCTGTAACTGCATTTAGTATGATATCTTTATAATCCTTTATCACTTATTCGTGTTTTAAGAAGCTGTATTTATTGTGTGTGTAGAAATGGGCACATTTACTGTAACCCTGTACACTGTTAAAGTTGACTAGATTGGGCCTCAACAATTCAATTCAGTAATGCTCACATTTCAAATCTAACGTGTAATTCATATTTAACCATCAAAGCAGAATGCATTTGCTTGTATTTTGTTTCCACTGAAGATATGGACACAGCCGCATTAGTTAGCTTAGCAGGGTTTTGTGTTCATTAGATAGCAAGGCATGAGAAGATGAAATTGTGAAGGAGAAGCACGGTAATGAGCAAGGAGGTGAGTTCTGATGGAATAGGAGAGGAATGACCAAGGAAGAACAAAGTTGCATACTATTTATTTGGGAAAGGTGGTATAAGTATCCAGTTGTGCCAGAGCAGTAGAAATTCAGCAGCCAGGATCACGTGGGATTATCCACCCTGAATGCAATTGATATTTTAAGCTGAAACATAGTGAGGGACAGAGACATTTGTCTTTGGATTTCACGGAGAGCAGATCAATGCTTCTGCTTTTTGTGGGTTTATGCTACCTCACCCATGTTTAGAGTGCCTTCTACTGAACAGCTGACACCTTTCTAATTTCACCTTTACCAAATTCTTCTACGTTTAAGGTTGCCCTTTTAAGGTAGTATAGGGAGAGAAAGCTTGTCCATGCTGACTTTGCTAAATCATCTGATGCAATTTAATACTCAATTATTTTTCCTGATCATCTGTATCACCAACATAAAGTTGGTCACCTGCTTTGTATAATATAGGGTAAATCTCTTCAGGAGATTTGGACTAATCTTGGTCTTTTTGTATTTCTATATGTTCATATTGAGATTGGTCTTCATTGATTTATTTCTAAATATTAAATTAAACCCTACTTAACTCAGATTAAGTTGCTGTGTAGATTATTGTATGACCACAATGGTTACACTGTAATGAGATGCTAACAAGTGACACTTTTCTCCCGTTACATCTCATGAAGCTACAATGATCATCGATCTGGAGATAAATGTTTGAGTGGGCCTGAGCTCCAGCATACATCTGCTTTGCATTTTTGTTGTAGGATTTGAGGAGTGCCAATGTTTCAACCTGGCCACCGTATTTGCAGGTCATACTAGGATTCACAGATAGACCCCCCCCTGCAGAAAATATTGGTTTAGCATTATGTTCTACTTCCCTGTGGTGATTCACATAGGCATTTTCTCAGTCAGCACTTTCTGGTTATTTGACACCATTCCATTCTTTTCGTATAAACTCTAAGCTGAGAGGCATTATCCTGGTAGGGTATTAAAATGGGCTGTTAGTTGTTAGTTGGCCACAGGATGTCTTAGAGCCCCTTTCAGTTTTGACGATGAAACAGTGTGTAGCTGTATTTGAAGGTTGGGGGGCTGCTCTTATCAGCAGACTCCACATAGCACAATCAGTAGCTTAAAGTCTCAAATCAAGGGAATAGTGTTTTTGCATTTATAATCATTAACCACCACTGGAGTTTAGCCCTTTACAACATGCTTTGATGTTAGCGTTTATACATAGGGTTTGAGCATGTTCAAGCAGATATGCTAGGCGTCAGTTATGTGGGCAGTGAAGGTTTTTTGCAGGGTTTTCTTCTATTATTGTTAATTTGATGCAATCAAATAAACTCTTGAATTTCGCTCTAAACAAGTTGTTTGACAACATTGTGTATATGCATGACTTTAGCATGAATAAGCAGACTGGCAATGCATTAGTCATCTGGGCAGGGCATTCACATTCAAGCAACAGCCAGATTTGTGATTATTAGGATTATGTTGTACACATCGAGCAATATTTCAGACATTGCAGAGCATATCGTTGAGTTCAGCTTCAAGTTTTGCT
This sequence comes from Lissotriton vulgaris, assembly GCF_964263255.1. NCBI lineage: Eukaryota > Metazoa > Chordata > Amphibia > Caudata > Salamandridae > Lissotriton > Lissotriton vulgaris. The sequence goes on from NC_141694.1 coordinate 667,589,820, forward strand.
AAATGATTCTATGAAAGATTGATCCCTGGGCCGTTTTTTTCTTTTCTCATTCCTCTTTTAAGGCTTTATGAAAAGCGACCTGTTAACTATTTTAATGCCCAAGTGACCACTCAGATCATATTGCGCTTCCTTTCCAGTTATTTGTCCTTCAATGTACCTCCTGGTTCTTTTACTCCCTGTGGGTATTAAATCCAATATATGACACTTTGATTTTATTTTATAGAGATGCTTTTGCATTTTGCCCTTTTCCCTCTCTCCTTCCAAATTTTTGAGATTATTTGAAATTTGTGGTCCTTTGATATACAGAGGAGCTTCTTGGATGTCTGTACGATATCCTCTCAAGAAGTGTGGAGATTTTAAAAAACAACAATATAGGTGTGTAATAGACCATTGTGATAGCAGATGGTTTATGAAGCTGGAGTCTTTGTCATAAGTATTCCAGAGATTACAAATGTACATGCTATAAAATTGGGGTCACTCCTTTGATGGCATAGCAGGTGTTGGTTTCTATTTACCTATCCTTTTGGGTGCTCTTTGATGTCAGGCTCTAAACTTAGATGAATAATATGTTTTCTCATGGCAGGTGGAGATCATTTTAATATGTGGATATATATTTATATCCCTTTATTTTACATTCAAAAGGCTTTTATATTATGTTCCCTGCAGGTCTTAGTCTTGTGACTGGACCTTATATGGCTTTCCTGATGAAGACATGTCTGCCGAAAGGTGTGCAGATATTTTTAGCCAATCAATAAATATAAATGAATGTATTCTCTATGCAGTTATCTGCATAACATATAGGGTGATATTTACAGTCATTCTTCGAATATACATCAATGGATTAACTTTGCAGTTATTCTTTGAAATTAGGCTGTTAGTTGTTAGTTGGACATCACAATCCACCATTGCTCTCAGTGAGAACCAAACACCCCTTTGTAGAGTTTGACTCTCACAGAGATGTGAAGTGGAGCAGTCCAAGGCCAACTCAAGGTAGGTGTTGTGAGCTTGTTATCACCAATCACTGGTATGCAATATTAACACCCAATAAATGATTGTCCAGTCATTACTTTTTCTATAGAAAAAGAAGTAAATTTATTATGCACATATTGCTAAATACTATGCAGGAATTTACAACTGTGCATTGACAGATGGAATACCATAGATAACATTGTGTCATCACTGGTGAGCCCCCAAACATTTTAAGTGAGTTTCAACACACTGTGTAATAACTATATTACTTTGTCATGAATCATTGTCATAATTTGGATAATGATGAATCAATTAAACATATTTATTCATCAGGAAATTCCAATAAAACGGTTATCTGAAATAAACTTTGGGTTGGTGCATTCTCTAAACTGCAATGGTCACAACTAGCCTTAGAGAACATCACTGCAAAACAGCATTGTAAAAAAAAAAACATTGCAACCATACAAACAGCCCCTAGATAGTATAACTACATTAACTGTGCATTATACATTTGTAAGCCTTCCAGGCCTTCTAAAATATTTCCTATCACCACCCGGGCATCCAGAGAATGTCTCAGTTGGGAGGCTGCTGGAGGAGCCTATCCCCGGCTACCCTCACCAGCTCCACTTGAGGGTAGCATGACTGCATGCTACCACGGGAGCCAGCAGTCCTCTTTTGTGCCTGGGCTGACATGTGCCGTTGTGGCCACCTCCAGCTCCCCCCATATGCAAGGAAAACGGACCCTGTGTATACAAACAGACCCAAGGAGGAGGCCCTGGGTCCTTTCCCCTTCCTGTTGGGGACGGTGACAGCACTCCCCCTTCCTGGGAATCTTAGGGAAGCGCAACAGTGCTTCCCCATAGTTGAAAATACTTGGGTGTGAGGGATTGATTCTCAGCCGATCAGCACGAATCTTCCTGGGGGAAGGGGTCCCTCTGCAAAGTAGGAAAACAGGGAGAGGCCCAGACACACCCTCTACCGCTGCAATGCTCTACGGCTTCTTGGCATCGCCCCTGGGCCCTGGTTCACCCGAGGGAATTGTATCAACGTGACAGCAGAGCTCCACACACTCTGAAGGAGGAAAAACTAGGTGAAAGGTCACCAGAATTGAGAATGTTATAACTCAGGCTTTTTACTCTCGGTGGTTATCTCCATCTACCAGGGGCAGTTGCAACAACACTCCTTACCTCTAAAGTGGTGCAGTTCTCATAACGTTGGTCCTCCTGGCTCCCTCTGCCAGTTCTCCTTTGTGGCTTTGTTGGTGGGCACAGAAAAGTCCAGGTCTGGCCTCAATTGGTCCTCATGGGGAGAAAAGGGGCCAGCCTCACTGGCCATTGATGCGACCTACTGCTCCTGGGGTCAACTGGGCAGAGTTCTGGGTCATCAGTGAGGGTCAGGGGATACCTCCTTCCAGTTCTCCATGGCAGTCCCAGGATCTAGCAGTGAAGTAGGTAGAAAATCTGCTGTCTAGAGAGTCTTTCCCCCGTGCAGGAGTTTATAAAGGGGAGAGGAAGGTTCCAGAAGACAGGCACTCCTAGCCTATCCTGGTGTGCCACATTACTTCTCCACCCCTTTTCCAACCCTCTTGCACAGGATGTTGGGACAATCCAAAATGGCATTATACAGGAGCTCCTGATGTCTTAACTCCCCCCTTTTCTGAGATCACTGCCAGGGATGAGCACACTAGAATTTGAATGAGGGCACCCCTCTGGATTGGCTCCAGTGTTTGGGCACTCTCCATTGTTCGGTGAGCCTCTGTGGTGGTGGTGGGGGCAGTGGTATTGTGGCTGGTTGGCAGCTTGTCTGATAGAAAGGCTTTAGTGTGAGGGATCAACAGAACTCAGAGAATGGTTCTTGGAGGCAAAGGGCTGACCAATGTTTCTCCTCCATAATGGCATGCAACTACTCCTTACCAACCATAAGCTCCACAGGGTTAACAGAGGGAGCAACTTCATGTGCCAACCTTAGATTAAGTGTTGCTGGTGTTGTGTTGTGGCAAGCAGAAGGGGCTACTGTAGGATTTGAGGCCAGCATCCAACATATCAAGCCAGGAGGAGAAGAGGCACTGAGGTGTTGTGGTTATTCCCATCACCCAGAAGCATTCTTGGTTGTGAAAGATATGGGGCAGGGCATGGTTTTCAGCTTGGAGCATCTTTGCAAGCACCCAATATCTCAAACTGAGAGGCACACCAAAACAAATTATCCCCAAGTATCTTAGGACTGAAGTTAGAATAATTTTAGAACATTCCCTCCTGGTTTGTAAAACAACTCTCCTATATTATGTGCAGGATTTATCATTGCTGCTGCCCCTTAAATATATGTTGAATATTGTAGGTCAGAAATACACAGAACCTGTCTGATGTATTAACTCCTTCTGGTTAGGGCATTTGCAAACTCCATGCACTAAGAGTCTCCAGGGGGGTATGGCTAGGTCTAAAGAATTCAATTGTTGAGAATGGAAGTATATGTCTTGTATGAATTCACAGATGCTCTATGATGAAAATATCCTTAAACTGCTAAATGCATTCATCATTGATTGGCATTGCCATCTGTGAATGGATAAAGTAAGTGGTTGTAAGAAATTTGGTTATTGATTGAGGGGGTGAAAATCCTACTCAAGCAACAACCAAAATCCTTGTCAGGTTGAACCACAAAAGGCACTTAATTAACCAATGTGTAACCCTCTGTTATCATGGCAAAAAGGAAACATGCTAAACTTAGATGCACTGTGTTCAATATTTATGCTGCATTCAAAGATAATAAAAACACCACACAACAAAATTCCAACAGCAATTTAGAAAAATAGAGAAACCTTTAAAAATAAAATGACATCAAAGTAAAGTAAATCCAATCAGTGGAAAGAGTGTATTGAATTATTAAAGGTTTCTATGAAATCTAGGGCCAGATATAGGTATTTTCCATTTACCGATTCATAAATACCGACTCATACCGAATCGGTATTCCTGAATCGGTAAATGGTATGTAGGTAAAAAAATCGGTAAAAGTTACCGAATCGGTATGACTCAGTAACCCAAATCGGTAATTACGGAATCGGAAAAATCTGAGTCGGTAAATTCCGAGTGGGTGAAACCCAAGCATCCCTATTGGCCTCCTGGCCCATAGGAATGAATGGGATTCACCGAATCGGAAAATTCCGATTCTGAATTTACCGATTCGGTATTTACCGAATCGGTAATTACCGAATTGGGAGTTTGAAAATTGCCATGTGAGCCTGCCAACCAATCAGGGACAGCCTACACACCCCACAACCCAGGCCCTGTGAATCCAACCAATCAGATTGAAGCACCCCACCCCAGCACCTTGGAGTGGCCACACCCATGCAGGTGCAAACCAACAGAACAAACAATTCAGCAGAGGTGAGAGGAGCAGAGCATCCATAGGCAAGCAGTGCGACAGAATGGAGACACATGAAGGCCAAAAGGATGGTGGGGAGAGAAAAGGGAAGATCAAGTTTAGCCCAGAGGAACTACAGGTGGCTGTAGATGAAATTGTAAGCCACTACAGCCACATATTCGGGAGACAGTCTCTGCATGTTGCAGAGAATTGTGAAGAGGAACATTTGGATTTCAATACAGGCCAAAGTGAATGCCATTGGTGTGACCCACCAGGAGATTGAGGACATAAAAAAGAGGTGGTATGACGGCGCATCCTGACAAAAAAAAAGATTGCTGCCCAGAAAAAGGATGCTGGTGTTACTGGAGGTGGCAGGAGCAAAGCACCAAAGCTGACACCGATTGAGGAGCTAGTGGAAACCACCATGGAGCCAGAATGCATCCATGGGCTAGGAGACCTGGATAGCACAGCAAAAGCTACAAAGAAACAAGGTAATAGGCATGTACCCTTATCCACACCCATCAACCTGACCCCGTACCCCACTGTGTACAAACATCACACTGCATAACAGCTCAGACTTAGTGGCAGCAATGCATCATGGTAGACGTAGTCATGAATACATAGATGCAAAGTATACAACACATGACTCAGCAAGGCATGCCACACACATCACCAAACACACAATGTGCACTGTGCAAAGGTGTCTAGACTATTTAATTAAGAACTACACACAGATGAACAACAACATTGACCCAATGTCAATTTCATTCCACAGGAGAGTTGTCACGCAGTTCAGCACCACCAAGGGAGGAGAGGGCACCAGCAACTAAGAGAGGGGAGAAAGAGAAGAGAAAATCTGGTCACAGCACGGAAGAAGGAGGCAACGACACCACCCAGGAGGCCTCATCTCCAGACCGACCCACAACACCTGTCCCACTTTCCCCTCTGTTGTTTGGATCTCCTGACCTGTCAAACACACCCATTGCAATGTCCAGGGTGTCCATGCCGGGAGGGGCGAGTAGGCATGCGGAACCCCCTCAGAAGATCTTGCAAACCTCTGATTCTGAGGATGAGGATGATGTCCCCCAAAAGAGTGCACCTGTGGCTGACAGGCCAAGACCACCGATTGCAGCAGGCGCTGCGCACACCAGTGTTCTTGGCAGGAGGGCACGTGAGGGTGGGGAGGGGCAGGAAGGGGAGAGCGTCTTCTGTGGCCTGGAGGGCACAATGGTAAAGGTACAGCGCCAGCAGGCCAATGCACTGTTAGCCATGCATAGGCAGGTTCGCTGCATGAACAACAAAATGTCCAACATGGACAATGGCATAGGCCACATTGCATCGAGTCTGGAGCAAATTTCAAAAGGGATTACAGACATCTCCACATACATGGGAGTACTGTTGGTTAAGTTGGACAGGGATCATCTACAGCGTGGCAGGGAACGACAGTATATGCGCCAACAAACAAAGGCTATGAATAGGTTTGCAACTAATACAGCACCACTCTGCAGAGGCTCTATTTCCATGCAGGATGCAATAGTGCACTGCTGCACAGACTTGACACGGGGCATGGGAAGAGTGACCTCTGCGATGAAGCAGATGCTCAACACCAACACAGGCAATGCTGGTGACACGGGTGTGGAGGAGACAGAGGGGTCAACCAGCAGGAGTGGCTCCAGCACACCTGTACCGGAGGTGCGCAGGAGCGGCAGGTGCAGGCATGTTGAGTCAGGCACCAGCAGGGAATCTGAAGGCCAGGCACAACAATCCCGCAATGTAGTGCGTGGATGCAACCACTGACCTATGGGGCAGATTGACTCAACTGCACACAGTGACGGCAACTGAGCAGGAGCTGCCAGAGTCATTGACTTAGATTAATGGATCCTCTTTAGATGTGACAATGATGATGTAGTGAAGATTAAACTACACTTGTCATAAACTACACCTGGCTACGTGTCATACATTACCTAGAAATATCGTCGAGTAATTTCTGTCCGTCTCAGTCTACCATCTAGTGCTGCTGGTCCTGTTGCCTGGGGCTCTGCATGTTCTTGGTCATCATCGATGTTCTCGTGATGTGTCAACTCCACCTCTGTGCCTTCCTTGGTAGCAAGATTGTGCAAAATGGCACAGGTCACTATTATCTTGCAACACAGGATGGGGGTGTACTGTCGTGCACCTCCTCTCTTGTGGAGGCAGCAGAACCTGCTCTTGAGGAGTCCAAATGTTCGCTCCACTACGTTGCGAGTAGACCTTTTTTACCTAGCAGATATCCATCTCCAAAATCTAGCCGTGTGTATATTCCGCTGTTCTGGAAAATGTAGGAGTCGTGCGTGCGCCCAGGGAATTTGGCAACTATGTCGGTGATGATGTTCGCTGCATTGCATATCACCTGCACATTGATGGAGTGCGTAGACTTACGGGTTCTGTATATGTGTTCGGTGGCTGCAGGTGGGCATAGGGGAATGTGGGTGCCATCAATGCAGCCTATCACATGCGGGAAGTGTGCCAGTCCATAAAAGTCAGTTTTTGTTTAAGCAAGTTCTGCAGGTGTGTCAGGGAACTGAATGTAATGTCCCATTCTCTGCGTCATGGCATCCAGGAACTTCCTGAAAAACACGGGACAGACAGCTCTGGGATACACCTCCGCCTGCAGCTATCACACTCTGGTAGCTCCCAGAGGCCAGCACCTGGACATGGGGTGGGATGGCGTGGGCCCTGGGTGTTGGGTGATCCAGGTATGGGTGGAGGTCCATTATTAGGTCCATGATGGTTGTGGGGTGCAGCCTGTACCTCTGGAGTATCTCAGGCTCAGTAAATTGGAACAGAGTGATCCTCTGCCTGTACACCTGCTCTTCCCTTTGCCATACCCTCAGACCTGCAGCCTGTAGCCTTCGCCTCCTAGCAATCACATAGAGTGCCGCCATTTTTCCAACACTGTTGCTTTTTGGGCCCTTTTTTATAGCATGCACATGTTTACCACCTGCTTTCAGTCCATGGTAAATACCAACTCTTAAATACCGAATTTCATTGAATTCGGTATTTTTGGGCTTTCCTACATCTTTTTTTCCGATTTCCTATTTACCGATTCGGTGAATAAGGACTCAGTAAATAAGGTATTAGTAAATAACGATTTGGTAAATATGTATTCGGAAAATACAGAATCGGTATTTTACCGATTTATATTTACCGATTCGGTATATTTTTTACACCTAGATCACTTTTTCTCAATACCGGTCGGTACGGCCGATTTTACCGATTTTGGGCCGTTACCGACCGGTATTTGGCTACCTACATCTGGCCCCTACTGCCTAAAAGAATAAAGCACCAACATCAGGTATCTGGTCGCATAACACCAGGGCAAAGTCAAAAGCTAAGGAAAAACTGTGGTGAGCGTGTTTTGCATACAAGGGATGGATTGGGCCCGGTCTCAGCTTACCTTTGGACTTAGAAGACATTCTGAAAAAAAGTTCAGGAGAAGGTGAAATTCAGCATGGCAACACAGCAAGCTATCTCTGAGGAGGAGTTGTTGTCGCTAGGAAGAACTGGACGAGGTCTAGATCTACTGGATGAGGAGGTCGTAGTCATTGATGGGAGCCTGTCACTGTCAAGCCTGGTGAAGATTTTTCCATTTGGGCTTAGACAAAGTTTTTGAAGTTGAAAACCTGCAGCGGAATGAAGCTGCAAGCTTTAGCTGAAGAGATCCCTATAAACTGAAGCTGCAGAGGGCCCTATAAACGTGGATACAGTCACCCAGAGGACCTGCTGAACCGGATTGCTGCAGTGGAGAAGACCGTAGTCTGCGCTACTGCAAAGTCAGACAGGCTGGTGATGTACCTTGGGTGGATTGGCTGACAGGTAGGTACCAGTCTTCTGTCATTTCTTTTGGTAGTTTCTGGTGTAAAGTTTTCTTGATCCCAACGTTTAGGTTTAGGCTGGAGCAGCACCCGTAATACTACTTTGAAGGGTCCAGGACCTGGGGGGCACCACTGGGTGCTTTTGGACTCACTCCAGCTGAGGCCAGTTGCAGGGTTCAAGGTCTCGGGAGCTTGTTATGTCCCTGTAGCTCACATAGGGGGCCAGCAAACTAGCTCTTGGCGTTACTCTGGAGCGCTGGGTTCAAGGAGATGGTCCTCTTTCCTTCAGAAGCAAGGCAGGACTCACACAGCAGGGTATTCCCCTGAAGAACAAGACAGGACTCAAGCAGCAGTGCTGTCCTCTGGAATACATTGCAGTACTCCTGAAGTCTTCCACAAGTTCAGGAGTGTACTGAAGAGGTGGTTCAGAAGGATGTACGTTATTACAACGCATGCTTTTACAACACATGCTGCTACAACTCAATTTTTACAACTCAAGCTATTACAACGCATTGCTTTGGGGGGTGCTGGATAGTGAATATTTCAATTTACTATTCCAACTCCAGTCCCCGTGGATAGTAGGGAAGGTGTTGGATAGTAAATTAAACTATTACTTATCCTAGAGCGCCCCCAAGTGCAATGCGTTGCAATGGTTTTCGTTGTGAAACCTGCGTTGTAAAAGCACTGCGTGGTAAAAGTTGCGTGGTAAAGGACGTTTTCCGGTTCAGAAGGTCCAATATTTATACTGTAAACAATTGGGAGAGAAAGGGTGGTTAGACCTTTAGAGGTCTAGTAGGAACTCCTGGTCCCCTTGGATTTAATAGTTAAACAAATGAAGGAGTAACCACTATGGGTACTGAATACCTGCACATTTACTGCGGTATTTGAGGTGCATGCCCTGCGACCCAGTCTGGGACAATCCTTTGTCCTTAGAAGACCCCTCACTCACCAACCTGGTTGGTGACATGCTTCATCATCGGGGTCCCACCCGGATAGCCGAGTGCCATCCAGGTGTGCTACAACACCTGATTACAGTGGAGCTGGTTATTTTTGTTTATATATGATATTAAAAAAGGGGGGGTTTAAAAGTTGTCTCAACACTACCCACTCAAAGACTTTATTCTGGAGTGGTTGGACAACCAGTAAAAAGATATATACAGTTATATTTATATGTGGCACCTTTGCTTGATTAGGTAGGCTGTGGTGTAAAACAAGGACGTAGGTGAAGTTTAAAAGGATAGGTCTACATGTTTCAACCTTCATGTGATTGTAGAGGTTTTCGTCAGGACCAGTGTATGTCAGGCTGGGTGGTCTACACACGCTAAGGTGTATCCATCCCAAGCCTTGTAATGTAAATGAAATCACAAACCAGTGATTTCTAAAAAATGTACTCCCTGTAGTCTCGAATAAAAACCTGTGGAGAAAAAGGGGGAGAGAGGGTGCGGTAAAGTTCAAGTTCAAGTTCAGGAATTTGTATAGCGCACTACTCACCCAGAGGGTCTCAAGGTGCTTGAGGGAGGGTGTGTGTATTACTTATCGAATAGCCAGGTTTTTAGCTGCTTTCTGAAGGAGAGGTGGTTCTTTGTAAGGCGGAGGTGAGTGAGGAGAGAATTCCACATTTTGGCCGCTAAGTAGGAGAAGGATCTTCCTCCCATGGTGGATCTATGGATGTGCGGAATTGCGGCGAGGGCTTGATTGGATGATCGTAGTTGGCGGGTGGGTGTGTAGAAGGACAGTCGTGTGTTGAGGCATTCGGGTCCTAGGTCGTAGAGGGCTTTGTGTGCGTGGGTGAGGAGACGGAACGTTATTCTCTTGTTGACGGGGAGCCAGTGGAGGTCTTTCAGGTGACCGGAAATGTGAGTTTGACGGGGGATGTCCAATATGAGTCTGGCTGAGGCGTTTTGGATGCGTTGGAGTTTTTTCTGTAGTTTGGCTGTGGTTCCGGCGTAGAGGGTATTTCCATAGTCCAGTCGGCTGGTGATCAATGCGTGGGTGACTGTCTTTCTTGTTTCGGTGGGGATCCAACGGAAGATTTTTTTGAGCATGCGAAGGATGTTGAAGCATGAAGATGAGACGGCGTTGACTTGTCTGGTCATCGAGAGGGAGGAGTCCAGGATGAAGCCCAGGTTACGTGCGTGATCTGTAGGTATGGGTGCTGTACCCAGGGCCGGAGGCCACCATGAGTCGTCCCAGGCAGAGGGGGATGATCCTAAGATGAGGACTTCCGTTTTGTCCGAGTTTAGTTTTAAACGGCTGTTCTTCATCCATTCGGCTACTTCTTTCATTCCTTCGTGTAGATTGGTTTTGGCTGTGTTTGGGTCTTTGGTGAGGGAGAGGATCAGCTGGGTGTCGTCTGCATAGGAGATGATGTTGAGGTTGTGTTGTCGTGCGATGGATGCGAGGGGACTCATGTAAACGTTGAAGAGGGTGGGACTGAGTGATGATCCTTGTGGTACGCCGCAGATGACTTCGGTGGCGTCTGATTTGAATGGGGGAGGCGGACTGTCTGGGTTCTCCCGGCGAGGAACGAGATGATCCAGTCCAGAGCTTTTCGTTGTATTCTGACGTTGCTGAGGCATTGTATGAGGGTGCTATGACAGACTGTGTCAAAGGCGGCGGAGAGGTCAAGTAGGATAAGGGCAGCTGTTTCTCCGTTGTCCAGTAGCGTTCGGATGTCGCCTGTAGCTGCGATGAGGGCGGTTTGGGTGCTGTGTTTGGCTTGGAAGCCGGATTGTGAGCGGTCGAGGGAATTGTCGGATTCAAGGAAGGCGGCGAGTTGGCTATTGACGGCTTTCTCAATAACTTTGGCGGGGAATGGGAGGAGAGAGATGGGGCGGTAGTTCTTTAATTCAGAGGGGTCTGCTGTGGGTTTCTTCAGAAGGGCGCTGAGTTTGGCATGTTTCCAGCTTTCTGGGAAGGTAGCGGAGTTGAAGGAACAGTTGATGACATCGCGGAGGTGGGGTGCGATGATGGAGTCTGCTTTGTTGAAAATGGGGTGGGGACATGGGTCGGTTGGACATCCTGAGTGGATGGAGTTCATCAGGAGGATGGTGTCTTCAGTGGTGATTGGGTTCCAGGCGCAGAGGTTGTGAGGGTACTGTTTAGGTTCGGAGGTGGGTGGAGTGGACTGTTCTTCGGACTGGTTTTCAAAGCTGTTATGTATTTCGGTGATTTTGTTGTGGAAGAAAGAGGATAAAGAGTCGCAGAGGTCTTGGGAGGGAGTGATGTCGTTGGTGCCGGCGGTGGGTTGGTAAATTTTTTGACGATGTTGAATAGTTCCTTGCTGTTGGGGGCGTTGTTGTCGAGTCGATCCTTGAATGCTGATTTCTTGGTGGATCGGAACAATTGGTGGTGTTTGCGGGTGGCGTCCTTGAAGGTGGTCAGGTTGTCAGTGGTTGGGTTTTTTCTCCAGGTTTTCTCGAGAGTACGACATAACTTCTTGGATTCCTTGAGGTCATCGTTGAACCAGGGGGCCTTTTTGCTAGCTTGTTTGTTCTGGTGGTTTTTCAAGGGTGCTAATTCATCAGCGCTGTGGGTGATCCATTTTGTGAGTTTGGTGACAGCTTGGTTTGGGTCCGATGATATGGTAGGAGGGTTTTGGTTAAGCGATGTGAAGAGTTGGTCGGTGGTGATTTTGTTCCAGTTTCTTCGAGGAATAGGTTGTGGGGGGTTGTGGGTCGAGGTCTTTTTGTAGCTGAAGTGAACGCAGCTGTGGTCAGTCCAATGGAGAGCTGTGGTGTGATTGAAGGAGATGTGCTTGCTGGAGGTGAAGATAGGGTCGAGCGTGTGTCCGGCGAGGTGGGCAGGGGTGTTAACAAGTTGTTTGAGTCCGAGATTGGCCAGGTTGTCCAGAAGGGTGGTGGTGTTGCTGTCGTTTTTCTTTTCCAGGTGGAAGTTGAGGTCTCCCAGTAGAATGTAGTCCTCGGAGGGGAGGGCGTGTGGGCTGATGAAGTCAGTGATGTCTTCGCTGAATTGTGTGCGGGTTCCTGGTGGTCTGTAGATGAGGGTGCCTCTAAGTGTGGTCCTGGGGTCGGTGTGTATCTGGAAGTGAAGGTGTTCGGCGGTAGCGAAGTTATCGTCGGAGCTGGTCGTGATTTGGATGGTGTTCTTGTGGACGATGGCGATACCTCCTCCTGTTTGGTTGGTGCAGTCTTTTCGGATGATCTTGTAAGCGTCCGGGATGGCTATGGCGATGTCGGGCGCTGATGTGGTGTTCATCCAGGTTTCTGTTAGGAAGGCGACGTCCGGCGATGCAGTGTCGAGTAGGTCCCAATGTTCAGTGGCGGGTCTGTGGACTGAGCGGGTGTTCAGCAGGATGCACTTCAGGTGGTTAGAGTCGGAGCTGTGTCTGGAAGTAGTGGATTTGGTGTGGGTCCTGATGCAGGCGAACTTGCAAGAGTGGCAAGCGAAGGGTCCATGGGTGTGTCCTGGGGCAGCTTCGCAGCATTGTGGTGTGCGACCGGGGTTAAGGGCGAAGAGGGTCTGGCGCTGGGCGCGGTCCAGGCGCGGACGGGCGTAGACGGGCTTACCTTTGGCGCACCTTCGGTGCGCATGGGGCGCGACCGCTGCGCGTGAACGCAGCGCGCAGAAGCATCTGTCATATGTGGATAGTGGGGGGGGAGGGGCGAGGGAGGATCAGCTGGGAGGCGGGAGCGGGGTGGAGATCCGGGCAGGGAGGCACAACAACAACAAGAAAAACAAAATGGCTGCAAGCCAAAAGCGAAGCAGGATTGGGGCACAGTCAGCGAGAAAGCGCAATGCAAATGGCAGTGTCACCGGCACAATCAGGCACAAATCAATGTCACAGGCAGAGCAGCACTATTGTGAATCTAGTCAAAGCGCACTTAGGCAATCCAGCGTTACGATGCAAACACAATGATTAAATTAATTATTAATTATGCAATCTAGCGCTACGATTCAAATGCAGTGTTCAATTAGGCAGTATCAGCTGTGAGAGCGAGGCGAGGCAGCAGACAGCCGTCTGGCGCTACGATACCAGTGGTGGCAGGCAGATTGGGGAGCAGCGTGAGGAGCGACCGCTTCTGTAGGAGACAGGACAGTCACGTCGCTACAAGACGAGAGCGGGCTTACTATATCAGTGGGAGGGAGGAACAGCTGGGAGGCGGGAGCGGGTTGGAGATCCGGGCAGGGAGGCACAACAACAACAAGAACAACAAAATGCCTGCAAGCCAAAACTGAAGCAGGATTGGAGCACAGTCAGCGAGAAAGCGCGATGCAAATGGCAGTGTCACCGGCACAATCAGGCACAAATCAATGTCACAGGCAGCGCAGCACAATTGTGAATCTAGTCAAAGCGCACTTAGGCAATCCAGCGTTACGATGCAAACACGATGATTAAATTAATTATTAATTATGCAATCTAGCGCTACGATTCAAATGCGGTGTTCAATTAGGCAGTATCAGCTGTGAGAGCGAGGCGAGGCAGCAGACAGCAGTCTGGCGCTACGATACCAGTGGTGGCAGGCAGATCGGGGAGCAGCTTGAGGAGCGACCGCTTCTGTAGGAGACAGGACGGTCGGGGGAGCTTATGAAGCCCTGAATCAGCGTGCTTCGAGTAAGAACCTTTGTGTACCTGTTCGCATGTGTATGACTGCTTGTGCTGCCTGTATGCGAGTGTTGTGTGTGTTTCTTTTTTAGTAGATCCTATAGATCTGTTTTGCGCCGCATTACTATATTCAATGTTCGTACGAATCACGGCACGCTCCGTTAACAGAGCTTTGACACGGATAAAGTTAATTCCTCTTGAGCCTTACCCATTAATGTTCCGGACACTCACGGGTACAGCGGTAATCGTTTTCCAATCAGTCACGATACAAGACAATTGGTTGGCAGTAGACGCGTGTTCCTTTCACTAATAGCACGT